>NC_090447.1:808084908-808684908 GCF_031143425.1 Pleurodeles waltl
CCCAGGACCTACACCCACTGTGGGCTTCATAAAAACAAGCAGGGGAGCCAATGCTTGTTTTAAAAAAATGTTTGTAGTGAATCTGTGGATTTACCGCAAATTTGTGACAATATTTTTTATTTAAAGTGCTTTTTTGCTCTGGAAGGGTCTCTCTAGGACCCCAGTACCAGAGCTAACGGATCAGGGTGTCCCTACCATGGCCACTTTTTCTTTTTTTTGTTTCTTTTTTTGTCAGGACTCGGCTGAAGCCTAAGTCCCAAAATGGCTGCCAATACTTCCTGGTTGAAGTGTTTGCAGCTGTGCATTTCCCTGCATGAACTCTTATTCTTTGCGTAGTCGTTTCAAAGAGTTTGCGACCTTAGATATGCAAATTTATTTTCCCTTTAATATCTCAAAAACTACTAAACTGATTTACATCAAATAACCAGAAGCATAATCTGCGTACTGAAGACTACCTTTCTGCCAAATTGTGGTGTAATTCTGTCCAGTGGTTCCGACGTTAGTCGTGTTCAAAGCTCCTATGGGAATTCACATGGGAAATGCACGTTTTTTGCCCCCCTCCTTTTTCTCAGCCCTGGGCAAAAAATTTGGGGAAAATTTTGTGAGGTTTCGTCAAAGTCGCCAATATATAGGCAAGTCAAAAAATGCTGTTCCTAACTATAACTACCTCATGGCGATCACAAGTAGGTTTTATATATATATATATAACTGATGGTTGGTGACTTTTTTTGACTGCAATGTAAAGAAACGATCAAATTGTTCTCCTGGAGTGCAGTGTTGCAGTTGTTATCAACTGTTCGTTTTGGAATTCTTTGGAGGAAAGGTCCATACCTCAAGACTGCACCAGTATGAAATAGCGCGCCATAAGGAGGACCATTTTGTTTGTATATAAAGATATATATATATATATATATATATATATATATATATATATATATATATATATATATATATGTCTACACACATATACATACATAAATACATATATTTATATATATATGTCTACACACATATACATACATATACTGTATACATATATTTATTTAAAATGTTTTCTGCACAACACACTCAGTGTGGGGGCCCCAGACCCTTGCTGTGCAGCCTCAGCATTAGGGCAAAGCATTCCATCTTCTTTTAAACACAACAGGCTGAAGCACCAGTTTGGGATACCACCCAAGCGCTTTATTCTTAAAATCCATTTTAGTGCCTTTGGATATGCACTATTTGCCAACAGGATACTATTGCAGCTGGTTAGTTTCCCACATATTTTTGTGCACATTTTGCTCTCCTCTATATACACTTCAGTATCCAAATAGGTCATTCTGGTGTAATTTATCACAAAAGTCAATTGCAAATTCTGGGAATTATTATTCAGAGATTGTAAGAATAAGGTCAGCTCTTCCTTGTCCCCTTCCCGGATTAAAAACTAATCATCTATAAAGCAGACCCACAGGACCACCTTCTTCAGCTTTTCGCTGTTTGCCTCCTTCCAAATGGTCACTGCTTCCCAATGTCCCATGGTTAAGTTGACATACATTGATGCAAAGAAAGTACCCAATGCTGTGCCCTGTATTTAGATGTAGAAATTCCTATCAAATAGGAACACAGTATTTGTCAAACAGAATTCCATGATTTCCAACAACATTTTGCTGTGTTCCAATATGCTTTATGATCTAAATCGCAGAAGATACCTTCAGGCTTTGTGGCCATCCTCATTTGCTATGGAAGTTTACAGGGACACTACATATATGGTTCCCATTGTATATTCCTTTTTCCGTGGCATGCTGTTAATTTGATTTAAAAAATCCATGGAGTACCTTATGTAGGACGGAAGGTTGCCCATATAAGGGAACAGGAAGATATCAACAAACCGTTGGAGCATTTTCCATTACTGAATCACAGGAGCTTACTATCAGGTGACCTGGAGACTTTTCTGCATTTTTGGCAGCACATAGATTGTAGGTGTAATTGGCTGATCCTTTCTCAAGTACAAAGGTTCTTCATAGTCCTTGTTCATGACAGACTCTTATATTTGCATGAAAAGCTGTCATGATCTTTTTCATTGGATCCTCCTTTAGCCTTCCATAATGTTTTGGATTTTGCAGCTGCCTCTTAACCTCATGTTAATATTTGCCCTTATCTAAAATCACTATATTGTCTACTTTAACTGAGGCTTTGATGATAATCTCTCTATCATTAAGCAGTTCTTTCAGTGCTTGACAATCATCCTGTGTCAAATGTGTCCCATGATAAGCACAATACTTCCTTCTTTTTTAATAATACGGTCCTCAAGCCTTCCTACCTCCTGAAAAAGATCCACCTTGGTGGCAACTGTGGGCACATTTTTATATATATATATATATATATATATATATATATATATATATATATTTTTTTTTTTTTCATCACAATGCGGCCACACGCCGCGACGCCCTCAACAGTTGGTGCGATGCGGGGAAAGCCGGCCGTGCTTTCAGTAATTATGCAGAACAAAGACTGTTTGTAGCGCACTCCGTTAAAGAGAATCTTCCTACTTTACTGGTACAGTAAACAAACAAAACAACACGTTTCGACTAAACAGTCTTCGTCACAGTTTAAAAGTCCTTTCTTTCTGTTGTTATTTATACTATCAAAGTTAGTCAGCTTTTGCAATGCATTCTGGATATTGCAGTTCATTGTTTCTTTCAAAATACAACACTATTCTTTTTTCATATACCTTTTTATAGTAATTACAAGATCTATACTGTGACAAATTTCTTATTGTACTTCAATGCATTAACCTAATAAAATGTCCACATTTTTTACAAAAAACAAGCAACTCACTAAAACAATGAATCTATTCGTAAAAGTGAGCAGTCAATTTACTTGAAGAAGGTAAATCAGTTTCTACAAAATAATGTTAATGATGAGTATCAATATTTAATTAGATTGTGACCAATTTTGATAAACAAATTATTTTTTGTATATTATTATTATTCAATTTTAATATTTTTATTGTTCAATTTTAATATTTTAATCATCACTGAAGTGACATCACTCTTAACCTATCAGAGATGTACAAAAAGTTCCTCATCATTGTTCATCCCAAACGGTATCTTAGTTCTTAATTTAATAATGTACCTCAATTCTAATTGTCTCAGTTTGCTAATCCTGTCACCCACTCTTTCATGCTCTTGAATATGGTCCAAGCCAAAATACCTTAAGGTTTTCCAATCATTGTTTCCATTAATTTTTAGATGTTTGGTGACAGCATAAGATAAATCATTATGTTTGATGGCTCTGATATGTTCTAAAATTCTCTTTTTAAGCATACAAATTGTACTGCCAATATATCTGTATATTCACTGAAAAAAACAAAGGGTACAGGGACTTAGGTTCTGAATTTACTCATACAAAACCATAGAAATTCAGCAGTTATAGTGGTTTCAAATAACTATAACTCGCGCCTTAAAGTAACTATAACTCACACCCTCGCGTTGCACAGTTTTCTTATCAATAATGTTATTGCAAATGTTGCAGTGATATTAAAGATGCCATACAAGATCTCATCAATGACATAATATGTAGAGTAATTAGCTGTGCATGGCGAAGGGCCGAGTTATAGATACCTCAGGGCACGAGCTATAGTTACGTGAAAGTAGTTTCAAGTAACTATAACTCGTGCCCTAAGGTAACTATAAATCGCTCCCCTGCCATGCAGTTTTTTCGCAAAAATTGTTACTGCAAATATCACATTGATATTATCACTGATGTTATCAAAGATGTCATGAATGCTGTAATTTGTCAGGTAATTAGCAGTGCAAGGTGAGGGTGTGAGTTATAGTTACCTTAGGGCACAGGTTATAGCTACTTGATATAACTCTAACTATAACAGGTGAATTTCTATGGTTTTGTACGTTTAAACTGTGAGCCTAACTATAATGTCCCTGTAATCTTTAGTTTTTTTATGTGCCTGTTTGTCAATGTGTTTGACTGTGTTCACTGGGATCCTGCTAACCAGGACCCCAGTGATTATGATCTCTCCTTTCTAAGTTGGTAACTTGTTCCATTTTGACCCCACATGTGATATATTGGTGCCCCCATGTAAGTCCCTAGTATATGGTACCCAGGAACCCAGGGCATTGGGGTACCAGGTGATCCCCATGGCTGCAGCATGTATTATGCCTCCCAGGGGGAGCTCATGCATAGTGTTCTGCAGGCCTGCCATTGCAGCCTGTGTGAAAGGGTGCATGCATCCTTTTTACTACAGATCACTGCACCAGGTCTCCGTAAGTCACTCGAATGGCAGGCCCTCCTAGCCCAGAGGGCAGGGTGCAAGTACCTGTGTGTGAGGGTACCCCTGCACTAGCAGAGGAGCACCCATGAACTCCAGTTCCATTTCCTGGACTTCATGAGTGAGGGGATGCCATTTTAAGCGTGTGCCGGACATAGGTCACTACCTATATCCAGCTACGTAATGATAACTCCGAACCTAGGCATGTTTGGTATCAAACATGTTGGAATCATACCCCAATACTGTTGCCAATGTTGGAAGTATGATTCCATGCAAACTGGGGGCTCCTCAGAGGACCCCTAGCATTGCTCCTACCAGCATTCTGGGGTTTTCTGGGCAGCCCAAGCTGCTGCCAACCCTCAGCCAGGTTTCTGCCCTCCTGCTGCTTTCAGGGCTATTTAGGGCCTCTCTCTTGGGTGGGTCCTCAGATCCGGCTTGCAAGATTCCAGCAGGACTTCTCTGCTACCTATAATTCAACTTCTAGCCACTGGAACCGTGACTGGACCCTCCAGGAACCAACAATCTGCATCCATGACAAGGACTCTGCTTGCAACATTGTTTCCACAGCTCCTTCCAGGGTCTGCAACATATTCCTGGCTGTGCATCCTCCGAGGGCAGCAAGTCTTCAGCCTGCACGAGAAGGAATAAGGAACCTCCCTTGGAGTGAAGGAGTCACTCCCCTGCATCCGCAGGCACCTACAACAAGCGATGACCGGCTGCGTGGATCTCCTCTCATCCTGAGCTGCATGGAACCCTGCATCACAGGTGATGGTCCAGAGTAGTCCTCTAGGTTTCTCTGCCAGCTGTCCAACTTTGGTGAAGATAAGCCCTTGCTTACCCACGCAGGACAGTACACACATGCACTTCATCCCTTGCAGCAGCCAAGGCTTGTTTGCATCTCCTCCAAGGGATCTTCATGCTCCGTGTAGCACCAGCTCCCAGCACTCCTTCCTGTGAAGGGCAGTCCTATGTGTAGTTCTCCTGTGGCATGGGACCCTTCATCAGTAGAGATGCGTGGACTCCTATGTTACTCCTGGTTCCTGTCCTGTGAGGAATGCCTCTTCTTCTGTGGACTCCCTGCCCTGATGAGGGTCCCCCTTGGACTACGCCCAGGCTCCATTTTTGCTTCACCATGACTTCTGCCTTTGCAAAGGCTTGTTGGTGGCTTTTCCACACCACTAACTGACTGCAATCTTCCATCAGGATGGGACGTCGACTGCATCCTCCAGGAACTCTTCACCTGCACCGAAGATGCATTCCTGACTGTCTTCATCTCACGTCTCACCAACTCCTGCATCCACATCTGGGTGGGTAGTAGCTCCTACTCCAACTGGACTCTTCTGGGAACTTCTGGTCTTGGTTCCCTTCTTCCACAGGTCTTCCTCTTCAGGAATCCACTGCTGGTTTCATGCAGTCTTGTCTGGGTGTTGTATTTACTTCATTTTCTTCCTTTTGGGTGGTTTAGGGTACATCCAGTAACTTACTCCTTTCTTCCTGATCACTGCGGGCACTGTGGTATTACCTTTGGGATTTGCTAGTGCCCCTAGCTCCCCTCCACACATTCCATTTACCTAAGCGGGGGGCCTGTGTTTGCATCCCATTTTTTTAGTAAATGGTTTGGGCTTCCCGTACGGTCACTATTGTCTATTTGCATTTGCACAGTTTTCTATCACTTTCTATGCCTATTTCTGATAACAAGTGTACATATACAGTGTGTTTACTTACCTCCTATTGGAGGGTTGCCTATTTAGTGTTTTGGTACTGTGTTACTGTAATAAAGAACCTTTATTATCGTAACACTGAGTGTTTTCTTTCATGTGTGTAAGTGCTGTGCGACTACTGTGGTATTGCATGAGCTTTGCATGTCTCCTAGATAAGTCTTGGCAGCTCATCCACAGCTACCTCTAGAGAGCCTGGCTTCTAGACACTGTCTACACTACACTAATAGGTATACCTTGTATAAGGTGTAAGCACCTTAGGTACTCACTACACACCAGGCCAGCTTCCTACAGTTAGGACCTAGTTTCTATATAAAAAGCGTTTTTTAATTTGCCTATATGTTTGGTGCTGCCAGATGAAATGAACAGCTATATATATTTTAAAACAAATCAAACTGCAACAAAAAATCACCAAAACAAAGAAAGTATTATACAAAAATACTTGATTAATTACAATCCTACAAGCAATTTAAATTATAGATTTTGAAGGGTGATGTTAGATATTAACTCCCATCACACAAACACCAGGGTAAGAGAATAAATAGGAGGGGTAGCATGTGGGGTAAGATTTTCTATTATAATTACAATCTGACAAACAATGGGGAAAGTGCATAAAAATGTGGTGAGATTTAGTATTATAAGTACGAAAAAAACTAAAATTGGGGAATGTACAAAAATGGGTAACTTCAGTTCAACAGTAATTTCCAAAAGTTCACAAATTAAAAGGGGTGAGCTTTATTATTCTAACTCCAATCCGACTAAAATTTGAAAATCCCATAAAGGTTTAGATTTACTATTATAACATAAATCCAACAAACATTTTTTTTAAAAAGGGGATGAAATTTACTACTGTAACTGCTGTCTCACAAACCTTGGAGAAAGTGCATTAATCAGATGAGTGAGATTTTATACTCTAAGTACAGTTCAACAAAAGTGGTTGCAGTGCATAAATAAAGGAGATGTAGTGCACTATTGAAACTCCAGCCCCAAAACATTGGGTACAGTGCATAGATAAGGGCAGGGGAAAGACTTACTATTGTAACTCCAGTCCTGGTAAAAGTCAGGAAGGTGGGTAAATGAAGTAGGAGGGATTTACTACTGGAACACCAGTCCAATCAGAACTGAGGAAACTATACACATTTGGATAGGGGCAGGGCTTTAAGTGGGCTGGTACCTAAAAAGTAGGTGTTGAGAATATTCCCTAACGGGCTGTCCATTTGCCCTCACCCTCAGTGTGATTTTTGTTTAACTCAGCACCAATACCACGCTTTGCTGCCTTTGATCTAACTTCAAAGAGACTTGTTATGGTTTTTTCACAGTCTCATAATTTCAGAACTGAAGCATTTTAAATATTTGATACAAATTAGCCATTGATGTTGCTTATTTATCTTATGCATCTAACAACCATTGACAAAGCCAACAGTCCTAGCTTGTTGTAGGACTAATGTTACTTGTATTTTATATCTGGATGCAAATACGGAAAGAAGCAGCAAAATATCAGTCGGTGGCACACTATGCTAAGGAAAGATTTTTAGCTTGGGCTTTTTAAGCCAAGCCCTTAATTACATAATCCATGCCCCTTTGAGAGACCCCCCCAGTTTTTTCATCTCACTTAAACCCCTAGATAGTGGTGAAATGCATTATTCTTTCGCTAGCGGACCAAACATTATCTACATTTTAGAAAGGAGTTGGGTGGGTTGGATATAATATGCATAAATACTAATACTGAAGCACACATAGAGGTGACAACCAAGTAAGATGTAGGTCCAAAGATAAGTTCCAGACTGTAGTTGAAACCTCTTTTATTTTAAAATGTGTCCATTGTTCATCACTTCTTGAAATACAAATGAATAGGATGTGTAGGAGCTAGAAAAGGCAGCCAACATGTTTCCTCACTTAGACTTTTTCAAGGCTGCAAATGATGTATATTAAACACATGCATCTTTAAAGGGCTTGATGACAAAAAGGGAGATGAGGATACCCTCAAAAGAAAGTATTGATGCAAAATACCCATGAGACAAGGCATCTAAGTGCTTATAAAGACAGGAAACCCACTAAAAAGTATCCAATAATGTGAGGGTTGCATCAGTTAAGTGCCAAAAAGCTTTAATGAGAAGCTTCTAGAAAGGATTGAACAGCCAAGAAGTGAAAAAATTGAACCAGTTGAGATTGGACCAGGAGAACATGCGTGAGGAGCAATATCAACCGTGTCTGATAAAGTTTAAGCTTTAAAGATGTGGCCCAAGGCGTACAGTGAAAAAAGGCAAAAATAGCATTCTGCCAAATTTGGTGTAATCCCATTCAACTTGTCTGTACATGTGTCTAATTGTTCCCATGAAAAATGAATGGCGATATAATTTTGGGACCCCCTTTTTCTCTGCCCTCTCTTGAGGGATCAGCCCAAAACTTTCCAAGAAGGTGCTGAAATGGTTGAAAGTTTAAAAAAAAAGTTTTGTGAAGATTTATCAAACTATGCAAAAGTTATAAGAAACCAAAAAATGTTTATTCCTATGGAAACGTGGTCCTAACTATAACTATCCAGTAGATATAGTTTTATAATATATAGCCAAACACTGACAAGACTCGCAACACTCACCCCAGTGTCACTCTAATGTGCCCACCTCAAAAGTCTGTTTTTCTAGCAAAGGTTTTAAGCATAGGATTAACATAGTGATATCCATGCTGAGCTAAAAACCCAAAAAAGCTTTTTGCCATTTTTGCTGCAAAGTGTTTATGCATAGGATCAACCAGTGTTATACATGCTGAGCTGAAAAATGACAGACGTATTTTACTACTGTAAGCATAATAATACAGCTCTGGAGTTGTAAAATACTATCCATGTCCACCTAAAATGAATACAAACAATTCCCGACACATCTTTCATTGTCATTAGAGCTCGTCAGAGAAGTATAGCCTTGTCTTGACAAAAGGGGGCACCCAGTATAGGTCAAAACCAAACACTGACAAAGTTAGAGTGCTTCATAAATTGTGCAAAACAAGACTAGGATCTATGGGTAGTTCCTAAGTTTAGGAGAAGAGCTTCTCTTTTTGGAGTTCACCTACAACCCCAGCAATACTTGAAATCTGCCAACCTCAAATGTCATTTTTTCTAACAGAATTTTTAAGCATAGAATTAACACAGTAATATCAATGCCAAACTAGAAAAGTGAAAAAGTATTTTGCCACTGAATTGGAATACATTTTGGTCCTCATTTCGAGTTGCTTAAAAATATCAGAATAGAAAACAGCCCTAGAAAACCAAACCTTGTGGCTTTATCCCTGGACAATTTGCCCCACAATTCTGAATTCTGCTGATAGGGATGAGAAATAATATGCTGTGTTCCCCTGCCCAATGTGGTAAAACTTGAAATCGGGCCTTTATATCTCACATAATTTTTAGCTGGTGTTGTCTGGAATAGTGATTCTCCAAGTGTGATGTACGGAGAATCTAGATTTTGTTTAAAGACACAGAGGCTAACATTATGCATTATCTTTTAATTGGCACTCCTGTAGCACCTTTAAAGAATCTTCAAACAAAACAATTCCAAACGAGAATCAGAACACCGTAGTACATAAATAGTCCCTTCACAGATCTCTCCCCCTCTTTAAATGCAACAAACTTCATAAAACTTTGAATCTTCCGATTCTTCTTCCAGTATTCCTCCCCAAATAATATTTCTATCCATCTTTTTCCATTATACCTCTGAACATAATAAACAATAATGTAACTGCAATACCTTTTTAAATTTAAAAGTTAATACCATCCAAAATATTCATTTAACTCCTACAAATGTTATGTACTGTGGATAATTGTATTAACTAACTTCTTCCCTTCTATTTATATATTGATATATATATATATATATATATATATATATATATTTTTTTTTTTTTCAAACAAGGGAAGTGACGGAAGGGATAATGTTAGCCTCTGTGTCTTTAATGAAATCTAGATTCACTGTTCATTACACTTGGACAATCACTATTTCATTACAAGATCAGAGGCTACCATTATGCATTCTAAAAGCTGTTTAACACCCCATTTGCCATGTGCCTTAGTGGTCTAAAGTAATGTTTTGCAAATGTACTTGTGTTTGATCAGTCAGCAGCTTTCAAAATGTTCTCCAGTCTACCACCAGAAAATAGTTTTTACTAGCCAACGCTCCTCTTAGAGAATGTGGCTTAAATTGTTGAATATCTATACCCGCTTATACCTAAATAGCTTATTTAATCCATCTTTCTATATTAGTATTGCTCTCAGCTATATATGGTTTTGAATACAAGATAAACTGTTGATTCTCTCCACCTTTCCTATATTCCATCATTCTGTTTTAGTATTCATTCAAGCATAAAATTACACCTAACTTTTTAAATACCTCAAATTTTGGGTAAGCTATAGAATTACACATTGTCTTCGATCTTTTCCATATTTCAAAATATACTCTGGCCCATTAATTTTATTACCTATCTCTAACGCCTTCACATCGGATACGCTTCTGAAGGATATTGAACAGAGTGAAGAAGCCATCTCAACTGAAAGTCTTTTCAAATCCAGATTCCTATTCCTGGGCCAGGACTGAAACAATGCTAAGAGCAAATTCACATCCCACAAAACATCATACCTTTCTCTCAAAGGTCTCTTTAACCTCATGCTTTTCAAAACTCTACATACTATAGTATTTCTCCCCACTGTTCTTCCATCCACATGAACAAGACCTGCTGAAATAGCAGATCTATAACAGTTCAGAGTCTTGTAACTTAGACCTTTCTCAAACTATTTAACCAAGAAATTCACCACATTCACTATAGGTACCTCCACGGGATCCATATGCCTCTCCATGCACCAACTAGACCATATTCTCCATAACTCCCTTATACCTTCTGCTTGTTCCAGGTGCCCAAGGCTCTTTGAGTAATTTAACAGCCCTGTCCAAAAGTCTCTTAAACCACTCAAATCTCCTGACACTTTCAAACAAGAAGGTTCAATACCCTGTCTAGAACTAATGGATGTTCCTCCCCTGCAAAACTCTCTAGTAAACCTTCCTCTGACAGAATCAAGACAGGAATTTCACGTGGCAATTCCATTACTGATGGCAACCACATCAATGCACAAAGCAGGAAAGCATAAGCTTTAATTTCCTTCCATTTCTGCTGAAAAACATCCACTGCCCAAGTTTGTGGATCTGGAATCCAACTGAAATGCTATTATAATTGAGAAGTTAGTCTGCTTGCAAAAAGATCCAGTTCCAGCGGACCCCAATTGTTATTTATCTTGCTGAAATACTAAGGTTTCAGTTTCCAGTCACTGAATCGTTTATGTTCCTCAAATTCCAATCCGCTATCATATTCATTTGACATGGTAAATACTCCGCCCTTACCATAATTTTGTGTTCCATGCAGAAATACCAAAGTTTCTTTGCTAAATCCGATAGGCCATGGAATCTGCCCCCCCAAATGAATGATGTATGCTACAGCTGAGACATTGTCCATTTCCATCAACACTGATTGCCCTTCTAGAATCTCTCTGAAACTCCTCAATGCATGCCAACCTGCTGTCAGTTCCAAAGAGTTTATATGTTTCTTCTTTTCCTCTCCTGACCCCAGGTCCCTCTAAGTCTGTCTCCCAAACGTGCTCCCCAGCCTTTCAAACTGGCACCTGTTTCCAACACAAAATCTGGTGCACAACCAAAAATCGCCTGATTATTTCATGCATACATGCTTGGCAACCACCAATTCAATTCCTCTTGTGCCTCTTGATTCAAAGACACCCTGTCTCCATACCACAAACATTTCCTTAATGCCTCTCTTTTTATTCTCTGATATGCATGGTAATGTAAAAGTCCTGGAATAATCACCGGAATAGACGGAGACAACAAAACAATCATCCGTGCTGAATCTCTCAAAGAAAACACATCCTTTTTAATCAATTGTAATATTTCCTTTTCCTAATTTTTGATTTCCCTCTCTTGAAGTTAAGGTATAACTTTCACAGTGTCTACTTCGAATACTAAAAATTCCATCCTCTGTGCTGGAACTAAATTCAACTTTTCTGAATTTATAAAGAAACCCAGACTTTACAATAAATCTTTAACTAGATTCAACTCTTTCCTCAACTGATTTTTGTCTTGAGACATAATCAAAATGTCCTCTAGATATACTATTAACCTTACTCTTTCCTTCAAATAGGCCACCACTACTCTCATTACCTTGGTGAAGGACCATGGGGCCGACAACAATCCCAAAAATAAAACAGAATAACTGATATAACCTTTTCCTCCTACAGAACTTCAGAAACCTCCATTGGAATAGTGAAGTAAACATCCTTAAAATCCAACTTCACTAGCCAATTGTCCTTCAATAACATATCTCTCAAACAATGGACTCCCTCCATTTTGAAATGTCTCTATGTCAAAAACTTGCTAAACTCCCTTAGATTTATAATTGGTCTGCATCCTTTTTACTTTTTTGTACCAAAAATAGCGAGCTTATGAAACCTACTTGTTTTATTGCACCTTTCAGTAACATAGGGGGTCATTACAACATTGGCGGTAAAAGCCGCTTACTGCAGTGCAGAAGACCGCCAACACACCGCCGCGGCCGTGGAAATCCGCCACAGCTATTATGACCCACATCTCGAAATCCGACAAAATCCAGACACCCACACAAGTCCGCCACACCAAAGGTCAGTGATAAACTGGCGAAAACAAAACCTCCACCTTCACGCCAACAGAAATACGCCCATGCTATCACGACCCACGAATCCACGCAGCGGTCTTTCAACCGCGGTATTCCATTGGCGGTACACACTGCCACGCTCAAAATACACACACATCTCCAAAACACCACCACATTGGACAATTTGAAATACACACACCTGATACACATACACACACCACTCCCACACACCCAATACAATATAAAACACACACCTACATCACCCACAAACCCCTACTACCAATATTACAGAGAGAAGGCCAGAGAGAGGCACCACCATCCACAAACTAGCATCCACAGGCACACAACACCATCACCCACATAACATCCACGCACCTCACACAACACACCACTAAATATCACCCCACACAGCACAACACACACCAACCCACACATCACCCACACCACCCCATGGCATAGACACCCCAGGTTCTCGGAGGAGGAGCTTAGGGTCATGGTGGAGGAAATCGTACGGGTAGAACCACAGCTATTTGGAGCACAGGTGCAGCAAACCTCCATAGCTAGGAAGATGGAGCTATGGCAAACAATAGTCGACAGGGTCAACGCAGTGGGACAGCACCCAAGAAATCGGGACGACATCAGGAAGAGGTGGAATGACCTACGGGGGAAGGTGCCTTCCGTGGTCTCCAGACACCACCTGGCGGTACAGCGGACTGGCGGCGGACCCCCACCTCCTCACCCACAACTAACAACATTGGAGGAGCAGGTCTTGGCGATTCTGCATCCTGAGGGCCTCGCAGGAGTCGGTGGAGGAATGGACTCTGGTAAGTCAAATCTTAACTATCATATCCCCCACCCTACCTGCATGCTATCACATACCCCCACCCTCACCCCCAGCACCCCATCTCCTCACAAATGTCCCAACATCACAAACCACACATCCCAACACCGAGCCCTGCATGACACAACAAAGCATGGACACCCATCACTAAAGCATGCCCACTGCACATACCCATAACACCCCCCTCAACCATCATCACACAAGCCCCCACACAGGAATGCTAGCACTGGGGTACACGGTCACCCACTCATTGCACACCATGACACACACAGATGCAATAATCATGCTTTTACACCCCTGCAGGACCACTAGCCAACGTCACCAGACAGGAGGGTCCAGACATCTCCACCCCACCCACAGAAGAGGCCCACAGTGATGACAGCAGCTCTGTCCAACTGGATCCAGATAACCAGCCCGGACCATCGTGGGCCCGGGGACAGTCAGTTCCCCTCACACAGGCACAGCCCACCACAGACCTTCCACCCTCTGGTAACAACAGCACAGCACCCACCCAGCGGGCCCATACCTCCGTCCCCAGGACACGTCAATCAGCTGTGTGTCCACCACTACAGGGAACCCAGGATAACCCACCACCCCAACAACAAAAGGGACCTGGGGGCAGTGGCAGTGGGCACACGGTCCAGGGGACGGAGGCACAGGAACACAGGGGAACTGGGAGGGCTGCCGTGCGACAGGGGGCGGACAGGCCAAGGGAACCCACTCTCCAAGAGGCCCTCTCCTCCATCATGGGAGCATACCACCACTCCCAGGAGACTATGGCAACGGTCCCGGCCAAGTTTCAGGAGACCCAGCGCATGCAGGAGGAACAGTATTTGGGGTTCAGGGAGGAACTCAGAACCATCAGCTCCGCCCTGGGCACCATCGTAGGGGTGCTGAAGGAAATACTTAACACCAGGAGGGACACTGTGGCACTCCAAGGGGCCCCTGACACTAGCATGGACGATGAACTGCCCACCACCTCCGCCGGCGCTAGTGGACAGGAGGCACCGCCACAGGACCACAACAACAGCACCCCACCCCCTGCAGTCGGAGAACCACCCCGCAAGTGGTCCCTGAGATCCAGGAACAAGACAGAGCACAATGCAAAGACCCCCGCCAAGAAATGAGACCACCCTGATTGTCAAACCACTGTCCCACTTTGTAACCCTGTCCATATTGGAACTGCCCCAGCTCCACTTTCAATGCCCATATGGGCAATGCACATGTGAGACTAATAGACTGGACTCTGCCATGGACATTCCTCCACCATCACCCCTTACCATTTTACAACCCCCCCTCCAATATTGAGCACTTCAATAAACACCCTTGAAGCACAAAACAATCTGGAGTCAGTCTGTGATTTCGAAAATGTGTATTAGCAATGACAGTGACAAAATGCGTTTTCAAATGTAATGTCAACATACCTATGTCACACATCTCAAGTCCATGAGGAATCTAAGCAGATGACACATGTTGGAAACCACACCTGTGAAACCGTAAGGGAAATGTACAACTCAGTGACCATATACTGGTTGAAATCGACAGACAGGATAGAGGTAGAAGTGTTACAGTACTTGTAGTAGGCAGGAATGTATTCTCACCTGTGTGTCACTGGAAATATTGCTGGATAACTGAGTCCCTGTTGTCAATGTCTTCTTCCTCTGCTTCCTCCTCATCACTGGCCAAAGGCTCCACAGCTGCCACAACACCATCATCTGGACCATCCTCCTGCAGAAAAGGCACCTGTCGTCGCAAAGCCAAGTTGTGAAGCCTTCTTTGGTGAGTAGAATAGGGATCCACCTGTCATATGGAGGCACCTGAACCTGGCCTTCAGGCGGCCGAAGGTGCGTTCGATCACCCTCCTAGTCCGCCCATGGGCCTCATTGTAGCGTTCCTCTGCCCTGGTCCTGGGATTCCTCACTGGGGTCAGTAGCCATGACAGGTTGGAGTACCCAGAGTCCCCTAATAGCCACACCCAGTGCCTCTGGAATTGACCCATCACATAAGGGATGCTGCTATTCCGCAGGATGTAGGCGTCATGCACAGAGCCAGGGAACATAGCATTTACCTGGGAGATGTACTGGTCTGCCAAACATACCATCTGTACATTCATCGAATGATAACTCTTCCGGTTTCTGTACACCTGTTCACTCCTGTGGGGGGGGACCAGAGCTACATGGGTCCCATCAATGGCACCTATGATGCTGGGGATATGACCAAGGGCATAGAAGTCACCTTTCACTGTAGGCAGATCCTCCACCTGAGGGAAAACGATGTAGCTCCGCATGTGTTTCAGCAGGGCAGACAACACTCTGGACAACACATTAGAAAACATAGGCTGGGACATCCCTGATGCAATGGCCACTGTTGTTTGAAATGACCCACTTGCCAGGAAATAGAGCACTGATAGCACCTGCACTTGAGGGGGGATTCCTGTGGGATGGCGGATTGCTGACATCAGGTCTGGCTCCAACTGGGCACACAGTTCCTGGATTGTGGCACGGTCAAACCTGTAGGTGATGATCAAACTTCTTTCCTCCATTGTCGACAGGTCCACCAGTGGTCGGTACACCGGAGGATTCTGCCATCTCCTCACATGTCCCAGCGGACGATGCCTAGGAAGGACAACAGCGACCACAGAGTGAAACAACTCAGAGGTATGTACCCACAGTCTACACAGAACACCATTCATACACAAAATGTGGCCTGTATTTGTGTTGCGAGACAGGGCCTAGGTATGTGTGACGCAGTTGGTAATTAGGCCATGTGGGCCCCTGAAATGGCGGCTGCCTGACCTCTAAAGTGTGACAATGGGATGTGAGGTAACTGCGCTGGCGTTGTACACTGTCGCGGTAGGCGGTCGAAGACCGCAGCGCAATGCTGTATTGGTTAACATTGGACCCTATGGGTCCCAGGAGCCAATGACGATGTACGCCGGCGGTAATGGTACGCACCATCACGGACGTGACCGCCGCGGAAGTGACCGCCATTTTCTATCTGTTCAATCACTCGATACCTGATCTTCGACAGGAGAGGACCTACACTGCAAGTGCTGCTGTGACCTCGGTCTGGAAGAGACTATGGCTCGTGCGTCTGGGGAAAGGGCCCCTGCCTTCACTGCAGAGGAGTTGGAGAATCACCTCAATGGGGTCCTCCCCCAGTACACGCTACTCTACGGTTCTCCAGACCAACAGGTAAGTACACAGGGAGCACGTTGTATGGGCTATGCCTGTGTGGAGAGGGCTGGTTGTAAGAATGAAGGGGGCACAGTTCTGCGTGCATGAAGGACTGTGAATGCATGTGCCACATGGCAAGGGTAGGGATGTGGGCCGCTCACTTTGACGGTGCAGTTGGTAATGACTTCTCTTCTTCCCCTGTACATGTCATGTAGGTCAGCGTCCACCAGAAGAAGGATATTTGGCGTGCCATCGCCAAGGACGTCCGGATCCTGGGGGTCCACCACAGACGGAGCACCCACTGCCGGAAAAGATGGAAGGACATTTGCCACTGGAGCAAGAAGACGGCGGAGGCTCAGCTGGGGATGGCCTCTCAACGTGGGAGGGGTGCCCGTCGAACCATGACCCCCCTGATGTTCCGGATCCTGGCGGTGGCCTACCCTGAGTTGGATGGGCGCTTGAGGGCATCACAGCAGACACAAGGGGGTGAGTACAACATCATTCAGCGGACTTTGCGCGCAGTGAAGGTGTCTGGGTGGGGGAGGAGGGCTGTGGGTTTCCCTAGGCCAGGGCGAGTTCCGTAGGCTAGGCCCCTCCGTAATGCAGGCCATGTGGCACCCCACTCCAACTCTGTAGAGTGCCAAGTACAGGTATTCATGCCCCTGTGTCATCTATGTGTGCAGATGTCGTCCATAGCCATGTAGGCCATATCCCAGGAATTGCATCTGTAGAGCCCAACAGCGCGACGTAGTGGAGGGGGCTGCTGTGTCTGTATTGTCCGCCAACGGTAGCGGTAAGCCATGCACTCAACCTGTCTTTCTTCTGTCGCCCCCCCTTTTTGTGGTCTCCCTGTTCTTGTGTGCATCAGCATCATCAGGCGGAGGTACAGTGGCACCGGAGCATGAGGGAGCTGCATCCCACATGGCCATGGAGGGCCACACCACGGACTCAGAATACACCAGTGGGACGGAGGGCGAGGGGAGCACCACGGCGGTCACAGGATCTGCAACCAGCGACACGGACTCGTCCTCCGATGGGAGCTCCCTTGTGGTGGTGGCAAAATCTGTGCCCCCCACTTCTACAGATACAGCCGCCACCCCCCTACCAGCACCACCCTCCCAGCAACCCCTCAGCCTTCACCCCGTGCCCGCTCACCCAGGAGGGTGGGCATCACTTTCGCCCCAGGCACCTCAGCCCCTGCCCCTGTCACCTCTGCTGCCCTCAGTGAGGAGGCCATTGACCTCCTCAGGTCACTCACTGTCGGGCAGTCTACCATTTTGAATGCCATCCAGGGTGTAGAAAGGGAATTGCAACACACAAATGCATTCCTGGAGGGCATTCATTCTGGTCAGGCTGCCCTTCATCGAACCCTGCAAACTCTGGCCTCAGCACTGATGGCAGCCATTGTCCCTGTATCTAGCCTCCCCCTTCCAACTTCCTCCACCCAGACCCAATCCCCTGTACCCCAGCCTATCCCAAGCACACCATCAGACCAGCCTGCACACACCTCAACAGACAAGAGAAGCTCAGGCAAACATAAGCACCACACATCCTACTGGCACTCACGCAAGCATCACACACATACAGACACACCAAAATCCACTGGCTCCACTGTGTCCCTCTCCTCCTCGTCTCCCTCCTCCCTCCCAGTCTCGTCTACACTCACACCTGCATGCACTACCACTACAGCCACTACGTCCCGCACCAGCACACCCACCACCACACCCCGCTCATGTGCAGTCACCACCCCCACTACCATTTCCACATCCCCTGTGTCCTCTCCCAGTGTGTCTGTGACGCCCCCTCCCAAGATACACAAACGCAGGCACACACCCACCCAACAGCCATCCACCTCACGACAGCCTCCAGCCCATGCACCTGCACCCAAATTCACAAAAGTTACACCTCCTACAACCACCACCTCTTCCTCCACTCCCAAACCCCCCCCAGCTACCTGTCCCAGTGTTTCCAAACAACTTTTCCTGTCCTCCCTTAACCTATTTCCCACCACCCCCCCATTTCAACTCATAGGTCCCGTACTAGCACCTCAGCCAAAAACTCTCCGGGACCAGTGGTGCCTGTTGTTACAGGTATGTGGAGTGCACCGGCCACCAGGACAGCCAGTGTGACACGGAGCCACAGCACAGCCAGTCCCCCCCAGTGAAGCACCAGAAGTTGGACAGTGCCCGGCGGGAGAGGGGGCAGACTCCAGCCAGCAAAGCCGCTCACAAGGGTCCCGGAGGCAGTGTCGACTCAGCTGTGACTCCTCCCAAGGTGGGGAAGGGGCAGAAGAAATCTCCAAAGTCTGGGAGGATCAGCACGGCGGAGAAGACCGACATCATCCCCGCTGCCCAGGAGGCCACCGCCAGGACCATCATCACTGGCCAGGAGTCCACCGCCAGAGTCACTGCCCAGGAGGCCAGCCCCATCGTCACTGGCCAGGAGGCCACCGTCAGCCACAGCCCTGCTGGGCAATGAAGGACCGCCTTGGCAAGGACCGCTGAACAGGCCAGGGACCGCTGAACAGGGCAAAGACCACCATGGAATGCACGCTGAACAGGTCTGACACTGGCAACTCAAGCACCGCTGAACAGGCCAGGGACTGTTGAACAGGGCAAAGACCGCCATTGAATGCACCGCTGAACAGGTCTGACACTGGCAACTCAAGCACCGCTGAACAGGCCAGGGACCGCTGAACAGGGCAAAGACCGCCATTGAATGCACCGCTGAACAGGTCTGACACTGGCAACTCAAGCACCGCTGAACAGGCCAGGGACCGCTGAACAAGGCAAAGACCGCCATGGAATGTACAGCTGAACAGGTCTGACACTGGCAACTCAAGCACCGCTGAACAGGCCAGGGACAGCTGAAGAGGGCAAAGACCGCCATGGAATGCACCCCTAGCCCATTTGCGGCAGGGGCAGTGATGCTACTGGGACCATCACGGGGTGTGTGCTGCACTCTGGGCACCAGTCCCCCTCCAGAACCAGTCGAGAAGGGCATCCACTACCTCAGTCCTTGGCAGGATGAAGCACTCTGGGCACAAAGCCCCCTCCATAACCAGTGGAGAGATACATCCACAACCTCAGTCCTTGGCAGGACGAAGCACTCTGGGCACAAAGCCCCCTCCAGAACCAGTGGAGAAAGGCATCCACTCCGTCTGTCCTGCACAGGATGAAGCACTCTGGGCAAAAAGCCCCCTCCAGAACCAGTGGAGAAATACATTCACTACCTCAGTCCTTGGCAGGATGAAGCACTCTGGGCACAAAGCCCCCTCCAGAACCAGTGGAGACTGTTATCCACTTAAGAGACTGTGGCTTTGCACTCCCCAGGATGGTACAGTGGGCAAACCACCCACTGCAGAGACTTGAGAGACTGTGGCTTTGTACTCCCCAGGATGGTACAGTGGGCAAACCACCCACTGCAGAGACTTGAGTGACTGTGGCTTTGCACTCCCCAGGATGGTACAGTGGGCATACCACCCACTGCAGAGACTTGAGAGACTGTGGCTTTGCACTCCCCAGGATGGTACAGTGGCCAAACCACCCACTGCAGAGACTTGGGAGACTGTGGCTTTGCACTCCCCAGGATGGTACAGTGGGCAACCCACCCACTGCAGAGACTTGAGAGACTGTGGCTTTGCACTCCCCAGGATGGTACAGTGGGCAACCCACCCACTGCAGAGACTTGAGAGACTGTGGCTTTGCACTCCCCAGGATGGTACAGTGGGCAAACCACCCACTGCAGAGACTTGAGAGACTGTGGCTTTGCACTCCCCCGGATGGTACAGTGGGCAAACCACCCACTGCAGAGACTTGAGAGACTGTGGCTCTGCACTCCCCAGGATACATCAATGGGCATGGAGCCCCCTCGTGGATCTGGCGTGGTGCACTCATCCGGCTGAGGTGCCCCCCTTCCTTTCCCCCTGAGGTGCCGGTTGTATTTCGATCTGATGCCCCTGCAGTGTTCTCTCCATTTTGATCGGGTATCTTGTGTGGGTCTCGCCCATGCAGTTTGGGCCCAGTGGTCCACGGACTATGAATGGTGCAATACCTGCACTACTAATCGTGGTGTATGTTTTGTTTATGGTGTATATATATATTTTTGCATACTTGATTTTAATATATTACAATGGTTCCACTAATTTTCTATTGTCTTTGCATTCTTCCGGGGGGGGGCTGGGTGGTGTTACGGTAATGTATAGATATGCATTGGTGTGTGTGTTGTAGTGGGTGAGGGTCGGGGTGGGGGTTGGGATGTTGGTTGTGTGTGTCCCTGTGTTTTTGCCTCCCTTATGTCATAGGTGCAGTACTCACCGTGGTGTTCGCCGCCGGCGTTGATGATCCTCGTATAGGAGCAGGAAGACTATCGCAGGGTGAATATGGAGTTCCGGCTCCATGGTGCCCTCCTTCCTCGTGGATTGTGTAGAGGTGAGCGTTTTCCCTTCGAAATTCCTGTTTCCGCCGTGTTTTTCTCTGTGGTGAATCCGCCCCGGAAAAGGTGGCGGATTGGTAGGTTGTGATACTGTGGGCGGTACATTTTCCTCTGCCTGTCTGTTGGCGGTGACCGCCGCGCTGTTTGTCTGTACCACCGTGGTGGTCTGAGTCTTAAAGTGGCTGTCTTTGTTGGCGGTTTCCGCCACGGTCATAATTCCAAATTTTTTACCGCCGGCCTGTTGGCAGGCTTACCGCCGCTTTAACACCGTCCGCCAGGGTTGTAATGACCACCATAGTCTCTACTTCTGCATCCACTACTAATATTTGCTTCTCTGCCATACACATCTCTCTTTGTTCTCTCACCTGCCATTGTTGAGTCACAAAACTTTATTTTGAAACCTTGAACTGTTTCTAGGATCTATTGTTATCTTTTTCCACTCCTTCACAAATTTTTTAACCGTCCTCCAACCCTTTCTTGGAAATAACCAATTATAGTTCTCATACTCAGCTTTGTTTCCTTGGTAATTCTGACCTTGTCCGGAATCTCTTGCTCGTCCAGTGTGACCATCTCTGCCTCTATTTGGATAGAATACTCCTGAGGCCTGATAACCTCTAGCGTATCCTTTGTAATGACTGTTATATTGGGACCTTTGCATTCCCCGGCCAGTAGAAAGTCCCCCTATACTGGCCATTCCAAAAACACCTCTGCTGAAGTCTTTTCTCATATTCGCTTGAACTTTGTCTAATGTCATTAAGGTTGACACATATTTCCCTAAATCTTTTACTAAACCTTCACCAAGAACTATACTTTTGGTTTCTTTGCTAGGTATCCTGTCTGCCATATCACCCAGCCTAGGACTTATGTTCATTAGAACAGCCTTCCTTCATTATTCCAGCATTTGCATTGCCCAATAGGATTACTGTTTTTTGGCACCATCCTTGTCGTAATTCTAAATCCATCTCAGTTTGGTTGATCCTCTTCTGCCATGTCATAAATTCTAGCTAATGGACCTAAAACTTCTCCAATTTTATCTTGGCATTATTTTAGAGAATGCTCCAGCCCTTAACATGGATCTCTATCCATCCTGAAAAAAAATGATTTAAATTAGGTGTTATACACACTTCATCATCTATAACAGGCATTGAACATTCTGCTTTCAATATCCTTCTCACTTACTTTTCTAAGGACTTCTTTAACCATTTTATCATACATTTTCCAACATGTTCCATAGGCCATCAATCACTACTATGAGTATGTCTAATATTAAAAGGAGAAAACATCTCTTACCGTAGAGGATTCCTTAAACCCCTCTTGAAGGTGAACCCTTGATTTCCAGGTATCCCATATCAAAATCATCATGTGCCAAAGACATATTCCTTCAAATCATTGTTTACATCAGACAATGAAATGTTATCCAAATCATTGAATTAATCTTTTTTTGTGTCAGTAAGGACACTCTCTCTGTGTACCACAACGGACACTTTGCCATGTATGCAGCTAAAGACACCTTTCTTTTTTATGGATTTTCCAGTCACAATGCACACTTTGCAAGTCCTCACTAGTCATTGTGACTCACAGGATAATGAACAAGTGCTTTGTTATCTGTCTGGTAGTTGTAAAGCACGGAATGGTTACAGTAGCAGTAGCAGTGGCAAGCAGGAACCATACAAAGAGTGTACAGCTTACATTTTCTGGCTATAGGTATTGCCAAGAGCAGGTTGGAGGCTAAAGATCAAATGAATGCTCCTGCCTCTATCCCTGAAATCAATTTCCTAATGGGTCACTTTTTGTGATATGGTAACCTCTGTTCCTTTAAGACACATTGCATTGCATCGCACATTGCAAATTGGAATTATGAGATGGAACTCTCATGTGCCCTTCAAACCTCCACCCTAGCACTCATTCCTGTGCACAAGTAGACGCAAAGTCAATGCCTGTCCCGTTAATTTTAATGAGATGAGCGGTGTGTATCTCGCTTTGCAAACAGCAAAGTATTAGTAGGTCCTTTACACCACAAAGAGTAAGGCTGCCTGCTACCCAATGCCAATTTAAACCATAACACTGCTAGTAGCACTTTGTGAATTTTGCCTACTATAATGTTTCATCGTTATTGGTATTTTTGCTCTGTTTAAAGCATTGTGGTCTGGGTTGAAGTGCATGAACTGCTGATATAAACGAATACTTAACAAATGAATTGCCTCTGATCTGCTGGTTAGGAGAACCCTTCCAGTCCCACCATTGAAATTCAGACAACCAGAGTACTCTGTTAGGCACAAGGTGTTGGAAACAAAGGGCCTCATTATGAACATGGCGGTCGAAACCGCTGTGTTCATGCTGGCAGTCAAACTACTGACCGCCAGCGCCCCCGGATCCCCGCTGGCCAGGGAAAGGCTGGAGGCTTGGGGATCATTATCCGAACTGTCGGATAATGATTCCGACCGCCGCCGGGCTGCCTGACGGAGGCAGCCTGGCGGTGAGTTAGGGCTGCTGATGGCGGCCCTCAAGGGGTTCATAATGTGGCAGTGTGGCCCACCAAGTTCAAAATGACCATCAAAGTGTCTGTCAAATGAAAACAAAATATTGTCTTCTATTTCATGCTTGGGAAATTGCAGAAATAGTGCTTTATTCTTGAAAGAAAAGCTAGCCCACGTAAGTTTTCAATGTTTACTTGTTCCCCAAATTACAAATTATTAGTTGATAACACAAGGGAAATATGGAACATTTTTCATACAATTTCACAGCTAGCTAATAATGTGGTTCTGCAAACATTCAGCACTATAATTTGTGTGATATTTAGATCGTGATTTTGAATGCCAGCAGGCCCAACTCAGCCTTTTACCATTCAGGGGTCAATGTGTTCAGTATTTTTAAATTGTGTGAAATGACTACTGTTCTTCACAGTGTTTCACAGTGCATAGAGACATGTCAAAAAACAGTTATTAGGAGCCATATAGAAGCATTTCTTATAAGCCACTTAAGGGCTTTGTGTAATAGTCATGAATGCCAACAGCAGTGTTAGGGGAGGGCCACAATGTAGATGTGCATCTGTCCCGGCCCACGAAAGATATTAAGTAATTGGTGGATGATATCATCATAGCCACTGCCCAAAACTCTGGACTGTCATTCCTGCATTTGCGGGGAAAAATGGTGACCTTGCAAGGTCCCTTAATGGACCTATGAATGATGGAAGCATCACATTTTCCAAGCAGTGTACAACTATTACGATCTCTACTTCTACGTGAGATATGCCAATTGGAACCTCAGTCATTTTCAGCTCATTATACCACCACTCTGTCTGGCCAGTCCAGGGCCCAGCACCAACAAGCCACTCACACCATTTTTAGAAGACTGTCGCCTATCGATGTTCAACATACATCTTATCAACCACATGGGAGTATCGGAGTATCACTACATTTCATCATGTTTATCTCAATTGTGCAACTGCTTGATTGGCTTATTCATAATGCCCTTCACCAGCATAAAGTAACCCGGTGCTGGTGTCTTCCATATTTTTTGAGTTTTACACAAAAATAAGTAAAGGCAGCATGATTGGGAATTTCTGACACATGAGCCCAACTAATCCCACATTAAACCAAACTATAAACTAAGAGAGCTCTCAAAAAATCACAAAAATAGTAATTTAATTCCTTCTAGAAGGGAGTCTTGCTGTTATAGAAAATAGAGCTTGTTAAAAGGGCTATCATGAAAAAGTTGCCTAAGTGGGGGCAGTATCAAGGGCAGGCTTCTCTGTTTTTTTCTGGGTATTATCAAGAACAGAGATATGTGCAAATGAATCTACGTGTTATCAAGATCAGAGCATTGTATGAGTACTGGGTAACATACATAGCGTATCTACATGTTATCAAGAGTGGAATATTATCAGTTCTTAGTGATTCTTCTATTTTTTTGTATCACTGCCTTTAGTGGTTCTTGGTTTTTGGAACCCAATTCTGACTGAAGCTGTGTATTTTCAAGCCAAACAACACATTATTGTACCCTTCTCTGACTATAGCTTTAAAGCCCGCCGTAGCGAGTAACCAAGTGAGCGGGCCTTTAAGGCCAGTATAGGACAGATACGGTGGGTTAATAATCTATTAGAACAATCTACCCCTTCAGGGTAAGATGTTATAATTAGTTAATTGTTGTTATGAACGACAAGCATTTGAATGTTATCAGCCACTAGAAGCCGGGAGCTACTCCATTGTCTTCAATGGAGCATAAAAGTGATGGGTTAACCTACATCATGCAATTATGATGACGGTTGCACATTTGTAAAATATATATATATATATACACACATATAGAAATAGATACATATATATATTTTCACTGAAAAAAACAAAAGTTACAGGGACGTTATAGTTAGGTTGAGGTTTTACCCATACAAAACCATAGAAATTCATGAGTTATAGTTATACTTATAGTTATACTTATGTTAAGAAACTAAAACTTGTGGCCTAAAGTTACTTTCCGGCACAAGTTATAGTTTCAACCTAACTATAACGTCCCTGTAACTTTTGTTATTTTCAGTGAATTTCTATGTTTTTTTTAAGCAAATGTTAATATTTGTGTCAGGTTGCAGCAAGCCAATCAAGGCCTTGCTTTTCCTCAGGATCTGAGGAAGATCAGAGGAGGATCCAAGGAAGATCCAAGGAGGAACCTAAAATCTTCGGACCAGCCAGAAAGAAAAAGGGCAATTTTATGCCCATTTTATGCCCATGAGGGGTCCCAAAGGGACTCATCCATGTGTCCAATGGGGCCAGGATACCTGTGTCCTGATCCCTTGTAAGTTTTTGCACTGTGTTTTTACCACCCCACAAGCAATGCGAGAACAAAATGGCGGACGCAATTTTTCTGTCAGGTTGTGACCAGCCAATCAGGGCCTTGCTTTTCCTCTGAATCAGAAGAGGATCCGAGGAGGCTCCAAGGAGTATCCAGGGAGGATACAAGGAGTAGCAGCTTCCCTATATGTACAAATTTGTTTTTCATTTAATAACAAATTTGGTGTAATTCTGTCCAGTAGTTTCAGCACTACCGCTGTTTAAAATCCCTATGGAAAAATGAACAGGGAAAGCACGCTTTGGGACCCCCCTTTTTCCCGGCCTCCACTTGACGGGTGACCCCAAAACTTTCCAGGCAGCAGCTGAGGTGACCACTGTTGTGTTTTCAGAAAATTTGTGAAGATTCGTCAAATGGCACCAAAGTTATTAGCAAAAGAAACCCTACTTTTTCTACAGAAACCAGGTCCTAACTATAACTACATAGTGGCTGCCACCACTAGGAAATATACATCTAAATGTATTTATGGCTAGCTTACGTAGCTACAACTCATGCCCAAGGTAACTATAACTCAAACCCACACAGGCACAGTTTTCTGCTAAATAACTTTACTGCAAATGTTACATTAATATTAGTTACCTTAGAGCATGAGCTATAGGCCCTCATTATGACATTGGCGGTAAATCAATCCCACTTACCCCCATGCTGACTGCTGCCAACATAACGCCACTGCAGCGGATACCTGCCAACCATATTATGACACACACAAACCAATCCGTCACTATACAGCCACACACAGAAGTCCGCCAGCCCAAAGGTCAGTGATAAACTGGCGGTATCAAAACCCACACCGTTACGCCAACAGAACAACGCCCATCACATTATGACCCACGAATCTCTGCGGCAGACATTCAATGGCGGTAAACCATTGCTGGTACATACCGCCACGCTCAAAATACACACACACATACAAAACAACACCACATTGGTCAATTTGAACTACACACACCTGACACCCATACACAGACCACACCCACACCACTATAAAACACACACCCACATTACCCACAACCCTTTACGACTACAAACAATTGCTAACAGAGAGAGATACAGCAAGAGCATCCACACAACCAGAGCCACATACCACCATCACCTATACACCACCCACGCACCTTACATCACACACCCCAACACATCACCCCATACACCCTCACCCACGCCACTCATACTATACCCATGGCACCACAACAACACCCCAGGTTCTCAGAGGAGGAGCTAAGGGTCATGGTGGAGGAAATCATCCGGGTAGAGCCACAGCTATTTAGATCACAGGTGCAGCAGATATCCATTGCAAGGAAGATGGAGCTATGGCGGAGAATCGTGGACAGGGTCAACGCTTTGGGACAGCACCCCAGAACAAGGGATGACATCAGGAAGAGGTGGAACGACCTATGGGGGAAGGTACGTTCCATTGCAGCTAGACACTAGCTTGCAGTACGAAGGACTAGCGGTGGACGCCCATCTCCTCTAGCACAATTTACAACATGGGAGGAGCAAGTCTTGGCAATCATGCATCCTGAGGACCTGGCAGGAGTAGGAGGAAGACTGGACTCTGGTAAGTCAACTCTCTATTACTAACCCCCCCCCTCTACCTGAATGCCATCACATACCGCCACCCTCACCCTCACTCCCATTACACCACCACCTCCCACATATCCCACCATCACAACCCACTCATCCCAATACCAAGCCCTCCATGTAACACCAATGCATGGACACCCCTCACAGACCTGCATGGACACCTCTCACCACTACATGCACACTGGAGAGAATTACCTAGCCCACCAAATAACAACTCACACAAGGCATTTCTGCCAAGGCAATAACAACCATAGAGGGCAACACACCCATGCACAATATGTCACACGCAGAAACAATAACACTGCAATGACATCCCCACAGGTATCCCAGCCAATGTCACCAGAGCAGAGGTGCCAGCAACATCCAGTCCCCACACAGAAGAGGTTCACAGTGATGACAGCAGCTCTGCTCGCCTGGATCTGGATGACCAACCTGGCCCATCAGGGATCTCCGAACAGTCGGTTACCCAGGCACAGTCTCACACCACCACAGAGCCTCCCCCCTCAGGAAACACCACCACTGTACCCACCCAGCGGGCCCATACCTCTGTCCCCAGGACACATCAATCAGCAGTGTGTCCACCACTACAGGGACCCCAGGCCACCCCACAAACACAGGACGATCAGGGACCTGGGGTCAGTGGCAGTGGGCACACGGTGCAGGGGACAGAGGCACAGGACAACAGGGAAGCTGGGAAGACTGCTGTGCGACAGGGGGAGGACAGGCCCAAGGAACTGACTCTCCAGGGGGCGCTCACCACGATCCTGGGAGCATACCAACATTCCCAAGATACGCTGGGCCAGATACTGGACAAGTTGCAGGAGAACATGTGGCTGCAGGAGGGACAATACTTGGGGATCAGGGAGGACTTGAAGGACATCAACACCACCCTGGTCTCCATTGCAGGGGTGCTGGCAGACATGGCCAACACTATCAGGGAGGCAGTGGCACACCACTGGGCCCCTGACACTGGCCAAACCGCTGCACAGCCCTCCACCTCCGCTGCCGCTACTGGACAAAAGGCCCCACCACAGGAACAACAGGCCACAAGCACCCCTCCCCCTGTAGGAGGAGAACCACCCCACAAATGTTCCCTGTGATCCAGGCATTAGCCAGAGACTATTGCCAAGACCCCCGCCAAGAAATAAGACTCTTCTGATTGTCACCCTTGTGTCCCACTCTGTCACCCTGTCCACCATGAACTGCCATTGTTCCCCTTCCTATGCCCCCTTGGACAATGCACATGTGATACAAATAGACTGGACTCTATCCTGGACTTTCCTCCATCATCATCCCAGCACATTGCACTTCCCCCTCTACTTCTTAGCACTCCCGTAAGTATGGAGTATGTCAAATGATTTAAGTATGTATTCGTTTAACCAGGTATAAGCATTGCAATTCAACTGTATAGTAATGTATACATAGGAAAGACCTGTTGTTGGCTGCAGTGAACACACCAGGCGCGATAGTGGGGCACCAACATCTGCAAAAAGAGTTGTCAAAGGGTACAGTGAGTGGCCATAGAAGTGAGAAATCACAGCCTGCCAGTGACAATGTCAAACACAAAACTGTCAATTAAATGTGAAGTTACACTGTCTTACCGGTGTGTCATTGGAAGTATTGACGAATAATTGCACTTCTGTTGTCCTCATCCTCATCCTCTGCCTCCTCATCTTCACTGTCCACAGGGTCCACTGCTGCCACAAGGCCATCTCCAGCCTCCTCCTCTTGCAGAAAAGGCACCTGGCGACGCAAGGCAAGGTTGAGCAACATACAGCATGCCACGATGATCTGGCAGACCTTCTTGGGTGAGTAGCACAGGGATCCACCTGTTAGATGGAGGCGACGAAACCTGGCCTTCAGGGAGACCAAAAGTCCTCTCTATAATTCTTCCTATTCGCCCATGTGCCTCATGGTAACGTTCCTCTGCCCTTGTCCTGGGATACCTCACTTGGGTCAGTAGCCATGAGAGGTTGGGGTAACCAGAGTCACCTGCAAATATCAAGGGACAACTGTTAGCCACACACTAACCCTTAGGGCCCACACCATACCCATACACCAACATATACTGGGTGGGAACCAGGGCTCACCTATTAGCCACACTCTGTGCCTCTGGAGTTGAGCCATCACATTTGGGATGCTGCTATTCCTCTGGATAAAGGCATCATGCACAGACCCAGGATACTTTGCATTGACGTGGGAGAAAAACTGGTCTGCCAGGCACCCCATCTGCACATTCATGGAGTGAAAGCTCTTCCGATTTCTGAACACCTGTTCCTTTTACCGGGGGGGACAAATGCAATATATGTTCCATCAATAGCCCCAATAATGTTGGGGATATGTCCCATTGCATATAAATCAGCTTTCACTGTGGCCAAATCCTCGACCTGGGGGAAAACGATGTAGCTGCACATGTGTTTAATCAGGGCAGACAACACTCTGGTCAGCACTATTGAGAACATTGGCTGAGACATTCCTGCTGCCAAGCCCACTGTCACTTGGAAGGAGCCAGTTGCCAGGAAATGGAGCACTGATATCACTTGCACAAGAGGGGGGATCCCGGTGGGGTGACGGATAGCAGAGATTAGGTCAGGCTCCAATTGGGCACAGATCTCCGTGATTGTGACCCTGTCAAGTCTATAGATGAGGATCAGGTGCCTGAACTCCATTGTTGCCAAGTCCACCAGGGGTCTGTACACAGGGGATGTCTCCATCTCCTATTCATCCGCAGCAGTTGCAAACTATGGGGTAAAATATTGAGCAGCTAGTCATTATCTCAACATTCCAACCACTACAGTTCAATGCATGTTGTGAATGTAACAGTATTTTGTTGGAGATGTCCAAATGGTGCATTTGTGTACTGTGGCGCAGTTAGGATCCATGGCCTGCACCCCCCCGAAATGGCGTCCGCCTGTCCTGTATGGAGAGACAGGTGGAAATGAGATCATTCCACTGGCGTTGGGTGCCGCAGCTGGAGGCTGTCGAGAACCGCCGTGCAACTCCTCATTGGTTAACATTGGTCCCTATGGGGTACAGTGGCCAACGGTGATGTATGCCGGTGGTGACGGTACGCACCACCTCCGACATCACTGCCATTTTCTATCTAATTCCTCACTTGCTACCTGACCTTCAACAGGACAGGACCTACACTGCATGTGCTGCTGTGACCTGTGTCTGGAACTAACCATGGCTCGTGTGACTGGGGAATGGGCCCCTGCCTTCACCTTGGCGGAGTTGGAGCGACTGGTGGATGGGGTCCTTCCCCACTACTGACTGCTGTATGGGCCTCCAGACCAACAGGTGAGTACACCTTGAGTACGATGCATGGGCGTGAATGCATGGAGTGCTGTGTGTGAAGGCCTCATGTAGGGGGTGGGTGGTGGATGGGCCCTGGGCAGCGTGCAGCATGTATGGTGGGCCATGTCTGTGCTAATGGGGATGGGAAGGGGCATGGTGGGCCAGGAGTGTAACAGGCAGGAGAGTTGGACAAATACCTTTCCCTGTGTCGATTTCCCCAGCAGGTCAGCGCCCATCAAAAGAAGGGAATATGGCGTGCCATCGCCAAGGATGTGCGGACCCTGGGGGTCTACAGCAGGTGGAGCACCCACTGTCAGAAAAGGTGGGAGGACCTGAGATGCTGGGCACGGAAGACGGCGGAGACCCAGCTGGGGATGGCCTCCCAACGAGGAAGGGGTGCCTGTCGAACCCTGATCCCCTGATGGCCCGCATACTGGTGGTGGTCTATCCGTAGCTAGATGGGCGCTTGGGGTATCACAGCAGCCACAAGGGAGTGAGTACAGTGGCCCAATATACAACTTGCGCCTGGTGGAGTGGTATTCGGGTGGGGGGTGTGGGCCCTGGGGGTGCTCCTAGCCCAGGCCTGGCATTGCAGGGTAGGTCCCATGTTGGACAGGGCTCTGATGTGAAAGTACTCCAACTAAGCTAGTAGGCATCCACTACTGGGCAGGGGTCCATGGGTCTCAGGTATGCTGCAATTGGCGTTGGGTGTCCCTATCCATGGGCTGGTGACTAGCATTGTGACTCGTAGTGCATTGCCTAGTGCGTAGGGCTGTTCCCTATGTGTGAGTGTGTCGTGTACGCCAATGGAGGTGTTGTTGGCGCCATTGACCAAGTGTATCCTTTGACTCTCCCCTCCTTTTTATTTTGTCACCCTGTCCTTATACATTAGCATCATCTGGCGGAGGAGCAGAGGCACAGGCGATGGAGGGAGCTGCATCCCACAAGACCCAGAAGGCCGAATCCACCAACGGGGAGGGCACCAGTGGGACAGAGGGCGAGGGGAGCACCACGGCAGAGACAGGAGGGGACAGTTCCGACATGGATACCTCCTCCGATGGGAACTCCCTGGTGGTGGTGGACACTTCTGTTACCACCCCAGCCACAGGTACAGCCACCACCCCGTACCAGCACCACCCTCCCAGCAGCCCCTCAGCGAGTTTCCTGTGCCCGCTCACCCAAAGAGGGTGGGCATCTCCTTCGCCCGTGGCACGTCAGGCCCTGCCCCAGTTAGCCCTGCTGCCCTGAGTGAAGAGGCTATTGACCTCCTGCAATCCATCTCTGTTGGGCAGTCAACCATTGTGAATGTCATCCAAGGGCTGGCAGCCCAAATGCAACAGACAAATGCATTCCTGGAGGGCATTCACACTGGCTTGGCGGCCCAACAGAGATCAATCCAGGCTCTGGACCCTCTCTGATGGCAGCCATTGTCCTTGTTTCCAGCCTCCCCCCTCCAACTTCCTCTTCCCAATCCCATTCCCCTCAACCCCAACCCATACCAAGCACACAGTCAGATGAGCATGCACCCAGGACAACACAGAAGAGTGGACATGGCAAACACAAGCACCACACTTCATCCCACAGGCACTCACACAAACACCATCCAGAAACAGACATGCCAACATCCACTGCCTCCACTGTGGATCCCTCCTCCTCGTGTCCACCTCCCTCCCAGTTGCGTCTCCACTCACACCTGCATGCACTACATCCTCGTCCACTACCATCATCAACAACACACCTAACAGTACATGCCACTCACTGGCAGTCACCACCCCCACACCCATGCACACATCCCCTGTGTCCTCTCCCATTGTGTCTGTGCCCTCTCCTCCCAAAGTACTCAAACGCATGCACTCTGACACCCAACAGCCATCCACCTCACAACAGCATCCAGTCCATGCACCTGCACCCAAACATAGCAGACAGAAACCTCCTACCACCACTCCCTCTTCCTCCACTCCCAAACCATCTCCCTCTTCCCACCCCAATGTCCCTAAGAAGCTTTTCCTCTCCACCATTGACCTCTTCCCTACCCCCCGTCCCTCATGTCAGGCCAGGGTGGTCAAAACCCAGGCAAGCACCTCAGCCACCCAGTCCACCGGCAGAGTAGGGTCCCCAACTACTCCAGATGGGAAAGGATCCCAGCCACCAGCCAGCCATACGGACAGGGTGCCAGCCCCAAGTGCATCAAGGAAGGGCAAGGAGTCAGCCCCAGCTGCAGTAAGGAAGGGCAAGGAGGCAGCCCCAGCTGCAGGACGGAAGGGCAAGGAAGCAGCCCCAGCGGCAGGACGGAAGGGCAAGGAGGCAGCCCCAGCTGCAGGAAGGAGGGGCCAGGGGCCTGCAATAGCAGGCAGTAGAGACAAGTGGCCTGGTGAAGGGACTCAGAGCCCCCACCCCCAACCAGGGTGGTGCTGCCGTCTGAGGCTGCAGGGGATGGGCTGGAGCATCACCCCATCACTGCCAGCACTGCACCCAACACAGCCACCAGCACACCCACCAGCACACCCACCAGCGCACCCATCAGCAGCAGCAGCCCCAGTGGGCAGCCGTCCGAGGCTCCAGGGGATGGGCTGGAGCCTCCCCCCACCACTGCCAGCACCGCCACCAGCACCACTGCCAGCAGCAGCAGCCCCAGTGGCCAGCCATCTGAGGCTGCAGGGGAGGGGATGGAGCCTCTCCCCACCACTGCCAGCTCCACCAGCAGCACCACCAAAAAGCAGCCATCACCACCGGCGGACAGTGTGAAGTCCTGCGTCCAAGGGCTCTTGTGTGGCCTGGCCACTGCAAATCCTGTGGGTCTGACACCCAGGTGAGAGACTGTGACCTTGCACTCCCCAAGATCTGCATCACAGGACTCAATGCCCCCTCCAGAACCAGTGGAGAAACCATCCACTAACCCCATACTCCACAGGATGAAGCTCACTGGGCACGATGCTCCCTCCCGAACCAGTGGAGAAGCCTTCCAAACACCCCATCCTCCACAGGATGAAGCTCACTGGGCACGAAGGTCCCTCCAGAACCAGTGGAGAAGCCATCCACTCACCCCATCCTCCACAGGATGAAGCTCACTGGGCACAATGCCCCCTCCAGAACCAGTGGAAGAAGCCAGCCACTTGAGAGACTGTGGCCTTGCACTCACCAGGACCAAGCACTGGGCATGTTGCCCCCTCCAGAGCCACTGGGCAAGTCACCCACTTGAGAGACTGTGGCCTTGCACTCCTCAGGATCAAGCACAGGGCATGTTGCCCCCTCCAGAGCCAGTGGGCAAGTCACCCACTTGAGAGACTGTGGCCTTGCACTCCCCAGGACAGAGTAATGGGCATGCATCCCCTCCAGGACCAGTGGAATTGTACCATCTTCTGGCTGAGGTGCCCCCCCTTTCCCCGTCCCCCTGAGATGCCTGGCTATTTTTGACCTGATGCCCCGGCAGTGTTCTCTCCGTGTTCTTGCAAGAGTGAGGTGGGGCCTTGGACTATGTGATGTGGCCCTGTGGCTCACAGACATTGAAGACTGGGCAGTGTCCCTACATTTGTAAATATGCATATACTATTTTATCTTATTACACTCACTTCAATCATTTCATTTTGTCCTTGCATTATTCCTGAGGGGTACGGGGTGAATATGTAATGTTATTGTATCTGGTTATGTGTATGGTGTTGAGGGTTGCGTGTGTGTGTCACTCTCTTTTTCCTCCCCCCCTCCTCTGTGTGCTAGGCGGAAGTACTAACCGTTGTCGTCTTCGCCGGCTTTGATGTTCGTAGTGGAGCAGAACGTAGAAGAGCATGGGGAAGACATGCAAATCGGGCTCCATGGTGGCGTGGTTCTTCCTTGAGTCTCCAGAGATGAGTGTTTTCCCTTCTGTGCAGTGTTTCCGCCAGGCTTTTGATGTCGTTGGTACCGCCACGGAAAAGGTGGAGGATTGGTGTGTCATAATACAGTGGGTGAAACATTGTCTTCCGTCTGGCTGTAGGCGGTTACCGCCGTGGTGCCTGTTGATTTCGCCCTGGCGGTCGGTGTGTTAAAGTGTCTGTCTGTCTGAGCAGTTTCCGCTGTGGTTATTATTTCATATTTATTACCACCAGTCTGTTGGCGGTATTACCGCCACTATATCACCGACCGCCAGGTTTGTAATGAGGGTCATAGTGTCTTGCAATAAGTATAAGTATAACTGTTGAAATAAGGTTCCTACCTAGGGGATGTACAAATAGCGTAATACCTAGTTATAGTTGAGGTAGAAACATTTTTCCTTTCTTGCGACATACGTTGATAACACTGTTTAATCTATCCTTGAAGTTTATAGTTATATTCTATGGGTTTATAAATAATTCTTGAACTCTCAACAAATAAACATTTTCTTTAAACCATGGAAATCGGCGCCAATTATCAAGTGACAGGCCTCAAGAAAATCTCTCACCGGGCCTGCTTCCAGTTACCGCAACAATTGATCTATAGAATCAGAGGGGCAAACCCAACTGCTTCTTCCAAATAGGTTAAGCTGAACTTTTAATTTCAAATGATGGAAGCAGGGCTCCTGGGCACCAACAGTAACCTGCAGCAAAATTTATTTTGCATGCATTGGATAATATCCAAGTAACTGTAGCCCCCAAACGCCTGCTCTGTAGGACCCTACAGGAATACACCTACTCCTATAAATGTCTACTAATTCCTTAACTGGATTTTGGCGTAATCTATGAGCAAAGCTAAGCACAGCCTCAATTCTTTTCCTGAATTATTGGAGTCTCAGGGTGAACAGAGGGGTCCAGGTGAGAGAAAAATTAAATAAAATACTCAGAGAGTTAAAAGTTTTAGTTCTAGCTAGCTGTCTGACCCCTAACAAGTAGGACTTAAAATTTGTCTTAGCTGGACAGCAGGTTGTAAAAAATGTAGTAAAACTGACTTTCACATCCAGGCTCTCCATAAAAGATAAAAACGAATCCAATAAAAGTTGAAAGCCATTAGCTGTTCTAGAGATACGCACTGCATCATCAGCGTACAATAGGATTGGAATCGGACACTTTCCCATCCTAGCCATAGCTGCACCCTTCTTCAATGAAAAACTACTAAGATTATTTATATTCAGCAAAAAGAGAAAGGGAGCCAAACTATATTTCTGTCATATGCCTCTGTGTATTCTAATTGATGGGGTAGTTTCACCTAAGGGCCCATAGCAGACAATTACAGAGGTTTCCGAATGCATGCATTTTATTGTGATTAACAATTATTTTTCCACGCCCAGTTGTTCCATTATGGTGCATAATTTCGTGTAGTTTCCCATGTCAAATGCACTAAAGAAGCCCATAAAGGCCAAATGCAGAGCCCCCTTGTTAGATGACCCAACAGCCTTATGGTGGTCTTGGCTAAAACCTTTTGCCTGACTTGCCTCACTTTTATTGATCTGTTTTTGTTGGCCTTAGGACTATGGGCACTTTACCACTGCTAACCTGTACTAAAGTGCATGTGTTCACTCCCATAAAACATGACAACATTGGTTTATCCATATTTGTCATATTTAATTCACTTATAAGTCCCTTAAAATGCAGTATATGTACCTAGGGCCTGCAAATTAAATGCTACTAATGGGCCTGCAGCACTGATTGTGCTACCCACTTAAGTAGCCCTTTAAATATGTCTCACTCCTGCCACTGCACAGCCTGCATGTGCAGTTGCACTGACACTTAGACTTGGCATTTAAAAACTCTCGCCAAGGTGGAAACTCTCCTTTTATTACACACAAGACATCAATGAGGTAGGCCCTAGGTTGTGTATAGGGTATGGTTCTGTGTAAGTAAAAGGAAGAACATATATTTTTTAATTTAACATGTCCTGGTCATGAAAAACTCGCAAATTCATTTTTCTCTACCATGAGGCCTACCCATCTCCTAGGATAACAATGAGGATTCCTTAATACATTTATTAAGTGCAATACCTGATTGAGAAGGAGAAGGACTGTCGTGTTCAGTACCTATGGCCTTTTAGTAATAAATCTTCCTTAATGGTAAAGTTAGATTTATGATTACAACTTTAAAAATGCCACTTTGAGAAACGTGGCATTTTTCTGCTCTTCAGCACTGTGTGCCTGCTGTCTACCTCTAATATACATCTGGATGAGGTCACTGCTATGCTTTGTGCATTTCCTCTAGACAGTCACACACAAAGGGAGATGAGGTGTGCCTGATGGGCCATTCACATCCCGATGAGCCATCACCAGGCTGATAGGCCATTCTGGGTAGGATGAGAGGGAGGAACTAACACTTGCACCTGAATAGGGCTGTGCCTGCCCCCACACAAGGCGCTTCATACCCCCTTGTAGTGTGTCTGGAGCCAGGGAGGACTTGTGTGCTTTCAAATCCCCTCTTTGAAGTCAACCCCACATCAAAGGCACCATTGGGTATAAGAATTGGATTTCTGTCCCTACCAGATCTTTGCTGAACTCCTGCTTCATTGTGCCTGTCCTACTGCCTGCTGCCTCCTTGCCTGGTAGTGAGAAGGACTGGACCTGAATTTCTGCATCCCAGAACCAAGTGACTACAAGGGCTTGTTAGCTTGCCTCCCATTCTGCAGTCTCAGGGACATCAAAACATGGATGCTTCTCCCTTACAGCACCTGGACTATGCCACCTGTGTGTTCTGACCTGCCAATTGGTGCCAATCCAGTCTTGGGCCCTTAAAAGTGGGTTCTTTAGTACTGTAACTCTTGACCTCGCTGCATCACCGCTGCTGCCTGGATCAGAACCACCACATCCCTCCTAGGCACCGACGCATCGCCACTCCAACTGAGAATAAAGACACCTCAGCACCAACTGTGTGGCTCGGAACCAGGGCATCGCCTTCAGCAATGACACATCGACTTCACATCACCTAGCTGCACGACTCAACAACGCTGCATCACCTTTGCAAAGAGGTTTGACATTACACTACTGTTTGAGGATCGATGACTGCATGACTTGACGATGACGCATTCCCTGACTACGTAGTTTGGAACCAACACATCACCTTCACATTGTCTTCTCTATTCCTCACTTCGGATTCTCAACACCAGAACAGCCATCCATACAAGGTACTCTTTAAGTGAGACAAAGTTGGTCCCTGTAGCCGGCCCGTGCTCCATCGTAATCGGCCTGAACTTACCCCAGTCCAGTGCAATCAGATAGCTCCGGTTTGCACTTTATGCTTCTAAGAACTACAGTTACATTTAATCTTTAAAAATTTATATTTTGACTTCTATTTCTTGAATTTTTGTTGTTTTATTCTTGTTTTGCTCATCAAAATATAATCTATTTGTCTAACTTGGAGTCTTTCTGTGGTGTTTTCACTGTGTTACTGCATTAAGGCCCTCATAAGGTACTTGGCCGCCGCCATACCGTCACTGTGGCTACTGACCATCCATGCCATTATGACCATAGCCGGAATTCCGCCAGAAGGCTGGCAGAATTCTGGTGACGGTCATGGCGGCGGAGGCCTGTAAGGTGGCACTGCTGCCAGCAGCAGCGCCACGTTAGCAAAACACCCCCTACCGTATCATGATCCGTGATAAGGCCGGGCGGTGTTTTGCTGATGGACGCTGCTGCTGTTGTGGGGGGTGTTGTGTGCATGTGTGGGGGGGTGTGTGACTGTGTGTGAATGCGTGCATGCGTGTGTAATGTGTGTGTGCATGAGTGGGTGTGTGTACGTGCATGTTGGGTCGTGTGCTTTCATGTGTGCCTGGATGTATGTTCGTGAGTGTTGCTGTGAGTGTGGATGAATGTATGCATGCGTGGATGAATGTGTATGCGTGTGTGTATGGGTGTGTATGTATGTGTGTGTATATGTGGGGGGGTCGGGAGTGGGAGGGGGAGGATGGGGGAGGACTCTGGAGAGGAGGAGGGGTGCGGGGGAGACACCTGTCAGTGCCAGGGAAGGAATTCCCTGGCACTGATAGTGCCTACCGCCATGTTTTCCGTGGCGGTATGGAAACCATAGAAACCATGGCGGTGGGTGGGGTCAAAATGCCATGGGCGGCCTAGTGAAGGCCGCCATGGCGGTCGGTGTGTTGACTTGGAGGTTTGACTTTGGCCAAACCGACAATGTCATAATAGTGGAGGTAGGTACCGCCAGCCTGTTGGAGGTAATACCTCCACTAAAGCACCAACCGCCGGGGTCGTAATGACCCCCTAAGTGTTGCACAAATACTTTACACATTGCCTCTTAAGTTAAGCCTGGCTGCTCGGTGTCAAGCAACAGAGGGTGAGCACAGGTTAATTTAGGGTGTGTATTTTACTTACCCTGACTAGGATTGTGGTCCATACTTAAACATGGTGCATCCCTCGGCCATCTAGACACCCAATTTCTAACACTCCACCTTCGCTAGAACATACTTCCCAGCTAAAGGATACTTGTTGAAATATTGTTCCATGGTACCAATCCCCATACGGAAACCAAACTGAAATTTTGCTAGGATCTTGTTGTCATCTGCCTAAACTTCCAGGAAGACCCGTTTTAAGATTTTTGCACACAAATCAATAGGGTGGTAGTGAATAGGTGAGCTAAGGAACCAATGAGAGAATATTTGCCTCAAAAATATCCACTAGAACTCCATCAGTACCCAGCACTTTTATTGCAGTACTCCTTTGTAATGATGAGGTATCCAGCGATGGCGATTTTCCAAATGTTATTCTTAAGTAGAGGTTCTCAAATGTGGAGGTCCCTCCACCAGTCAGAAAGCACCTGCCATCCTTCATATTGCCCGGACTACTTCCTAAGCCCTCATTGTATTACAGAAAGCTTATAGTTCTGAAACAGACAATGGCCCTTCGCCCTCTGTTTCTAGGATACAAGTCTCTGCTTCTTCTGTTTGGAAAATTTCTGAGAAATGATTCACCCTTAGCTCAGAGAAATGATTTACCAATAACTCAGCAGGAATTAGAAACTCAACCCTAGGCAATGTGAGATTTCTTGAAGTACGGTGATTAACAACCTCCCCAAATCTTGTGGAGTTCCTTTTCCTCCCTGCATCTATTAAATCTTCCCATGCCTTACACCTAATCTCCTTCTCTCATGCTTCCTGCGTGTATTTATATATGTTGCGTGCATGGTTTCTTTATCTTCTGAGAAGATCTTGAATATGATTGGAGGGCAAACTTTAACTATTTATGGGCTGCTGAAAAAAGTGGTGCATTTTGCCTCAAAGGGGACTGGCTTAGACAATAATGTTTAAGAAACAGCAGAGTGTTAAAACTGGGGTTTCTGGTTGTGAGAGTATGCACTCTGTACAAGCAGAAACCACCACTCCAGTCAGGGTACGATAGATACACATTTAGAAATAACCTGTTCCCACCCTCTGGTAGCTTGACACAGAGCAGTCTGGCTTATCTATAAGTGTAAAGTATTTGTGCAACACACACACAATAACACAATGAAAACACCACAAAAATACTATACACAGGGTTAGAACAATAGGTTATATTTCTATGAGTAAAACAAGATATAAATTACAAATATCCAATAAGTAGAAGTGGAGTTATGAATTTTAGAAGAAGAAATCAAAAGTAGTGCTTAGAAGTCAATAAAGCTAAGAGGTTACTTTAAGGCATGCTAGACGAGTAAATCCAAAGTTCAGGCTAATTGCGATGGAGGGCAGGATGGTTACAGGACCCACACAGGGCCCGCTGAGAAAGTACCTTGGGTGGAAAGTAGAGTCTCCGTTGAGTAGCGATGCAAATGCAATGCGTTGGTTCCAATCCACGCAACCAGGGGATGCGCCATTGTCGAGCAGAGCAGTGGTCATGTGATGTCCTTGAGGTGCAGCATCAAAACCTTTGTGATGCAGGCAATGCATCAGTGTCGAGCCGCACAGCCACCGATGCAAAGGAGATGAGCCGGGGCTGGTGGTGATGCATCAATCCTGAATCGTGCAGTCAATGATGCAAAGTCATCATCCTCAGCGGCAGAGGTGATGTGTTAGCGTTGAGGAGGGATACGGCGGTTTCAATCAGTGCAAAGGTGGAGATACATTGGTTTTCGAGGATTGCAGCACAGATACCCACTTCCAAGGGCCTAGGACTGGATTGGCACCTCTTGGTAGAGCAGGACTCACAGCAGACAGAGTCCAAGTGCTGGTTGTGGATTGCAGGCAGTCTTTGATGTCCCAGAGACTGCAGAGGAACAGGGGGGAAACCAGCAAGCTTAGAGTCACTCTGGATTCAGGTGAGAAGGGTCCAGTCCTTGTTCTCAGCAGGGCAGAGATCAGCAGGCAGCAGGGCAGTGCAGCAAAGCAGATAGCAATCCTTCCAGGATGGCAGTCCAACAGAGTAGCAATCATTGTAGCACATCAGTCCAGTTTTGTACTATCTTAGTAGGGTTAGATGCCTAAAACTTATACCCAGTTGTGCCTTTGAAGTGAGGGTGACTTCAAAGAAGGGTCTTGAAAGTACATAGAGGTCCTTTCTTCCTAGCCTTGGCTCTAGACTATCAGAAGGGGGCAATCAGCTCTTTGTGTGGGGACAGGCACTCCCTATTCAGGTGTAAGTTTAAGCTCCCCCTCCCTCTTCGTCAGAGTCCTGCAGGGACCGTTGAGTTCCTCGGGAGCAGTACCTTCAAGAAGTTCACCTTCCTGCAGCTCTGACTCTGACCTAGGTATTACAGAGGATCAGAGTGGCCAGATGAAGGGAATTAGGGAGGGTACTTTGGAGAGGGAGACCTGGAACAGAAGATCCGGTACATTAACCTGTTGTTCTGCAATTCCCTATTATATGAAAGTGTTTGAAATATTTAGTGAATATTCTCATACACACATTACCTGAGAAGCAAGGGGCGTGGATTAGTGGATCATAGTTTAACTGTAAACATTCTCTGAGTCTTCCCATATGCTCTGACAGTTCGTCAGGGTTTGTGAATACCATTAGACCAAACATTTGTGATTTGTCACCTTTGCCCTTGCTGGATTCAATTATCGCATCTAGGGTTGTCACAAGAGTTCACACTCCAAGGTTTTTTTTATGCATTTAAGTTTGCTATGATAGTTCAAACATTTAGTGGGCTATACATCACACATAATTTCACACTTCAAGAGTTCTCTTAAGTATTGCAGCTTGCAATGACATGTAGCGTTGCAATTCAAAAGACATACTGGAATGAAATCTTGATTGTCTGCTACTAAATACCAAATCCTTGTGTCTAATAGCTGAGGTACGGCCAATGCACCTGATTCTACTCAACAACTTCACCATTTAAGACACATTCTGAAACGCAGCATAAACGGAGCTCGCCAACCTGCTCCCAGGAGTCCGATGGGACCTATCACTACTTATGTTTACTCACTGAAGACAGAGATGCCTGAATACATCTTGGGCCTTGCACTGGAATTGGCAATAATCCACACTCAGAGGTGGGACGGGGCTCGTTTTATGGACTCCAAATTGTGATGGCCATGAGGTTACAGCATCACCCATGCCTTGTGAAACCCATGTGCACTGAAACTAAAAGAAGGCAAAATTTGGGAAAGAGAAAGCGTGTGATACAACACTAGCGTGCGTAGGATTGCATTTAGTGAACTGAAACTTGGTGCTTTAGCCTGGCACGAGTGAGTAATTATTACATAGGTTTTGATTGCCTTATCACTGTTGGTCATCACAGTCTGTGTTGCTCGAAAGCACCTACAGGATTGTAATGGTCTGTTGGCAGCAAGTAAGTGGTAAGTTATAGGCATCAAGTGAGTCATAATCTGTCAATATACTTAAGTCACCAAGGGTTAATTAATATGTGTGTCCACTCCTTATTTGCACATACTAAGGCACATAACAATAATCACTGGCTTTTGTCGGCATTTACAGGTCAGACCGACCTGTTTTTAAGTGGCCCATCCATTTCACAGTTGCTCCCACAGACTGGGTAACTATTGCAAACTAGATCATGACACTCTTCCTGCCCAGGAAGATCTATCAGAATGCATATGAGTTGTCTGTCACATCCACCCTTCCCATATTTGTGGCTGTCTAGAGGGAATGCACAAAGTGTAGCTGTCACCAATCCCTGATGTGTATTGGAGGCAGGAGGTAAGGCAAACAGAGCACAGAAATGCCTATTTTCTAAAAGTGGCATTTATAAAATAGTAATGTTAAATTTCCCATTAAAGAGAATTTATCATTACCATTCCAATGATATGAAACATGATGCAGCTACTTCTTTCTAATGAGGAGTGACAGTTTAAAGGTGTATTAAGGAATTCCCAATGCTAGCCAATGAGAGACGTAGGCTTTGCAGTAGTGAAAAACACATTTGGCTGTTTGTCAGTACCAGGACATGCAAAACTTAAACATACATGTCCTATCTTTTACTTACGCAACACCCTGCCATTAGGGCTAGGGTTACCTGGGGGCTACCTTAGGGGTGCCCTATGTGTAATCAAAGGGGATTTTACAGCTTGAAAATTAGTTTTAAATGTCAAGTCAAAGTGCCAGTAAACTGCACACTCAGGCCCTGCAATGGCAGGTCTGAGAAAGTTTGAAAGACTACTTGTGTGGGCGGCCCAACCAGTGCTACAGGTCCTTTCATTTACAGGCCCTGGGTATATGGTATACTGCTTTACAAAGTTCTCACACGTAAATTAAATATGCTGATTGTTTATACCCCAATGTTACCGTGTTTAGGGGAGAAGCACATACACTTTAGCACTGGTCAGCAGTGGTAAAGTGCTCAGAGTCCTAAGGCCAACAAAACGATACAGCACAAATATAAGTCAAGTTGGCAAAAAAGTTGGGGGAAGACCACCCTAAGTCTCACAGGTCAAACAGAGAGCATATATTTTTTCTTGTATACTGCATGCCTTAAACTCATAGGACAAACATGTTAAAATGGCATCCTTATTCTCAAAAATAGGTTTCCTAATAAAAATGTCTCGGTCAGTCTTATTCCATTTTATCCTTATGCCTTTAGACTTCCAGTACACATAGGTGGGAAGCTTTCATGAGGAACCTGTTGTATTCACAATTATATTCCAAAATGCAGTAGGGGAGTTAGGATCACTACTAAAATTACTGGTTATTTTAAAAACTTACACAAAAGAATAGAGGTCAGTTGAAGCCAATATAAAATAAACTTTACTCCCTTTGAAATTCCTATTAAAAGGATTTGGGCTTTTTGCCCTATCAGTCATTTCACTTAGGAAACGCAGGTCATATTTCTAATTATTCTATCTTAAGATTCTCATTGAATGACGAAAGTGTGATATTTAAATATTTCTCTGACTGTTATAGCCACAAATATGTTGGCCACTGAATTCACAAATTGAAACATTAAAATCCTCCATCCATATTAAAAAAAATGGTACAAGAGCTGTTTTTATTTATTTTTCTAAAATAGCATCAAATTGATCTAACATACATCCTGTGCTATGATTAAAACTATTGTCATAAAATGTATCAATAAAATATCAAAGATAACTTTGAGAGAGAGAAAACTGACCAGAAAATGCAGAGAGGGCCCGACTTCATCTGTTCCAATCAAGCTATATTTAACCAAAACAAACAGAGCCAGGCATCCCTTTGCTCCGCCAGATGATGAGGAGGTAGCAATCTGTTAAAAGGCACACAAGCCATCAGTGTCTCTTTGTATCAGATGATATCATAGTTGCTGACATAAGATAGCCAATCAGGGCTAGATAATATGGTATGAGCACCAGCAATATTCCTAGAGACAAGAGCCAAACCCTTATCTAGCCTAGTAGGAGAGTTTGTAAAGAGGGCATTTCTAATAGAGAAAATAGGAGGCGGGCAAAAAGGAAAGTAATCCTTTTTTATAAATAACCCTCCCCCACTCTAATAGTGGCATGCTTCATCATTGGGTTCACCCTGACCCCTAGAAGCTAGGGTGGTGGGGAGATCTTGGTATATTATTTTATTGGGGGACATTCTTCATCAACTCCCAAGATGTCCCTTTATTAGTGGGGTGGATGGGAGAGGTTAAAAATAAATATGAAGGGGCATTAAGGATATTAAGGTCCTATGAGTCTTTAATTCGCAAACATGTTTCTGCCCATTTCATTTCTTGCCTACTCGGCCAACAGTCATCAGTCTCTATTCGATGTGACACAGCACTAGGCCCATCGTCAATGTCTGAGTCTGGCTCAGGAAGCGGTTCAGGCAATGACCCCTGAAATGTCAGTTCATTGAGACACCCCCAGGTTGAGGATGCACTGTCACAGATTCTTGTTCAGTCACACTCTTCCGTGCACCCTCTTCTTGCTGTCTTTCAGTTGTAGGTTGCACTTCTAGGAGAGGTACTGTGCACAATATCAGGCAACCTCATCAGCATTAAGGTTGCCCACTGTCACTTAATCGTCACCTCCAAGGCGAGCAGAGCACTTCACCATTGAAAATTGTGTACGTAACTGTATTGCTTCCAGTAATCTCATAGCATTATCTCCATTATGGATCAGGGAGCTAGATGATGTCACAACCTCTCTTTGTGAATATAACTGCCCAAAATCATGAAAGCCACTGAAGCCATACTGACTATCTGTAAATATAGTCACTGTTAGCTGGTCAGAGACACAGCAAGCTCTAGTAAGAGCTACCATTTCAGCCACTTGTGCAGAAAACACTTCTAGAAGCCAGGAAGATTCCATTACTCTTGAGACTGTACAGACTGCATAAGCAGGTCTCATGTTTTCCTCATTGTCTCTCTAAGACAAGATCCATCCATTAACAGTATATGTTCATACTCTATAAGTGTCTCATCCCAAATATCTGGTCTTGGCTTGGTGCATAGTTCAGTGACATCAAGGCAATCATGTTTAACCACTCCATCATCATTTTCACTCTTCGCGGCTACAGGGTCAAGAGTAGCAGAGAAATATGCCACAGGGGTTCTTACATTTTTGTGTATCTATGTAAGCATTGAGAGAGCGTAGCCCTCTCTCTCATTGCTGAAAACTGTAAAAGCTATATTGCAATCAGCATGCATTCTTAGTGCCGGGGCAGAGACGTTCTCTCATCTCTAGGAAGGCAACCAAGCAGTCCTTATCCCATGGTATCAGATCAGACACATCCTTGTGTGTCAGCCTCTGTAAAGGCCTGGCCACTAGGGAAAAGTTGGGCATCCACTGCCAACAGTAGCCCACCATTGCCAAAACCATCCCGACTTCTCTCTAGGTGCTTGACAGATTCATTTTAAGAATTGTTGTTATTTTTTCTGGTGACACCTTCCTAGCTCCTTTCTCAATGTGATGCCCGAGATACAGAATGTCCTTCTGACAATACTACAACTTACTCCAAAACATTTTATGTCCATTCTCAGCCAAGTAGTTCTGCAATGCAATGAAGTCTCATTTGCAAGCTTCTTGAGAATCAGATATCACTAACAGGTTATCAATGTGCTGTATTAGGACAGGATTACCGGGCATAATCAGTGCCTCAAGATTCTTTTTGAGGATCTGATTGAAAATTGAGGTGCTCTCTGTAAACCCTTGTGCGACTCAACACGATGCCAAAGCATGGTTCTGGAACCAAAGTACGAAGAGGTACTGGCTGTCCACACGCAAGGGAACAGAAAAGAATGCCTGGCACAAATCAATGACAATGATACACTTAGCATCACACGGAATTTGAAACAAAATCACAGCTGGATTCGGTACCACGGGATAGCAGAGAACGACAATGTTGTTGATTCTTCTCGGGTCCTGCACTATGCACTATTTACCGCTAGGCTTCTGTAAGCCAATAATGTGTGAGTTACATGGTCTCCCCATAATCTCCTTCAAAATGCCTTGCTGTATCATTTACTTGATCAAAGGAGTAATTTCAGCAATTGTTTCAGGGGTCAGAATGTATTGTGGGGCTCTTCGATACTCAACATTGGGTTTTTCCTTTATGCAAACAGGTTCAATCCCTTTTATAAGACCAATGTATTTTCCTGAAATGTCCACAGACTTCACCGTATCCCTAAAGTCCGGTGGTAAATCTTCAGATGTCATTACATAATACAACTGAATCTCCGGCTCTTCACTCATCAATTTAGAGCCTACATCCTCATCATGGGCCTGGAATAGATAGTGCAATTTAACATGCACAACAGATCACTTCCCAGTAAACTCACAGGACTTGATTCACACACCACAATCTCCTTAAAGGACTATGGGGGTCATTACGGCATTGGTGGGCGGCTTCCGCCGCCCACCAAGCGGTAAACGCCGTGCGGCCGCCAATGCGGTTCCCATCACGACATCCCCGCTGGGCCAGCGGGCGCAAACCAAGTTTGCGCCCGCCGGCCCAGTGGGGATGAGGCTGCAACATAGGAGCCCGCTCCTAATGGAGCCGGCGGTGTTGCGGCCTTGCGGCGGGTGCAGTTGCACCCGTCGCGCTTTTCACTGTCTGCTATGCAGACAGTGAAAAGCTGGCCGGGGCCCTGTTAGGGGGCCCCTGCACTGCCCATGCCAGTGGTTTGTAGCGCTGCCCTGGCAGATTATCACCGCCGGGGCTAATACGGCTACAGCCGCGGTCGTAATAAGGGCCTCCGTACCACCAGCCTGTTGGCGGTACGGACGCTACATTACCCCTGGCGGTCTCCGATCGCCAGGGTCGTAATGACCACCTATATTTTAACAAATATTTCTTCTGTTATGGTGTTTGTCACTTGCTTATTTGCAACTCCTACAACTTGGATTTTTTCCCAGGAGGGTTAGGTTTGGAACCTCCACTCTTGTGACAGTAGAGAGGGTAGCAACAGCATCAATCAAAAATGATGCTGGTTGGTCATTCACCTCACCTGCTACAAATGGGCCCCTCTGGTCTACCTCCAAGACTGCACCAAGTATTCAATCTTCGCTACCCCTCAGTCACCGTCATTGTGACTGATCAGAAGTGTAGCCTTCAAAGGCATCAAATATGGAAATTGCTGAAACAGATTCTGATCTTAGAAGGAATTTTGATTTAGACTTGGGACTTGATTTGAATTAAGTCGGATACTACTTGTATTTTGCTGTGGCATCGGGGCTTGTCGAACCTCATCACTGCAGCTTGGGGAACATTAGAAGTTTTCATTCTCTGTCTTGGTATATTTTGGGTTTGTAAAAGGTTTTTACTCCGGGGGGTGTACAAACCCTGAATTCTGAACATGGTTCTCATTCATCATTCTGCTAGAATTAGGACCACATCCCCTCTTCCAATCTCTTCCAATGGCCTAACTTGTTGCAATGTTGACAAGGATTCAGTCTCTTCAAAGTTGTCGCGTCAATCCCTGGACTCAGGTCAATTGGAACACTACAACCTCTACCTCGCTGCGGGAACCCATTTCCACCTTACATCAAGGGAGCTCTCTATTAATACACTCCTTGCATAAAACCAACATTCCCTACAAAAGGATAAATCTGACTTCCTCTCTCAGCTGCTTTAATTTTGCCACCAATAACTTCTCTTTCAACCGCTTCTGCTTCATTTCCAATTTATCACTACAATATTTTGCATATCTCAGGATTTAATCTACTAGCATTCTGCCAATAGATCAAATACTGTTGAATCATCAAGCTAGTCTCAGGTCTCAATCCCATCACAAACCAGGACACAAAATGTCCTATATCCCACTGTGCCTCTTAGACTCCTGCAACAATCTCTTGTGAAAGGCATGCACCAACTCTTTGGAGTCTTGTGTTGTCCTCTCAATCTTGACCCAATCAATGTCTTTTGCTGGTATCTTCCCTTTCAGAAAGGTCAGCAAAGATACTTTTTCATCATCAATGGTGAAGTGGCATTTGTTATTGGATTCCTCTGAGGTGCCATTTCTGGCCACTCCACAGCCACTTTACATTCTGCCCACAAATACCTCTGTACCACAATGTCAAAGAAGGTATTAAAGTTCACCCAGAAGACTTGTTGAATCTTCACAAAAATGACAAATCTGTTTATGCTATTCACAGTTTTTTCTCTTAATTTTGGAAACTCATTAGTGAACGATGCAAGATCACTTCTAATCCAAGGCACATGGACATAACCTTCCCCAGGCATTTCCCTCAATGGAAAATTTGAAGCACTCTCTCTATCACATGAAGGTGGAGACAAGCCTTTTTATGGCTTCTTTTGTTCTTTCTTTTTATTCCATCTATTTTCCCACTTATCCAACTCATTCCATTTCCGTATGCTACCAATATTCTTTATTTGCGTTTTCATTCCTGTGGTTCTCATACTGCATATGTCACTCTCATCAAAACACACACAATCATTTTTCTGCAATTACTTTGTTCGGTTTAAATCTATCTGATAAATCTGGGCTAATTCAGAAAATGTATTGTGAGCTTGTCCTGCATGTTTAGTAACGTTCTTACACATGAACACAAGCTTGTTCTCTTGATAAGTATCTAAACAGGAAAGATCAAGGTTTCCTTGTATCATCACCAGTCTAACTTAAATTTGACCACATCCGCTGCATTTTTCCTCACCGGGGTCTGAATTATTTCTTTGCCTGATCCTAAACTTTCACTTTCTTAAGGAAATACTGAAAAATCATCTAGAGCTTGAGAATTTGTATTATTCTGAACTATAGGGATATTGTACTCAAGTCCTTCTCTGGGACTGCTGCTGATAACACCTGGAGGTGAATTACAAATAGACATGTTAGAATTTTAGATCTTGGAGTGGAATCTCTTACTGGAGTAAGTCCTGTCCTATCCATGATTGACACTGGAGAGACAACACAAGGGGTATTCACCTGAGTTGGGGTTAAAGGAGTTCCTCCCATTCCTGGAAACATAGGCATATTTATAGACATACTCCCTTCAGTAGAGACTGTCAAAGTATGTGTCATGGTTCCTGCTGAATCAGGTTTATCCTGTCAAATTCTGATTAATATTTAAATGGCGTGTTTGCTATTCTAGAGTGTACAATGGCGACTGCTCCATTCACTCCTTTACTTTTGGCCACATTATATGGAGGTGGACATGCTGATAACAACACATCTGGGAGATCATCACTATAATCACTATCACTGTCTTCTCCTGAACACTCTGGGTTTCCTGCCTTTTCCTCCTTCCTCTTCCCTTTCTATTCTTTCTTTTTCTCAGATTCTTCATTTGTTAATACATTTTACAATTTAGTTCCCTCTATCATATCAGTCCTCCACCACTTCTATTCTGCATCCCATCTAGCATCAGCACAGCTACACACGGCTTTTCAGGCTCATCCTTGATATTTGTCCCTTTGCCTATCATGAGTTGTGTGTGTTCCAAAGCACTAGGTGCTTCAAACTATGCAGGTCCAGGAGGGGGCTTTATTTCATACAAAACATTTCTCAAATGTTCAATTATTCTCAAATTAAATGTGCCATAGCATGAAAACAACAATTCACCTTCCTTCTCTGATCTTATGCCATTGACTCAGCCAAATACCTGTGTGAAGCCCTACATTTATAGCCATACAATGACCTAGCATATCTCCCTTCCAAACAGGTATTCTCATATCTCCCCTATGCAGGTTCCGTATAGCTTTAAAGAATTTCATTTTTTAACAATAATGTCAACATTCACAAATAGAATTTCAATTTTCACTGGGAAGTAATTTCTTTTCGCCCACAATTTTTGTTTGATGTTAACAGCCAATAGACGTCCGGCACTCTATGACATAGTTAACCAATAACAGATTAGCACCCACGCCAACAATCGAATCTCAGAGTAGAACACTGTGACACCTCTCTCACTGCTAGCTGTGGCTCACCCTTTTCTAAAAATGTTTGCAAATGTTTCAATACAAGCACAATAACAATGCCAAGCAAAATTCCAACAACTTTGTCTGCTCCGCTAAAGAATCAGTAGTATTCAAACACACAGGAAATAGTCCAGAGTGACACTTTCCGGTGTTCTCTGACTGACACTCGATCAAAACCTCAACTGGCGGAGGATCACCCAGATTAGTGCAGCTTCACCCCTGCGCAAAAGGATCTGCCACACCATCCACCCCTTACTTTCATACAAAGGTAATTGTCCCTATCTCAATTGTATAGCCAGTTGCACTCCACAACTAACAACACAAAACTTAGTAGACATTTACAACACATTGTATTCTATACTGAACTTATTACTACGCCGGGGTCATAGGCTGCGTCGTTTCTCCTTTCGTTGGGCCGGTGCGCGTCATTTCTTCTCTCTGCAGGAGAGCGATGTGTCGATCTGGTAGGCACCCTCGGGTCTGGGCAGACCTTGCGTTGTTTTTACACGCCCAGTGGTGTTTGGAAATTCAGCTGCACGATGATCCGAAAACCACGCAGCGCGGGTTGCGATCTCACCAGCCTCCGTCAGCGATGCTGTGCGTCGTTTCTCCGTTTTCAGCCGCAGATCGGAGTCACATCGATCTTTTCCCCGCGCGGCGGTCTGTGCGTGGATTTCTTCCTCTTAGGCTGCCAGCTTCTCCTTTCAGGGTCCCAGGAACTGGATGGGCACCCCTTGGCAGAGTAGGAGTCTCTCCAGAGACTCCAGGTGCTGGCAGAGAGAGGTCTTTGCTGCCCCTGAGACTTCAAACAACAGGAGGCAAGCTCTAAATCAAGCCCTTGGAGATCTTCACAAGATGGAAGGCACACAAAGTCCAGTCTTTGCCCTCTTACTCTGGCAGAAGCAGCAACTGCAGGATAGCTCCACAAAGCACAGTCACATGCAGGGCAGCTCTTTTTCCTCAGCTCTTCAGCTCTTCTCCAGGCAGTGGTTCCTCTTGGTTTCCAGAAGTGTTCTAAAGTCTGTGGTTTTGGGTGCCCTTCTTATACCCATTTTCTCCTTTGAAGTAGGCCTACTTCAAAGCAAAGTCTCTCTTGATTGTGAAAACCTGCCTTGCCCAGGCCAGGCCCCAGACACTCACCAGGGGGTTGGAGACTGCATTGTGCGTGGGCAGGCACAGCCCTTTCAGGTGTAAGTGACCTCTCCTCCCCTCCCTCCTAGCACAGATGGCTCATCAGGATATGCAGGCTACACCTCAGCTCCCTTTGTGTCACTGTCTAGTGAGATGTGCAATCAACCCAACTGTCAAACTGACCCAGACAGGGAATCCACAAACAGGCAGAGTCACAGAAATGGTTTAAGCAAGAAAATGCTCACTTTCTAAAAGTGGCATTTTCAAACACACAATCTTAAAATCAACTTTACTAAAAGATCTATTTTTAAATTGTGAGCTCAGAGACCCCAAACTCCACATGTCTATCCGCTCCCAAAGGGAATCTACACTTTATTCATATTTAAAGGTAGCCCCCATGTTAACCTATGAGAGGGACAGGCCTTACAACAGTGAAAAACGAATTTAGCAATATTTCACTGTCAGGACACATTACAGTATGGCCTACCTTAACCATACACTGCACTCTGCCCTTGGGGCTACCTAGGGCGTACCTTAGGGGTGCCTTACCTGTAAGGAAAGGGAAGGTTTAGGCCTGGCAAGTGAGTTCCCTTGCCAAGTCGAATGTACAATTCAAAACTGCACACACAGACACTGCAGTGGCAGGTCTGAGACATGATTACCGAGCTACTTAGGTGGGTGGCACAACCAGTCCTGCAGGCCCACTAGTAGCATTTGGTTTACAGGCCCTGGACACCTTTAGTGCACTCTACTAGGGACTTACTAGTAAATCAAATACGCCAATCACGGATGAACCAATTACATACACATTTTGTAAAGGAGCACTTGCACTTTAGCACTGGTTAGCAGTGGTAAAGTGCCCAGAGTAACAAAAACAGAAAAAATAGAGCCCAGCACACATCAACAACCTGGGAAACAGAGGCAAAAGGTTAAGGGAGACCACACCAAGGATGAAAAGTTTAACACTCCTAAACATTAAGGGGGTCATTACAACCCTGGCGGCGGTGTTAAAGCGGAGGTAAGACCATCAACAGGCTGGCGGTCTTTTTTTTAGTATTATGACCATGGCGGTTACCGCCATGGTCATCCGCCGCTTCCCCGTTCCGTCCGCCAGGGCGAAGACGACCGCTGGGCTGGAGAACTGGGTCTCCAGCCCGGCGGCTGTGACAATACCGCCGCCAGTATTGTGATCCGGCTTACCGCCGTGGATTTCCAGCGGTAGGAACCGCCATGAAATCCATGGCGGTAAGCACTATCAGTGCCAGGGAATTCCTTCCCTGGCACTGATAGGGGTCTCCCCCACCCCTCACCCCCACCCCGACTCCCTCCCCTACACCCCCCACCACCCCTGCCACCCCCCAAAGGTGGCAGGGCCCCCCTCCCCACCCCAACCCCCAACATTACCTTACACATACACACTCGACACGCACGCAGGCACCACCAACACACATACACGCACACACCCCGACATACATGCCAACATCCACACACACAGTCAGACACGCACACCCACATTCACACATTCACGCACACATCCATACAGACATACATACAGACAGACACGCACACACTTCTGAAACACGCAACACCTCCTCAAGCATACACGCACTCACACACCCCCCCTACATACACAGACGCACACCCCCACGCACCCACACAACACCCCCCACCCACTTCCCCTAACGGACGATCGACTTACCTGTTCCGTCGATCCTCCGGGAGGGGAGCCATGGGGGCAGCTCTGCCAACACCACACCGCCAACAGAACACCGCCGCACAGAATCATAGGACGTGATTAGCTTGGCGGTGTTCTGTTGGCGTGGCGGTGGAGGTGGAGCAACTTCCACTTCCCCGCCGCCCGCAAGTATGGCTGTTGGCGTCTCTCAGTCGGAAAAACGACGGAGGGCAGCCAACGGTCATAATACGCAGAACGGCAAACCGCCACTACTGGCGGTCTTCCGCACGGGGGTCCCTCTGCCGTCTTCTTAAAAGACCGCCGAGGTTGTAATGACCACCTAAATGATTCTAAAATCATCTAATCAATATTATAAGTCAGAAATGAGAATGGTTGGAATGAATTCTTAGGGAAAATAGGAAATGCAAGAAGATGTCAGCATAGCGAAGGCTTCAGTAGAAGTACTCCAGAAAAAGGACCTAAGGGTTTAGCATGAAGCTTCACACTTGGAAAAATAAAAGCAGAGAGGTCTGTACCCCTCAAAGTTTAAGGAAATCTCCCCTAACTTCTAACAGCACAAGCATTAATTAAATTAAACAGAACCTTAAACGTCAATATTAGCTCCTTCCCCCCTCTGAGAACCAATCATTTTTTCTTCCGACGGGTGCAATTTGCAACACTGCCTGAATTTCTCATCTGACAGAACTCGGACAGCTTCTGCAACCTTGAGCATTCCCTGTTCCTGGTACAAGATGTATAGGAGACTTAAGCGGCTCATTAGATCATCATGTTTCTAGCCAAGATTTCTCTTATCAGGCCTTACTATAAGTAACTAAGAAATAGAACAATACTCCCTTTTCGCTAGCTAATGAAGCTTTGAAATGCACCTGCAAAAAAACGAAGCACTGTCCAATCAAAATACATTTTAAAATTAAGCCCTTTAACCAGGTAAAGTTAACCTAACTAATGTAAACTCTGAATACATGGTTATACATGCACACGTATAACTTTTAAAATAGAAGCAAAACACAAATAAAGTAATTCATGCTACTTCTGCAAAAACAACTTAAAACAAATGTAAAACAGAAATAATAAATACATGAAGCAATTTATATGAATATTAGTGTACATGTGTATAAAGTTTCAGTCTTTCAGTGGTTATATTTCATTAATGTAATTAAATATCCATCCACACTAATAAAACTAAGGCACATGGTAAATATAATGTTGAATGTAAATGTATATTTGCACAATGATAACATGTTAAGGATGGAGCCTAAATTACGCTGCTGCACTCTCCTTGCAAACTTCCTCCCTGCGAACAGGACTTTTGGCACAATTCTTCAGAAGGTAAAATTTCAGTGGGACTAATCTGGGATGGTATCTCACCCACGCTCAATCACAGTCAGCTTGAACTTTGGACTTTGAACTGGTCAAGCGCAACCAGATAACCACGGTTGGTGCTTTATGCTTCTAGGAGCTATAATGCAGTTTATCCTTTCAAAATTCACAACCCCTGTTCTACTGATTGGATTTTTGTAATTTTAGTCTTGTTAAATGTTGCACTATTTTTCTAACCTGGTGTGGAATTTTTTGTGTGTGGTGTTTTCACTGTTTTATTCATTGAAATGTTGCACAAATACTTTAAACACTGCTTCTAACCTATGCCAGACTGCACTGTGCCAAGCTACCAGAGGGTGAGCAAAGGTCAATTTAGGGGTTGCCTAGCACTTACCCAGACTAGGATTTTGGTTGTTGTTTGACTAAAATTACACTCCAGTCAAGCAACAACCCAATTTCTAATACTCTTTCTGAGAGGCTTAGTACATTATTTTGTCTTTCTATAATTTGGCAATGATAAGCTGCAGAAGGTCTATTACAGCTTTGTGGTTTTTTTCTAGCTGTTTCCTTATTACTTTTGGTAGCATTTATCAACATTCCCCCCTTATTCCTGTCTTGGTGGAGGGAGGTACAAAACTACAATCAGAGTCAGTATCCAAATGGCAACTACCAGAGCTAACGGTACAATCTGAGCTCATGTCCAGTGTGGGGCCTTGATAATGTACTCTTTGTACTTGTCTACCTACCCTTTTTCTTGTAATCTCTTTTTCAATTGCCTTGTGGGCTTAATGATTTGTTAAAGGTATGTCCAGTAATCGATGTAGTACCTCATGCTTTACAACTACATGTTAATTTAGTGTCTTGCACGTTTTCTAACAGAAGCTTTTTGGCTCTGAAAGGACTCAGTAGCAGTATGACACAATCTCTAGAATAGAATGTAATAAAAGCTTGGTTTAGAATGGTGGAATTCCAGATACATGCAGAGGAATAAAAACATGTGATTAAGAGCTCTGTGTGTGGCTTAGTCATTTGCGGGTGCTCAGGCTAGGGGGGGGGGGCCTACAACTGGTGACGAGATAGGGGATGAGTAACTGGAAGAAGGACAATGCTCTCCCACAGAGCTTGCCACGGTCCTAGCAAACTGCTCGGGCCTGCCAAGTGTGCCACTGTCAAAGTGCTGAGTCGACGGTTCGCGTATGTGGAGTCAACGCGCATCTCCAGCCGGTGTGAAACATTTGAGTGTAAAGAAAGATAAAATTATACATTGTAAGGAGTGTTAACAATGAAGGCAGATACAACCAGGTTTGCAAACCGCCATCAAAGATAATTATAACTCACCAAAGAAAGTTGTGAACAGTCTTGGTGAAAATGCAAACTGACATGAAGAAAGGGGGAAATAAATAACTTTCTGAACCCTATAAAGAGAGTAATTGTGCCACAGCATGTCACAAAGTGGCTCAAGGAGAAGTTCTCAGGGTTGTGCTTACAGAGCTGTCCATACTCGAAGCAGTTGCCCACCAGGCTGCAGTGTGGGGCTCAGAGCAACTTCATAGGTCTTCAAAAAGCAAAGAGTTGAAGCCAACAGTTGGATTTGTGAAATTTTATGATGGCAGCAAAGAGCACAGAGAGAAGACACAGCTTCAATTAATGTCAAAGACAATCTTAAGGCTTACACGTCAAGGGACTCTAAAGAAAGTTTGCATACATTTGATTATCAGACAGCGTCATAGAGCACGCTACTCTCAACATCAGCAAGTTTCATGCTAGGTTAAAATTCTGCTGCCTTCCTGAAACCACCAGCACTTTCAATACTGCCAAAAAGCTAAATATTGGTGATAGATGGTCTGCTTGGCTAGAGACACTTGAAGACTTCCTTGTTGCACTTTAAGAGACTTTTAACAGAAAGACTATCTAGTATCTCAAAAATCTTACTGGTGATGATGTGAAAGAAGTCATAAAGAAAATGCTGATAACTGAAGAAGTCACGTACTGTCAGATAAAAAATGCTTTGAATCCCAAGTTATATCCAGCACCAACCATTTATTATGGACAATACATTTTCAGTCAAGAAAGTCAAAGAGTTGGTGAAACTATTGATGAATTTTTGGAAAGACTAGATGCGTTCATCAAAAACTGTATGTTCAATTAATGTAATGATGAAGAAGCTATGCACCTTAGAGTTATTGATAGATGCTCATCAGATACATTCAGACGACAAATGCTGACAGTAGCTCTTAGACTGGCGCAAGTTTTGATGGCTGCCAGAGCTGAGGAACATCCTGAGAGACATGCTGCTGACATGGAGGCCGGAGGTGCCCAGAGCAAGTCAGTCATGAGTGTGAAAAGTAATCTGACGCCACTGAAGGACACAAAGTGATGTCTACACATAAAAAGAAGTTGTGTTCAACATGAATGAAAGTGTCCCGCCATTGGACAGTTATGTAAAGGCTGCAGGAAAGAGAACCATTTTGGTACAGTGTGTAAAGTGAAGGAAAATGTATGTGCGTCACGGTGCAAGACAAAATGGTCATCAGAATGTTCCAGAAGCAAAGTTCGGTGCATGCCCCCTAGCCAAGCGGCAATATCAATTGAGGCAAATTGATACTAAACAAAGTCGATTGTCACCTAAATCATCATCCAACAGTTAATCCGTCTCCATAACAAGTGAGACTAGAGAAAGTGATTGTGCCATGTCGAGGTTTACCTCAGAGAAACGTGCCCATGGACTGGTCTCATGTGAAGAAAAGTGTCAGTCAAAGAAAAGTCGACATGCCAAAGTAGCTAAATTATACAAACACTGTCCCAAGATTACATTGAAAATAAATGGGTGTTCAATACCTTTCCTTATCGACAGTGGTGCATAGATAAATACAACGCCTGAAGAGAAATACAATAAACTATCTCCATTGCCGTGACATGCGCAACCAAAGACAGAAGTATACACTTGGGCTGCATCGACGCTCTTAAAGAGTCAAGGTTCATTTGTAGCAGCAGTGAAACATAAGAAAACAAAGGTACAAGCACCAATTCATGTGCTTCAAGGTACAGCGTCAAGTGCCTGTTCACTCAGTTTCAACGCGGCTGCTGATATCTGACCGATTTCGGTGAAATACAACATGAATAATCATCACAAAATAGTAAGTCAATTCTCTTCGATGTTTCATGTTTTAGGATCGCTTCAGACTATGAAAGTAAAACTGCATATTAATGAGGATGTCCGTCCTGTTGTTCAGAGACATAGACAAGTTGCTTTTCATTTACAAGAAGTAGTTGAAAAACAACTTGAATCGTTACTTAAGCATGTTATTTTTAAGCATTCCACTGGTCCAATACCATGGGTTTCTCCCATAGTAATAGTGTGCATAAAGGACAGTTAATGAACTGCAAGCATCTGCTTTGACATGCTTCAGGCAAACAAGGCAATTGAACAAGAACGACATTGAAGTTAACACATTGCTGACATGATAACGCAATTGAATGGTGCAAAGGTCTTTTCTCACCTAAATAATGTGCAGGGACATTACAACCTTTTCTACACATGTTGGTTTGTGTAGATACAAGAGACTTAGGGCCTGGTTTAGATCTTGGTGGTATTACCACCAATCCACCACAGACTCAAATACACTGTCAAGTTGACGGTGTTCCACCCGCCGTATTTAGATGTATCGCGGCTGAGCTGCAGACTACCACGACGGAGTGCTCTTCCTATCCATCAGGCTGGCAGGTTCCCTCTGACCCTATTTAGATGTTACAGCCCTGCAGGCAATGTACTGGTGGCGGATTGCTGATGGAGGGAGCCCTTCACTGCACCCAATGGACATCGTACAATTGCAGTGGCAATGGAATAAGGTAAGTCACACACACACACTTTACTTAAGCCATATGTGTACCCCTGCACAATACACTACACAACACACTACATACACACAATAATCCAGTGCTATATCGAACACCGCACAACATGTACATGCTGAAAACACACATTGCCATACATCCATAACACACACACTGCACCCACACACAACAGAATCACAACAACTGACATAACTACACACTCAGCTACACAAACACACACACAAGCACAAATCACAACAATGATAACCACACAACACTCACCTTAATGTTCTGCCATATACCAGTGTGTCCCAATGTCCCACACAAATGTGCTCCCGACATATGCATGGCACAGTAATTCAAAAAATTACTGTGACATCTATGCGACTGCAGAGGCCCTGTGCTCATATGCAGTGACCACACAGCATACACAGCCAAAGCGGGTTCCCTACCTTTAATTCTGGAGAACGGGGGTTGTTTTCTCCATGGTCCAGTGGCAGCAGCGACGGAAGGGCATGTCCAGTTGAGTCGAAAGTAGAGGTGGAATTTTCCATCCAATCACCAACTCAGGCATAGAGGTCAGACTGCCACAGTTGACTTGGCGGTAAACACATCCAAATCTGCTCGACAGTAAAGGTGGCTGGAGTTCCGCCGTTAACCCCTATTCCAAACGCTGTCATCGAGGTGGCTAGAGATTCCTAGTAGAATCAGTGGGACTCAGGCTCTCTTTTTCCTATGGGACCACCAACAATAAATCAGGCGGGAGGACCACAAAGTAGGCGGTGGGTTTTCTGTTGAAAAATCAGCGGCAGGACCATTACTGCCAACATCTAAATCAGGCCCCTAGTTTTGGTGTGTCATTGACTGCAGAAAGATTTCAAAATGTCATTAGACGTATCATATAGCATGTTTTGAATGCATTCAAATATAGCAATGACGTATTAGTTTTCGGAGTCAAACAGAAGGCGCTCGATAGAGCTCGCACACAAGTATTTTGTTTACTCAGTGATGGAGGATTGACTCTGAATGCCAAAAAGTATGGGTTCAACAAGACAAAACTAAAATTCTTTGGCCATATCTTTTCTGATGAAGGTATAACACTTGATCCTGTAGTGTGGTTAGTTTTACGTATACTTTGCGCATTAGGTTCAGGCTTTAGGCCTTTGTGCACTTTGCCCTGAATGTATTTCATTCATTTGCTGACAGCTTAGAGCCTCTGTGCACTTTGCTCTACATGCTTTTGATTAGGCTTCGTACTGTTATTTTTCAAATAGCCAGTTCTACGGTGTTGTTTTTTATTCATATCACACTGTTTTGCCTACTTCAGCACTGGAGTTCTTCATAACATATTCACTCTGTTCTTCAGACAAGGATACAGTCTGGTACATTGCCGATAGACGTGGTAGGAGTTTAGATTTGGCATTCCTGCGTAGGCACATTTTGTGATCACAATGACATGTTAGTTATAAAATCACTTCCTTGTCCCAATACATGCAAGAGGGAGATTCCGACCAGAGACCCACAGCTAGACGCTGACTGCCTCGTTGCAGATGCTGAACCAGATCACAGGCCTTTGCTCAGGTATGAGGGCTTATGTCTCCCCGGTGATTCGGAAAGGCAAGCTAGAAGCTTAACATGCTGTGCTCTAAATAGAACAAGCAGAGGGAGAGTAGAAACTGTTAGGAAATATGATAGCTTTGTTCTTATGTTTTACTCTCCTGGTGACTATTTCAATCCTACTATGTTGTATTGTTCTGGTTATTGCGGCTCACGCCTTATTATCTAAAATACAGTCGTTTTATTAAAACATTATATAAAACCTATACTGTCTTTGTCATTTGTATATGAGACCATATTGTAAATGAGAGAGTTGGTTTGGATCTGAGTGACCACGATTTCCCTGAGAAGTTCCAAAGATGTCATGCGCTCGGCTGCCTAATCATTTCTTCCCCGTGGGAGAAATGAGGCACTGCTAGTTAGCCGGAGCAAAAACCAGATTTAGGGTGACAGAGTTCCTTACACGTGGGTCAGACTCAGTCCCCCACACCGTTATCGATCCTGCTGCCTAGAAATCCAGTAGTCTCATTTAGGATAATGAGAGCCCACGCGACATGGCGCCGCCAACGATTGGTCTGGCTCTAATGTTTAGGTCCGACTGACTCTCTCGGTCTCATATATATTTTGACTCCTCGGTTTCGTACGCGGAGACGTCTGTGGGGCTGAGGGTTTCCGCCACCGCGAGATAGGTATGTCCTATTGCTTAGTGGTTGGTTGTTCAAGCTTGAACTTTGAAAGGAAAAACCCCGATATTGGTGTGCCTTCTCTGACCTAGAGCTATTTTTTGCAAATGACGAATCCTAATGTAGTGAATATAGCAATCAATATGCGTCACCCGCTCACAGGACATCTGATAGCACATGGACTAACAGTCCATGGGGGTCCAGTCACTTTTGTGGTGGACGCCCATGCAGCCTATAGGACAGAACTTTTTTATTCTTGGGTCGCATTTCCAGCAGTTGATGGGGGTACAAATACTTTTCACGAATACACTGTTGCGAATGCCCCTGTACAATACAGGGCTTACGCTTATTTAGAGATACCTCTATCTTATTAAGAACACCATAATTGGCTTGATGGCGCCCTCCCACATACAGTAGCACAAGTGAGGTTAGGTCCGTTGAGTAATGATGGTCCGGCCTGGCCTTTATTGGCTACTTACACACCATATCCTGCGGTTGCAAATTTGCCAGTGGCTGATGTGCGTCGTTTATATATAGACTTAGCTACAACATACAGAAGACTGGTTCAGTTTGTGATGCAGACATTAAATACTAATGCAGCGCGTGCTGCTCCGGCGCACCCACAAGCAGTGGTTCCGGGAATCAATCCGGCCACTGTACACTCAGTTATGGGCAAGGTACCGGCTAAACGTGAGGAGACTCCATTTTGGCTGGCGCAAAAAATTAATACGCTGGAAGCAGTATTTCCCCATACGGGACCTCAGGATAAACATAGAATTTAGACGATGTGTTTGCCGTATGGGATGGTTCCTCCGGTGGACCTTTGTAATACCTGGGGCACGGTGTTTGCCGCGCTCTACACTACAGCACACGGTACACCGACTTTAGCTAATTTACCGGAAGTGCTTAAACAAATTCAAGATGAATATGGGGCTGCCCCTGCCTTAGATTTGGGCATGCAGTTAATGGGCAATTTTGCCGCAGTTTCTTCTATTATTTTGAGTAATCTCAAGGGAGAGGCAGTAGCACTAGCAGTGCGAATGCGTCTTCGGGATGTTCCGCAGATTAATCAAGAGCGGGAACTCCCGCGAATAATAGCTGAGGCATATTCAAGTATTGGTCGCGATAGCCTAGGAGCTACACCGCAGAAACCCCAATTGCAGGGTAAAAATAATAAAGATAATGCTAAGCAACAGCAACCTGAGGGTACAAAAAAGCTCTGGGAAAAGAAACAGCAAGCACCTAAAAAAGATGGGGGACAGTCTCCGCAACCGGAGACCCCGCAGAATAGGTATAATCTCAGGAATAGGGATAATTTGAAGACGCCTGATAGATATCAATATACTGATACACGCCAATCTCGGTCCTTTCAGGACTCCTCAGAGAAGAGAAGTGAGAGAGGTGGGCGGTCAGAGCGGAGGACGGAGTACGTGAAACCGAGACAGGATTCACAACGCTCAGCTGAGGTTTCTGTTAAACAAGAAGAGAAACCGCTGCAACAAAAACAGCAATTTAAAAAGAAAAAAGTGGCAGCAGTCTCAGTTAGACATGCCGCTCAAGAAGAGAGTTCTCTTGACGAACAAGACATGGGCGTTAGCACTGTTAGACAGCGCGGCAGAGGTCACAATAGTTCGCCGGAGTCTTCTAGAGCATCTGGAGGTGAAAGCAACTGATGACTTCATACAAGTCGAAACGGTGGACATGCGAGTCTCTGATCCTGATAGAGTATATCAAGAGACTCTACGATTAGAAGGGGACATTGACCGCATTGTACACGCCATCTTTTGGGACCATGTGGTAAAATCATATGATGTTCTGTTGGCCGAACAGGATTGGCCACCTGACTTTGTTCGCGACTGTCCGGTTGGGGAGGATGTTATTGTACCTTCCTTCTCACCACTTGTTCCGAGAGAGCTAGCGGAGTCCTATGGTAAAACATGGGCTCTAGCACAGGCTCCCGCCCTATATAGAAATAATGTGGGGTGGGATAGACAATCACCTTATCATGTAATTCAAATAAAGGGCACACCTCAGCCACAGCCGCAGTATCCTATTAAATTTGAGGCAAGGGCATCGGTTCGGAAAATTCTTACACAATTGGAGTACCAGGGTGTAATTGAGCCCTGTGTCTCGCCGATGAATAATCCCTTATTTCCGGTGGCTAAACCGGACCATTCATATAGGATAGTGGTGGATTACAGACATTTGAATAGTCACACACGCACATATGCAATACAGAATTCACATAGTGCAGCGCTTATGAACAATATAGTGCGTAAGAAACACAAAACAACGTTGGATATCTCAAATGGATTTTTCTGCCAAAATATAGCGCCCAAAAGTCGGGACTATACCAGTTTCAGTGCGTTTGGCTCTCAGAAAAAAGTTTGTCATTTGCCTCAGGGTATAAGAATAGCCCAGGACTGTTTTCGGCTCGTGTGACTGAAATGCTGCACGAGTTGGACCCTGAAGCGTTATCATATGTTGATGACATATATCTGACAGACGATGAGATTCTGCAACATCTAAGGCGCGTATCGCGCATTGTTGTGGGGTTTGCTGATATTGGCTATAAGTTTAATTTTAAGAAATCAAAGATTGCCTTCCTCAGCGTCATTTTCCTGGGATATGAGTTGTCGAGTGAGGGCAAGAGCCTAGCGCCACATTTTTGGGAGAAATGTGCTTTATTGCAGCCTCCTAATACGGTTCGGAAGCTCCAGTCATTGTTGGGGTTTCTGAATTTTGGCAGAACTTACATTCCTGATTATGCTACGTGTATAAAACCCTTATACGAACTGATTCGCCCGAATATTTCAAGTAGATTTTGGACGATTGAGCATACACACATACTGCAAGAGTTACAGACTGATCTCTTAGCAGTTAAACACTTACACACACGGGACAATAAGACACATTTAGTCATCAGGGTGATACCTGGGGCTGTTGGGTTTACGTATGTCACCTTTAATGAGGGTGAGACAGTCCCGATTGCATACAAGTCCCACTTGTATTCTGCTGCAGAACAACGATTTGCACAGACTGGGAAAATACTCACTGCAGTACAGATGGCTGTGATTAAAGAAAGACCGCTTGCCCAGGGCCAACGCATCATTGTCGTTTCCCCGATTCCGGCCTTAGAGGCTGTTACAAAAGCGAGTGTTCCTAATTCGAAAGCTTTACACCCGCGATGGATACAATGGGCTACGTCTTTGACAGCCACTGATGTAGATTACATATTTGACCCTAAACTGCAGACTCAAGAATTTCTTCAATATGAAATAGAGTACCCAGTTCCTGCTGGCACATTGCCTATTGACCAATATCAAGTGGTCATGTATACCGATGGCTCTGCGCAACCAGCGGTTGGGACTAAACAACAGTATTCTGCTGCATGTGCGGTGGTGAGCGGCACTATGGAGGGGGAAGTGTTCTGCCCCCGACATACTTATACTAAAACCTTGGGAGATTGCACGGCGCAGCTGGCTGAGCTCAAAGCTCTATTGTTAGCGTTGGAGCACGCGGATCCGGCGATTTTGACCTTGCTGGTCTGTGACTCCTACTACTGTGTTCAGTCTTTCAATGAATATCTGCACTATTGGAAGTTGAATGGGTTCAGAGATTCTAAAGGCAACACCATTAAACATAAATTGTTGTGGGGTAAGGTTGCGGATCTGAAAGAAACGCTTCCTAAGGTCCATGTTGTGCATACACTTGGACACCAGTGCGTTGGAATACACGTTGCTGGGAATACTTTGGCTGATGAAGCCGCAAAGTCGGCAGTGGCTGTCGCCACTGTGGCCGCAGTGACTCGTTCGAGTTCCAAACCAGACACAGAGATTTCGGCTGCCATAAAAGCTACGGCTGATGGCACGCCGTTTCCTAAAGGATTTCCTTCTAAATATAGTTACTGCTTGAGTAGTGCGCTAAATGCTGTTGTTAATATTCCAGGCATTGGTGTATGTGAACTTCCCAATAGAATTGAGATACCTCGATTGATTTCTGCAGCACATGAGGGGGTGGCATCTGCACATGCTGGTGTGGCTGCCACGATTTCACTTTTACAGGCTCGTTACTGGTGGCCTGGTCTCTATAAAGAGACGAAGCAGTATGTCCTTTGTTGTGACGTCTGTCAACAAATTAAAGCATCGTCGGCTAGACGCCCGCAGCAGACGCCCCTTCTGATTTCAAACAAACCGTTACAGTGTGTGTACTTGGATCACTGTGGTCCGCTGACACCAGATAGTGCATACAAATATATATTGGTTGCTGTAGATTCGTGCTCCAGATTTGTGTGGGTATGGCCTCAACGCTCGGCTGACGCTCGGACTGTTATTAAAGATTTGTGCATCTTTGTCGATACATTTGCAGTTGCGGCTTTTCATTCAGACCAGGGCCCTGCTTTCGCCTCTAAGGCATTCAGGGACACCATGGCTTCGTTGGGGGTCCAACTCCAATTCTCGTCTCCATTTCATCCCGAGGGAAATTCTGTCTTGGAGCGTTTAAATCGTGATTTAAAGCAATCCTTAACGGCCAGGGTTATAGGTACGGGTCGTAGTTGGCTAGCCCACCTATATGGAGTACAGAGAGCACTTAATAACTTGCCTAGACGGTCACTGGGGGGGTCGTACGTCATATGAGTGCCTGTTTGGAACACGAATGTATGTTCCTGATCTAGATGGTCCTGGTGTGGAGGCGGCAGTTACGCCCTTTGACATAAATGATCGTGTCACTGTTTTGCAGGATTTACAACAATTCCGTGAAGATAATTCTTCTGCAAGTGCTGCCTCCTCAGGAATTAAGGATGAGCCAGTAACACCTACTGGTTGGATACCCAGGATTGGGGATCTAGTGCGTGAAAAGGTCACAGTAAAGAAAGAATTTGGTCCTTCTTATCGAGCACCTGTCCCTGTGTTAGGGGGGAGCGGCACGAGAACTGTGATTTTACCGCCGCTGCAAGGGGCCAAAGGAAATCGCTTTGTTTCTATTGATAATGTCAAGTTACAACATGTGGCCGATTCTGCACAGCAGACCAAGAGGGACACCCAGTAGTTCCGGCATCCCTCTCACTACTGGGGAAGAAGTCCCGCTGCAGGTGATTTACACCGACGCTGTTTCCTCTCCGAGCTTGGGGAGGGTGGAAGATGATCTTGCGATTGTTCCACAGACCACGATTAATATGGAATCTTTTGATCAAGTTGCTGTACGTTCTACTGATGTTTCTGAACATGTGGTTTATAGCGTGCCTAGGAGAGAGCTTCCATCTGCTTCTTTGTTCACAATTGCACCTTTTGCAAGAACTGCCTCTGGCTGCTTCAACGACGCTGATGAAGTAGTGTCCAGCTCCTCGTCCTCGATGTCTTCTGTCCGAGGTCCACGTAAGCTGCGGAGTTGGCTTAAACGCACATATTTTGTTTTTCCTTGAAACTATTTGTGGCTTTTTATGACTGTAATGACTCTTTTTTTATGGTTGGGATTTGTGGTTACTTTTTTTCTAGTAATACATGGTCATTTTCTTCCTGATCGATCTGACATTGAGCACGTGGAGACTGTGTTGAGACCACATTTTTCGTCTCATATGGTTCGAAGAGACTTGTCCAATGTGAACATTTCTGCAATACCGATTCCGGATGGGATTGTGTGGGATAAAGTAATGTTTGATATATATGGTCCCACTGAATTGATTCAAATACCTTATGTCCTCAAGTTATCAATGAATGATATTGTTATACCAGGCATTGTTTCTGATGATTGGGATGTGAAGACAGTAGATTCTATGCTAACAGATTTGCAATATTATACTGTCTATGACGATGAAGATGCTTACCAATTTAGAGATAATCATGGTGACATGTTTTGCTACAACTATTATGGACACCACTTTATTCATAAAGCTAGTAGCCCTAAGTCCATATTTAATTATGTGTAATGGGAACATTGCTCGACTCCTCCACAAGGGAGTTCGAAAACGTATTATGATAAATTTGCATATTTTTCTGGGCATGATCAGCGGAATGCTAAATCTTACTATTTTAAAGTTGCACCGTATTCTACTAAGCAAATTTTATTGACCAATACTAAATTACTATATTCAAATTTGTTTGTATCTAAACTTTCGGTCGAGGGATATGAATACTGGTTAAAGACTGTTGACTTGAAAAGTGTTTGGGGTACGAAAAATTGGCAGATGCAAGGCAGGGATACATTGTTTAGAGCATGTCTTATCCCTGTGCAGATGATTTTCCTCAATGACACGGTACAACAGACTAGCTGTTTGGGCTAGGCGACGATTAGAGAGTTGACTTTGCCTTGTATACCTGTCCCTTCCAAATTAAACAACTGGCAGCACTATGTGAATGCTACTTTTAGTGAATTTACGCATTGGGTCCAGAATGGTACGCTTAACACTTCATCGTTACATCCGGGCGGGTGGTTATTATGGCCTGTAGACACTAATCAGTGTCATCAACGTTTTGTCACCTCTTCAGGGGGGTTCAGGACTAGTAGGGCAGACCCTCGTTACATTTCACCAGAAAATGCTGATATTATAACTACGTACAGCGTGGGGAAGCTTTGTCAACAATGGTTGAAGTCATCCACGCTGGATGCAGTTAAGTCACATCTCAAGTTACTATCTAATGGTACTGATTTACAAGATTTTTTGTCAGGTCCCAAGGTACCACAGAAGAAAAGGTTTTTATATGAAGTTTATAATGAGATTTGGAAACTTTCACAACAGGAGGCTGCAGCCCGGTTGAGGCAGATTGATCAAGAAAATCTGCTGCAGACTTTGGGGGTCATTCTGACCCTGGCGGCCGGTGACCGCCAGGGTCACCGACCACGGGAGCACCGCCAACAGGCTGGCGGTGCTCCCTCAAGCATTCTGACCGCGGCGGTTCAGCCGCGGTCAGAAGCGGAAAGTCGGCGGTCTCCCGCCGACTTTCCGCTGCTCGGGGGAATCCTCCATGGCGGCGGAGCGCGCTCCGCCGCCATGGGGATTCTGACACCCCCTACCGCCATCCTGTTCCTGGCGGGTCTCCCGCCAGGAACAGGATGGCGGTAGGGGGTGCCGCGGGGCCCCTGGGGGCCCCTGCAGTGCCCATGCCAATGGCATGGGCACTGCAGGGGCCCCCATAAGAGGGACCCGCATAGTATTTCAGTGTCTGCAAAGCAGACACTGAAATACGCGACGGGTGCAGCTGCACCCGTCGCACCCCTGCAACTCCGCCGGCTCCATTCGGAGCCGGCATCCTCGTTGCAGGGGCATTTCCGCTGGGCCGGCGGGCGCTCTTTTGGAGAGCGCCCGCCGGGCCAGCGGAAATGTGAGAATGGCCGCCGCGGTCTTTTGACCGCGGTGCGGTCATTTGACGGCGGGACTGTGGCGGGCGGCCTCCGCCGCCCGCCACAGTCAGCATCAGCCCCTTTGTCTGTTGTTGATAATGGCATGCATACCCTTTCTGACCGTGTTTACACGATTGACAGCATTGTTTCCTCTCCTATTGACATTATTAAATCGGACATGTCTTCTTTATATCATGGGCAGAGTCAGACGCGGTCCATCATGCAGCTGGGTTGGACTCTTCAGACCTTGAAGGCGGGTCGCGTTCCATGGCAGCACATTCATGCCAGAGAGATCTTTATCTCCTTTAATTTGACTCGTCAACAACAGTTGATGGCTAAAAAGGAAGCGACGTATGTTATGTTGAATATTGAGAAATTGGAGAAACTGCCTTTCACGGTGGCTGAGATTCCATCAGCTGAGTGGTTGATTCATGGGTTTATTAATTTGCCTATCTCCACTCTGCAATTTACTTCTTGTTTGAAGCACATTCCAGTGGGTAGATATGAACTATTGGGAGACAGTTACATACACGAGGTGTGGGAGCTTCCCTTTCAATACAGATGTGTTAATGGTTTGAGGGAGGTTTTTCTTAGCGGTAGCGAATGCGAAGCTTCTGTCAGCCATTCCATGGTTTGTAAACAGCTGTCCTTGCACGGAGCGTGTAACGCTTCGATTGCTAACTTAGCTTGTTATTTAAAGGGTGTTCCAGTCCTGGTTATTAAAAACACTTTCCAGGTGCTTTCTAACGGCAGTTACGTTGTTCTTAACAGTGAACGCTGCTGTGGCATGCGTGCCGGAATAGTTTACGTTGTCGTTGTCAACAAGGCCGTTACGTGCTGCGGGAATGTGTTGTTTCCCCCCACTCAAATTAGGGAGGTAGCGGACATCTGGCCTCATATTGCTACTTCCAAGGTTGATTTCGACAAGTTGAGTCGGCTGAAAGCTTTATTGTTTCAAAAGCATGTGGCCCTTACATCTGCTAGCGAGACCTACGCACTTCAGGTGGCAAGGTCATCGGCGGAGATACAGTCCCTTTTGAATACTAACTTTCCAAGTCACTTCGGTGAACTTGTGGGACGTATATTTAATGCATCCAGCACTGCTGGTATTGCTCATTTTTTCAAAGCCGTTGGTGTTGGTTTCGCTCACACCTTCTCTTCCATATTCGGTTTGATACCTTCGGCTATACACTCTATTTTCGGAAGCATTTTTGGGGGTTTCCCGATTACTTTGGCTTTGTTGGCTGGAGTCTTGCTATTGTTGCTCTTTTTTCGCAATGGCTGTCCCGCCATGACGAGATCCTATATTGCTGCTCCCGTCAGCGCAGCTGTGTCGTGAACGCATGATGCAGCATTTTGGAGCTACACTTCTGGGCCATTTGGAGTGTGACTGGTCTCTGTCATTCAGACCGGTTTTGGATTGTGTGCAACCCGTGTTTTGGTGCCTTTGTTGCTCATTTGAACATGCACTGGCTTTCTGTCTCTCACTGCAGCGCCCTCCAGTGGTCGATCCTGATCTGTTGATGTTCCCGATTAGGGCTCATTCCCAGACTTGTGCACTACGGTTGCGTTTGCTTCGTGAGGCGGTTTATGAGATTCCCTTCCTGGAGGAAGATGGTATTGTCTCTTTCATTGGCCCTGCACGGGGTGCCGCCCTGAATGGTTTTGGGGCTTTGGAACACACCTGCTCCATGGTACTTTGTGGCGTGGATCTTCCGATATGAACATATATCGAAGTGGAGGAGCTCCTACATTCTATTGCTTCTGTCTGACAATTGGATTTTTTTTTTTTTCTCGTCGGCAAAATTGACACTATATTGAATTTGGCCTTCTCGTCACATGTTTCCTAAATTTATGACTTTGTTGTCTTCTTACCTTGTCGAAATATATTGTTTATGTTTGGGGCATGTTTTTATGTTATTGGAACCACTTGCTACCGACAAGGGGAGGGTGTAGTGTGGTTAGTTTTACGTATACTTTGCGCATTAGCTTCAGGCTTTAGGCCTTTGTGCACTTTGCCCTGAATGTATTTTATTCATTTGCTGACAGCTTAGAGCCTCTGTGCACTTTGCTCGACATGCTTTTTATTAGGCTTCGTACTGTTATTTTTCAAATAGCCAGTTCTACGGTGTTGTTTTTTATTCATATCACACTGTTTTGCCTACTTCAGCACTGGAGTTCTTCATAACATATTCACTCTGTTCTTCAGTCAAGGACACAGTCTGGTACATTGCCGATAGACGTGGTAGGAGTTTAGATTTGGCATTCCTGCGTAGGGACATTTTGTGATCACAATGACATGTTAGTTATAAAATCACTTCCTTGTCCCAATACATGCAAGATGGAGATTCCGACCAGAGACCCACAGCTAGACGCTGACTGCCTCGTTGCAGATGCTGAACCAGATCACAGGCCTTTGCTCAGGTATGAGGGCTTATGTCTCCCCGGTGATTCGGAAAGGCAAGCTAGAAGCTTAACATGCTGTGCTCTAAATAGAACAAGCAGAGGGAGAGTAGAAACTGTTAGGAAATATGATAGCTTTGTTCTTATGTTTTACTCTCCTGGTGACTATTTCAATCCTACTATGTTGTATTGTTCTGGTTATTGCGGCTCACGCCTTATTATCTAAAATACAGTCGTTTTATTAAAACATTATATAAAACCTATACTGTCTTTGTCATTTGTATATGAGTCCGTATTGTAAATGAGAGAGTTGGTTTGGATCTGAGTGACCACGATTTCCCTGAGAAGTTCCAAAGATGTCATGCGCTGGGCTGCCTAATCATTTCTTCCCAGTGGGAGAAATGAGGCACTGCTAGTTAGCCGGAGCAAAAAACGGATTTAGGGTGACAGAGTTCCTTACACATGGGTCAGACTCACTCCCCCACACCGTTATCGATCCTGCTGCCTAGAAATCCAGTAGTCTCATTTAGGATAATGAGAGCCCACGCGACATTCCTGCAAAAGTACAAGCTCTGTCAAATGCTGATCCCTGATAAGGTGTTTTAATGGTACGTTCTTTTCTAGGCATGGCTGGTTACTTTCAAGGTACATAGAAGACTTTGCCACTACTAGAGTTCCATTACAAGAGCTGACGAAGATATGCTTCTTTTCAATGGTCACAATAACGTGAACAAAATTTCAAGAGAATCAAACATGCTATTGAAAATGTTACAGAAATGGCAAACTTCAATCCAAATCTTCAACAGAGATTGTTGTCCTTGCACAGCATAATGGATGCCCAAATGCTTGTCAGCATATTGTGACCTATGCTAGTAGAAGTTTGTCCCAAACAGAACATGCTTACTCACTACCTGAGAAAGAAAGCCTAGCTCTGGTATGGGCTTGTGAACATTTCCATGTATTCCTGTATGGAAAACCTTTTACTCTGGTAACGGATCATGAAGCTTTGCTGACCATCTTTGACAATCCAAAAGCCAAGATGCCTCCTCACATTGAATGATGGGGACTCCGATTGCAAGAATACAATTATACAATTGTACATCGTCCAGGAAAAGATCAGAATCCTGCTCAATACTTTTCGAGAAGGCCTAGACAAGGTCACAGTTCTCCATCCAAGACGGCTGATTCCTACATTAATTTCATGGTCAAGTCAAATACACCAGCTGTTATCTCGTTAGCCCAGATTATAACTACCATGAGCCATGATAGTGATCTGCTGAAGTTAAAAGATATAATTACGCATCAGTCCTGGAACCAACACAATTAACCTCTCACCAATGATGGTGAATATCAAAAATACAAAAATGTCAATGATGATTTGTCCATAACTCAGTAAGGTGTTGCACTGTGAGGGTTAATTATCCTTATTTCGGGGACTCTGCAAAAGAAAGTAATTGAGATTGCTCCAGAAGGACATTGGGGTATTATCGCCACAAAGAGAGCTCTCTGAGACCAAGTTTGGTTTCTATACTTAGATGAAAGAGTTGAAAAAGGCCTGTCATATATGCAACTGTCTTTCTACCATTGCTACTCAACATACTCTAAACATGTCAGAACTCCCTAAACATGCATGAGAGAGAATAGCCATTGACTTCTTCAGTCCACTTGATAATGGACATCATCTAATGGCGATTGTAGATGAATATTCAAGTTTCCTGTTGGTTGAAGATCTCTCATCTACAACTCATGAACGAGTCAATGAAAAGCTTGAGTGCATCTTCTCGACATGAGACATTCCAGCCATTGTGAAGTCTGACAATGGCCCAACCTTTAACAGGAAAGAATATAAAAAAAATCTGGAGCACCTCAACATAAAGCATCAAAAGAATACGCCTTTGTGGCCACAGGCTAACAGACTTGTTGAGCATTTTATGACTACATTAAAGAAAGCAATGCAGTGTGCAATTCACGAGAAGCTCAGTTTGAAAACAGTACTGAATTCTACTCTATGAGTTTATTGTTCAACACCCTACTTGACCACACATGAAAGTCCTGCAACTTTGATGTTCAGGAGAGCAATGACAATCAAGTTACCTCAATGGATAAACAACAGAGACCAAAGTGAGCACATGATTCATACAATGGACTTGGTTAACAAGACAAGAGGTGACATGCAAAGGACATTTCATTTAGAAAATAAGATTTGGTGATCGCCCGACAGATGCGCAAAATATTGAATGATATTGAATGTTTTCCAAGTGGTGTCTACCAAGGGACACATGGTGAATGTCCAGCGCCCTTAGAAGTCTATTACCAGAGACTCTTCTCACTTTAGGCCTGTGATTCATTGGTCTTCAACTTGAAATAGTGTAAGAAAGACTGACCCTGAAAATTCAGTGACTGCTGCTGCCTCTTGAACATCCTTGGCACTCTCTGACACTAAAGATGACAGCTTATAGCTTCCAGTAACCAGAATGGGTCATATGACCAAAGCGCCAAGAAGATTGATCAAAGAGATATAGTTGTATATATTTCTATGTATATGTGTATGTCTACTGATTTTATAAAAAAATACTTTCTTATTTAACAGAGGGGAAGATGTAGTGTCTTGCACATTTTATAATAGATCCCTTTTGGCCCTGAATGGACTCTGTAGCAGTGTGACATAATCACAAGAATAGAATGCAATGAAAGGTTGGTTTAGAATGTTGGAGTTCACAGGTACATGCATAGGAATAAAGAAGTTTGATTAACAGCTCCGTGTGTGGCGTAGTCCTTAGCGGGTAGCCAGGCTGAGGAGGATGCTACAGTTAACACCACATTGTCTTTATGAATAGGTTTCTTCACTCTTTGTTGTGTATGTGCTCCAAGGATCCCCATTCAATGTTACTACCAGTAATGGATGGTAGTAAAATAGATGGAGGGGAAGACATAGTGTAATGTTACAGGAATATTCTGCCTTGGGGTTTGTCTCTTCTGCACCCCTCAATTATGTTCTTTCATAGCCACCATCAGGCTCCAGCCAGAAGTTGTAGCTTTGGTTGCAGTCAGTATTGGGTCTGAACTATTTGGTTTACATAGTATTGCATGACTTCCCACTAGGTTGGGCATATTGATCCATGATTAGCTCTTCCTGGTTGTTAATTTAAATTGCCCCTTAAGGTGACATCACAGTTTGAAATTATCTCCACCTGGCCATCTTCATTTTCCTTTTCAGTCAGTTGCACCTTCACTATACCACTCTTTGAAATTGACTTACACCCATCATATTTATGGTAGCTTGGACCAGCAATCATAAACCAGAGCAGCAAGCAAAAACGTCCAACCACACTTCCCCCTTGTCCCAAATATTTTATGGTGTTGTGCTCCAAACCAAGGCACCTGCCGCTCCCAAGGTGCAACCAAATGGTCCAAAGTCTTTATAAAACAATTAGAGGGGCACCAACAATATTTGAAAGAAAAGTTCAATCATCCAATCAAGTTGCTCCTATGCATCCTTTATCTTCTTCCATAAAAAGAATAACAGACAACGCATTTTGTTCACCACATGTGAACTTCCTCAGGGCTGTAAAACAAACACATATAAAATACATATATTTTTTATGTCCTCTTTAAAACATAATATATCACCATAATACAAACATATAATCAAACCAACTAAGCAATACAAATAAGTGTTTAAAGACAGAACAAAGAGCAATACCCCGAATCAACCAATACTCACAGCAAAATAAAACAAAAAAACATTCAACATGCATATGTTCCCCTCTGAGAGTATTAATTGCTACTAAAAACCTATGTCTGCTAAAGGCATGTAACAACAAAGAAAATATTTAACCATGGATCTCCTCAATATCACTTATTCACTAAGATTATTGCATCCCAAACTAGACTTAGGTAAGTTTACAACTCCATTTCATGTTGTAAACGTCAATGGCTAGATATCTAACATCACAGTAATAATGAATGTTGTTATTTATCCCTAATCTGTATGCATACTTATATACTAATATGACTGTATATTAACCAAAAGGACCCTGGCCCTGGAGAGGGGAAAATACTTAACTGTGTTATGCAACCCAATGAAAAAATATATAATTGATTGGTGCATAAACACCATTTGTTTATTATGATAAATGAATAGTTAATTCTTATTGTGGAACCTTACCCCACAACTAAACCAATGGCAAGTTCGAGGAACACATGTCACCACTTAATATCAACAAAATAATCAATTCTGGTTACATACCATCAATATTTCATGAAATTAAGGAACGTCGCAATCTTCAACTCATATTCACTTCACTCGTGTAACTGGTTATATTCCCTTGTAATGTCCCTTTCCGTTACATATAGTAACTCCTAAAATTATTACAAAACATTGTAAAACATGTAACTACCCGTTTATTATCCTCACACCATTCAACCTAATATGCAAGTGGTTGAGAGAAATAATGCAATTGATTCCAAAATTAGACACGCGATTAAAAAAAACAGACTTTGTTAAGGCTTGTTAACCGTGTACGCATACTAGTGCAACAGTAACACACTGATCCCAAATCATGAACGCAGATATTAACCACTAACCATTATATTGCTACAAAGACTCAAGCGTTATGACATGTATATACAACGTGTCATAAGCATCCCATAACCTGTGGTGACAATACTGAAAGTATGATAATCAGAATCAAACGCGTTAATCCGTTCTTCAATTTAAAGGCTGGCACATAGTAGAAAAGCTAGCTGCTGCCCAGTGCACATTTATAACGAAGAAAGTACTACAATTTTGTAAAAAAAAAAGAAAAAACTATTCTATGGACAAAGTGGCATTTGGACCAGCATTTAAGCAAAACATTGTCCCAGAGCCTTCTTTCCAATGTTTCATGTGTGCTTGGTATCGGAATCATTTATAAAGAGTGCCTTAGCCTTGGAGAATGATTTAACAGACAAGGAAAGTTTGAGAATCTAGTAGAGGGGTAGTTTCTTATGCCACCATTTTTGTACAGTCAGTAGGTTCAGAGTTTTCTTCACTTTCGTTGCATTCTATGAAGGTGATGTGGCAATCATACACTTTACCTCTCTTTTCACTACACTTATAGGAAGCTGGGGACAGCTTCTGCAGTCCTCCCTGGCACTGGGATACTCTCCTCTGTAGACAGCTTGTGAATTTAGGAAACTATCCTCCGGCTTTTAATAAACATGTTCATCCATGCCACTCTTAGCTTTACATTCTCTGCTTTTCTTACCACTAGAAGTGATGTTTCATATAGAGCGACCCTGTGGGTCATCAGCGGCATCAACTGATGTCACCTTTCCCTTCATGCGAACAACAAAGGGCTGGATGCTTAGTTAAGGTTCCATATGTTCAAATCACATTCCTCAAGGGTATGACTGGGACTGAAGAATGAACTGCAGTAATAACTTTCCCTTCTAGCTGTATTTGGGCTGAGACTGCAAGGACCATTGCCAACTTCTCACTCAATTTCAGCTCCAGATCCTGTGGGCCTTCATGGTTCTTCATTTTGATAGCATCGTCATCAGCCCCTTCAACCCTCTCTGCCTTGAGTGCATTTCCATCTACTGCAGGCCATGAACTAGTTCTTGCTCCCAACATGGCATACATCAAAGTACCAAAGCAAAGACCAACAGGATGGTACGACAGTAGGATTGACACACTGTTGCCTGATGATAATACAGTAAGCTTTGATGTGGTAATATGTAAGTGTAAGACTTTATATTCAGTGCAGCTTAGCACACATCATTCTCTTTCTCTCTTCCTCCTTCATCATAAGTACTGGTGTCCCTGCCCTCCCCACCAAATGCTGCTTAGGGTGTGTGGCTCCCAACTTGCTCCAGGGCCCCCATTTTTCAACCAAGTTCTAACTTCACATTTAGCAATCTTTGGCATTTCTACTAATCCCACATCTTTTTCATTTTTTTAATGAACCATGGTCTGAATTTTTACATTCTTAACTGTTGTGCTTATTTTTGGCTAACACCCTCACTTTTCTTGACATTTAAGTCTCATGGCAGTCTTTCTAGCAAAAGGAGAGCCAAATCATTTCCATAGGATATGTGCTGTGAGGGCTCCAGCAGCCAACATTTGGGCTTAAGTTGGTGAAGGTTCAAATGCACATCCGCAAAAACAGCACACTCCTACTCCACAAGAATATCTAAAGAGGGGGGCAAAACTACCAGAAGGATGTGGCTGGAACAAGTGCCCTGCAGAAAATGATTGAGCATCGATCCCTACAAAGCACAGCACGAGACAGATGGCAAAAAATGGGTGGCGTTGTGGTTCATTACAGGGGTTAAAGACAGACAGCCCCGTCATACAATGCAGCAGAGAGAGAGGCCTGAGAGGAAACTGGACACAGTTCAGGACAATATCTCTATGATGAAAGGATGAAAACCCCTAAAATAAAGGTGGTCAGCAGAGGAGAAAGTATCCAGGTGGTAAAAATCTAATTTGTAGGCTAGAGAGACAAGGGGTCGTTAAGGAGAAGGCCATCAACCTAGAGAACCTAGAGGCCATTGACATTACAAATGGAGAGGGGGGTTGAGGGAAACATTGAGCAGATGGATAGACTGTAGCCAACCAGTGACATGGACCATATCTGTGTGTTCATACTTCATGGTGGTTCTCTGACAGGAAGTCCCTCTGTCCATTTATATTAGACCCAACAGGACAAAATGCTATCACAGCAGTATCGGGGGCATTGTGATGATAAAAGTGTACGGCGCTCTTCTTAACAAAAACAGTGTGAGGCATCCCATGAGTCAAATACTGGAGCAACAACTAGGGCTTGGTCCAGTCAGGGTGACAGAGGGAACAGAACTGCAAAGCACCTCTCCCTTTGCAAACACAGTGTGAAGCAAACAGTGACTAAGGACATACATGAGCATGAGACGTGGGACAAGGGAAATATAGAAATAGAAGTCAGAGTGTGTGAGTACCACACAAGTCTGTGGAATATGATGGAATAAAACACATTATTTGAACAATGAGACTGGCAGAGAAAAACAATACAACAGTAAGATGTAGGTTAATTGAACCTATGGGAGTTAAGACAGGGACATAACACAGGCCAATGTTCCCCCTGTGCAGGGATGGCCAAAGTGTTTCAGGGGGTCCTTAATGCTTCAAAGGGCTCCTTTTTAGTACAAAGACTATGAATATTTGTGATATTGGAGGCTCAAACCCATCATTTTACATTATGCCACGTAGTTAGGATGAGGGTGGACGTCCATGAGTGATATGCTGAATCACTGAAGATTGATTTCTGATTCAGAAAGGCTACTCATGGACTAGCTCGTATCGTGCCTCACAAAACAATGGATGTCTCACAAGTTGGAAGAATCACTTCAATATTTAACTACTTTGGTACTCTATTTGTGACCTCTTGGAACAATATTATATTGTTCACTAGGGATTTTCAGGGTGTAAATGATCAACAAGTCTGGCAGGATAGAATACCCAGTCTGGTATTGGATCCATGAGAAGCCACCAGCTTATGCTGACTCCAGCAGGCAGCCCCGGGAACGAGATTTGCGCCGAGGCCCTGCAATCCTCGCATAGCCTCAGTGCTGCCTTCCTCCTCAGTGTGACCCTGCCACCACATTCACCCTCAGCCACGCCACCGCTGACCATCAAATAGTGTTCAAACTCAAGGTACTAGCAAAGGAAGTTTTTGTGCTCTTGCTCTACCATGCTGCAGAGACTGCCTCATTGACTTGTCAGTGATGTACAGCACCTGCGGAGGAGAGCTCCCGGCCAGCTACCTTAGCTGGTCGCCATGTCCCAACTTCTTGCGCTACTCAATCTCAGCAGTGAGGAAGCAGGGTGGACAGGAAGAGACAGCAGCCCCGGATAGATGTTCCATGAATTTTACATGTAGACGCAATGAGAAAGCATGGGGGACTGCACTTCTGCTTTCCACTGCATATAAATCAAGAGCTGGAAACAAAAGGTCAGTACAATTGGTGGGGGCCCTAAGGATTGATTTAGAAAGGACTAGGGCACTGCACAATAATAAACTAAGATTAGAGACTCTTGCAGCAGCAGAGACTTACTTACAGGAGTGATGCACAAACAGAGGGACATCATTGAGTACTTTCCCTGGGTTGGATGCACTCACTGGATGTGCAAATTGTGAGGGGCTCATAGTATCTCCCAACTCTTGCAGTAAGGCTTCTGTCTTGAATCCCAATATATCAGTCCACCGGGGAAAGATAGTGCAGATGAGGAAAATAACAAGATGTGGGGCAGAGCCTTTACATAGTGAAAAAATTACCCCAGCCCTGGGGTCCTTCTTCAAAGTCCAGGCCAGAAAATATATAAGTAATAAAATTCCATTGCCCCTGTACGCTTTTCAAGACTCCCCAGGCAACCGACAAAAGAGTAATTTTGATATGGAGGTGAAAGGGGAAGGTGTGATGAGAGGTTTGGCTGTTAAACACACAGATAACAGGTTCCACTTACTTGCAGATAAACTTCCGGCCATGAATAAGGCCAAAAAGCTGCAATCAGATACTTCAGATGAAATAGGGGAGAAACAAGAGTCCAGGAGGCAGATGGGGTGGAGAAACTACTGACGGTCATGATGGAAGAGATGAAATACAAATTCACAACGTCAGAAAATAATTAGGCGAGCACTTAAAGTGCTTGCAAAACCCCTAAAGACTAAGATAGACACAGAGAGGGTAAACATTTCAGAGACCTTGCTTGAGGAGGTTAGGGCAAACTGTAAGGAAATACAAGCACTGAAGATGGGAGAAAGAGCTTCAAGAAACAATAGAGTCCCTTGAAAACAACACAAAGTAGAACAATATAAGAATCCTTAATGTCCCTGAAGGGGTAGAAGGAGACAACATTAAAGATTTTATGATTACCTCACTTCAAAAATGTGTTCCATCTGTGGACCCTTACAAATTGGCTGTAAATGTCCAAAGAATACATCAAGATCCATTCAAGAGACACCCAAACATAAAAAGGCATGGACGATTTTGATTAACTTCAAGTCTTATATAGTAAAAGAGCAAATCCTTTCTGAGGCTCCAAAAGCAGGCAGTTTTAAAAGGGCAAGTGGTCTTTTTACATCAGGTCAGACAACTCAAGGGCCACACAAGACAGGTAGTGTGAATTGATTAAGTATATTTAGGAACTGAAACAGCTAGGAGCTACAGCCCAACTGAAGTTCTCTGCAACTCTTACAATAATGTGGGACAATAAAGTGCATAAAATAAGAGAACCAGAGGACGCGGAAAGCTTACCTAAACAAATCAAAGTGAACCTGGTATACAGTTGGGCACCTGAGGAGGAAGAAGCTCTAATAGCTCTACAAGCAATACCCAAAGAAGAAAAAGGGAGTGTTCTCCAGGGTAGAGGGAAGGGAGGTTGACATGTTTGCAGGTGTTGAGAAGGAGATGACACTGGGTGAAGAGCAGGCAGGAGAAAAACAAAAAGTGGTCCTCATTTGTTACAGGTAACTTGAAACATAAGGACAGAGGGAGGTGAGGAATGTACAGAAGAAGGGGGGCTGATTATAGACAGAAAGAAGGAACAGACCCCAGGTATTCTGACATGGAGTGTAAATGGTCTTAGAGTGAAGAGTAGGAGAAGAAAGATTATAGAATATTTGACACAATCAAAGAGTGGAATAATAATATTACAAGAGACACATCTACTGAAAAAGAATGCAAGGAAATGATGAAGAACAAAAATGGATTAGAGGCTTCTAATGTACTGATCAAGCCTGCTGTGCCAGTGGGGTGGCTATTTTGATCAAATCCTCCTCTCAGGCAATCTTATGAGAATGCATAACAGACACCGGGCGGTGGCTAATAGCTAAAATTCAAATATATGGTAAAAAAATCAAATTAGTCGGCTATTATGGGCCAAATATTGACTATTCTTGTCCCCCTTCCGGATCTATATTGTCAGCTACTAGAAGTGACAGTCCCAGTAGGGGTGGGGAGACTTCAACATTTTGTAAGGCCCTGCTCTTGACAGATTCACCAAAAGTGCACAGCAAACTCCCCAAGATCTTGGTGCAGGCACAGCTGTTGATGAAGGACCTGGATTTTCTTGACATTTGTAGACAGAAGGCGGACAGGGCTAAAAGTTTTACTTTTCATAATAAAAAACATGGCCATGCCTCCAGAATTGACTTCTTTCTGGTGGACATCAGATTGACTAATAAAGTAAAAGAGGTAGTCTGCGTTCCTGAGCATTTCTCAGACCATTCTGCAGTGAGATTAGATTTGTTTTTAGAAACAGAACAGTCTCTACAAGGTGGACTGTGGATGGGTCACTGTTGTTGTACTGTGGGAGTAGTTTATCAGTTAAGGAAAGACACAGTAGTTTTCTTCAACACAAATAAGGGATCAGCTCCTATGCACACAATTTGGGACACTCACAAAACATATATTAGAGGGAGATTGATTAGTTTAATGTCTCATAAACACAAAGAGTAGATGAGAGGTTTTGAGTGGAAAGTCCTAGTGAAGAACAGAGATATTCAGTGAAGCACAGGAGCTGGCTAGTGCATACAACAAGATCAAAATAGTAAAAGGCAAATTAGCCAATTAATTAGATGGTGCCTTGCGGAAGAAGTGAGAGGCCAGCAAGCTCACTGATTATGAGTATGGTGAAGGCTGTGGGAAACTGCTTGCCTGGAAAGCAAAGGTAGAAAGAGTGAGAAATACTATTAAGGGGATTGTGGAAAAAGAGACTGGGGATTGGTATACAGCTGATGCAGACATAGAGCAGGCATGCACAAGTTGTTTTTCAGGAGCTTTATACAGACGACCTAGAGGTCTTGGAGGATTGGCTAGAAGACTGACTGTGGGAAATGGCCCCTTTTGTAGGGTTATCCCCAAACCTTTTGCCTCTGACTCCCTGTGTTGACTATGTGCTGCTTTTAGTTTTTGCTGGCTTTTGGACTTTGGGCACTTTACCACTGCTGGCCAGTGCTAAAGTGCAAGTGCTTTCTGTCTAAATGATATTGGTGATTAGTTTATCCATGATTGGCATATTTGATTTACCTGTAAGTCTCTAGTATAGCGCACCAGGTGTGCCCAGGGACTGTAAATCAAATGCCACTAGGGGGCCTGCAGCACTGATTGTGCCGCCCGCATGAGTAGCCCTGCAAACATGTCTCAGGTACAATTTGAGAAAGAAACAGGGACCAGGGCACTCTGAGTCTCTATAATAAATATATAGTCCAAGATGAGTAGAGTTGCAAGAAGTGTTTAATCCAAGAACAGACAACAGCCAACACGTGTTTCGTCCTAGCGGACTTTTTCAAGGCTCATAGATTCAGACTTGGATGAAGACTATTTTCACTAGGGCTGCTGTAGCCCCTAAAATATAGCATTGGTTCCAATGTTAATAGTCAGTCTTGCCATATTTTGTGGCTGGTACTCCTGTCTTTGGCACTATGCGGCTTGCCGTACTCGTGAGTATTGGTCAAAAGGTATATCCGTAGTAACATATAATGATAGACACGGGGTCCCTCTGGGCCCAACCTTATTTCTTCCAGTCACTGTGCGTTAAGTAATGCGTCCATCAGTACGGAGAGCGCATGGACAGCGCGTGATTACGCTGTCTTGTTGATGTCTCAGGGCTGCCATTGCAGTGCCTATGTGTGCAGTTTTAAAAGTGCATTTCATCCTGGCAACTGCACCCACTTGCAAGGCCCAAACCTTCCCTTTTACAACATGTAAACCAGCCCTAAGGTAGGCCCAAGGTAGCCCCATGGGCAGGATGCAGTCTATTTAAAAGGTAGGACATGTACTAGTGTGTTTTACATGTCCTGATAATGGAATACTGCTAAATTCGGTTTTCACTACAGTCTCTCCCATAGAGTAATAGGGATTTTCTCTAAATATCTTGCAAGTGTAATTTACCATTGGGGCAGAGAGAGATATGGAGTTTTGGGTCTCTGACCTCACCACAATTTAAAAATACATATTTTGTCTTGGTGAAGTTGTTTTTTAAATTGTAAGTTTGAAAATGCCACTTTCAGAAAGTGGGCATTTTCTTGCTTAACCATTCTATGCCGCTGCCTGTTTGTGGAATACACGTCTGGGCCAGGATGACAGTTGAGCTGTTTGTGAATTCACTCTAGACAGTCACACAAAGGGAGCTGAAGTGTGCCCTGTATATCCTGATGGGTCTTCCTGAGTTAGAATTGTGGGAGGAGCTGACACTTGAATAGGACTGTGCCTTTCCTTGTACAAAGTAGTCTCCAACTCCCTGGGGTGTGTTTGGGGCCAGGACAGGAAAGGCAGGGTTTTGTTTTAACAAAGAATTTTTGTTTGAAGTTTGCCTACTTCAAAGGCAGTAGTGGGTAGAAGCACTGGACCTCTGAGGCCACAAAGTTAGAATCTTTATGGACTGAGCACATTCTGCCAGGAATAAGAGCTGGATGCTGTAGGAGGGACTGCCAATCTGCCTGTTGCTTTGCTGTGCTGGCCAGCTGCTTGCTGGTTCTGTCCTGGGAGTAAAAGGACTGGACTTTGCTTTCTACATATTGCTTTCTAAGGTTCTCTAAGGGCTTGGACTGAGCTTGCCTCTTGTCAAGAAGTCTCAGTGATATCAAAGACTTCATCTAACAACACCTGGGCGTTCTTGCTGTGAGTCCCGATGTTCCAAGTGGTGCCAAATCCAGTTCCTGGGCCCCTGGAAGTGAGTTCTAGTGCAACCAATAAGAAACCAGGCACACCGACTCGAAAGCAACTTCGGAACCAGCGCCGCTAACTGACTCCCCACTGCTACTTGCACCAGAGCCTTAGTCCAAGGTGAAAGCAACAACCACAACTGACGCCACAGGGCCAACACCACCGCAGCGCCTCCGAAGTCCCAACACAGCGCAAGTCCAGAGCTATGTGTCACCGACATCCGTGACAACTGACTACGACTCCACCGCAGCGCATGTGGCTCGTGGTGTGATCACGACACCGCAAAGTCGACACCTTGCGTCTTGACCTGAGGACTTATCGACTCTGCGTTGTTGTAAGAAACCAACACCTCACCACCAACTACGCATCAGTAAACATAAGGATCTGACACCTCACCTCCCCTGCCTAGCAGCAAGGAAAAAATGCCTATCCTCTCCGGTAGCAATAAGGAGCCTACGCTGCACTGGTTCCAGTGATGCCTCACCTCCCTAACTCTGTGCAATGTCTTTGTTTCCTCATTGTTTTCCAAGATACTGTAACTGGCGTCTGTGCGACTCCATGACCGGACCGTACTCCCTCACGAGTGGCATCGGACTGTTGGGAGCGACTCTGTCAAGACTCCATGTTAGCCCCAGTTGGAGCTTTTGTCTTTCTAAGCGCTTACCCAGAATTTACTCTTTGAAAAGTTGTATTTTTGCATGTGTATGCTGGATTTTTTCATTGTGGTCTTGTTTTACGCCGATAAATATTGGCTATTTTTCTGAACTGGTGTGGAGAACTTTTGTGGTGTTTTCACAGTGTACTGTGTGTTTGTGCGAATACTTTACACATTGCTTCTGAGATAAGCCTTACTGCTTGAACCAAGCTACCAAGGGGTTGAGCAGAGGCTATCTTAGCTGTGAGACTCCCTTACCCTGACTAGAGTGAGTGACCCTACTTGGACAGGGTACAAAGCACTGCCAAATAGAGACCCAGTTTCTTATAATGTCTTAGAAAGGATTCACTTCAAAAATTAGGGCCAGATCTAAGTCAGAAGTTGAATCAAAAGATAAGTCAGGAGGAGGTGAAGGTAGCAATAAAAGAACTTAAAAAAGGGAAAGCATCTGGCCCAGATAGCTTATCAAACGAGGTGTTCATAATGCTGGCAGACAAATTAACATCAGTATTAACCAATCTATTAATACATATTTTCAGAGGAGGACAAACCACACCACGATCTTCGAATAAAGCTACAATTAGTATATTATCAAAACTTAATAAGGAACCCAAATTTTGCGAATCGGATAAGGCTACAATTAGTATATTATCCAAACTTAAAAAGGAACCCAAATTTTGCGAATCGTACAGGCCAATTTCACTGCTAAACAGTGACTATAAGATCTACTCTCATATACTGACTAGGAGATTAGGAAAGGTAAATGGAGGTCTAGTCCAAGAAAATCAAAAAGGCTTTTATCAAAGAATGGCAATTTTACGAATTGACACGAGTTGGTGAAAGCAATAGACTTGGTAGTTGAAGGGAGAATCCCCTCTCAATATTAACATTTGATGCCGGCAAAGCCTTTGACAGAATGATATGGGCATTTTTACAAGGTGTGATCAAACAACTTGATCTAGGAGAAGAATTCTCAACAGCAATTCGATTAATTTATAAGGAACTGACAGCTAGAATAGTTGTGAATGGGAGATTGACTAAGCAGATTGTAATACAGAGATGAGCACGACAAGGGTGCCCTATGTCTCCGCAGCTTTTTAACCTATACCACGAGCCACTAGCAATGAGGCTGAAAGCAAATCCTAACATAGCCCCATTTAAAAGTAATGGCTGACCAAAGAAAGTTGCTCTATATACAGAAAACTTAATGATATATGCTAACGATCTGGTAAATTCAGATTCGGCCACTCTGCAAACATTGGAGGAATTCGGAGAGATCTCTGGCTAGTTGGTGAACCAACAAAAAACCAAGATCATGGAATGGAACACCCAAAGCTATAGCCCTTTGGCTAAGATGGAAATAAAGTATCTGGGGATCCAAGAGGTACCAGATTTGGATAAAGTGGTGCAAAATAGCTTTGACCAAGTAATGAAGGAGACTAAAAAGCAGTCAAGATCATGGCGTAGTCTTCCGTGAACAATCCTAGGAATAACGAACATTATAAAGATGGCAATACTTCTGAAATGTATTTTTATTTTTAATACAATCCCATTAACTTTTATGGTGGAATGGTTTAAGAAACTGCAAGGTGAAGTCAGTATCTTTATTTGGTCATTAAGAGGTGTGAGAATCGCCTAGAAAAAACTTTGCAGGAATAGATCTGAAGGAGGTATGGCAGCCCCAGACTTTGGGCTTTTCGACTGAAAAACATAAGAACAATGTTGAAAGGAGAAACTCAGCAGAGTACCCATATGTTACACACTATGCTGCTTAGCATGAAAATATAAGGGCTCTCATTTTCTATATAAATTTGGTCACCCCAAGTTCATCAAAATGGTAAGGCTCAAGACCCTTAATGCAGCACATAAACTATTGTTCCAGATTAGACTAATACTATAGATAGCATACTATAGTGAGTTCACTCCAATTTGAAATTCACCCGGAATCCCAGAATGCTTGCAAGAGAGTCTGGCAAGAACTTTGATAGAAGCCGGCATAAACTAACGGAGCCAGATTATCATGGATATAGACTGGTATCATGGAAAGACATCACTCTAATGACAGACAGCAGGTTATCTGGATGCAAATACAGAAGACTAGCTGGATACGCAGGCTTGGTAAAAATGGGGGCGGTAACCCGGGATTTGCAAGAACATTTCCCAACAAAAGGGAGGTGGCAAGTGGTATTGGATGTTACTGCAGGGGGTTTATGGAGCCTTCATCTTACCAGAAGAAATTTTGAAAAGCAACCTACCAAAGTAGAGTGTATTGAACTCTGAAAAAGCTGGCTAACGTTGCAGCTCGAGAGACAAAAGTTTGTCTTAAGAGTGGTATAGAGATTCCAGATGAGGTGCATATGTTTTGGCAGTGCCCCGCCATCCAACTCTTTTTGCAGGATGCGGGTAGCTCTGTCAGAAACAGAAGGGAGACACATTAAAGTAAGCCTAGCACTGGTGATTTTTGGAATCTTGGAGGATGACGGGTCCACTATAAGGCTGCATAAGAAACAGAGAGCACTTCCATTCACCTCAGTTGCATTTGCCAGGTGGGAGATTTGCATGAAATAGGTTTCTTGTTTACCACAGAGTTGTGGAGAATGGCATTCTCTGCCCAAAGATTCTGCAAACTTGACCGTAAATGCAGGTCTACTAAAAGGGAAATGTGGGAGCCAATAGAGGAATGGTGGTTGGGAAGGACATATTATGCATAAATATCTAAAAATCTACAAGGGAAAGCCCCCGTGTCCAATGATTATGATCGATGAACCAAAAAGTGAGGATTACTGGGACCAACTCAAAAATATTGTAAACTGTTGGAGAGGGTTTCAACAAGGATGGGACGTAGAGGTAGAGATAGGGGCGCCAGTTTCGAACAGCAGGCCACCTGACTTCTTGCTTCCTGTCACAGATGAGTACACAAACAAACAAAGAAAATACCGACCGCAGCATCTTATCTGTGTATGGTGTCTGTCATGAAGCAGTATTAGTCTATCTAGCCCTTTCTGGAAGGTGTGGAACTTCGTCCGTTGGAAGCTCTCTAAAAGAGCGAGAATTCATCTGTAGAGAGTTCCGTTCAGACAGACCTACCCGCTAATAGTTTTGTTGTTACTGTGGGCCAGATGTAGCAAAAAACCAAATAGCGAGTTGCAATTTGCGAGTCCTTCCGACTCGCAAATTGCAACTCGCTATTTGGTATGCAGAACGGAGTCTCAGACACCTTCTGTGAGTCGGTATGGGGTCGCAAAGACCCACCTCATTAACATTAATAAGGTGGGTCGCAAATTGGGGCCCCATAGCGACTATGGGCACTCGCAAATATGGAGGCCTGCTGTAGTCAGCAGACCTCCATGTTCGTGACTGCTTATAAATAAAGCCGTTTTTTTTTTGTAAGTGTAGCCCGTTTTCCTTAAAGAAAAACGAGCTGCACTTAAAAAAAAATCCGAAACCTTTAGTTTCTGTATTTTTTCAGGGCAGGTAGTGGTCCCTTGGACCACTACCTGCCCTGAAAAAATAATTTGTGGTCCATCCACAAAGGGGAAGGGGTCCCATGGGGACCCCTTCCAATTTGCGTGTGAGTTACCATCCACTTCAAGTGGATGGTAACTGCGACACCATTTGCGACTGCATATGCGGTCGCAAATGGTATTGCATACCACTGCGAATCGCAAATAGGAAGGGAACACCCCTTCCAATTTGCGATTCGGAAATGCATTTTGCGAGTCGGTCCCGACTTGCAAAATGCATTTCTGCATTGGAAACTCACATTTGCGACTCGCAAACGGCATTTTTTGCCGTTTGCGCGTCGCAAAGAGTTTCCTACATCTGGCCCTGTGTTATTTGTATTGCGCACTTCTGTCATGACTGTTGTCTCAGAAAGCTGTGGTTAGTCTTGGAAGGTGGCTTTAGTCAGTTTCTGGTTTCCCAAAATTGCATCGATGTCTTTGAATACTCTCTCCCCACGCCCAAAAATATCTGCAGAAACCTTTTTAATACCATTTGTAATTAAATTCGATGCTACACCAGAGAATACTTCATTTGCTGGTGTACCCATTTTCTACTCCAAATTCCCAGGACATATTTTAGCTCAAAGGGACCATCCTACTTTACAGCTCAGGAACACACACTATGGAATATCCTATTAAAATTTCTCCAAAGAAAATCACCTGGCTGTCAGAAAAAAAGACAGAACATACATCTCTTTTTTCTACTATCCAACCCTCCTCTTCAGTGAAACGTCCTGAAGACAATAAAGTCGGCAGTGTTACGTCATTCAAGACTGTTATGTCATTCACATTTATTTACCTCCCGATACTCCATATCATTCAGTTCTCCAAAGGAAGTTTGCATTGTTTGAGTTTGTGATAACTGATATAACATTTGCTACTGGAGGAGCAAGGCCAGTGCATTTACAAATGTGCTGGCTAGTTCCATGTACAGTCTGGAATTCGGTCAGCTTGCTGGCAAAGCTGGACTGGCCAAAACCGGCATCGAGCGTTTATCCAGGAGGTTGGAAGGATGGGGGTCGCTTTTGTTACTGGGGGACAACAGTAAAAGTGCCAAGATAACTCTGGTGATTGATGTACCTGCTGAAGAGAGATGGAGGTTTGTCTAGTGGCAGTTTTGGCTAATCTAAGGAAGCGCTGATGGTTAATATGCCTGCTGTAAAGAACATGTGCCATGCAGACCACAGAACAATATTTTATGTGCAATGCTCAAGGTGCTACTGCTTTTGTCACAGAGATTATTTTGCTACTGTGCAGTTCATAAGTAACAATCATAATCTAGCACAGTGGCCATGACCTGCCTTCAAAGAGCTGCATGCAAACCTCATGGTACAGGTTGGAAAGTTACGTTCTTTCTTTGATTAACCCAATTTTGCTCAAAAGGGGTTTGTTTTGGGTAGAAATCTATCCTTATTATTAAAGTCAACTCTAACCACTGTGTTACGTTCTGAATCCTGAGTTTATGCTTCCCTAGCACCAAGCACCTTGTAGTCCCCTTTGTCTTATGTAACATTTTCTGTACACTGATTTACACATGTATGATTCATTGTCTGTTTGTGTGAAGTAAAGTTCTCCAATAACCTATGCCGGTAAGAGAGGCATAATAAAATAAATGAAATATATGTGAGAGAGAGGTTATGGAGAGATGAGAGGCACTGTTAGAGGGAGATGGTGATGGAATCATTGAAGAGACCCCATAAAGATAGCTGTATCCTGCTGCAGTGTAAGCTCATCATTTACAATGCTTTGAAAACTAATACAATTGGAGATATAATGAAAAATGTGCTATAGAATGCACTGTTTGTGCCATTTTTTCCAATATTTCTTGGGGGTACAGAAACCCCCAAGCTCTATTCTAGTGGTCCGGCTCGCTCGCTTTGCCCCATATGGGGGTTGCGGCAACAAATGTCAAGGCACTTGTGAATAAACGTTCAATCATCCATGTGTTTTATGTCTTGGTGTCTTGTTCATGGCCATCACACATAAGTCGGACCAGGAAGATTGGCAATGGTTCGATTTATTCTTGAAACGAGCTATCCATTAAAGCAAACAACAGCCAACACGTGTTTCATCCTGTGAGAAAATAAACTCAAAGACTTCATCAGGGCTGTAAGAAATACAAATTGTAACTGTAATTACAATCAAACACTCATCAACAATGGATATCCAATGCCAACACCCACGTGACTTTTGTGAGAAACCCTAGCTATAAATGTGACAATTCGTGAGCAATAAGACAAACATGAAGCCACCAATAAATGAACTAGCTGAAAAACAACAAAACCATGCCTTATGTTTTTGAAACAAATTGTTGCCTTTGAGGATAATAATATCATACAGAAAGAAGAATATTATGAGAGTCATGACACCCGCGTGAACGCCTTACAGCTAAAAAATTCATTAAGGAGTACCCATTTGTAAAGGTCAGAAAAGCATCCATGTGATCTAAAAAATAAAAAATAAAGCACTAAAGAGTCCTGAGAATGAAAGGGAATACCACCATAAGAGGAAAGAAATCACTCCTACGATATAGGGAAGCATACCTCAAGCAATGACTGAAAAAGGCCGCGTTTCCATAAGTGCTAAATTAGCTCTCCTGAAGTCCCAACAGAAGTTGATTTCTATAAATTTAGATAAAAATGGTAGCCCGAGTTAGCCCAGGTTTGCCACCAAATTTATCAAATCAGTGACAAGATCAACAAAAGGTACACCTACCCCGTAGCACAATGTCCAAGTTTGTGCGTGTGTGCCCATAACGGTGTGTGTAAACACACGTACGTAGCTGGAAACAATTATGTGAAAGCATTAGAACTCTCATTATCATAACCCAGAAATTCTGGTCACACATGTCCATTAAGTACTTATAGCAGGACCCCCATACTCACCTTCGTGAATTATAACGAAAAAGAACCGCGTTCCATATATCATGCGGCGCTCCCGTTCATTGTAATAGGAGCGCCGGCACCCGGCAAGTCCTCCATTTATATTTGATCAACAAGCGGTAAAAGAAAGAAAAAGTGAAGAAGGACTAGCATTAATCACCACCGTGGGCGCCATCTTTGATGTATAAACGCAAAACCCTGAGATCTGAAGCTATCAGTCTCGTAGAGTGCGAGTAAAAAGCAATAAAGGACTAAAAAGTCATCACACGGGCGCCATATTATGTGTGTCAATATGAACATATACTACAGTCTATAAACTGTAAGGTCAGACCAAGCACAAAAACCTAAACCAAACGTCTACCATAATGAAATAAAGAAAGCGAACTCCAGTAAGATGGGAGTTTGACTAAGAGAAGACACTTCACTTGTGTGTCATGACTGTCACACGACCCTTGAGGCAAAATGGTTCTCCAAATTTGTACATTATACCTTCAGTTAAAACTCATATTTAACATACAACCATCCCATGTTCATCTACATAAGTAAAACAATTCTACTCACAATATCCCCTACTCCACTTCACTCGTGCATCATAACCATCACGCGCCCCTTAAAATAATACATTTCCCTAACTTAGAAATCATGAAAGTATGAAAAATATACATTTTACATCCAATTGAAGCTAAAGTCTATCAAACAAATGTCTCACGTTCATATGCAGAGTAAGGCAATTAATCTACCATGCCCCCCCACTCTTGTACATTGTCAAACGATTGAAACAAATGACCATATAATCATTCTTCATTATCTCTCAGTGAGACTCAACATACATAATGGTAACTGGATAACATGAGTGCCAAATTATTCCCTCAGAAAGTACTCCATTTCATAGTTCGTGTTGAGGCCCTCCTCCACAGCCCTTACTTTAAGAATCCAGTAACATTCCCGATTCCTAAGAGCCAGTTCCCTATTTCCTCCTCGGGTATCCTTAACTACGTTGCCAATCTTCCTGGTCCGACTTACGTTTGATGGCCATGAACAAGACACCAAGACATAAAACACATGGATGATTGAATTGTTATTCACTAGTGCCATGACATCTGTTGCCGCTGTTTTGTTTCTATTGTGTAGAAACATAGGAGGAGTGGGGAGGATCCTCCTGCCAGGAGCACCGTGCATACGATTAATTTGTTATTATGCGAATTTGGTGATTCACTGTGAGCACTGATTCCTATGACTATCTTCCCTTCTGTCCTTCTTTTTTCCATATGGGGGTTGGTCTGACAAAACTTGCTGGGGCTGCTTTGAGTTCCCATCTGGCCCTGCTTGCTGGCATGCAAGCTATAAACTAGGTTCAGAAGTAATTTCTATATTGGGAAAGCAACACACCTTTAGTCTTACAGTTCTGTTCAAACACTGCGAATAGATGCTGTTTAATGAGATGGGTCTTTAACTCCTTTCGAATGAAGGGTGTATCTTGCTGGAAGAGGAATGCTTCTGAGCCAATGTAACTCTCTTTTAAAAAGTGATGTTCTGAAACTGAGCACCCACATAGCCAGTTTTCACTATTTCCAAGTCTGACAGCACAAGTTAAGCGCACAGCTGCCAAGCTCCTTCCTGACCGTCTTCTGCAGTGAATAATTTGTGACAGTGGTTGCAGGAGGTGGGCACAAGCACTCATTTTTGGGCATGGGGACTTATTTATCATTATCAGATTGCAAGCCTGAGAAAGAGAAACAAACAAAAAAAGAAAGCCAGTGAGAAAGAGAGTAAGTAGAGATGAAAAGGTAGCTGCAAGAATGAGAAAAAGAGACAAAAAGTATCTGGCAGTGTCAGAAAGAGACAAGATTTGCAATCAAAATGAAGCATTCTTTGCCAGTGGTGTAACACAAAATGGCAGAGCTCCTCAGCGGAATGTGATGAGGGCCCCCCGAGTCTTCCATATCTCACTGATACTCATTGATTTTGGCAGACCCCTAGAGAGTCGGGCCTCACACCAGGGGCTGCAGGAGCTTATGTTACACCCCTGGCCACTGCATTGGGTAACCGTAGTGTTAGATTATTATTTGCGATTGGCAACTGCCCACTTCACTGAATAAGGACGATCCTTGTTAGGGTGAACCCACCAAGTCACTAAATTAATAGGCACTCAATCCCCTGGTACATATGGTAGGTACGCAGCACACAGCTTTAACTTAAGGCAATGCCTGAAGAATTTATGCAGCACGACACAGTAATAAAGTCAAAACGCCAAACAATAAAAATCCCAAATCGGATATGAAAAACAGAGTAAAATGAATAATACAAAATGACACCAAAATGACAAAAATCTAAGGCGGAGAACCACAGATATACATTAAGTAACAATAGTGCCAAAAAGCACTAGGAGCCTATGGTTGCACTAGATCAGGACCTAGGAGTAAATTCAGGCTGATCTCAATGGGGCATGGGTCAGATATACCAACCAGGTCCATCCCGGTCAAAGATTTTTCCTTTAGGCTTAGGGTGTGATTTACAGTTTGGTGGACGGTTCACACTGTCACAAACGTGATGGATATCCCATGCGCTGTATTACAAGTTACATAGTCTATAATGGAATTGTAATTTGGTGGACAGGATATCCGTCACGTTTGTGATGGAGTAACCCCTCTGGCAAACACTAAGGGCCTGATTCTAACTTTGGAGGACGGTGTTAAACCGTCCCAAAAGTGGCGGATATACCACCTACCGTATTACGAGTTCCATAGGATATAATGGACTCGTAATACGGTAGGTGGTATATCCGCCACTTTTGGGACGGTTTAACACCGTCCTCCAAAGTTAGAATCAGGCCCTAAATCAGGCCCTTGGTCTTTTATGTCCCAGTCAAATGCTGGAGTAGACATCTGAAGTGCCCAGGACATCATGTGAAGCAGTTACAGCCTCACAAGTTGTTAGGGAGAAGCCAAGAGTAGGGTCCAGTCCAGCTCCAGTTTCTATTGATCAGCTGGGTGCTTTCAGGGAAAAGCCTGTTGCAGTTTATGTCTTCCTGTAGCCACACAGGAGGTTAGTCAACTGTCTCTTTGAGTCCACTTCACTTCTTTGTCCTGGGTGCAAGAAGGAGCAGGTCCAGCCCTCAGGGCTCCTCTCCTCAGTTACCAGACAGCAAGTTATGACTTCTTATTTTACTCAGGTCCAGAATGTGTTCTGGCGCGGATGACTCGGGTATCACATATATGCCTGGCACCAGCAGTGGGAGGGATGACTGATGGCCACACCCTAACCAATGGGGTTAAAAAGTTCCTGGAGCGAACCCCACCTACTTTTTCAGTAGTTCCTGTTTGCCTTACTGCAGACAGGTCCAAAATACCATGAGTCAGGGTATGTTCAAGGTGGCCACACTAAACGTAGGCTCTGAGTGTCCTACCACATCTAATACTAAATTCCAGTTTGAAATAGTCTCTTACCCACAACAAGTAGCCAGACAGGGGATTCACAAGAATTGTCTTGGCATTCAGTCTGTTCTCCCCATTACAAGTGTGCCCAAAGTGTTAAATGTTGCCCAAAGTACCTGTTAAGCGGAATTTGATCATGGTGTGCCAAAAAAAGCCTTCAATTTGCATGTTCTTTTGAGCTTAGAGGAATCATCTCGGCTCATCCAAATCAGACTATTGTGCACTCCTATGAGTCCTTTCACACATAGCTCAAAACTATTTGCATGAGCACAGGCTAAGAACTGGCAGAGGTGTATGTTAATTAGCCTGCTGACAGTTCAGAGAATTAAAGGGTAACTTTCTAAAAGTAATTTTCCTTAATATTTATTCAAAATCAGACTTCACAATTGAAATGGTTCTGAAATAACTATTAAAAATAACGCTTTACTTATTTTTCTAGCTGGTCATATTTCCAAGATATAGTATTAGTATTTTATTTTGTACACTGGTTATCTACATAGGACACCTAGGCATGCCATAGTGAAAATAGTTTTAGGGTGTTGACACTGTAGTAACGTGGCAATATAAAATGTGTACAAGTTCCACTTTTAAATACCATGCACCTTAACTTATAGACTACAAGGCTAACATAGGAGTGACTTACTAATATTTAAAATATTGTTTTTTACCTGTCAAAAAAGATTACGGTAACAGGTTGTACTGCAGGTTTCACACTGTGGCAATCAAGCTACAATGCTAGGTTTGAAGCCATTTATGTACTGACACTATAGTGAATGGCACAATGGTGCTGCAGTCTACAGGTAGCGTTTCACTTCCATGTCCTGGGTGCGCTTTATATATCATAAACTAGGGGCTTACTGGCAAGTTAAATGTGTCAATTTGGAATAAGCCAACTCAACCATGTTTAAAAGGGAAGCACTGGTACTCTCCTCCTGGTTAACAGGGGTAAAGTGCACAGAGTTCTAAACTCAGTCAAGATTTAGGGTTCAGCAAAAAGGCAAACTATTGGTGGTGACTACTCTGAAAATGTGAATACCCTACACCTAGCATTTGGCAGCGCTGCCGGCTCATCCCAATGGAAAACTTTGAGCACATGCTGTAATGTTTTTTAAAAATAAATTTTGCACTGATGTGTCTAGCTTTAAAGTGGATCAGGGTTCAAGCTCTGTGTGGGTGCTGTTAAATGATATGTGTTCTCAATGCTTGGAAAGAGTTGAAAGTAAATATGGCAGCTCCTAAGATTTTATGTTTATGGGCCACTCAATGATTCCTTTTAAGTTGTTAACCTTAAAAGGAGTCTATTCTTTGCCACATACAGTGTGGCAGGAAAATGGATGTAAATATGCTGGATGCCTGCAAGACTCCTGCATATTCTTAAGGAGGTCAACTGAACAAAGATGCCCAGCACATCCATGCTTGAAAATACACAATTCACCTTTGTGAGTCATACATTTGTGTATGTTGTAAGGTGGCCCTAAATATGCACTGCACTTGTTTTTTGCTTATTACTACAAACTGAAATCAAAATTTTTCTAAAAATCACACCAACAGAACACTGCAAAAACAAACACATGCGACCAACTACTACACGTTGAATCACACTGCATGACTTCAAATCACCTGACTTGAGATTCGCCTAACCAAAAAAAATGTACAGATATTGAGAACTTTCATGGAGCCAGTCCTCTCTAAGGGCACGGCAACGAGCCACTGTAATGCAGGATAGGGCAATGATTGAAAGTAGTCATATACGGGTCGTATGATGTAAAAGTTTAAAGTACTAGCAGTGTTGCAGTGAAACCATGTGCCCTACTTATAAGCACAGATCCCACCCACCAAAGTTAGATTCTGCACCATTTGACCACAGCATGTGAAAAATAAACCTATGTTTGGTGAAGTGCTCCAAATGCAGAAAAGTTGAGACCAACCAATATAATCCGTGCAAACCTTTGAAAACACAACTACATACCAATAAATAAGAGGAAGTGCACCTCAAATCACATAAATACAAACACTACAAGGCATATAAAGGTGCAAATGCCAGTTTAGACCAGATGTTCTAGGACATGAAGGCATCACACGGTTGAGAACGCGCAGGAGTGTCAGTTTACACTCTCATCCGATGGACCTTTTTCGTTGACTGAGATGGATATGAGAGTTACATTAACAGCCAATTTAATTTACAGTGAAGCTCATTTGGCCCCACAATAAACACCAAGAATCAGAAATTTAGATTAACTTGATTTATTGCAAATCAATAATCAATCAAATATATATGCATGTCATTAAAATATTGAAGAAGCACAAGATTGAATCTGGCAAGTTGAAATATTGCAATTGATCCAGTCTTAATAGATTAAGATACAGAGAAATTACAGAGAATTAGAAATACTTGTTCCAAAAAGAAGCTCCTGTTCTCCTTCTTAAACATGAAATGGTTCTTAGTGAGAATTCTAAGTGAGGAGTGAGGATGGTTCGGAAATAAATCATGAGAATGGTTGGAATAAAGGCGCAAAGCAATTTGGGAATGCAAGGTGTCAGCATAGTGAAGACTTTAGTAGAAGTCTTCAAAAAGGAATACGCATTTACCATAAAGCCTCACACCTGACAGAATAAAAGAAACAGAGGGGTCTGTACCCCTCGAAAGTCTAAGGGAATCTGCCTTAACTTCTAACAATGTCAGCATTAATTAAAACAAACAGAACCTATAACATCAACATTATCTCTCCCCTTCTTCCAGGGACCAAAGATTTTCAAGTGAGTCTTGTAAAATGTAATATCACCTAGATTTCTCATCCCACAGAAATCGAACAGTCTGGGTCACCCTGAACGTAGTGAAACTAATACACAAGTTATACTCCTTTCCTCTAGCTAGTGAAGCCTTGAAACGCACCTGCAAAGAAAGAACACGCTAACCAAACAAAGAATGCATTTCAGAATTAAGGCCTTTAGTCAGTTAAGTAAGCCTGACTTTAACTATACATTTAATATACATTTCGAGTATATGGTTCTACAGGTGCACTTTCAACTTTTCATAATAAATGCAACACAGAAAGAAGAGAATACGTAGTACTTCAACTAATGCAACTTAAAATGTGAATGTAAAATGTTAAGAATAAATACATATAGACAATTTTAAATTAATATTAATATGCAAGGGTATAAAGCTTCAGTCTTTCAGTAATTACATTTCATTAATGCAGCAAGATAAGCGCACGTGTTAATAATATGAAAACACACAGTAAATATAATGTGAAATATACATGCATATTTTCGCAATGATTGACGTGTAAAGGATGGAGTCAAAATTTGCGCTACGCCAAGGTACAATCCTTGGTTGTCGAATGATGCAAGGCTATTAATCATTAAAATACAAACTACATTTGTGCAAACAAGTATGATTTTAATCATTAACTCCGGATAGCACTAAGATGTTAGCATGCCTGTAAGATGCCCGTATTGCTGTTTCCATTAGTGCCCTACACACAGTCTCATTGATAAGCCTGTGCTATTATGCCGAGTAACTGCTATCATCATGCCACGCTATTAATCAACGCTTTCCAGGACCAGCACGTAAAACAATTGATACTCCGCGAGAAAGCACTCCAACTGATCCCCTGCTGAAAACTGTTTTTACTGGAACGCATGCTTCTGTCAATTATAAAAACAAAACATGCAAAAACTATTATAGCGAGAAGCAACTGGCTGTGTGGACTGTCAATCAAGTCAAAGCATTTACGCCCAGATACGTCAAGGGTTCTATCAAACAGACAGCTCACCCCTCCTGGAGATATGTATGGCTCCTCCACCTTGAAGAAAGCCCTCGTGCTACATCTCACTTTCTACACACAATACTCCACATTCATGAACACAGAGGAAGCTACTACTTCTTTGGAAAAACAAACTTGGCTAAGTAGGGGGTTCTCTGTTGCCGTGTTGGAAACTAATGTACAAAAGTGCATTTACAGCAAACATTGGAAATGTCAATAGGTCTCTGTATTAGAAAACAAGGCTATTGACTTTGCAAATGCTTGTTTGCCCCAGCATTAGGTGATGGTAGTGCACTGCACAAAGCTATTCATCTTAGAATGTAGTTGTTTTTTATAAAGATATTTCAAGATGGTTGTATATGCTGCTAAAAGGAGAATTATAAAAAGCCCCATTAAGTGAGGTGTAAGGATGCAACTCATCCGGTCAGACCCCATGCATGACTGAAATGCTCTTGGATAAGGTACTCACAGCTCTATCTAGTGCTTAATGTACGTTTTTCCTGGGCCTGGACCAGGGCCAGAACAGGGAGCTTTAAATCCCCAAGTGTAGTCATATTTAATTATCCACTCAAACCCACTCTCCTGTCATGGGAACACCTTTGCTGCTCATAATGGCACACATCCCTGCTGGTGGTGTCTAGACTTGCTTACCCTAGATGGAGTACTGCCCAGTAACACTGTGGATTAATTACCACCTATTAGATAGTTATTGTATCAGACACACATATCCCATCAGTCATAGTCACACTACTATGCACAGTCATACCATCAGGCACTATCATCCAACCAGGCATTGACACCAAATGCTCTTAGTTGTTTCATCAGGTATTCAGACACCTAAGTTAGGCTTAGTGAGTTGTATTCAGTGGTAAGAGGGACAGGAAGAGATTAGGTACAGTGAAGGGAAAAGTGTGATAGATAAAGAGGATGGCTGGTCAAAAAGGGAGAGATAAGAGAAAGATAGATGAAAGTAAGGAAAAGAGAAAAAGGAGAGAGTGGCTGACAGTCCTGGAGGAAGAGGCACACATTAAAAGTAAGGAGAGGAAAATGAAGAGTGGAGACAGGGCAACTCTCTGTGTGTGGGGGATCTGAGATAAACCAGAGGTTTTCCTCGCTTCTATGAGTTCAGGGGGTTGTAGGTTGGTTTCTGCAGCTTTCAGAGCTAACAGCAGCCTTGCATTCCCTATCCTCTAGTCTAGCTGGTTGTGAAATCAAGAAGTGCCAGCACTCAAAATTTGTCCATCACAAAAGTGCACACAGAGTGGGCATAATGGGTGATCAACCCTTCTTATAGCAACACTAAAATGGAGGAGCAACATTTAATGCTGCATTTCCACAGTGGTAGCAAAAAAGGGGCCCTTCTAGTTCTGAACAAAATTAAAGGCAGTTGGACAACTAATACGGATATACCAACAGGTTAAGTTTTATAAAGTCAATATTCTGCCAGCCTGTTTGGCCTGCTTCCAAGTGAGCACTGGTGTCAGGATTTGGTTTCAAAGGCATGGACATCTTAAGGATTTTTGGGGGGGGGGCACGGGCCAAACATAATTTGGGGCCCCTGCTCAGAACAACTCAGAATTTTATATCCCTTTTCTGCTCACTCATACCTTCGAGGGACTATGTTTGGATCATTGATAACTTTCTTCCTTGGCCAGGCTACATTAGGGCCCAACCCTTGAACAAGCAGTCTCGCTGTTACTGGCTGGCACCGGAGAAGCAGAAATACAAGTGTCCTGACCAAGCCTGCTGCATATGGTACAGTGGACTGGTGCCTCACCTTTCGGGTCTGTGCAAATGGAGAGTCTTTTTTTCATACTTACTGCGCTCCAGTCACTGCCCTGTGAGGAACAGGGACTCTGAGACAGGTAGCTTTAGGTTATGATCATACTGGCCCAGCAACAGCTCCAGATGGATGGTTCTTTCATGAAAGGAACACATAGGCCCTCATTATGACATTAGCGGTAAATCCGCCAACTTACCGCTGCACTGGCGAATATCCGTCCACCATATTATGACACACACACACACCAATCCGACAGAATACAGCCACATACACAAATCCACCAGACCAAAGGTCAGTGATAAACTGGCGGTCCCAAAACCCATACTGTTACGCCAACAAAACAACACCTATCACATTATGACCCGCGAATCACCCCAGCAGACATTCAACGGCGGTAAACCATTGGCGGTACACACCACCGCACTCAGAATGGACACCCACATACGTAACAACACTACATTGGGCAATACCAAATACACACACCTGACATTCATACACACACTACACCTACATGCCCACACCACTATAAAACACACACCCACATTACCCACAACCCCTTACGAACAACAATTGCCACCAGAAGAATGAGAAGAAAAGCACAGAGACAACTAGACACACACACCACATACACCCATGTACCCCTCACGCACTCCACATCACACACCCCACCACATTACCCAACACACCCTCACCAACACACATCACACAACACCCATGGCACCACAAAGGCACCCCCTTTTCACTGAGGAGGAGTTAAGGGTCATGGTGGAGGAAATCGTCAGGGTAGAGCCACAGCTCTTTGGAGCACACATACAGCAAATATCCATAGCAAGGAAGATGGAGCTATGGTGGAGAATCGTGGACAGGGTCTACACCGTGGGACAGCCCCCAAGAACAAGGGACAACATCAGGAAAAGGTGGAACGACCTACGGGGGAAGGTACGTTCCATAGCATCAAGACACCAGCTCGCCATACAGAGGACTGGCGGTGGACTCCCACCTCTTCCCCAGCTCACAGCATTGGAGGAGCAAGTACTGGCATTACTGCATCCTGAGGGACTCGCTGGAGTTGCCGAGGACTGGACACTGGTAAGTCAACATTTAACAATTATCAGCCCCCATATCTGAATGCCATCACACACCCTCACCCTTCACTCTCATCACTCCACCACATCTCACACACTCCACCAACACATCTCACTAATCCCCATGTAAGGCCCTGCATGCTGTACCAATGCGTGGGCACCCCTCCCAACCCTGCATGGACACCCATCACTAAAGCATGCCCAGCATAGGGAAACTAACAATCCCACAACACATCAACATACACAAGCAAAAGCTGGCAGGGTAACAACAACCATAGAGGGGAAGCCAGGGAAGTACAAATGTCATACACTTGAAGCATAATACGGCATTTACATCCCCACGGGTACCCCAGCCAATGTCATTGGAGAGGAGGTGCCACCACTATCCAGTCCCCCAACAGAAGAGGCCCCCAGTGATGACAGTAACTCTGGACTTCTGGATCTGGTGGACCTACCTGGCCCATCAGGGACCACTGGACAGCCGGTCATCCAAGCCCACTCACAGACCACCACAGAGCCTCCCCCATCAGGAACCAACACCACAGCATCCAGCCAGCGTACCCACACCTCTGTCCCCAGGACACGTCAATCAGCAGTGTGCCCACCTGTACAGGGACCCCAGGCCACACCTCACCCACAAGACAATCAGGGACCTGGGGTCAGTGGCAGTGGGCACACCGTTCAAGGGACAGAGGCACAGGCCACCAGGGACACTGGGAGGACTGCTGTGAACCAGGGGGAGTACGGGGCCAGGGAACCAACTCTCCAGGAGGCACTCACTGAGATCCTGGAAGCCTACCAACATTCCCAGGACACAATGGGCCAGATCCTAGACAACGTGCAGGAGAACAGGCGACTGCAGGAGGAACAGTATCAGGGGATCAGGGAGGACTTGCAGGCCATCCACACCACCCTGATCTCCATACCAGGGGTGCTGGCAGACATGGCCAACATCTTGAGGGAGTCAACAGCACACCAGCGGGCCCCTACCACTAGTCAGGCATCTGAACAGTCCTCCCCTTCCGCTGCTGCTAGGCTCATGAGGCCCCGCCACAGGACCCACAGGCCACCAGAATCCCTCCCCCTGCAGAAGGTGAACCACCCTGTAAATGTTCCCTTTGAACCAGACAGAAGCCAGAGATACTTGCCAAGACCACCGCCAGGAAATGAGACTCTTCTGATTGTCCCTCTTGTGTCCCACACCGTCACCTTGTGCACCTTGAACTGCCATTGCTCCCCTTCCTATGTCCCCATGGACACTGCACATGTGCTACAAACAGAGTGGAACAATACCCTGGACTTTTCTTCATCATCACTCCGTTCCATTGCACTTTCCCCTCAATTTCTTAGCACAACAATAAACACCCTTGGATAAAACTCGACTACTAGTATTTCATGTATTGCAAATTTGTATTGATTGAAACAGCTATAACCATTGCAAATGAACTGTACATAGTGTGAGCATGGAATGATTGACTTTTTGCTGGCTGTTGTGATCACATCAGGACATTGTTGTCATATCACCAACATCCGTGAAATGAATATCCATAGGTAACAGTAAGTAGGGGAAAGAAGTGGGTAATGCCTGCATGCCAATGCCACACAGAATACACCAATAGCCATAGAAATGTAAGATTGCATTGTTTTACCTGTGTGTCATTGGAATTACTGACGGATCACTAATGTTCTGTTGTTCACATCCTCATCCTCTGCCTCCACATCCTCACTGTCCTCAGGGTCTACTGCTGCCACAGGGGCATCTCCAGTCTCCTCCTCCTGCAGAAATGGTACATGGCGTCTGAGGGCCAGATTGTGAAACATGCAGCATGCCACTACTATCTGGCAGACCTTCGTGGGTGAGTAGCACAGGGAACCACCTGTCAGATGGAGGCGCCTGAACCTGGCCTTCAGGAGGCCGAAGGTCCTTCAATGATCCTTCTGGTTCACCCATGTGCCTCATTATAATGTTTTTCTGCCCTTGTCCTGGCACTCCTCACAGGGGTCAGCAGCCACAATAGGTTTGGGTAACCAGAGTCATCTACAAATATTGAGGTACAACATTTAGCCACACGCTATCCTATTTGGCCTACAGCATAGGCATAAACCAACATACTGTACACTGGGTGGGGACCAAGGCTCACCTATTAGCCACAGCCTGTGCCTCTGTAGCTGGGACATCACATTTGGGATGCTGCTATTCCCTAGGACAAAGGCATCATGCCCCAACCCAGAATACTTTGCATTGATGTGGGAGATGTACTGGTCTGCCATCTGCACATTCATGGAGTGGAAACTCTTACGATTCCTGTACACCTGTTCATTTTGTTGGGGGGGGGGGGGGAAGCAAACGCAATATGTGTTCCGTCAATTGCCCCAATTATATTGGGGATATGTCCCATTGCATAAAACCCGGCCTTCACAGTGGCCAAATTCTCCACCTAGGGGAAAGCAATGTAGCTGCACATGTGTTTGAGCAAGGCAGACAAAACCCTTGCCAGCACAATCGAGAACATTGGCTGTGACATTCCAGCTGCCAAGCCCAATGTCTCTTGGAAAGAACCAGTTGCCAGGAAATGGAGCACTGATAGAGCCTGCACAAGAGGGGGGATCCCAGTGGGATGACGGATAGCTGATATCAGGTCAGGTTCCAACTGGGCACACAGCTCTGTGATTGTGGCCCTGCCCAGTCTATAGGTGAGTATAATGTGCCTGTCCTCCAGTGTAGCCAAGTCCACCAGGGGTCTGTACATGGGGGTATGTCTCCATCTCCTATTCAACCGCAGCGGTAGGTAACTATGGGACACAAGAGTGAGTAGGCTGTCACAATTTGAACAACTATATCACAACAGCAGTCCACATCGTACAATCATGTTTTGGGACAGTGTAATTTAAAAGTATGTGCCTATATATCCTGTGATGCAGAAATTATCGATAGGCCTGTTCAACCCCCCTAAAGTGGCGACTGCCTTTCCTGTGTGGAGGGACAGGTGGAAGTGAGGTAATGCTGCTGATGGTGTTCGCCGTGCCAGTAGGCGGTCGTGAACCGCTGTGCAATTCCTCATTAGTTTATATTGGGCCCTATGGGGTACAGTGGCCAATGGGGATCTACGCCGGCGGTGAAATACATCGCTGTGGATGTGACCGCCATTTTATTTCACATTCCTCACTTGTTTCCTGACCTTCCATAGGAGAGGACATACACTGCATGTGCTGCGGTGACCTGTGTCTGGAACCTACCATGGCCTGTGTGACTGGGGAAAGGGCCCCAGCCTTTACTTTGGAGGAGATGGAGCGACTGGTCGATGGGGTCCTACCCTAGTAAGGACAGGTGTATGGGCCTCCAGACCAACAGGTGAGTACACTGTGGGAACGATGCATGTGGCATGAATGCATGGAGTTGTGTGTGAAGGCATTGTGTAAGGGGGTGGATTTCCTCTTGGCAGGGTACATGGTGTGCGTTTGGCTATGTGTGTGCCAATGGTGATGGAAATGGGTATGTTGGGCCATATGTGTGACAAGCTGGACTGTTTGTCTAATGGTGTTCTCCTGTCTGTATTGCCTCTGCAGATCAGCGCCCATCAAAGGAAGGGAATATGGGGTGCCATCGCCAAGGAGGTGCGGACCCTGGGGGTCTATGGCAGGTGGAGCACCCACTGTCGGAAAAGGTTGGAGGACCTGAGACGCTGGGCATGGAAGACTGCGGAGGCCTAACTGGGGATGGCCTCCAAACAAGGAAGGGGTGCCCGTCAGACCCTGACCCCCCTGATGGCCCACATACTGGCGGTGGCCTAACATGAGCTGGATGGGCGCTTGAGGGTATCACAGCAGCCACAAGGTGGTGAGTTCAGTGGCTATCATTTCAACTTATGGCTGGTAGGGTGGTATCCGGGTGGTGGTTGTGTGTTAGAGGGTGCCCCTAAGCCCAGGCCAGACATAGCAGCGTAGGTCCTCTGACAGGCTAAGGGTTGCATGGCAAATTCAGGTATCCTAGCTTGTTAGCATTCACTTCTAGGCAGGGCTGCGTGGGTCCCAGGTGTGCTGCAGTTGGTGGTGTGTGCTCCTCCTCATGCCTTGGTGACTAGCCATTTCACTGGTAGTGCAATGCATAGTGCGTAGGCCTGTTACCTGTGTGTGAGGGTGCTGTGTATGCCAATGGCAGTGTTGGTGCAGTCATTGACCCAGTGTATCCTTTGTCTCTCTCTCTCTCCCCCCCTTTCTTGTTTTGTCATCCTGTCCTTATGTGCATTAGCATCATCTGGCAGAGGAGCAGAGGCACCGGCGACAGAGGGCGCTGCATCCCACAGGACCCTGGAGGCAGAGTCCACTGACGCCGAGGGAACCAGTGTGACTGTGGATGAGGGAAGCACCACGGCGGAGGCTGGAGGGTACAACACAGACTCTGATACCTCTTCCGATGGGAGCTCCCTGGTGGTTGCGGACACCTCTGTGACCACCCCAGCTACAGGTACAGCCGTCAACCCCAGTACCAGCACCGCCCTCCCAGTAGCCCCTCAGTGAGTTGCCCAGGCCCGCTCACCCAGGAGGTTGGGCATCTCCTTCGCCCCAGGCACCTCAGGCCCTGCCCCAGTGAGCCCTGCTGCCCTGAGTGAGGAGGCTATTGCCCTCCTGAGATCCATCTCTGTAGGACAATCAACTATTGGAATGCCATCCAGGGGCTGGCATCCCAGATGCAGCAATGCAATGCATTCCTGGAGGGAAATCACGGTGGATTGGCAGCCCAACAGAGATCGATTCAGGCTCTGGCCTGCTCTCTGATGGAGCCATTGTCCCTGTTTCAACCATCTCCCCTCCAACTTCCACTTCCCAGTCCCATTCTCCTCAACCCCAACCCATCCCAATCACACAGGCAGACAAGCATGCACACAATACAACACACAAGAGTGGGACAGGCAAACACAAGCACACACTTCATCTCACAGGCACTCACACAAACACCATATAGTTGCAGACACAACAACGTCCACTGCCTCCACTGTGTCCCCCTCCTCCTTCTACTCCACCTCCCACTGAGTTACATCCACACTCACATCTGCATGCACTACATCAATATCCACTACCAGCATCATCACCACACCAAGCAGAACACACACCTCACTGGCAGACACCTCCACAACATCCATGCACACATCCCCTGTGTCCTCTCCCACCATGTCTGTCCCCCCCTCCAAAAGGACACAAACGCAAGCACTCAGACCTCACCCATCACCCTCAGCCATCCACCTCACATCAGCATACACCCTATGCACCTGCACCCAAATGCAGCAGACATACACCTCCAACAACCACTCTCTCATTCTTCACTCACATTACTCATCCCTCCTCATCCCTAAAAGGTTTTTCCTTTCCCAGATTGACCTCTTCCCCCCTCACCCCCCTGTCTTGCACATATGGGGAAGGTACCAAGGACACAGCCCAGCACCTCAGCCAAACAGTCCACAGTGGCAGTGGTAGCACCACCTACTCGTGGTGGTAGGGATACAAGGCCAACAACATTGAAGGGGAAGGAGCCAGCACCACCTGGGATGAAAGGGAAAAGTCCAGCACCAGCTGTGAGGAAGGGGAAGAAGCCTGCACCACCTGGGATGAAAGGGAAGAGTCTGGCAGCAGCTGTGAGGAAGGGGAGGGAGCCTGCACCAGCTGTGAAGAAGGGGAAGGAACCTGCACCCGCTGTGAAGAAGGGGAAGGAGCCTGCACGAGCTGTGAGGAAGGGGCAGGAGCCTGCACCACCATGCAGAGAGGGGAAGAGCCCATCCACCCCTGCCGGGAAGGGTAAGGGATCCCCAACCCATGACCAGGAGGACAAGAGGCACTCTTTGCCAGCGGAAGATGTCAGGCAAACACCGCCGGCAGCTGTCACGGGGGTCCCACTGCCAGACGTGGATGTGCAGCAATCAGCGAGTGCAGGGCTGCCCAGGAGCCTCCCCCAACCACCACTAGCATGCAGCCTTCAGAGAGTGTAGGGGCTGCCCAGGAGCCTCCCCCAACCACCTCCAACATGCAGCCATCAGTGCACCTCCAACATGCAGGGGCTGCCCAGGAGCCTCCCCCAACCACCATCAGCATGCAGCCATCAGTGAGATCAGGGGCTGCCCAAGAGCCTCCCCCAAACCCCACCAGCATGCAGCCATCAATGCCTGTGGATGCCATGTAGTCGACCCTTTAGGGGATACTGTGCGGGCTGCCCCCTCCAGAACCAGTGAGCAAGTCACACACTTAAGAGACTGTGGCCTTGCACTCCCCAGGACAAAGCAATGGGCATGTTGCCCCCTCCAGAACTAGTGCGCAAGTCCCCCACTTCAGAGACTGTGGCCTTGCACTCCCCAGGACAAAGAGCAAGGGGTATGTTGCCCCCTCCAGAACAAGTGGGCAAGTCACCCACTTCAGAGACTGTGGCCTTGCACTCCCCAGGACAAAGAGTAATGGGCATCTTGCCCCCTCCAGAACCAGTGGGCAAGTCACCCACTTCAGAGACTGTGGCCTTACACTCCCCGGGACAAAGAGCAGTGGGCATGAAGCCCCCTCCAGAACCAGTGGGCTTGTTCCCGCATCCGGCTGAGGTGCCCCCTGAGGTGCCTGATTATTTGCAAACTGATGCCCCTGCAGTGTTCTATCGAGATGTGGTCAGTATTGGAGTTGGGTCTTCAACTGTGCAATGTGGCCATGTGGGCCCTTTGAACTTTTGGCTGGCCAGTGTCCCTTTTTTATACATGTGTACATATATTATTCATTGTCAAATCAGATTATTAATTTTGATGTCGAACTGATTACAATCACTTTCATGAATTCCTGTTGTCCTTGAATTATTCTGCTGATTTTCGGGGTCAAATTGTTCTTGTAGTGCAGCTGGTTGTGTGTATGGTGTGTGTGTCAATGGTGTGTGTGGTCCATGTGTGTGTCACTGTCATTTTCCTCCCACCCTCCCTTGTGTGCTAGGCGGCTGTACTCACTGTCGTCGTCAGCGTTGGTGTTCCAGGTGGAGCATAATGTGGAAGATCATCGGGAAAACATGCAGTTCGGGTTCCATTGTGGCGTGGTTCTTCCCTGTGTCTCCAATGGTGAGTCCTTTCACTTCTGTGCTCTGTTTCCGCAGGCTTTTGTTGGCGTTGGTACCGCCCCGGAAAAGATGGCGGATTCATGTGTCAAAATATGGTGGATGGAACTTTAACTTCCGCCTGGGTGTTGGCGGCTACCGCCGTGGTGGGTGTTGTTTCCGCACTGGCGGTTGGTGTGGTACATTGGCTGTCTATAGGAGATATCACTGCCATGGTCATAATTTGGCGGTATTACTGCCAGCCTGTTGGTGGTATTACTGCCACTTTATCACCCACCGACAGGGTCGTAATGAGGGCCAAGTTGTCTCCAGCTGTACTGTACCAGAAAAGCATAACGATTAATGATCCAACCAAGCCTTTTTGCCACCTTGTGTGGTGTAGCTAATCTGCCAGCACCATTTGGGCATACAGTCCTGTTGGGTGCTCTTGTTTACCACACTGCCTGTGCTGCATGGGATTGGTATTTGGAGCCAGGAGGCAGCAGACTGTAATGACACTTCTTGTAGCATGGTAGGCTTCACTGTGGGACCATTCAGTGAGATGGAGGTGGAGAGATCACTGTCATGGGGGTCCTGTGTCAGCTTGCCCAGCAGGTCTCCAGATGGCTCCAGTAATTGGGTTGTACGAGTGCTGACAGAAGCGATCAGCAGTCAGGAAAGATGGGTTCTTTTCTCTTGAGCAATGCAAGACATTGGTCCTGGTATTCCTGGGGGAAAAGGGGCAGACAGGAAGATATTAGCAAGGAAAGAAGCACCTAAGGGGAGAACTTCAGGGGAGGGCAGTGCAGTGCTGTAGCATCTGCCTCCTTCAACCCTTGTTTCTTGACTGCTTGTCCACTTTGGGGGCTTGGGATCAAGGCCATGATGAGGGTTGAGCTGTAGAGCCTACCCTCCTTTTTTACATGTCCTTTGGCCACTGGCCTGCTTGGAAGGTTTGGGGGGCAAACAGAGTAAAGAGCTGGCAGACTGTTACAAATTGTTGATGGTGTCCAAGAGGGCAAAAGCAAGGAGGGGCCCGAGGCCCCACTGTAGCAGCTGTGGCCCCCACCATTGACAACCACAAGGTACCTCTTTAGATCGGAAAGCAGCCGGAGCAGCATTTAGATGGGTGTCCCACAGAAGCCCACAGCTCCCATGTACCGCTCGGTGACCCCAATGGAACATCTGGAAGAAACGTCAACCCCTAGCAGGATTGTGCTGTTCTTGCTATAGCTGTTGATTCCCTAGACACTTGGGGGGGGGGGGGGTTGAGAGAAGGCAACAATCAGGCCTGATAGGGATCGCCTACAACTTGCATTACATCCTACAACTAAGAATTTCCCACAGCCCTTCTCTACGCAAGCAGACACTTCCTCGACCTCTGGAGGCAACCGTTGAGTGTGGATCACCACAGACTTTGGCGACATGGGAAAATCAAAGCCAACTAAATTGGGGGCTATTTTGTTCCTGGAGCACTGGGCGTGGATAGTAGAGGAAGCCTCCCTGGATGTTGTGGATGAGCTAGATACACACCTGGTGGGAATCAAGATCAGAAGTAACTGGCAGACTAAGTCATTCAGTCGAAACACATGCTACAGGAGGTACTGTTGTGATGTAATTTAGTGAAATGTAATTGTATGACTAGCTAATTTTATTTGGGACCATGACATGTTTCCAGAGGCAGCGTTAGTTCCTTGATACATTTGTGGAGCTATGGTAATTTTATTTACAAGTGGCAGATTCATTGTTTTAAATATATATATATATATATATATATATATATATATATATATATATATATATTACATAGTAAAACGTGGCTTCAGGAAACTTTTTTAAACCTAACTCCACCTTATCTGTTTCTACCATCTTCTGGGGAGAATTCACTTAAATGGCAAGAATGGAGGGAATATGTTTTGAATTACGTATCTACTCTTAATGAGGGTTATGATTTCACTCCAGAAAAAAAAAGAAAAAATACTGTTACACTCTGTAGGACCAATGGGATTGCGACTGTAAAATTGAATTATGAAAAACCCTAGAGGGCCAGGCCAAGGAGATGTTTTTGTGAGTGCTTTGGAGGAATCAGATTTATATCATGCCTCAACTGTTTGTGTGGGAATAGACAGGTACATATTTTATCACAGGAAGCAGATGAAAAAAGAATCTGTAGAGGAATATGTTTCTGCATTAAAGAGCCTAGCTTTAACCTGAAGGTTTGGCCCATTACATGACAAAATAATGAGGGACCAAATCATCATGCACACTGCTAATGAATCAATACAAGACAATCTTTGGGACAAAGGGAAAACTCCATCACAAAAAGTTATAGAAATTGTAAAATGTTCAAAACGTACAGAAAGGTGTGCTAAAGCTGTATTGACAGATGACAAGAAAACGACTGAGAGTGGAGAAACATCAGAAGGGTAAAGAGGTTGTTAATAAAATAAAATCAAGCCAAAAAAAGAACATATTCGAGAAAGGAATATCAGTCATACTAAATCTACTTTTAAGAAAAAACAGCCAGACTATAATACAGAGTTGAAATGTTATAGATGTGGATTTGTAGGTCATTTGGCCAATGCCAAAAAATGTCCTGCACATAATCAGAAATGTTCTGCCTGTGGAATATTGGGGCATTTTCAAAAAGTATGCAGGAGGAAAGGCAGAAAAAATAGTAAAATAAAGGTGTTAGTATAGGATTCAGAATTGGAGTCACAAGAAACCGATAGCAAATAAAATAATATATGTGTCTTGAGTGTAGATACTTCTCCTAAAGTGTTAGAGGTTTGAGATGGGAATAGGAAAAAAAACAAATGTGATGTAAATGTAGGAGGTGTCATAAATACCATCACTGCAGGCTCAGGGTCATATAGTAAATGGGAGTGTATGGAAAGAGCAATGTGTGCCAGGGGTAGGAGAAACATTAAACTCACCTGACATTTCTCCCAAACGTTTTACTGGAGAAAGCATTGTACTATTAGGGTACAGAGAATTACTGTTTGAATTGAAGAATTGTAAAGCTGAGTGCATGCTGTATATTTGCTGAGAATGCCCTTACAAATCTTGCCCATGAAATATGTTGGAAGGGTTTAGAGCCTAAAGTTTCTTTAGTAGAAGCATCAAAGAACGTCCCTGCTGCACCCACTAACAAAGATGAGATGAGAGCATTCTTAGTAATAGAAGCCTTGTATTCCACATATATGATGAATTTTTCAAGAAAACAGGTCCCATTAGAAAACGTTTGAAAAACAAGTGTGATTTCCTATGATCAAAAGAGTGTCAGGAGGCATTTCAGCTAATTAAACATGACATTTGTAATGCCTTGCAAGGATTTGACCCAAAGTTAAGAAGTATATTAACAACAGATGCTAGTTGTAAAGTTGATGAATCTCCAAGATTGGCTTGCATGTTGTTATCTTTTTAGCTTTAGAATATGCGTGCCTTCATGCTCCAGCGAGATCAGTTACCGGTCTCTCCCTGGAATGGATGGATGCTAGGTCGTGTTTCCCCGATTAAACTCCGTGTGTTAAACTTACATCGTGTCCGGACCTTATTTACCACATTTGGCGAGGAGTTGCTGGTTCGACACAACCTAGGTCATCCCGTTTGCTTCCAGCTGACATCCGTCTGCTCGCCAAAATCCTCTACTTCGGAACTGTTATGGTGTCTCAACACTGGTGAGATTGTTCTTCGTCCATGTTCCGCTCACTATTGTGAAGCGCTTCTGGTGTATGCGCATACCGCGCATACCGGCGATTGTATCCTCAAGAGGTGAAGGTGTGGCGAGCGGTTGCAGTGTACGCGCATACCGGCGAGAAGAGAGTTGCTGGGGTGTACGCGCATACCGCACATCTCGGTCACTGGAGAGCGGCTGCAACGTATGTGCTTACTGTGCATACCAGCGAGTGACTCCCTGAGAGGTGAAGGCGGAGTTGTGGTAGATGCGTTGGCTATGCGTAGGAGTCATGGTGGATGTGCTGGTTGTGCGTCGACTTCAATTGCAGACAGTAGGCGTGTCTCCGACACAGGTGGATGTTAAACCGGAACTGGTGTTTTCCTGGAGTGGCATCGCTCTTCTTTGTCGCAAGCTGCACGTCTGGACTGCCAATTCTAGGTTGAGCTTGTTGAACATCTTTTCGGTGATCTACACACCATGGGCCAGATGTATCAAAGGGTTTTACCCATTCTGTGTCTATGGGAAAATGTGTTCCTACATATGGCCCCATATGTTTTACCATTTGTATGTGTGAACTTTGCAGGGCGGCGAGCTTTGCAGATCTTACGGTGATCTGCACACCCATTTATAATTTTTTAACTTTATTATTGTCGGTTTACTACACGTTTAAAAAAAAAGGTTTTTTTTCTTAGAACTTTTGCTTATGTATCTGCTCCATTGTGAATTCTTGTTTTTATGTTTCTTTGTGCTTCAAAACTAAAGTGTGTGAAATTTCTAGAATGGCTTCCCGGGGCAAAATTTTGCCTCCACCTTCGTTTTTATCCCAGCCTGCGTCACCTAATATTCCGTGGGAAGACTGAATAGAAATGTTGGAAAATTACATCTTAGCTTTAGATGGTCTGAATTTTTTCTCCCTTAAGGAAGAAAGCCATTTTATTGAGTGTTTAGGTTGTGAAGGCCAGCGTATTTTCAAATATTTACCTACTGCGATGGGACCTAATGGGCAACCAATGGATGATGTTTTCAGAGAAGCTGTTAAACGGTTGGAGATTAGGTTTGCAAAGGAGGCCAATTTAGTTTTAGCTAGATATAGGTTTTACATGCAGCCTCAGGATCAACATGAAACAATTGATGACATAGTGTCACGATTGAGAGAGTTGTCTGTTAAATGTAGGTTTGGTACTATGACAGAAGAATTGATACAGGATCAACTAATTGTCCAGTGTCAAGATAGGAAAATCCAAGAGAGGTTATGGGCAGCCAAGGATCCCACGTTACGAGAGGCGATTGAAATGGCAAAGGTTATAGAAGAATCACAAAGATGTATAAAAGAACTAGAAAAGAGAGATAAGACAAATGACGTTGCTATATGCAGTGACAACACTTGTGTGCAACAGGATGTCAGTGTTATTTAAAAAAAAATGGTTGGGCCTAAATCAAAGGGAAGAGAGTGTACCTGATGTGGGAGCACATATCATATGGCTGATTTAATTTTTTTTTTTGCCATAAACAAAGAATGTAGGAAGTGTGGCCGGAGGGGTCACTATGCGCGTATGTGTAGAGAGAACAGCAAAATGGTTAAAGATGTAAAGTCAGGAATAAATGTGGTAGGCGGACAAAATGACTTTCCCAATGAGGATAGAATTCTTGTGGTCGGTCAGGGAGAAGAGGTAGCAGCAACCAGTATGGAAGGGAGGATTTCTAAACCCACAGCACATTTTCAGGTAGATGGTTGTGAAATTAAATTGATGATTGATTCAGGATCATTGTATACTATAATTCCTGAAATCCTATTTAAAAACATTGGGAGAACGAAAAGGTATTACCAAAAGATATTTCTCCTGGTGGTTATCAAGGGGAAAGAATTCATTTATTAGGCTATATGTTGAAACAGATACAGTTAGAGGGGAGGGTATTGAAGGTAAAGTGCATGTGGCCTCAGATGGTCCACCTATTTTAGGATGGATGCATCAATTTGACTTGAACATTGTGATTAATCCCAGAGCATCCAATCACATTTTAGTGGTTGAGGATGTACAACTACAGGATATCTTAAGGGGGGCTCGGAATGTTTTCAAAGGAACAATGGGATGCTTAAAAGGCTATGTACATAAAATCATTTAAAAAGAGGATGCCTAGCCTAGACGGCATAAATTGCGGAAGGTACCTCTTGTAGTGAGGGATGAAGTCAGGAAAGTCATTGATGATATGTTGTCTGAAGGTATCATTGAACCAGTTGAAGTGTCTCCGTGGATTTCTCCAGTGGTTATCATTCGGAAATCTGATGGTAGGGTGAGGTTGTGTGTCGACTTGAGGTCTCTAAATCAGAATATTGTGGTGGACACATATCCTCTCCTTAATATCAATGAATTGTTGACAACTGTGAAGAATGGAAAGTATTTATCAAAACTGGATTTGAAGAACGCTTACCACCAGATTAAATTGCATCCAGAATCTAAACATTTAACGGCCTTTGTGACTTCTGAGGGCACTTTCCAATTCTCTCTCATGCTGTTTGGACTTGCATCGGCTGCAAGTGTGTTTCAACACATGATGACGAACATCCTTGGGAATATGAAAAATTTACTTTTCTTTCAGGATGATATATTAATCATGGGTGAAACAGTACATGAGCACAATAACATCTTGAAGGCAGTGTTGAAGATCATAGGAGAATCTGGGTTGTGTTTAAATCAAGATAAGTGCACATTTTTGACGGAGGAAATTGATTATTTGGGGTATTCTATATCCAAAGGAAATATCAAACCAAAGAAGAGTTTGTAGGAGGCCATCAAGTTGGCACCTTCACCTAAGGATAAGGATCAGTTGAGATAATTTCTTGGTCTTCTTGAATACTATTCTAAATTTGTGAATAAATTTGCCGACAAGACCGAGAACTTAAGGAAGCTGCTGCGGAGAGGAAATAGATTTAGTTGGGAAAGAGAGCAGTCGGAGTGTTTTGGGAATATTAAGAATGAGGTCAGTGATGCTGATATTCTTGGTGCGTTTGATATTAGGTTGCATTCTATATTGACAGTTGATGCAAGTGTGACTGGTTTGGGTGCTGTTTTGCCCCAGATGCATGGTAGTCAAGAGAGAACTGTTGCGTTCGCTGCTCAGAGCTTAAACCAGGCTGAGCGTAATTATTTGCATATGGAACGAGAAACCTTAGCTGCAGTTTGGGGAGCTGAGTATTTTCGAATATATTTGTGGGGATTCTAATTCATTTTGCGGAGTGATCACAAACCTTTGTCCAAGATTTTGTCATCAGGAGGGGCAGGTAAAGGTTCGGCAAGGTTAGGTAGGCTAGCGACGAGGTTACAGGAATATCTTTACAGAGTAGAGTTTGTACAAGGTTGTAACCTGTAAGAAGGTTTGTGGGTTTTCTGGGAATTAAAACATGAGCTCTCATTTGAGAGATGTTTTCATAACATATTTAAAGAGGAACAATGTTGTACATAATACCACCCCCATATATCATCTTGCAGAAAATGGTGCAGCTGAGTGCTTTAATAGAGTGCTAAAACATGGTACAATTGGCCAAAGAAGCAAATTTGTCTTGGATAAAGGAAGTGTGGTGTACTGTGTGGGCTTATAGGGTGACACCTTGCAGGTCCACGGGGTACAGTTCATTTGAAATATTGAGAGGTTGCACTCATGTCATGAAGGATAATGTGAGGTGATTGTCCAAATCTCGGATGAGTAAATGGATGAACTCAGAGGTAAAAAGGAAACTGTGTGAAGCTCAAAACTGTGGTGCCTGTGCTTGTCTGTGCAAGTCCTGTCTTTTGTCTCGGGTGCATGCTGGTCTGAATGTGTGCCTGGGATGGGTGGAGGGAGAGGGCTTTGCAACTGGTAACAGGTAGTTGGAGGGGGAACAGAAGAGCCAGCAACACTGGCTGCCGTCAAAGAGTAGGCCAGAGCCTGAAACGATCTGTGTAGCGCAGCCAAGCCACCGTGAATGCCCTCCAGGTAGGCATTGCATTGCTGCATCTGGGATGCCAGCCCTTGGATGGCATTCACTATGGTTGACTGCCCTACAGAGATGGATCTCAGGAGGTCAATAGCCACCTCAGAGAGGGCAGAAGCGCTGACTGGGGCAGGGCCTGAGGTGCCTGGGGCGAAGGAGACACCTACCCTCCTGGGATAGCGGGCACGGGCAAGTGGGTGGGGGGCTACTGGGAGTGCGGTGCTGGTATGGAGGTGACGGAAGATGAAATAGCTGGGGTGGTCCCAGAGGGTCTGCCACCACCAGGGAGCTTCCATCGGAGGAGGAATCAGAGTCAGTAGTATTGGCTCCTGTCTCCCCCTTGGTGCTCCCCTCGTCCTCCAACCTACTGGTCCCCTCGATGTAGGTGGACTGTGCCTCCTGGGTCCCGTGGGCTGCAGCTCCCCCAATCGCCGGGCCCCTGCCCTTTTGCCAGATGATGCTGATGCACACAAGGACAGGATGAGAAAAGGAGAGAGGGTGGGGGAGAAAGAAAGGGAGCACAGGGCCAATTTCAGCAACAACAGCACATGTGGCATACACATCACAAGGACTCCCTGGGACTGACACTGTGCACTATGAACCACAATACAAAATCATTGCCTAGGAACTTCAGCAGAAATTAACTCAAACACTACCATCTGCACACCTACTGAGACACACTAAGCCATGTCTACATTGGTATGCCAGCTACTTATCAATACCAAATGTACATACCACTCTTCATTGCTAAGCAGGATCCGCAAGATTAGCTAAACATGTCAAAGTTGGACTCTTGATCTAGGCAAGACTGCTGGTTTAATGATGACAATACTTATGTTTGTAGGTGACTATGCCAGTCCTACAACAAGTCGCAACTGTCGTCCTAACCCTCCTGGCTCACAAGCAGCACCTCACCAAAAACCCAAACAGTAAAAGGTGATTTGTGGCAACCTTTACGCATAGACTCAAGAGTGTGACACCTCAGGGAATGTTGTGGTTAAACGGAGATTACCCCCTTCTCACATAAACACCATGTCTCATTCAAACACAGGCAATGAAGAAGACGTAGTAAAGTTTCAATAGGTTTTATTTAGAAAAACTGCAATTTGTGATAAGTTGCATGGGATGCAATGATTAGGATAATGAACAGTGCAACAAACAGAATGGTAAAGACAAGAGTCATTAAGACAAAGACCCCTGCCTTCTTGCAATAATATGTAATGACAAAGTATGGGATATGTCCTAATACCCTAGCATAGTGAGCCTAACCTCTTACCTAAAAGAGAGCTAGGTATGTTAAACCTAATCTGCCAATGCCATGTCCATGAGAAGAGCCCCCAACCCTCGTTACCTTGGAATGAGGTCTCTTGCTCACACTCCATAGGGACACGAAGACTGGGTCAGCATCAAGGCGACGTGCAGCATTGATAACAGTGATGGCATCTGGTCTGAATCCCTCTGACTCATCTAAGTGAGAAGTATTTATACAGATCTACTTGGACCCCTGACATAGGTCTGTTCCCAAAAAATAGAAAACAAGACATACTTGGGATGATAACTTAAATAAACAATTCTCTTGAAAGCGTGAAGAGGAAAAGTACCTAATGTGAACACCTACAGTTTGTTTATCTTTGTTGCTTGATATTGATGCCTAAGTGCAGTGGCACTGATAACGCAAACTAAAGCATGGGCCTAACTAAAAACAAGGCAGCCATCTTAAAAGATTTAATTAAATAAATGTGCTAAAACAGAGCAAGCTAGGTAGGGTAAAAGTCACTAGGTGACGGGGCACGAGACTGCAAGCCAAAGTCTAAGCTAACTCCTGTATCCCATTAAAACAAATTAGGATTCACTACACCCTCCTCAGTGCTGTAACAAATATGACGCCACAACTCAACGCCACCGAAGGTGAATGAATCCAAATGCTAAAAATGCTCTGAACTAAAAGCTAAAAGCATAAAAATGAGATAAAAACTAATATTTAAAAACGTGTCAAAATCAATAGCTAAAAAACATACAAAGAGATATAGGGGGTCATTCTGACCTCGGCGGTAAAAGGCGCTTACCGCCGGTCAGAAGACCGCCATAACACCGCCGCGGTCGCGGTAAACCGCCACGGTCATTCTGACCCGCAACTGGCAAACCGCCAAAAACCCGACATCCACAAAAGTCCGCCACACCAACGGGCAGCGCAAAACAGGCGATGACCAAACCTCCACCGTCACGCCAACATAAATACGCCCATGCCATTCTGACCCACAAATCCCCGCAGCGGTCTTTCAACCGCGGTATTCCATTGGCGGTACACACCACCGCGCTCAAAATACACACACCTTTACAAAACACTACCACATTGGACAAATCAAAATACACACACCTGAGACACATACACACACCACTCCCACACACCCAATTAAATATAAAACACACACCCACATCACCCACAAACCCTTACGACCACAATTGCGACTGAAGGACATAGAGAGACAGCACAGCATAGAGTAGACCATCACACAGAGGCAAATGACAACATCACCCACACAATTTCCACGCACAAAACACCATACACCACCACACTCACCACACACTACAACACATACACCACCCCTCAACTCATCCACACCACCCCATGGCACCCCAAAGACACCCCAGGTTCTCTGACGCAGAACTCAGGGTCATGGTGGAGGAAATAGTTTGTGTAGAGCCCCAGCTCTTCGGTGCACAGGTGCAGCACACCACCACTGCCAGGAAGATGGAGCTATGGAGCAGAATAGTGGACAGGGTCAACGCTGTGGGACAGCATCCACGCAATCAGGACAACATCAGGAAGCGGTGGAACGACCTACGGGGGAAGGTGCATTCCATGGTATCAAGGCACAACATCGCGGTACAGCGGACTGGCGGCGGACCCCCACCTACTCCCCCAGAATTCACAGCATGGGAGGAGGAAGTCTTGCACATCCTGCATCCTGAGGGCCTCGCAGGAGTAGGCGGAGGAATGTACTCTAGTAAGGCAAATCTCCACTACTTCATTCCCCCCACCCCACCTGCATGCCAAATCATACCCCCACCCTCACCCCCACCCCCATCACACCAACTCCTTGCAAATCGCTCACCATCACAACCCACCCATCCCAAAACCTAGCCCTGCATGCCTCCCCAAAGCATGGACACCCATCACCAAAGCATGCCCACTGCACACACCCATCACCCCCACAAGCCACCGTCACAAAAAGCCCCCACAAGGGAATGCCAGCACTGGGGTACACGGCCACCCACCCATTACACGAAATGCAACACACAGAAGCAATAACCATACTCTTATACCCCTGCAGGACCCGAACGCCACCACACCGCCACGGAGGGTCCAGAGATGTCCATCCCACCCCCAGAAGAGGCCCCCAGTGATGACAGCAGCTCTGTCTCCCTGGACCCAGATGACCAGCCAGGCCCATCGGGGACCTCTGGACAGTCGGTTCCCCACAGACAGCCACAGGCTACACCCGACCTAACACCCTCTGGGAACACCAGCACAGCTCCCACCCAGCGGGCCCATGCCTCTGTCTCCAGGACACGTCAATCAGTGGTGTGTCCACCACTACAGGGCACCCAGGTTGACCCACCACCCCAACAACAACAGGGACCTGGGGGCAGTGGTAGTGGGCACACCGTCCAGGGGACAGAGGCCCAGGGAAACAGGGGAACTAGGAGGGCTGCTGTGCGACAGGGGGGGGACAGGCCCAGGGAACCGACTCTCCAAGAGGCCCTCTCCTCCATCATGGGAGCATACCACCGCTCCCAGGAGACGATGGCTACGGTACTGGCCAGGTTCCAGGAGATCCAGGTACTGCAGGAGGAACAGTACATGGGGTTCAGAGAGGAACTGAGGAACATTAGTTCCGCAATGGGGACCATCGTCGTGGCCCTTAACCAGATAGTCACCACATTGCGGGACCATGTGGCACCACAAAGGGCCCCTGTCACTAGCCTGGACCAGGAACAGCCTACCACCTCCGCCCGCGCTAATGGACAGGAGGCCCCCACACAACGACAGGCCACCAGAACCCCACCTCCTGCAGAAGAATAACCACCGCGCAAGCGGCACCTGAGATCTCACAAGAAGACAGAGTAGGATGCCAAGACCCCCGCCAGCAAAGGATACCCCCTGATGTCATCCCACTGTCCCACATTGTCACCCTGTCCAACCTTGAACTGCCCCTGCTCCATCCTTCCACAGGCATATGGACAATGCACCTGTGAGACTGAAAACTGGACTCTGCCATGGACATTACTCCACCATCACCCATCACCGTTTTACAATCATGTTCCTAAATGTAGCACTTTATTAAAATCACTTATTGCACTTAAAAAATCTGGAGTCTGCTTGTCTTTTGAATAAATGTATTAGACATAACGGTGCAATAATGTTCAGTCACATTGTGATGACAACATACCACTGTCACACAGCTGTAGTCCATGGGCAAACAAAGCAGAGGTCACGCAGTGGGGCCCACAGCTCTGAAAACGGAAGGGAAAGTCACAACTCAGTTAACAGGAACTGGGGGGAAACTCAGACAGTAGAGAGGCAGGAGTCTTTAAGTAAATGTAAAATGGCGTGGTTGATTCGTACCTGTGTGCTACTGAAAATACTGTTGTATCACAGTGTCCCTGTTGTCTGTGTCATCCCTGTCATCTTCCTCCTCTTCACTCTCCACAGGCTCCACAGCTGCTACAACACCACCATCTGGACCATCCTCCTGCAGGAAAGGCACCTGGCGTCGCAAAGCCAGGTTGTGAAGCATACAGCAGGCCACGATGATATGGCACACCTTCTTTGGTGAGTACATTAGGGATCCACCTGTCATATGCAGGCACCTAAACCTGGCCTTCAGGAGGCCGAAGGTTCTTTCTATAATCCTCCTAGTTCGCCCATGGGCCTCATTGTAGCGTTCCTCTGCCCTTGTCCTGGGATTCCTCACTGGGGTAAGTAGCCACGACAGGTTGGGGTAACCAGAGTCACCTATTAGCCACACACGGTGTCTCTGTAGCTGTTCCATCACATAAGGGATGCTGCTATTTCGCATGATGTACGCGTCATGCACTGACCCAGGGAACTTGGCATTTACATGGGAGATGTACTGGTCAGCCAAACAGACCACCTTGACATTCATCGAATGATAACTTTTTCTGTTCCTGTACACCTGCTCACTTTCACTGGGGGGAACCAAAGCCACAAGAGTCCCATCAATGGCACCAATGATGTTGGGGATATGGCCAAGGGCATAGAAATCACCCTTCACTGTAGCCAAATCGCCCACCTCAGGGAAAACAATGTAGCTCCGCATGTATTTCATCAGGGCAGACAACACTCTGGACAAAACCTTAGAAAACATAGGCTGAGACATCCCTGATGATATGGCCACTGTTGTTTGGAATGATCCACTTGCCAAAAAATGGAGTACTGACAGAACCTGCACCAGAGGGGGAATCCCTGTGGGTTGGCGAATGGGGGACATCAGGTCTGGCTCCAGCTGGGCACACAGTTTCTGTATAGTGGCTCTGTCAAGCCTGTATGTCAGTATGACATGTCTTTCTTCCATTGTCGACAGGTCCACCAGCGGTCTGTACACGGGAGGATTCCTCCATCTCCTCGCAAGTCCCAGCGGACGGTGCCTAGGAAGGACAACATGGAGCACAGAGTCAAGCAACCCACAGGTACGTAACCACAGCTTGCACAGTACACGATTCGCTATGCATTGAATGGCTTGTATGATTGGCAATGCAAGGCCTAGGCCTGTGTGACGCTGTAGAAATTTAGCCATGTGGGCCCTTGAAATGGCGGCTGCCTGACCTGTGAAGTGTGACAATGGGATGTGAGGTCAATGCGCTGGCGTGGCACACCGTGGCGGTAGGCGGTCGGAGTCCGTGGCGCAAAGCAGCATAGGTTAACATTGAACCCTATGGGTCTCAGGAGCCAATGACGATGTGCGCCGGCGGACACGGTATGCACCGCCGCGGGCGTGACCGACATTTTCTATCTGCTTAATCACTCGAGACCTGATCATCCACAGGAGAGGACCTATACTGCAAGTGCTGCTGTGACCTCGGTCTGGAAGAGACAATGGCTGCTGCGACTGGGGAAAGGGCCCCTGCCTTCACATCTGAGGAATTGGAGAAACTTGTTGATGGGGTCCTCCCCCAGTATGCGCTACTCTACGGTCCTCCAGACCAACAGGTAAGTACACAGGGAGCACGTTGTATGGGCTATGCCTGTGTTGAGTGGGGTGGATGTAAGATGGTGGGGAGGGGAGCGAATGAGGAATGCAACGCACAACAGATGAGAGCATGTGCCACATGGCAAGGTTGGGGAGGGGGGGCCACTCACATCGACCATGCAGAAAAGTGATGATATTTCTTTTCCCACCCGGTCCATGTCACATAGGTCAGCGCCCATCAGAAGATCGACATTTGGCGTGCCATCGCCAAGGATGTCCGGGCCCTGGGGGTCCACAACAGACGGGGCACCCACTGCCGCAAGAGGTGGGAGGACATCCGCCGCGGGAGCAGAAAGACCGCCGAGGCTCTGCTGGGGATGGCCTCCCAACCTAGGAGGGGTGCCACACGGCAATTGACCCCCCTGATGTCCCGGATCCTGGCAGTGGCCTACCCCAATTTGGATGGGCGCGTGAGGACATCACAGCAGACACAAGGGGGTGAGTCTCAGCACATTCTGCTATATCAGCGCACAGTGGAGGTGTCTGGGTGGTGGAGGAGGGCTGTGGCTATCTCTAGGCCAGGGCGGTTTCTGTAGGCTAGGCCCCTCCGTTAGGCATGGCCCTGTGCCCCCGCCCCCCACCTCTGTAGGGTGCTAAGTACAGCTATCCATGGCCCGGGCTCACCTATGTGTGCAGTTGTCCTCCATAGACTTGTAGGCCAAGTCACAATAATTGAGTAGTGTACCCCGAGTGCGTGGCGTAGTGCAGGGGGCTTCTGTGTCTGTCCTCTCCGCCAACAGTGCCGCCAATGCATGCACTCAACATGTCTTTCTTTCTTATCCCCCCCTTTTTTTTGGTTTTCCTGTTCATGTGTGCATTAGCATCATCAGACGGAGGAGAAGTGGCATCGGCGCACGTGGGAGCTGCATCTCACATGGCCCCGGAGGGCCCTGCATCCGACTCCGAGTTCACCAGTGAGACGGAGGGCGAGGGGAGCACCACAACGGGGACCCGTGGAGACGTCAGTGACACCGACACGTCCTCGGAAGGGAGCTCCCTTGTGGTGGCGGCAACATCCGTGCCCACCGCAACGACAGGTACAGCCGCCACCCAGCGCACCAGCTCCGCCCTCCCAGCAGCCCCTCAGCGTTCGCCCCGTGCCCGCTCGGCCAGGAAGCCGGGCATCTCCTTCGCCCCAGGCACCTCAGGTCCTGCCCCAGTTACCCCTGCTGCCCTCAGTGCGGAGATCATTGACCTCCTCCAGACGCTCATTGTTGGGCAGTCTACCCTTTTGAATGCCATCCAGGGGGTGGAAAGGGAGGTGCATCGGAGCAATGCATACCTGGAGGGCATTCATTCGGGTCAGGCTGCCCATCAGCGATTGTTCAACGCTCTGGCCTCAGCACTGACGGCAGCCATTGTCCCTGTCTCCAGCCTCCCTCCTCCAACTCCCTCCACCCAGTCCCACTCCCCTGTTCCTCTGCCTATCCCAGACACACCTACAGACCAGCCTGCACACACATCAACACCCAAGGGCAGCTCATCCAGACATAAGCACCACAGATCACACAAGCATTCACCCAAGCAACATCCACATGCAGACATGCCAACAGCCACTGCCTCCTCTGTGTCCCCCTCCTCCTCGTCTCCCTCCTCCCTCCCTGTGACGTCTCCACTCACACATGCAGGCACAACATCATCAGCCACTACGTCCATCACCAGCACACCCACCAGAACACTCCGCACATGTGCAGTCACCACCCCCACTGCCATTTACACGTCCCCTGTGTCCTCTCCCAGTGTGTCTGTCACCCCCTCTTCCAAACCACACAAACGCAGGCAGCCACCCACCCAACAGCCATCCACCTCACGACAGCCTCCGTCACAAGCCCCTGCACCCATAGACAGCACACTTGACTCTCCTACAACCACATCCTCTTCCTCCACTCCCATACCCACTGCACCTACCCTTCCCATTGCTCCTAAAAAGTTTTTCCTCTCCAAAATTAACCTCTTTGCATCACCTGACCCACCCCCTCCATCTCGTAAGAGTCCAAACAGCACCTCAGCCACCACAAGCCCTGCACCTACTAGGACCATAGTTCAGGGCTATTGGAGTCCACCAGCTCCTAGGGCTGGAACATCGGCCAGCAGCAAGGGGACAGCCAGCCCACCCCCTGGGAAAAGAACCAAAAAAGGGAAGGGCCGGCGCGACAGGCCTGAGACGGCTGCCCCCAAGGACACTACCCTTGCACCGTCACCTGGCACATCCACAAAGGGAGGCAAGGGCCCCATAGATTCGGCGAAGGAGGGCAAGGGCAGCAGGGCGGACAAGTCCGGCAGCAGGCGAGCTGCCCAGGAGGGCCCCACCAGCCCCATTTTGGGTGTGACGGAGGACACCCACGGGCCCAGGACTCCAGCACAGGAGGGCCCCGCTAGCGAAAGGTCGGATGGCGACTGAGCGGGAATTATTGGCCAGATCCGGTTCCCCAGGAACACAAGACAAGCACCGCTGAACAGGGCCCCGCCGTCTCAAGAACCGCTGAACAGGGCCCCGCCGTGACAAGCACCGCTGAACAGGGCCCCGCCGTGACAAGCACCGCTGAACAGGGCCCGCCGTCTCAAGAACAGCTGATCAGGGCCCGCCGTGACAAGCACGGCTGAACAGGGCCCCGCTGTGACAAGCACCGCTGAACAGGGCCCCGCTGTCTCAAGAACCGCTGAACAGGGCCCCGCCGTGACAAGCACCGCTGAACAGGGCCCTTCCTGTCAAGCACCGCTCCGCTGGGCCCTTCCTGTCAAGCACCGCTCCGCTGGGCACCGCCGTCTCTGAACTGCTCCGCTGGGCCCTTCCTGTCAAGCACCGCTCCGCTGGGCCCTTCCTGTCAAGCACCGCTCCGCTGGGCCCTTCCTGTCAAGCACCGCTCCGCTGGGCCCTTCCTGTCAAGCACCGCTCCGCTGGGCACCGCCGTCTCTGAACTGCTCCGCTGGGCCCTTCCTGTCAAGCACCGCTCCGCTGGGCCCTTCATCTCAAGCACCGCTCCGCTGGGCCCTTCAACTCAAGCACCGCTCCGCTGGGCACCGCCGTCTCTACACTGCTCCGCTGGGCCCTTCCTGTCAAGCACCGCTCCGCTGGGCCCTTCCTGTCAAGCACCGCTCCGCTGGACCCTTCCTGTCAAGCACCGCTCCGCTGGGCACCGCCGTCTCTGAACTGCTCCGCTGGGCCCTTCCTGTCAAGCACCGCTCCGCTGGGCCCTTCATCTCAAGGGCCGGATCTGTGTCGGGCAGGGCTTCACGAAGCACTCTGGCCAACATGCCTCCTCCATAACCAGTGGAGTCTGTAATCCACCTGATGGACTGTGGCTTTGCACTTCCCAGGATGTGACAGTGGTCAACCCACCCACTGTAGAGACTTGAGAGACTGTGGCTTTGCACTCCCCAGGATGGTACAGTGGGCATGGAGGCCCCTCGTGGATCTGGCGTCGTGGACTCATGTGGCTGAGGTGCCCCCCCTGCCGTGGCGGTCGGAGTGTTAAAGTGGCGGGCTGTGTTGGCAGTTCCCGCCAGGGTCAGAATTCCATTTTTTTTACCGCCTGCCTGTTGGCGGGTTGGCCGCCGCTTTAACACCGACCGCCAGGGTTGGAATGACCCCCATAATGTCAACCATGACAAGCACAGCAGGCCAAAGTAAGGGCAATAAATGTACACTTTGGATTTGGTGTAACAAGCCAATTATCAAATTGGCTTATTGTTATTGTCTAACAATAGTCATGATCTTGAAGAGCATCTTCGAAGCCATCAAATGGAAAGGACCTCAGGAAAGAGGCCACATCATCAGATGTTAGATCAATTACAGGATAGGCAGACGGATCCACGGACCAGTAGTGCGTAGTAGCCTCTTGTGCAGGTCCACCTACAGGAGTGGCATCCTCCATTGAGCAAAGAGCCAAAACGTTCAACAAGGATGGCTCATAAGTGCCCTGTCATGGCCCAATTCCTCTGGATCTGTGCGTTGCTGACCGGCCAGGCGGGGGAAGGGTAGATGGGATAGGAACTGCTTGGAGGGAGATCTGAAAGGGGAAAGGTTAGATACAAGAAAAAATGCCAACAATAGCAATCAAAAAATAAAACATCCCAAGATAATGTAATAATGCGTTCTTTCTACATGGCAAACAGAATTAGGGTTCTCCAGTATCGCAAAGAGCCTAAAATACAGTATATAGCACTTAAGACCAAAAACAAGACTTTATCAGAGGGCCTATGTCAGGAGCTTCGAAAACAACAATATAATTGAGAACTGAACTTAAGAAGCCAAATACCAGCCCAAACAATAACAGCGTTCCGAGTTTACTTAACTCGTTTTCTCTTTAAGACTCTAGAATCTTTGCATACACCAAAAAAACAATGCTACTAATATTCCTCACACTCGCACTGAAACGCAGTCACTCAAAAAGCAAATAATAACGTGAACGATCTGCACAGACTCAAAGTAGCATAGCTATGTTTTCACAGTTCTTCAGCAATTGTATTAAACAATACAATGTATCAAGAAATTATTTCAAAGTGAGCTGCTAGTTGGAAATGAGCCGGTAACCATGGAAACAAGCAACCGCTCGACTCCGGCTGACTGAGGAATGAGCAAGAAACAAAATAACAATTTTCTAGCAAAGTAAACACCGGCGGGGGAAAACCCCGTCGGAACGGGCTCACCGAGAGCAAGTCCACACACTCGCTTTTGAAGGCTTCTCTTGTGCTGGAAGTTCGAAGACTTCAGGAGGGAAGGCAGCTCAATGACGGTTCCAGAATAGTGAGCACTGGAACCTTGGTGTGGCTGGCTTATATAGAGTAGCCACACCCTAAAGATGGCTGCCACTGAAGGATGCTGGGGCATGGAGTCCTAGGGACAAAGTATGTGAAGGATGAGGGCAATGAAGCCACCATCGAGCGCTGCCTCCAGGCAGGTGAACTTTACCACAAAGAGGGCGGGAAAAAAGTGATCTAGCATAGGAGAGAGTGTAACAGTGACGCTCAGGAGAGGCGTGATTGAGACTGCGCCACAGCTTGTCATTACGTTGCACCCAAAGCCTGACAGTACATCCCCTCCCCGAGCGCGGTCGAGGACTGGGCTTAGTAGGATGAAGACGATGAAAACGCCGCACCAAATGGGGGGCGTGTACTTGTGCAGCGGGCTCCCAGGAATTTTCTTCGGGTCCATATCCTTTCCATGCCACCAGGTACCACAACGAAGAGCTCCGGAATCGAGAATCTAGAATGGCCCGCACCTCATACTCCCATTGTCCTTGCACCAATAACGGGGGCGGCCGAGGTAAACTAGACGAGGCAGCAGGTTTCAGCAAGGAAGTATGAAATACTGGATGTATTTTTATGCGGGAGGTAACTTCAACTTGTACATCACCGGATTGATTTGACGGAGGACCTCGTAAGGTCCATGTGGTCTCTAAACTTGAAATTCTTTGTAGATAGCCAAACCTTATCTTTTTCTTTATATATTGGGCCGGTTTGATGTTTTTTATCATAGTGTAGTTTGTAATCTGTTTTCGCTTTTTGTAAGTTAGTCTGTAACCTTGAGTGTATCTTTTGCATGTGGTATAGCATATCTTGAACCGCAGGTAATTTTTGGGTGGTGACTGGCAAATTAACTGGCAACACCTCTGGATGTCGACCATATAATCCATAAAAAGGAGTTTCCTTAGTGGATGAGTGGTATGAATTATTGTTTGCCAGTTCAGCAGAGAAGGTCAGGCCACGTGGTTGGGGTGTCGGAGGCGTAACATCGCAAGTACTATTTTAATGTCTGGTTTAACCTCTCAGTTTGCCCATCAGTTTGTGGATGGTAGCTGGTGGATAGGGCAGAGTCTATCTGTAAGGCTCGACACCATGTTTGCCAAAAGCGGGCAGAGAATTGTGTTCCTCTGTCAGATAGAATGGTCTTTGGGAGTCCATGAAGACAGACGACGTTTTGGAGGATAAGGGTGGCCAAAGCACTAGACGTTGGTTATCCCTTACAAGCGATAAAATGTGCATATTTCGTGAGGCTATCTATGACTACTAAAATGGAATTCAAATGGCAAACTTCTGGGAGTCCAATAATGAAGTCCATACTAACGAGTTCCCAAGAGTAGCTTGGCGTTGGTAAAGGAATTAGTAGTCCTTTTGATTTACTATGCGTGTTTTTGCAGCGAGCACAGACTTCGCATGATTGTACGAAGGATTTAACGTCTTTGGAGAATGAGGGCCACCAGAAGAATCTTTTCATAAGGTCTATAGTCTTTTGAGGACCTGGATGTCCTGCTACTGGGTGTGTGTGCAACCATTGGAAAGCTGTTTGTCTCAAGTCTATAGTTGGTAGGAAAACTTGAGATTCATACAGTGGTAAACCTTGTTGGATGGTATGCTTGGTGCCTTTTTTCAACCAATTTTGCCACTCTGTAATATGGAAATGAGAGTGAATAATGTTTAGGAAGTCTTCAGCGTCTATTAAGCAGAAAACCTTTGTTGGATCTATGATCAGTTGTGGTTTCGTTTCCTCATGTGAGAGAGAAGAGTCTTGTCTTGTTAAGGCGTCTGCTTTTCTGTTCTCCGTACCTGGTCTGAAGGTTACAACAAAGTCATATTCCGCAAAAAATAGCATCCATCGAAGTTGCCGGGGGGTTCACACTCTAGCTGAGCTCATGAACTGCAAGTTTCGATGATCAGTGTATACTGTGATCTTGTGTTGTGTTCCTGATATGTAATGTCTCCACTCTTTAAAAGCGTCTCGAATGGCTAATAGTTCTTTTTCAGCTATGGTGTAGTTTTGTTCGGCGGTATTCAACATTCTTGACATATAGGCGACTGGATGTAATTGTCCATTACAAGGATGACGTTGTGATAATATGGCTCTTACTGCTACATCAGAAGCATCTGCTTCTACTATAAAAGGTTCTGTGACTCTTGGGTGGGCTAGAATAGGAGCAGTAGTGAAGGCTCTTTTGAGTGTGGTAAAGGCTTTATCGGCTTCCGTAGACCAATGGAAGGGAATATTCTTGCGTAACAGTCTGGTGATAGGAGCTACCTTTTGAGAGAAATGATCTATGAATCGCCGATAAAAATTTGCGAAGCCCAGGAAACATTGCACGTCTCGTACTGATTTGGGAGTGGACCATTCAACCACTGCTTGAATCTTTCGTTCGGACATCTGCATCCCATCCGGAGTCAGAGTGACTCCTAGAAATTCCACCGTTCTAACGTGGAACTCACAATTACTCAGTACAAAATAAATGATGACTTCATAAACTACGTAGTAAATCAGGATATCGTCTACATAGACGATTACAAAAATATTGAGATATTTTCTTAGTACATCGTTGAGAAAGTATTGGAAGGCAGCAGGAGCGTTACACAGACCAAAGGGCATTACCTGATATTCAAAGAGCCCATAGCAGGTTTTGGGTTGCGGATCTATTTGTGCCAGAATATCTTTCAATTCCTCCTTAAGTCCTTGATAGAAAAGAGCTGACCTTTTCTCTTCTGGCCAAGAGGTTTCTACTACTAAACGGTTGAATTGAGACAAGTAGGAGATGAGGTCTTTATTGCCTTGCCGTAGCTCTAAAAGTTCTTTGTCAGCCGACATGGTAACAGCGCGTCAATCAAATACCTTCTCGAATTCTTCAACGAAAAGACTCCAATTATACAATAACCGTCTGTCTTGACGTACTAGAGGAACAGCCCAAGAAGCAGCATCGCCGGTTAGATACAAAATGAGAAAGGCTATTTTGGATTGTGGATCTGGAAAAGCGGTCGGACGACATGTGAAATGCAACTCCACCTGAGTAAGGAATATTTGCACTTTCGAGGGGTCACCTGAGAATCTTTCGGGGGCTGCAAGAGGAGTCTGTGTAGGGACATTCACATTTATGTTGCTGGGAGGAGATAAACGTGGTTGGGGCGTGACTGCTGTGCCATCAACCTTGGCTTGTAATTGAGTTACTTTTGTGACTAGTGGCGCCGTCGTGTTTTTAAAGTCCTGTAGTTCCTTTTCTAACTGTGTAATGGCTTGCATTACAGTATCCAAGGTGGCCATCTTGAGCAACACCCGCACAGAATGAGAGGAATGTAAAAAACTTGTGGGCTCACTATTCTGTCACGGCCCAATTCCTCAGGATCTGTGCGTTGCTGATTAGTGGCCCACCTCCCGGCAGCACCAACTCAGTTGCCGTAAAAGCACTGACGATTGGAGCAGCCAGGCGGGGGGAAGGGTAGACGGGATAGGAACTGCTTGGAGGGAGATCTGAAAGGGAAAAGGTTAGATACAAGAAAAAACTCCAACAATAGCAATCAAAAAATCAAACATCCAAAGATAATGTAATAATGCGTTCTTTCTACATGGCAAACAGAATTAGGGTTCTCCAGTGTCGCAAAGAGCCTAAAATATATAGCACTCCAGACCAAAAACAAGACTTTATCAGAGGGCCTATGTCAGGAGCTTCAAAAACAACAATATAATTGAGAACTGAACTTAAGAAGCCAAATGCCAGCCCAAACAATAACAGCGTTCTGAGTTGACTTAACTCATTTTCTCTTTAAGACTCTAGAATCTTCGCATACACCAAAAAAAACAGTGCTACTAATATTCCTCACACTCTCACTGAAACGCAGTCACTCAAAAAACAAATAATAACGTGAACGATCTGCACAGACTCAAAGTAGCATAGCTATGTTTTCACAGTTCTTCAGCAATTGTTAAACGATACAATGTATCAAGAAATTATTTCAAAGTGAGCTGCCAGTTGGAAATGAGCCGGTAACCATGGAAACAAGCAACCGCTCGACTCCGGCTGACTGAGGAATGAGCAAGAAACAAAATAACAATTTTCTAGCAAAGTAAACACTGGCGGGGGAAAACCCCGTCGGAACAGGCTCACCGAGAGCGAGTCCGCCCACTCGCTTTTTAAGGCTTCTCTTGTGCTGGAAGTTCGAAGACTTCAGGAGAGAAGGCAGCTCAATGACGGTTCCAGAATAGTGAGCACTGGAACCTGGGTGTGGCTGGCTTATATAGAGTAGCCACACCCTAAAGATGGCTGCCACTGAAGGATGCTGGGACATGGAGTCCTAGGGACAAAGTATGTGAAGGATGAGGGCAATGAAGCCACCATCGAGCACTGCCTCCAGGCAGGTGAACCTTACCACAAAGAGGGCGCGAAGAGAGTGATCTAGCATAAGAGAGTGTAACAGTGACGATCAGAGGAGGCGTGATTGAGACCACGCCACAGCTTCTCATTACGTTGCACCCAAAGCCTGACATGGCCTCACGAATCAGCCTTAGTCTCAAGGGTCACGACCATGAATGAACCCTCATCGGGGACATCAGCAGTTCTTGGTCCACAGGAGGCACTGGCGTAACAGCAAGACACACTGTAGGCAAGTGTTCGAAGAGGCACCATCCGCAGGAAAAGACTGGTGGCCAGTCAGAATGGAGTGGTCAGAATGACAATGACTAATCACACTCCAATTCCTCCAGCAAGGAAGCATCGAAGACCTGAACCATGCGTTAACGGCACAGTTGAGCTGGTGGCAGCGACTCCATTGCTTTGCGTAGCTGGGAAGGCACAACCACTGCGAATCAGAAGAAATAGCAGCTGTATTCCGCCAATCAATGCGAAAATTATAGGAAAGCCGATAAACACACTTGAAAAGAGTGAATGGATGGCGATAGGATGATGGAGGATGGAAGATGGACACAAATTCAGACCCAACACCCTTAAAGTAGTGAACAATCCCAGTAGTGCTCAAGGCGTTGAAAATTCTGGATACCAGCTCTCCAAAGTGCATGGGGAAGTTGGTATTTAATGGGGATTGTATCTCGGCTGAAGATCTCACAATCTGGAGAGCATACGTCTCTGTAGCTGATGTGTTTTTGAAACAGTAGCGCCTTTAGTCTGCTCAGCTTGTCATAATTTACATTAACAGTATCAATGTGAGGCCACATTTCTGACACTTTTATCTCTCGTGTGAGGGGGGGGGGAAACCTGTCCACAACACGTAACAACCTTAGAGACTGAAATTGCGTAGGCAATTCCTGGTCGCATACTGCAACAGCTTTGGTCGCTCAGCACCACGTAACTTCCATTCGAAAGTGCATGAAATGCTGGTCGAATCAAAGAGACGGGAGTCCCCTTCAGAAAACAGGCCAAGTTCGCGACCCCCGCATTCCAAAAGCCGTGAAGGGACATCTGCTTGCAGATCATTGAATGACTAACAGTAGTTTTGCATTCGTTTCCGCTGAGAAAGACCTCTGTGTCGCCGTTCAGACATTTGTATTCAAAGGGCAACTTCCACTCTTCTTTTTTATAGCTATCGCCCAGGCGCTCGTACCTGCCCATGGCAAGATGTTTCAGGCATTTCCAAAAAATAAAAAGTGGAAATGGGCAGATTAACCCCTTGTACGCCACGGATGTGATGGTTACGTCCGTGGCGGCACCTCTCATGCACCATGGAAGTAACCATTATGTCCATGTACCGGCCCACGGGGGAAGCGCTAGCGCTTCCCCCGAGGGCCACCCCCTCCCCCAGGTCATGGTGGAAGGGGAATCGCTTCCCCTTCCACCCCCTCACTCCCTCCCCCAACCCAACCAGTGACGTCTGATGACATCAGCACGCGATCGCGTGCTGACCTCATCAGAGGTCACCTCCCATAGCGCTGGAAGCACTGGGGGGACAGAAACCAGTAGTCACCAGGGAATTTTTATTTTTTTATACTTACGCATAAATGGAGCGGCCCCTTGGGCAAGGGCCGCTCCCGGGAGTGCAAAATATTTTTAGGCCAATTCTGCCCCCCCGGAGGCAGATTGGCCTAATATAATTAGGCCGATCTGCCCCAGGGTGGTCAGAAAACCCCTAGACACCAGGGATAAAAAAATATATATATTTTTTTTTATATATGTGGGGAGCGATACCTTAGCCAAGGGTCGCTCCCCAGGGGGCCAAATTATAATAGTAGGCCATTTCTGCCCCCAGGGGTGGCAGAAGCCACTAGACACGTGGGATTTTTTTTTTTAATACTAACGAATAAGAGGAGCGCCCCTTGGGCAAGGGCGGCACCCGGGGGCAAAATATTTTTAGGCCTTTTCTGCCCCCTGGAGGCAAATCGGCCTAATATATTTAGGCCGATCTGCCCCTGGGGGACAGAAACCGCTAGACACCAGGGATATATATATTTGTATTTACTTTATGTTTTTATGTATGGGGCGTGACCCCTTAGGCAAGGGTCGCTCCCCTGGGAGGCAAATTGTATTTAGGCCATTTCTGCCCCCCTTTGGGGCAGATCGGCCTATTTTTGTTAGGCCAATCTGCCCCCAAGGGGGGCAGAAACCACTAGACACCAGGGATTGGTGTGTGTTTTGTTTGGGGTGGCAGCCCCTTGTGCACGGGTTGCTCCCGATGAGGGGCACATTACTGTTGGCCATATATTTTTGGAAGGCCCATCTGCCCCCAAGGGGAGCAGAAAGCCCACCAGAGACCAGGGAAGATTTTTTTTTCTTCAAAATAAGAGGGGGAGTATGGCCATACACCCCACCCCAAATAAATGGGATCAAAGTTGTTCTGCCCACCAGTACGCAGATAGGGCAATTACCCCTGATTCACACCCCGGGGGCAGAAAGTCTACTAGATGCAATGGAATTAAAAAATAAAAATAAAATTGTGGGGTGGTGGCTACCAACCAGTATGGGCCTGGTTATGCCCCCACCCCAACTGAAGGGGGTAACAGTTTTTCAGCTCTCTCCCCGCACACTAAAACATCTTATCCGACAGCAAGCAAGAGGGCATTTGATTATTTTGGGTTTTGTTTTTACATTTGGGCCATGAGAGCTTGGTAACTCTCAAAATCGTCCCACTTGGAATGGTGAGGGCTGCACTTTTTTGACTTTGGGACGCTGCCATGTTATAAAATCCACAAGACCTAGACACATCTGAAAACTAATCATCTGGTTGATTCCAGGGTGGTGTGTTTCACCTGCACCTGCACTATTTTCTTACCCACCATGCCCTGCAAACCTCCGACTTTGCTGGAAATCACACATTTTTCCCACATTTTTGTGATGGAATCTTCCAGAATCTGCAGGAATCCACAAAATTCCTACCACCCATCATTGTCTCATATATACCAATAAAAATTCTGCTGCACTTGTCAGCCTAAAAATTTTTTTTTTCAAACTGCCCTTTTGAACCCTCTTTAATTCCCCCTCAATTTCGACATGTTTTTGGCTCTTCCCTGTCACAGGCACTTGGCCCACCTACACAAGTGAGGTATCATTTTTACCAGTAGGCTGAGGGGAACGTTGGGTGGTAGGAAAATTGTCCTGTTGTGGTTATCCCACACAGAAATGTGGGAAAAATGTGATTTTTTTAGCTAAATTTGAGGTTTGCTGAGGATTCTGGGTAAGAAAACATTGGGGGATCCACGCATGTCACACCTCCCTGGACTCCCTCAGGTGTCTAGTTGTCAGAAATGTCTGGGTTTGGTAGGTTTCCCTAGATGGCTGCTGAGCCCAGGACCAAAAACGCAGGTGCCACCCCCGGCAAAAACAGGTGGTTTTGTAGTTCATAATTTTGATGTGTCCAGATAGAGTTTTGGGGCATTTCCAGTCACGAGCACTAGGCCTACCCACACAAGTGAGGTACCATTTTTATCGGGAGACTTGAGAAAACGCTGGGTGAAATTTGTGGCTCCTCCCAGATTCCAGAACTTCCTGTCACTGAAATGAAAGAAAAAAGTATTTTTTTGGCCAAATTTTGAGGTTTGCAAAGGATTCTGGGTAACAGAACCTGGTGAGAGCACCACACATTACCACATATTGGATTCACCTAGGTGTCTAGTTTTTAAAAATGCACAGGTTTGGTAGGTTTCCCTAGGTGCCGGCTGAGCCTGAGGCCAAAAGCCACAGCTAGGCACTTTGCAAAAAACAGCTCTGTTTTCTTTGGGAAAATGTGATGTGTCCACGTTGTGTTTTGGGGCATTTCCTCTCGCAGGCGCTAGGCCTACCCACACAAGTGAGGTACCACTTTTATCGGGATACTTGGGGGAATGCTGGGTGGAAGGAAATATGTGGCTCCTCTTAGATTCCAGAACTTTCTGTCACCGAAATGAGAGGAAAAAGTGTTTTTTGGCCACATTTTGAGGTTTGCAAAGGATTCTGGGTAACAGAACCTGGTGAGAGCCCCACAAGTCACCCCATATTGGATTCCCCTAGGTGTCTAGTTTTCAATAATGCGCAGGTTTGGTAGGTTTCCCTAGGTGCTGGCTGAGCTAGAGGCCAAAATCCACAGCTAGGCACTGTGCAAAAAAAACGCTCTGTTTTCTTTGGGAAAATGTGATTTGTCCACGTTGTGTTTTGGGGCATTTCCTGTCACAGGCGCTAGGCCTACCCACACAAGTGAGGCACCATTTTTATTGGGAGACTTGGGGGAACGCTGGGCAGAAGGAAATTTGTGGTTCCTCCCAGATTCCAAAACTTTCTGTCATCGAAATGAGAGGAAACATTTTTTGGGGGCCAAATTTTGAGGTTTGCAAAGGATTCTGGGTAACAGAACCTGGTGAGAGCCCCACAAGTCACACCATCTTGGATTCCCCTAGGTGTCTACTTTTAACAAATGCACAGGTTTGGTAGGTTTCCATAGGTGCTGGCTGAGCCAGAGGCCAAAACCTACAGCTAGAAACTTTGCAAACACATGTCAGATTTCAATGTAAAAATGTGATGTGTCAATGTTGTGTTTCCTGTCGCAAGCATTAGGCCTACCCATGCAAGTGAGGTACCATTTTTATTGGGAGACTTGGGGGAACACAGAATAGCAAAACAAGTGTTATTGCCCCTTGTCTTTCTCTACATTTTATCCTTCCAAATGTAAGAAAGTGTGTAAAAAAGACATCTATTTGAGAAATGCCCTGTAATTGACATGCTAGTATGGGCACCCCGGAATTCAGAGATGTGTAAATAACCACTGCTTCTCAACACCTTATCTTGGGCCAATTTTGGAAATACAAAGGTTTTCTTGATACCTATTTTTCACTTTTTATATTTCAGCAAATGAATTGCTGTATACCCGGTATAGAATGAAAACCCATTTGAAGGTGCAGCTCATTTATTGGCTCTGTGTACCTAGGGTTCTTGATGAACCTACAAGCCCTGTATATATTCGCAACCAGAAGAGTCCATCAAACGTAACGGTATATTGCCTTCAAAAATCTGACAGTGCAGGAAAAAGTTACAGAGTAAAACGTGGAGAAAAATGGCTGTTTTTTTACCTCAACCTCAATATTTTTTTATTTCAGCTGTTATTTTCTGTAGGAAACACTTGTAGGATCTACACAAATTACCCCTTGCTGAATTCAGAATTTTGTCTACTTTTCAGAAATGTTTAGCGTTCTGGGAGTCAGCATTGGTTTCATACCCATTTCTGTCACTAACTGGAAGGAGGCTGAAAGCACAGAAAATAGTAAAAATGGGGTATGTCCCAGTAAAATGCCAAAATTGTGTTGAAAAATTGAGTTTTCTGATTCAAGTCTGCCTGTTCCTGAAAACTGGGAAGATGGTGATTTTAGTACCACAAACCGTTTGCTGATGCCATTTTCAGGGAAAATTCTTCTTCTGCAGCCCTTTTTTCCAATTTGTTTGAAAAAAACTAACTTTTCGCTGTATTTTGGCTAATTTCTTGGTCTCCATCAGGGGAACCCACAAAGCGTGGGTACCTCTAGAATCCCTAGGATGTTGGAAAAAAGGACGCAAATTTGGCGTGGGTAGCTTATGCGGACAAAAGTTATGAGGGCCTAAGCGCGAACTACCCCAAATAGCCTAAAAAAGGCTTGGCACCTGAGGGGGAAAAGGCGTGACAGCGAAGGGGTTAATGATGCCATGTAGGAGCCATACTGTCGAAGGACTCTCTGCAACTGTGAAAGGCAACTTTTCTAATTTCTCTATATGAAGCATGGTGAAACTTGCTTCCCTTTTTAGCCATTGTCTGCTGTTCCCTGGATAAATTAAAGGAAGTCATCAATTCACTACGGTTAATGTACTTCCATGGAATTCGGCCAGTTTTCAAGGTCTGTAACGTCCAACCTAACTGCATGATGGAACACGGCTGACTTTGTCCATGATATAAAAAGGACATCTCTGTCTGAATTATATCAATTGCAGACAACACTATGGCCCTCATTACAACCCTGGTGGTAAACCCCACTTATCGCCGTGCTGACGGCCGTCAAGAGACTGTGGCCGCTACGGAAATCCGCTACAGGTATTACGACCCACATCTCGTAATCCGCCACAATACAGACACCCACACAAGTCCACCACACCAAAGGTCAGTGATAAACTGGCGATAGCAAAACCTAAACCGTCATGCCAACAGGAATGCGCCCACACTATCACGACCCACGAATCAACACGGCAGTCATTCAACCGCGGTAATCCGTTGGCGGTACACACCACCTCGCTCAAAATACACACACATTTACAAACCACAACCACAATGGACAATTCAAAATGCACACACCTTATACACATACTCACACCACTATAAAACACACACCCACATTACCCACAACCCCTTACAGTGACATTTGTGGAAGAAGCAGGCAGAGAGAGAATAGCAAACACAACACCAGCATCCACAGGCACACAATACCATCACTCATACAACATCCACGCACCTCAAAGAACACACACCAACACAACACATCACACAGCACAACAAACATCACCTCACACATCACCCACACCACATTTCTTTCTTCAGGGTCATGGTGGAGGAAATCATCCGGGTAGAGCCACAGCTATTCGGATCACAGGTGCAGCAGACCTCCATTGCAAGGAAGATGGAGCTATGGCGGAGAATTGTCGACAGAGTCAACGCAGTGGGACAGCATCCAAGAACACGGGATGACATCAGGAAGAAGTGGAACAATCTACGGGGAAGGTACATTCCGTGGTATCCAGACACCAGGTAGCCATACAGAGGACTGGCTGTGGAACCCCACCTCCTCCCCCACAACTAACAACATGGGAGGAGCAAGTCTTGGCGATCATGCATCCTGAGGGCCTCGCAGGAGTAGCAGGAGGACTGGACTCTGGTAAGTCAAATCTATACTACTATATCCCCCCCACCCTACCTGCATGCCATCACAAACTCCAACCCCTACCCTCACACCCATCACCCCAACAACCCACAGATACCCCACTATCACAACCTGCACATCCCAAAACCAAGGCCTGCATGTAACACCAATGCATGTACACCCATCACCAAAGCATGTCCAGTAGAGAGACTCACCCGGGCCCCAAAATCACCAATCACACAAAGGTCAAGCCGATAATGCAAGCACAGGAGTAGAGGGTAACTCACCCAGTGCACAAGATGGCACACACAGATACAATAACTATGCATTTACACCCCAACAGGACCCCTACCCAACGTCACCAGACAGGAGGTGCCAGCCATATCCAGTCCCCCCCACAGAAGAGGCCCACAGTGATGACAGCAGCTCTGCACGCCCGGATCAAGATGGCCAGCCCGGCCCATCAGGGACCTCTGGACAGTCGGTTCCCGTGCCACAGTCACAAACCACCACTGAACCTCCCCCCTCAAGAAACACCACCACAGCACCCACCCAGTGGGCCCATGCCACTGTCCCCAGGACACGTCAATCAGCAGTGTGTCCACCACTACAGGGACCCCAGGCAACCCCACTAACCCAAGACAATCAGGGACCTGGGGTCAGTGGGCACACAGTTCAGGGGACAGAGGCACAGGATAACATGGAAGCTGGGAGGACTGCTGTGTGACAGGGGGAGGACAGGCCCAGGGAACCCACTCTCACTACAAGGCACTCTCCAACATCATGGGAGCATACCACCATTCCCAGGAGACCATGGGCACGGTACTGGCCAAGTTTCAGGAGACCCAGCGGCTGCAGGAGGAACAGTACCTGGGGACCAGGGAGGACTTGAAGTCCCTTAACACCACCCTGGTCATCATTGCAGGGGTGCTGGCAGACATGGCCAACACCATGAGGGACAACGGGCCCCTGACACTAGCCTGAACGATGAACAGCCCTCCACGTCCGCCGGTGCTAGTGGACAGGAGGTCCCGCCACGGGAACAACAGGCCACCAGCACCCCACGCCCTGCAGAAGGAGAATCACCCCGCAAACGGTCCCTGAGATCCAGGCACAAGACAGAGAACATTGCCAAGACCCCCGCCAGGAAATAAGACTCTCCTGATTGTCACCCTTCTGTCCCACTATGTCACCCTGACAACCTTCAACTGCCATTACTCCTCTTCCAATGCCCCCTTGGACAATGTACTGGACTCCACCATGGACATTCCTCCACCATCACCCCAGCCCATTGCACATACCCCTTCACTGATTAGCACTTAAATAAACACTCTTGAATCACAAAATGATCCGAAGTGACTCTGTACTTTCACAAGTGTGTTATTACAACCTCTCTGACAAATAGCAATGCCAATGTTTATTTTCACATACCAATGTTCGACTGTTGTTGGGCAGCAGTAAACATAGCAGAAGGCAGAAAGTAGTACCCAGATCTGTGAAATGGAAAGCCAAAGTGAACTGCCAGGGTCCATACACAGAGGTAAAAAGGCAGATTCATGCAATGTCCTACAGTAGTATGATATGAGAGGAGCAGTGCTAGTCTCTTACCTGCGTCTCACTGGAAGTATTGCATGATGACGTTGTTTCGGTTGTCTAGATCTTCTTCTTCTGCCTCCTCTTCCTCACTGTCCACATGCTCCACAGCTGCCACAAGACCAACATCGGGCCCATCCTCCTGCAGAAAAGGCACCTGGCGTCGCAAAGCCAGGTTGTGCAACATACAGCATGCCACGATTATCTGGCACACCTTCTCTGGTGAGTAGCATAGGGAGCCACCTGTCAGATGGAGGCACCGGAACCTGGCCTTCAGAAGGCCGAAAGTCTGCTCAATAATCCTCCTAGTTCGCCCATGTGCCTCATTGTAGCGTTCCTCTGCCCTTGTCCTGGGATTCCTCACTGGGGTCAGTAGCCATGACAGGTTGGGGTAACCAGAGTCACCTGCAAATATCGAGGGACAACTGTTAGACACACACCAACCCTTAGGGACTCTCCCATACCCAGACACCTATTCAAACCGTGTTGGGACCTTGGGCTCACCTATTAGCCACACACAGTGCCTCTGGAATTGGCCCATCACATAAGGAATGCTGCTATTCCTCAAAATGTAAGCGTCATGCACAGAGCCAGGATACTTGGCATTCACATGGGAGATGTACTGGTCTGCCAAACACACCATCTGCACATTCATGGAATGGTAGCTTTTGCGGTTTCTGTACACCTGTTCATTCCTGCGGGGTGGGACAAATGCCACATGTGTACGATCAATGGCACCAATGATGTTGGGGATATGTCCCAGGGCATAGAAGTCACCTTTCACTGTAGGCAAATCCTCCACCTGAGGGAAAACGATGTAGCTGCGCATGTGTTTCAGCAGGGCAGACAACACTCTGGACAACACGTTAGAGAACATTAGCTGTGACATCCCTGATGCCATGGCCACTGTTGTTTGAAAGGTCCCACTGGCCAGGAAATGGAGTACTGACAGGACCTGCACTAGAGGGGGGATTCCTGTGGGATGGCGGATAGCTGACATCAGGTCTGGCTCCAACTGGGCACACAGTTCAAGGATTGTGGCACGATCAAGTCTATAGGTGATAATGATGTGCCTGTCTTCCATTGTTGACAGGTCCACCAGGGGTCTGTATACCGGAGGATGACGCCATCTCATCATCTGCCCCAGTGGATGTGCCCTATGGAGGAGAAGGATGAGCAGAGGGTCATACACCACATAGCTTGCACAAGGGTGTTTTGAACAATTGTGATGTAATCGGTGTGTGGCGCTGTCTGTTCGTATTCCTGCCCAAAATTGCTGTGACGCAGTTAGTTGCCCTGCCATGTAGTCCCCTGAAATGGTGGCTGCTTGACCTGTAAGGAGGGACAAAGGAGAATGAGGTAACTGCGCTGGCATTCTACAGCATGGCGGTAGGCGGACGAAGACCGCGGTGTAATTCAGCATTGGTTATCATTGAGCCTTATGGGTTCCAGGAGCCAATGACGATGTACGCCGGCGGTGACGGTACGCCCCGCTGCGGACGTAACTGCCATTTTCTATCTGTTCACTCACTTGATACCTGACCTTCAACAGGAGAGGACCTACACTGCAAGTGCTGTTGTGACCTCAGTCTGGAAGCGACAATGGCTACAGTGTCTGGGGAAAGGGCCCCTGCCTTCACCGCAGAGGAGTTGGACAACTTGGTGGCTAGGGGCCTCCCCCAGTACACGCTACTCTACGGTCCTCCAGACAAACAGGTGAGTACACTGTGAGTATGATGGATGGGACATGAATGTATGGAGTGAGGTGGATGGAAGATACAGGGGTGGACTGAGGCAAGTATGTGAGGATGGTCAGTGTATGTGTTTCTGGGCCAGGGTAGGAAGTTGTGGCCAATGAGTAAGAAGAACCGGACGGGGAGTAAAATCCATTCTTACTTCACTTTTCCTCTAGGTCAGCACCCACCAGAAGAAGGGTGTTTGGCATGCCATCGCAAAGGAAGTGCAGACCCTGGGGGTCTACCATAGACAGAGCACCCACTGCTGCAAAAGATGGGAGGACCTGTGCCGCTGGAGCAAGAAGACTGCGGAGGCCCAGCTGGGGATGGCCTCCTAACGTGGAAGGGATGCCCGTTGCACCATGACCCCCCCTGATGTACCGGATCCTGGTGGTGGCATATCCTGAGTTGGATGGGTGCTTGACGGCATCACAGCAGCCACAAGGGGGTGAGTACAGTCTCATTCAGCTGACTCTGTGCGCTGTATGAGGGGTCTGGGTAGGGGAAGTGGGCTGTGGGTACCCCTAGTCCAGTGCAAACTTGCTAGGATAGGTCCATTGTTAGGCAGGCTCTGTGGCACTCCAACCCCAAAAGTGGTAGAGGCCATCTACACCAATCAGGCTCCTGTGGGTTCCAGGTGTGCATCAAATGGGCTTAGGCACTGTCCCCCATGGGCAGGTGATTTTCCCAAGTACAGTTAGTGCATGGCCTAGTGCATAGGGCTGCTCCCTGTGTGTTGTGTCCACCAACGGTAGTGTTGTTGCTGGCATTGACCATGTGTCTCCTCTGTCTTTCCCCCCCTTTTTGTTTTGTCACCCTGTCCTTGGGTGCATTAGCATCATCTGGCGGAGGAGCATTGGCACCGGAGCAGGAGGGAGCTGCAACCCACATAGCCCAGGAGGGTGAATGTACGGAGTCTGATGGCACCGGTGGGACGAAGGGCGAGGGGAGCTCCACGACAGGGACAGGAGGAGGCACAAGCGACAGCGACTCCTCCTCTGATGGGAGCTCCCTTGCAGTGGCGAGCACCTCTGTGCCCACCACAACAACAGTTACAGCCGCCACCCCCCTACCAGGACCACCCTCCACGCAGCCCCTCAGCGTGTTTCCCGTGCCCGCTCACCCAGGAGGGTGCGCATCTCCTTCGCCCCAGGCACCTCAGGGCCTGCCCCAATCAGCCGTGCTGCCCTCAGTGAGGAGGCTATTGACCTCCTGAGATCCCTCACTGTTGGGCAGTCAACCATTTTGAATGCCATCCAGGGTGTTGAGAGGCATTTGCAGAAAACAAATGCATACCCGGAGGGCATTCATTCGGGTGTGGCAGCCCAACAGAGAGCATTTCAGGCTCTGGCCTCAGCACTGATCGCAGCCATTGTCCCTGTATTCAGCCTCCCCCCTCCAACTTCCACTACCCAGACCCAATCCCCTCTACCGCAGCCTTTCCCAAGCACACCATCAGACCAGCATGCACACTCATCAACACACAAAAGTGGCTCAGGAAAACATAAGCACCACACATCCCACAGACACTCACACAAGCACCATACCCATGCAGACACACCAACATCCACTGCCTCCACTGTGTCCCCTCCTCCACGTCCTCCACCTCCCTCCCAGTCTCATCTCCACTCACACCTTCATGTGCTGCATCCTCAGCCACTACCTCCATCACCACACACCGCTCACGTGCAATCACCACCTCACTACCATTCACATGTCCCCTGTGTCCTTTCCCAGTGTGTCTGTGAGCCCTCCTCCCAAAGTACACAAATGCAGGCACACACCCACTCAAGAGCCATCCACCTCACAACAGCCTCCAGCCCATGCACCCTCACCCAAACTCAGCTGATGTACACCTCCTACAACCACTACCTCTTCCTCCACTTCCAAACCACCTCCATCTTCCCGTCCCAGTGTGTCTAAAAAACTATTCCTAGCTTCCATTGACCTCTTCCCTACACCTCCCCCCCATCCTTCCCCTAGGGCCAGGATGTCCAGATCCCATCCCAGCACCTCAGCCACAAAATCCTCGAGCACCGTGGTCCCTGCAAGTCCAGTAACATCACGGGCGGCACCCATAAGGGCTGCCAGTGTGCCACCTAGTGAGGCCAAGGATCACCCTATTCCGCCACCTGCCAAGGTGAAGAAAGGGCCCACATGCTGTAGGGAAAAGCCGCACCAACCACCCAGCAAGGCCTCCTCCAAGACAAAAGAGGACAGTCCCAAGGTCCCAGTAGCGACCAAGGCCAAAGGGAAGTCAGCTCAGGGCACGGAGCCTCCAGGTGAGGGACTGGTGTCACCCCTTCTGCAAGACAGAACAGCAACATGTATGGCGGTGGCCACCACCGCAACCATCCCCATCTGCACCGCCACCTGCACCACCACCTGCACGTCCGCTGTCTCTGCTACAGTCCCCAGCATTATCCCCAGTGGCAGCCATCCAAGGCTGCAGGAGATGTCCTGCTGTCTCCCTCCACAGGTGCTGACACCTGCACCACCGGCAGCATCTCTGCAGCAGACACCGCCACAGCCACCGCCACCTGCCCCACGACGTGCCCAGCCAGTGCCACCACAGCCGACATCAGCATCATCCCCAGTGGGCAGTCGTCTGAGGCTGCAGAAGACGTCCTGGACCCTGCACACACTACATGAGGCACCACAACTAGCACTGGCAGTACCAGCAGTTGGCAGGCTAAGTCGCTGCAGGGTGGAGTGTGTCTCTTCCTCCATAGAGTATCATGCTACCTGTTCCCAGGAAATCTCGTGGCTGAGACACCCAGGTGAGGGAATGGGAACTGCCACAACCCAGGTGCAGCACTCTGGGCACAAAGCCCCCTCCAGAACCAGTGAAGAACTGCATCCACTACCCCAGTCCTTGCCAGGATGAAGCACTCTGGGCACAATGCCCCCTCCAGAACCAGTGGCGAACACATACACATAGAGACTGTGGCCTTGCACTCCCCAGGACCAATCAGTGGGCAAACCACCCACTTGAGAGACTGTTGCTTTGCACTCCCCAGGACCAAGCAGTGGGAAAAGCACCCACTTGAGAGACTTGAGAGACTGTGGCTTTGCACACCCTAGGACCAAGCAGTGGGCAAAGCACCCACTTGAGAGACTTGAGAGACTGTGGCTTTGCACTCCCCAGGACCAAGCAGTGGGCAAAGCACCCACGTGAGAGACTTGAGAGACTATGACTTTGCACTCCCCAGGACCAGCCGGTTGGCAAAGCACCCACTTGAGAGACTTGACAGACTGTGGCTTTGCACTCCCCAGCACCACGCAGTGGGCATGGAGCCCCCTCGTGGAGCAGTGGCGTCGTCCCATCATCCGGCTGAGGTGCCTGTTTTTTTTTCGACCTGATGCCCCAGCAGTGTTCTCTCCGTTTTGAGGCAGGTGTCATGTGTGGGCTTCTCCCATGCTTTTTGGGACCACTGGTCCATGGACATGTAATGGAACAGTATCAGGACTTGTGTACTTGCTGTAAATATTTCTATATACTGAACTTTTAAAGTTATATTGGCCTATCTGGATTTTCAATGATTACACTCGTTACAATCATTTCATTTAGTCCTTGCGTTCTTCCAGGAGGTTACGGCGAGTTAATGTAATGTTGCTGCATGTGTTTATGTGTGTGTTGTTGGGGGTGGGGGTGTTGCATGTTGCATGTGTGTGTCACTCTCTGTTTCTTCCCCCCCTCCCCTGTGTGCTAGGTGCAGTACTCACCGTGGTCGTCGCCGCCGTCTTTGATGTTCCTGGTAGAAGAGGAGGTAAACCAACATTGGTAACCTGTAACTCGGGCTCCATGGCGTCCTGGTTCCTCGTTGGGTGTTGAGAGGTGAGTGGTTTCCGTTCCAAGTACTCTTTCTGACGTGCTTTTGATGGTGTTGGTACCGCCACGGAAAAACTGGTGGGTTGTCATGTGGTGGGCGGTACATTGTCTTCCGCCTGTCTGTTGGCGGTGACGGCCGCGGTGTTTGTTTCTACCGCCGTGGTGGTCGGAATGTTAAAGTGGCTGTCTGTGTCGGCAGTTTCCGCCATGGTCGTGATTCCATTTTTTTTACCGCCTAGCAAAAAGTCCTGCAAGTCTATATCCTCAGAAAGAGTGTTAAGATGTTCCTTAACTGCGGCTAATGTGTTAGGCTGTATCCATTGCTGGCACAGTTTACCCAAACTGCATGTTGTAACTATACCCGTGTGTTGACCCGAGACGAAGCAAGGATCTGGCAGGCTAATCTTGAAACCCCCTGAGGAATTCAAAAAACTTGCCTGACATCCATTGGTGTCTATTGGCCAAATCAACCACCCGTCGTGACTGGAAAGTGAAGTGTTATAGGTACCAGCCTGAACCTTTGCATCTAGCTCTTCCAATGTGACATTCAGGAAGAATTGCCAATCATTAAACTTTGCTGGTGTGGGGATACTGGGCATGTTCATTTCTTTTATTTTTGCTAACCCTAGCCAGGATGTCTGTTGAATGGTGTCCTTTAAAGAGATAATTTGCACAGTAATCAGGCATGCTCTAAATAAAGCTTCTATATCCTGTATTTGCCAATCTTGTGTTCCCCATACACTCTTTAAATCAACAGTGTTCCTCCAGTATTTGTAACCTTCAACTGCAAAATGGGAAACAAAGGAATCTGAATAAATCAGCTTTGTATCAGTTAGCAACATTCTCCTAATTTTGGAAGGAGGTAACTTGAAGTAATATGACTCAGGATATTTTGTATCATGCCCAGAAAAATATGTGAATTTATTTGTATAACGTTTTGGGCTCCTCACAGGTGGTGTTGAACAGTGTTCCCAGTGTGTGTAGTTAAGTACTGGTCTGTGTCTAGTGGCACGGTGCAGGTAGCAATGTCCCCAGTTATTATAACAGAGCATTTCCCCATAATTCATAGTATGTCTATATACATCATCCCTTTCAAATACTGAATAGTCCTTTATTTCAGTTAACATAGAATCAACTGTCTGGACAGCCCAATCACCAGATACAAAACCAGGTGTAATTACATCAGTCATAGAAATTTTGAATACATATGGAATTTTAATGACCTCGGTAGGCCTGTATATGTCAAATGGAACGTTGTCTCACACAATCCCATCAGGAATTGGTACAGCTGAAATGTCTACAAGGAACAAGTCTCTTCTGACTTTACGTGACGAATGATATGGAGTTAAGACTTCATCCACAAGCTCAACTGAGGAGCATTCATGAAGGTATTGACCATTTATGAGCAACATGAAAACGGTCACAAAACCAATCCATAGAAACAATGCAAAAAATCTCAATCTGACCCATAAATAGTTCCATGGGTGAATTAAATAGTTATTTTTAAGCCATAAATACAGCTTACGTGTTTTTGAAACATTTTCAATTACTGGAGTGGATGAGTCTGAAGAAAAGTCATCAATGTCGATGAAATAAGCAGCAGCAGTCTCTGCAAACGCAGGAGCAGGTGCATTACTGGTGGGTGGATCCACTTCGCGTGGAGGCTTATAGTAGACGGTGTCATCAGTCTGTGTAGTGTTGGTGTAGAAAACAGCTAAATCTTGGACAGGTGCTGTTGTTGAAGTTGTAACTGGAATCAGCAAGAGCTCTTTTTCCTTTCTCCCCATGATTGAGGAGGTATTTGTAGCATCATTGGACATTGTCGTGCAGTCCAAAGTAGTGTACTTATTTCTACTCTGAAGAGGTATGTCCTGTTGGGTAGTGAGATGGGACCAGGAACTACCCAAGGGACCTCTTGGTCTACTGTGCAGGATCGGCCACTTGGTGAACTTTGATGTCATCAATGGAAATGAATCTGTTTGCTTTGGAACCAGGCAGCTGTGGCAAGATGACAGTTCTGGTACCTTGTACTCCCAGGACTGGGACCGGTGCACTGTAGGATGGACCAAATTCCTTCTTCACAGTGATCTTCTAACGAACCAGATCCCTGACTTTAGGAATCCAGCAAGTAGAAGTTGTTGGTAAATCCCGTATTCCTAAGGTAGCAGCACTGGCGGATGATTTCTCATCACAAAAATGCTGAAGTTCCTGGAAAACAGTGAGACGTTCATTTATGTCAAAAGGTGTGTTTGCTGCCACCAAACCAGGGCCATCAAGATCTGGGACATATATAGGTATCCCAAAGAGAACCTCATAGGGAGTGCATCCCCCCCAAGGACCGTCTTGGCAGATTATTCAGTGCTTTCTGGACCCCATAAAGGTAATGAAGCCAGCTGCATCCAGAACCTAGTACTCTAGCTGTTAAGGACTGCTTTAGGTCACAGTTGCTCCTCTCCACAACTGAATTTCCCTCGGGATAGTATGGTGAGGAGTATTGGAGTTCAACACCCATCATCCCAATGGAGTCCCTCAATGCCTTAGAGGCAAATGCAGGGCCCTGGTCTGAATGGAATGCTGCAACAGCATATGTACCGATAAAGATCAGCAAGTCTTTTAAAACAGTTCAAGCGTCAGCCAACCGCTGACGCCTTACCCACAGGAATCTAGAACAAGAATCTACAGCGACTAAGATGAATTTGTATGCACCATCAGGTTGGAGTGGACGGCAATGTTCTAGGTACACACATTGTAGTGGCCTGCTGGACACTAGAAGGGATGTCTGCAGTGGGCATTTGAGGTGTGAGCCCTTAATCTGCTGGCAAATGTCACAACAAATGACGTACTGTTTTGTCTGTTTGTATAGATCTGGCCACCGGAAGCATTTCTGTAAGAGTGTTACTGTGGCTGAAATACCACCATGAGCAGAAGCGACACCCCCATGCACTGCTTTCATTAGATCTAACCTCTGGTCTTCGTTGGGGATCGCTCGATCTCCAACCCCAGGTAGTGTTGCATAAGCAACATTCTGTGCACTGATGTAGTAAGAATATTTTGTAGAGTATGCTTTTGGAAGGAGCTTGCCTTCAGACGAAGATTTCACGGCAGTCAGAATTTCATTGTTCAATCTCATCTGAGAACGAGTCACTGCATCCACAGAAGCCATAGCTACTGTGGATTTGGCTGCTTCATCAGCCAAAGTGTTGCTGATAACGTGTACTCCTTCACGTTGGTGGCCCAATGTATGTACTGCATGGACACACGGAAGCATATCCTTGAGGTCAGCCACCCTCCATCACAATGTTTTGTGTTTTACGGTGTTTGCTTTGGACTCTCTAAACAGGTTCAGGTTCCTATGATTGAGGTAATCATTGTAGGACTGGACGCAGTAGTATGAGTCACAGACAATTAAAGTCAGCAATCCTGGCTCTGTGTATTCTAGCGCTAGAATAAGGGCATTGAGTTCAGCCAGCTGAACTGTGCAGTCCCCAAGGGTCTGCGTGTTGGTATTGTGAGGGTGGAAAATTCCATCCTTCATCACTCCACTCATGGCTGCACAAGTGGCTGAATATTGATGTTTCGCACTTTCAGCTGGTTTTGCTGAACCATCAGTATAAATGACAGTATGGCATCTGTCAAGTGGTAAAATATCCAGAGGAGCGGGGTACTCCTGTTCGTATTGGAGAAATTCTTGTGTCTGAAGTTTTGGATTGAAGATGTAGTCAACATCTGTGGCAGTCAAGCAGGGTGCCCACTGAATCCAGCGTGGATGGAATGCTTTAACGTTAGGAACGCTTGCTTTAGTGACGGCCTCTAAGGCTGGCACTGCGTAACAACAATAATGCGTTTCCCTTGGGTAAGTGGCCTCTCCTTAATTACAGCCATCTGAACTGCAGTTCAAATTTTTCTGTGGGTGCAAAACGTTGTTCTGCATTAGAATATAAATGTGATTTATATGCTATGGGCACTGTGTCGCCTTCGTTAAAGGTGACATACGTGAACCCAATGGCACCAGCAATTATTCTGATGACCAAATTTGTTTTATTGTCACGTATGTGCAAGTGTTTGGTTTCCAGCATGTCCTGTTGCAATTCCCTAAAGATGCGTGTGTGTTCAACTGTCCAGTGTCTGCTAGAAAAATCAGGGCATATTAAGTCATAGAGTGGCTTGATACATTGCGCATAGTCAGGAATGTAAGTTCTGCCAAAATTAAAGAAACCAAGTAAAGACTGTAGTTTTTTTAGAGTGTTAGGTGGGTGGAGTTGAGCACATTTTTCTGTAGAAAGTGCGGGGCCAGGATCTTCCCCTTGTTTGATAGCTCGTATCCCAGGGGCAGTACCCTGAGAAAGGCTATTTTAGTTTTCCTAAAACTGAATTTGTAGCCAAGGGCTGCGTATCCTAAAAATTATCTGATTAACCCTGGCAAGATGAATGTTGAGGTCATCATCTGTGAGATAGATGTCATCCATGTAGGACAACGCCTCAGGATCAATATCATGTAATATTGATGTTACATGGGCTGTTCTTGTAGCCTTGGCGAAAACGGAAAAAGCGTTTTTGTGAGCCAAATGAGAATGCACTCAGGTCCCAACTTTCGTGTGTTAAATTTTGGCTGATCCAACATTGTTTTGTATTTTGTTACCCACTATATTTTTAATTAGTGCCGTGCTATGTGAATTTTGTATAGCGTATGTTTGTGTATGACTGTTTAAGTGTCTACAATCTAAGACTATTCTATAAGAATGGTCGGGTTTTGCAACTGGGAATAATGGGTTAGTCATTGCAGAGCCACAGGGCTCAATTACTCCCTGGTACTCGAGCTGAGTGAGGATCTCCTTCACTGGAGCTTTTGCTTTGTGTTTAACAGGATATTGTGGCTGAGGTTGGGGTGTAGACCTGATAGGTATTACATGACAAGAAAAGTCCTTGTCCCAATCTATATGATTGCGGTACAACGCAGGTGCCTGCGCCAAAGCCCAATTGACAGCCTAGGCTTGTTTCACTGCCTCCAGAACAAGATCAGAGAAAGAAGGAAAAATGACATCTTCCCCATGTGAGAGCTTACGGACGTGCTCTGGTGGCCAGACCCTTTCGGCCAGCAGGATATCACAACTGAGTTCATCCCAGAATATCACACCAATGGTGCGCTCCACGTCTCCCTCAATTTGTATATTTAAATCATAAACCCTGTTGGGTGGGAGAATGAGGCCGTCCGCAGTCTCAACTGCAATAAAATCGCTAGTTGCTGTGGCATCCAGATGCTATTTCACACTCTGGTGACATATTGGGACCTCTGCTGCGCTGTCTAACAGTGTCACTGCCCACGTCTTGTTCTTCAGCAATGCTCTCAAGTGTACTGGCATTTTTAATTGACAGTGCTGCCACCATTTTCTTTTTAAACTGTGGATTTTGTTATGGGGATTTCACTTCTTGTTTGTCTGAAGACTGTGGTGAGTCTTTCTTCTGTATCACATATTCAGGACGTCGATCAGGATGGCCCCCCTCTCTCGCTGCGTCTATCCAGGTGTGTCCTGAAAGGAACGAGAGGGACGTTAATCAGTATATCTGTCAGAAGCCTTAATATGTTCTCTATTTCTGAGAGTGTATCTCCTTTTGGAGTTCTCTGGATGTGGAGAATCTGCTCTCTGATTTTGTCTATCTTTAAATTATTTTTGCTTATCCCAGCGCTTCTTAGAACCCTCCTGTGCTTGTTTAGTGCCTTACTTAGGGGTGGTACTCTGTAATTCAAGCTTCTACGGCTTGACTCCCAAAGTATCCCGTCCTATACTTGTATAGGTGTCAGAAATAATGTTCAGTAGCTCTTTCTCCCGGTCCAAATGTGGACTCTCTTGGAGGCGCTGGCGTATAGCCAGTGCTACCGCTTCTCCTTTGATATTACTGAGTATTTTTGAGGAGACTGCGTCAAAATTACACATTAATTTCATTCCCAAATCTAGGGCTGGTGCAGCCCTGTGCTCATTCTGTATTTGTTTTAACACTTCTGGCAAATTGGTAAGTGTTGGGGTACCATGTGTGGTAGTGTATATTGCAGCGAAGTCTGTCCCTCATGTGGAGCAGTCATCCACCAAGGGAACCATCCCGAAGGTCAAGCACATTGTGAGAATTCTATGTTTCTCCTGTGGTCCCGTATAGGGAAACACAGTCTCCAGCTGATTTGTTTTCTGGGCTATCCACAACGGTATTTTCTCTCGTTCTGTGGGTATCTTACCCTTGATAGTATGTACTGTTTGTGGATTAATCCCATTAGCCAATTGATATCCAGCAGGTGCTGGAGGTGCTGGGCACGCTGGTGTAGTGTTCAAAGTTCGCATTAAGAACTGAACAAGTCACCTGGAAAATGTTACTAGTTCAAAATATTAAGTTTCACAGGCCTGCTGCCTGCATGTTTTGTATACCTGGGTGAGGTGTGTATGTGAGAAACATAGGCCAAGTTGGTCCTTCATTACCTAAGGGACCTAATCTCACGGGTGGTATTACATGCGGCAGGGCGCCTTCAAACCAGTTCTGATGCTCCTGATAAGTGAGCGGTATTTCATGATACTGGAATGCTTGGTACTGTATTGGTACATTTGCAATTCTGTATGCGTGGACTGTGAATGTGGTGTTGTCTTCCTTGGGAAAGTACCCAGGAATAAAATGTTTCTGCTTGGTAAGCTTCACTAGCTTCCACTATGAATGTAACATCCCCGCTTTCTTCTCTTAGGCCATGCACTACTAGGTGTAGAGTTAGTGCTTGTCTAGCATTCTCAGGAATTTCTATGGCGTTAGCCATATTGTGTAATAATTAGGTGGTCCCTGTTCAGCTGAGAAGGATCTTCCCCAAGACCACGGACGCCTCCATATAATGGTACTTAGGGTACCTGCAGTATGTGAGACAGTGATAGTCGGGGTATTTGTAAATTAGTGCCTAAACATGGTGGTGCCATGTCGTAGTTGGACTCTTGCTCTAGGCAAGACTGCTGGTTTAAGGATGACAATACTTATGTTTGTAGGCGACTATACCAGTCCTACAACAAGTCGCAACTGTCGTCCCAACCCTCCTGGCTCACAAGCAGCACATCACCAAAAACCCAAACAGTAAAAGGTGATTTGTGGCAACGTTTACGCATGGACTCAAGAGTGTGACACCTCAGGGAATGTCGTGGTTAAACGGAGATTACCCCTTTTTCACATAAACACCATGTCTCATTCAAACACAGGCAATGAAGAAGATGCAGTAAAGTTTCAATAGGTTTTATTTAGCAAAACTGCAATCTGTGATAAGTTGCATGGGCGGCAATGATTAGGATAATGAACAGTGCAGAATGGTAAAGAAAAGAGTCATTAATACAAAGACCCCCACCATCTTGCAATAATATGTAATGACAAAGTATGAGATATGTCCTAATACCCTAGCATAGTGAGCCTAACCTCTAACCTAAAAGAGAGCTAGGTATGCTAAACCTAATCTGCCAATGCCATGTCCATGAGAAGAGCCCCCAACCCTCGTTACCTTGGAATGGGGTCTCTTACTCACACTCCGTAGGGACACGAAGACTGGGTCAGTGTTAAGGCGACATGCAGCATCGATAACAGCGATGGCATCTGGTCTAAGCCCCTTTGACTATCTGTTTAAGTGAGGAGTATTTATACAGATCTACTTGGACCCCTGGCATAGGTTTCCAAACAATAGATAACAAGACATGCTTGAGATGGTAATTTATATAAACAATTTCCTCGAAAGCGTGAAGAGGGAGTGCCTAATGTGAACACCTAAAGTTTGTTTATCTTTGTCGCTTGATATTGATGACTTAGCGCGGTGGCACTGATAACGCAAACTAAAACATGGGCCTAACTAAAAACAAGGCAGCCATCTTAAAAGATTTTATTAAATAAACGCTCTAAAACAGAGCAAGCTAAGTAGGGTAAAAGTCACTAGGTGACGGGGCATGAGTCTGCAAGCCAAAGGCTAAGCTAACTCCTGTATCCCATTAAAACAAACTAGGATTCACTACAAACGGGCATATTGGACTATCCACTGACTAGAACTTGCACCCATACACCATGGCAGACATCAAGAAAGAATTCCACACAGCACTCACACCCTTGTGGCTGCTGTGCCGCCCTCAAGCGCCCATCCAACTTCGCTTGGCCACCACCAGTATGCAGGCCATTAGGAGGGTCAGGGTCCGACAGGCACCCCTCACTCATTGGGAGGAAGCCCCATCTGGGCCTCCGCAGGCTTCCAGGCCCAGTGTTGCAGGTCCTCCCACCCCTTTCTGCAGTGGGTGCTCCGCCAGATATGTACCCCCAGGGCCCACAGGTCCTTGGCGATGGCACGCATAACCCTTTCTTCTGATGGGTGCTGACCTGCTTAGGGAACACAGACCAAAGGACACTATAAATTTAACACTACATTCTGCCACACCAATGGCTTACATACTGCATAGATCCCACATTGACCTCACACATTACTTGTACCTCTGCTTACACACTGCATGCAGCAAAAATACACTCCCTAAATGACACACTGACAGCACACACTTACATCTACATACAGCCATGTTGCATCCAAAGTACTCAAAAGGGGCTCACCTGTTGATCTGGAGGCCCATTCACCTGTCCATTCAAGGGTAGGACCCCATCCAAAAGCTTCTCTAGTTCCTCCGATGTGAAGGCTGGGGCCATATCCACTGTAGCACGGGCCATCGCGGGTTCCAGACACAGGACAAAGCAGCACATGAAGTGGAGGTGTTGATGTGTTGAGAGTAAGGAATCAAGTGAAGTGTGATGGAGAAAATGGCGGTCACGTCCGCGCCGGTAAACACTGTCACCACTGGCGGTGATCATAATTGGTTCCTGTGCTCCATAGATTTCAATGTTAACCAATGAGGAGTTGCACGGCGGTGCAGACCGCCTTCCGTCATGATGCCAAACACCAGCGGAGTGAGGTCACTTGCATCTGCCCCTGCATACAGGCGGTTGCCAATTCCTAATGTTGATACTTTTTATTGTTAATCTTTAATGTGCGTCATAGGTACCGATGGTAGTCACCAATGCAATTCCAGTCCGCTACATACTTTGGTTTGCTTATAGACTCTGGCACTCAAATTAGATCTCTTACCAGTGCACTGCTTGAAGAAGAGTAGTTGACAGTACATTTAAAATGGGATGCTACTAATCACAACACACGATTCCAACTACATCTGTGTGCCACAATGGCTAATGAACAGTATTGGTATTTTTGAGTAAGTCCGTTTGCATGTAGAGGACACTAGTGCAAATTACAATCATTGTTGGAGTATATTGGTTGTGACTGCTCTGTGTACTGTGATATTGTGTGTCCAACCTTGCTGTAGTCACACACTTCTGATGCTTGGTTTACTTAGATACCAACCTCTGTGGAGGAGGAGGAGGAGGAGGCAAGCACCCATGTACAGACCCTAGTCGACTTGGCTACACTGGAGTAATGTCTGGACAGGGCCACAATCACTGAATTGTGTTGTGTCAACAATTGGAGCCAGATCTGATTCCTGCTATTCGTACCACTACAGCAATAACCCTTGCAGTACAGGTTCTGACAGTGCTCCACTTCCTGGCAAGTGGTTCTTTCAGGTGACTGTGGGCTTGGCTGCAGGAATGTCACAGCCAATGTTTTCAAATTAACTTAAAAGAGTTTTGGCTTCTTTGCTGAAACACATGAGCAGCTATATTTCATTCCCCCAGAGTGAAGATTTGCCCACTGTGAAGGCTGCATTCTACACCATTGGCCACATACAACATGTGATTGGGGCCACTGACGGGACCCATATTGCCTTGGTCCCTCCCAGGACAAATGAGCAGGTCTACAGGAATAGGAGAGGTTACCACTCAACAAATGTCCAGATGTTATGCCTTGCAGATCATTACATCTCTCTCACGTTACTGCCAAGTTTCCAGGATCTGTGCATGATACCTATGTATTGAGGAATAGCAGCGTACCACAGGTGATGGCACGACCACAGAGGGAGAGAGTGTGGTTCATAGGGGAGTATGTCACTGTATGCCACCTGAAGTTGTCCTCTGTGCCATTGTACAATGTGTCTCTCAATACTTCCAGGTGACTCCAGCTACCCAAACCTATCCTGGCTGTTGACACCAGTGAGGAATCCGAGGACAGGTGCAGAAAATCAGTACAATGAAGCACATGGTCGTACCAGAAGGATAATTGAACAGACTTTTGGGCTACTGAAAGCCAGGTTCCAGTGCCTCCAAGTAACTGGTGGATCCCTCCACTACGCCCCTGGGAAGGTCTGCCAGATAGTGGTGGCTTGCTGCATGCTGCACAATTTGGTCCTCAGACGCTATGTGCCATTCCTGTAGGAGAAGGGGGAATACTCTTGTCCCCTGTGCTGGCTATTGGGGTGGTGGGCATGACTCCTTGTCTTTCATAACACAGGAGTCATGTGGGATGGTAGGTTTAGCATCAGAAAATTATGCTAGGCTGGTTAGAGTCTTTTTTTTTAAACTCTAACCAGCCTAACGTCATTTTTTCACGCTAAACCCACTACTCCTATACCACCACCCCCACCCGGCTAACGTCATTCTCCATGACTTTAGCCCACCCTTTGTGCTGGTTTGTGCCATTCCATAAATAAGATGCCTGGCCGGCATCTTGGAATGGCGCTAGCCGGCGTATACTTTTTTACGCTAAGCTGTGTTAGTGCAGTTTAGCTTCAAAAAGTATAAATATGAACCTAAGCATGTTGCCCCTTATGCTTCCACATCTCTTTGCTTTGTCTCCTTAAACATCAAGGCTGTCTTACAACTGGTAACTTGAAGCGAAGGGAAGATGCAGGCTTTGCATCTTTGAGAAACCTGTTTGCAGGTGGCTGGCTGCTCTCATTTGATGTACTCCAATAACAATTAAACCTGCACAAGGGGCAGTTCTTGTTTCTCTAGCTCATAATTAAGACTATTATGGTTAAATGAAACATTACGGACACAGAGCCCTTGACACACTAGTAGTGCAGACACTATGGGCCAGATTACAAAGCATTTTACTGGTCAAATATTGTTCATTGGTCTGTTTGTGACCGGTAAAATGCTTTTTGCCATGTGCAGTAACTGGTTATCAAATAACATTTTGCTTTTGCTATTCAATATCAGGAAGGGATGTGTTTAGGGGGTCCTGAAACTGACTTGTATGTATGAATGTTTTGTGACAGGAATGCAGTCACAAAACGTTTGCAGATTACCAGCAAGCTATTCGCAAACAAGAAGGGATCCCCAAGAGACCCTTTCTCTTTTGTGAATTTAAGGACCACTGCCTACTCCTACAAAATCAAAACAAAACTTTTCAGTTTTTTGTTTAAAATGGATCCTGTTTTCCTTTGAGGAAAATGGGCTGCATTTAAAAAAAACTGCTTTATTTAAAAAACAGTCACAGATATGGTGGTCTGCTGACCCGAGCAGGCCACCATCCCTGTGAGAGCAGGTCCCTTGCAAACTGTTTGGAGATTGCAAACATTTGCGGACACTGTTGTAGATTAGATTTGCGAGTTGCAAAAAATTGCAATTTGAGAGTCGCGAAATTTGACAGTGTTACATCTGGCCTCATGGATTGCGAACCAGCAAAAGGAGATTTATCCGGTTGTATACAACACTTTACTACAGTCGCAAATTTCACTCCAGCCCATTCAAGAAGCATGGGAAGTTGAACTTACAGAGTGCCTAATGACGAAGAATGGGAAAAGGTGAAATCATACCCAATACAACATTGAGGACCGCCAAGTTCCAATTATACTGCAGAAGGCTTACTTAACTCCTGACAAAACCAATAAAATCTTTACCACTGCCTCGACCTCCTGTTCCCCTGTGCAGCGGCTTCAGCGAATTTTGATCACGCCGACCTACCTATGTTTGGCAGATTACTTGTCCGCATTTCTGGACCAACAGATAGCCATCACAAGTATAACTAACTCGACCAGCCTATTCTGAACAGCAGGGAGGTGTGTGCGTTTGGTTCCAATAAGCCACCTACAAAGAACAAAGTTGTTACCCGTTTTCTATATTTAGCACTGCCTCTGACCAATCACACAATTACTGTGAGATTGAAGGATTTGCGTCAGCGCACACCCACAATCAATGCTTTGCATCAGGTTCACCAATGCCCAAGGAAAAGATCGGAGTCCTGCACAAATGCCTGATTGCAAGGGACTGCGACAACCTCGTACTCTCCCTAAAGGAGATTCCTAAGTTCTTTGATGCCAGGCTAGAACTGAAATGGTGTGTAGATCTCCCCTGATTGTAAGGAGAGGCAGAGCACTACTCACATGAAACACTAACACTCGAGCGATGCCTCCTCCCATAAATCGGGTCCCAACCTCCTATTCTCTCTGCCTCCCCCTCTCTTTTCCTTCTTGCCTTGCTCCCCACCACACTTGTTGGCGCAGGCGTTTAGAGTCGAATTCACTGACGCTGTCCTGTTTGCCTTATTTCTCATTGCCACTATAGCAATGCCCCCACCCCACCCCGATTTTGAAACTGATGTTTTTTTGTTCACCACATGTTGTTCTTCTTATTGTTCCTTGATCATTGACAGGGCTAACATGTATCCTTTACTCTGGGAATTAACTCGGGGGAGGGAAATGGCCTTTTTGTTGCCTTCCGTTTAAGTTGTGATATTCATATATATAAGGTGAAGACACTGTACCAACAGCTATAGTACATTTGTAACTCTCACGTTTGTTTTGCTTTTTTTTCTTCAGAAAATGTCAATAAAGACAAGTTTAAAAAAATCCGACGATTCTCTACCAGAAAGTGAAGAATTTAATAATGACTTGCCACAATATTTGGGCAAAGATATCGCTCACCAGAATATTGGGTTTCAGCAGGGGCGGCTCCTCCATAAGGGCAGAGGAGCTTGCCCCCACTTCCTGCCAGCAGCGGCAGCTGCAAACCTTTTCCCAAAAAACTATCATAAACTGTGTTTATGATTGTTTTTTGGGAAAAGGGGCGGATCACGGGGGTGACGTGTAATGAGGGGGAGTGCCCAGCACTCCTCCTTAGAGTGCATGTGTGTTTGGCCGGCCGTCTTGGGCTGGCCAAATTCAAATGCGCACAGGGCTCTCTTCAGCCCAGCAACACAGGTGCTGGGCTGGAGAGAGCCTGCACAGGCTCCCAGTCTACGTGGGAGTGCCCTGGCTGGGCGCTCCCAGCCAATCCTGACACGGCTTTGAGCAGCATCAGGATTGGCCGCAGGGCAGGCGGGGAGCCTGTGCCTGCAGTCGACGAGGGACAGAGGAGCGGCACGTGGCAAAGGAGGTAAGTGTTTTTTTTTTTTTATTGTTTTTTATTTAATTTAATTCATTCCCCCCCCCCACTGCGCATGCCGCCCCACCCCTTCAGCTTAGCGCGAGCCACGACTGAGTTTCAGCCCCTCCGGAGTGTGTCTCAGCCCGAGCTGCTGCAGCTTACGGGACACACACAGATCTTTATCTGATCTGTGCTGGACTGTGCTGGAGATAGGGACTCAATGACATCCCCAAAATATGTCCAAAATATTTGCAGTGCTTCAAAAACTCAGCAGGAGCTCTGATCCCAAGTACAATGTCGCTGGGGCCAGAGATGTGAAATATTCTGCAATTGTTTTGTCATCTTTTCATCTTCAGGCAATTGGTTAGAAACTATAGAGCATGCCTTAATTTAAAAATAATTGCCAAAGTAATCTCTTGGGAAATGCATTCATTTAGGCTACCAAACCTGGATTTGGCAGTGGGGTCACTACTGGTCTCTTTGTGTGTAACCAGACAGTCACACAAGGGATTCATGTTTGGGCATGCTAGTATAGTGATCTGTATTTATATTTCTACCTGGTCTCAGTCTGTGACTGAAAGCACTGTGAACATGCAAGTTTCTGTGTATATTACATGCAGTGTAAGAAAGGCTGCTGCAACATTTGCAGAGATTAAGAGGCAGATTTACTATTTATGCAACACAGTGCAACAACCAAAGTTGTGCTGCATTGCATGAGAAGGAGAGAGTAGAATGGCACAATACCCAATAAATTATGGTGAATAGCACCATATCTACAAAGATATGGCACTATTTTCTTCTTTCCTTGTGCTTCCAACTTATGGTAACATGAGCCAACATACACACTTGCCCTTGTGCAAAGGTGTATGTATTCTGGCAAGCATATGTTTTGCACAGGAAATGCACCCTTTCAGTACAAGATACTATGCTTAGACACAGTCTAAAGCTTTCCCACTTAGTTAGTGTGCTGTATATTTCTTTCTGGTAGCTGGCAAATAGGTTTGTTTCTTCTTTTTGCTGCATGGCTCTCACTTTGCTTCACATAACAGGAGAACACACCACTCCTTTCTTTTCAGCCAGAGGCACCTGAAAGCAGTATTCATTCTGCAATGGTTGTTTTTTTTCTCTTAAAAAAAGAATGGACACCTATTGTAAAAATATAGAAGATTGGGAATGTCGTTCCCCATAGAACTTGCCCACTTCAACCACTGAGTTCATCCAAATCCTTTTACTGGTAGAGAAGACGTTGATTGTTTTTCATTGTTTCTCATGCCGCATGATGTTGCACTCTCTCTGCCTACTCAGCCCACCTACAAGATGCCCATAAAAGGCATGAGCCCTGGCTGGAAACTGTGCAAAGCAGAATTCCCATTTAGAAACCCATTCCACAGTATTATAAAACGTCCAGTGTTCCTGCACCCAGGTACTGGGTTGTTATGAGCAGATCCTCTTCGGCTACCGGGTGGAGCAACTCCCTGGGCAGGAATCTGCGAACGTTCCCGCAGCAGGCAGAACTCCGCGAGTAGCTGCCAACATCCGATTAGAAGCAGCGGCGGCGGCAGCACAGTCCGCCCGGCTTCGGCTCTGAGTGGCTGCTCCGGGCTCTCGGGGAGGAGACTGCGGACAGGGAACCGGGGAGGAGGTACGAGAGCGGCGCGGACTGCCGGACGGTGGCTGCGGGCCCCGGGCAGCAGGAGGAGCCGGCAGACGGCGGAGAGCTTGAGGCTTCAAGGACCCGCCTGCCAGTTGATCCCCGGAACATCGCGCTAAGCTCTCCCGAGCGTTACAGGCAGTGCAGCGTGGAAGCACTGCGGGAAGCTCTCTCTCAGAGCGTCCCCAGCAGCGCAATCCCCGGGTGGGAATAGTGCGAACAAACGAAACAAACGACAGCGGAGCCCATAGCCTACCTGGGTGCGAAGTGCCTGGATTCAGCGGCGACTGTGTACTGTGGAAAAGCAACGAGAGGAACTCGCTCCCCGTCAAGAGAAGCGGAAACATCGCAACCTGACATACTTCAAAACAAAAGCCCCAACTGTGTAGAACTGGTGATACGCCTTCAAAATAAGGGCATTAGGAGGTTTTCCTTTACTTCCTAGTGACTGAAATAACAGTATCAAGAGAGTGTGTCCGGAGATAAGAAGTGGGGTCCTGCACCCTTTATGTATCGTGTCCCACAGCCAAGGTTGTAAATAACTGTATAACACCAAATGAACGATGAAGATTTAGGCATATTGATGGTAAAATTGATTGTAAAATAGTACATGCACGGATACCGTCGGACTTGCTGTTTGTTGCTGGTTTGCCTTTGGACTCTCCTCACCTCTACTCTCCTCTGCGTGAGAGCCGCTTGTGCAAAACCTACGGACAGTTTCAGTGAGGACTGGGCGAGTGCAGGGCTGCGAGCGTTGGGACAGGACTACGTCTCCCAGCAGTCCTGTTAACCCGCGCCTCCTGTCACCTGGCTGCTCTCCCTGCAAGCCCCGCCTCACTCATAGCTTAACTTTTCTCTTATAAATTCAAACAGCTACTTCCGCGTCGCGGGAGCGCCCGGGGATAAGCCCGGGACAAGGGCGGGACCGTCTGTGACCGTCAGGGCACGCAGGAGGCTGGGCTGGGCCCACTCTCTTTCACCTGCATTTCCTTGATCCTACTTGGTATGCGAAAAAGGTTCTGGGTATGCCATTATCAGCCCTAGGTGGAACAGCAGCGAAGGAGGGGGGAGCCAACACTGGGACTCTGGACAATTACTTTAAATCGGTAAAGGGTGATGGAGGAATCGAAACCTCTCTAGAGATGCGTAGGACAGAGCGTCGTCGCTCGATTGAACACTTGAAAAATAGGCCCCTCAGTGACATAATTTCCTATCCTATCTCCCAAGAGGAAGGTTCCCTCAATGGCAGCCCGGATCTTTCATTCCAAGAAGACGTTCCCCTATTACTCCGGGATAGTTCTCCCATTTCTGGCCCACCTCCTAAACAAACTACGGACGCCACTCCACTATTAGTTGCCAGTAGTTCGGCAGTTGACTTATTCACCCAAACACACACCAGAGCCAAAACCAAGATTAATAAGCTAAAGCAAACTGTGGTGGCAGAGGTGTATGACCTACCACCAAATAAACGCAGAAGGAAGATGAGGGGTGGTCAGGGGAAGAAAAAGATCCCCCACTCTGATTTTGGAAAGTCACTCAAGTCCGTACCTACGTTGGACAGGCCTTTAGTTAATGTGCGGAAGGCTACTCCCCCCAAGGGTACTAATATTATTACCACTGCTTCCATTAGCGACAAAGGGAAGAGCCCACTTAACACATTATTTCCCGGTAGCTCTCTGGGGAGCATTGAATCTTTAATTAGATCACTCTTGTTGCCCATTAGCGAGAGCTTGCAGAAAATAGAATTCAGGCTGACCACTCTAGAGGCAACTTTAACCACCCTGAAAATTTTGGACAACAAACAGAGTAGAACCACTGAGTCCAATCTACCAATAGGAACCTTCCCCAATATACAAAACCCACCGATCCACACGGGGCCTCCCCTGGGCACCACTGCCGCCCCTCTTTTACAGCCACCTATGGCTATCCCAGTTCCAATTTTACCTACTAACTCTAACATCCTACCATCAGAAACAGATGGCCCAGCACTCCAACATATACTCCCTGGTAAGCCTGCCCCTAGACCACGAGGACCCGACTTACCACCAGAGGCTAACAGCCTCATGGTGGTGTTGGCTGGTGTTCCCTCTCTAGAATTGGATGAAAATGAGAACTATCACTCACTCAAGAGGAAAACCATTAAATGGTTGAATTGGAATAGACCTCTTCCAGCTCACCTCAACAATGAGATCATTATGGTAAGAAGGGTACCATGGTTGGGGAAGTCGGGGAAATCAATAGTAGGGGACTGTATCATTGTGTCTTTCCGAGACCCTGGAACAGTACTATACATTTGTGCTGGGTCAAATAGATCACTAGATTCTACCATACAGACTTTGCCAGTTTCTTTCTTTTTCCCTCCCATTCGCTTGCACCATGACTTGTCACAAGGTAACTGGACAAGGGTGGAACGAAGATCTAGACACAGGGGATATGCTCCACGTCCAGTTTATCGACCTTTGGAGACTCCCTTTTTGGACCACAATCGTTTTAATTGTCTGAAGGGTCTGGATGGTGTGGACTGACTGCCCCCAAACCCGAACTCAATTCCTGTGACCTTGGATAATGGTCCCAGTAAACTGCCTGATCCGGCTGAACCCACTTCTGAAAATGCCCCTGTTAGAGCAATTGGTGTAGTTTCTGGCTTTGGTACTGGCTCTTCCCCCCATTCCATCCCTGCAATCTGTTCCGTGGCTTCTCCAGCGCACATGAGACTAATTTGGTGGAATGTGGCTGGTTTAGCCAGTAAACTGGGCACTCAAGATTGGATAACTTACATTGAGTCCGGGGATGTTTGCATGTTCCAAGAGACTTGGGCTAGGGAAGATTACAACCATCAAGGTTATGAGTCATTTTCCATCTCGGCTAGGTGGGAGGGTAAGGGCCGCCCCTCTGGTGGACTCACAACTTGGGTGGCTTCCCACTTAGGATGTCAGGCTTCACGCCTACCGGTGCCATCAGATGATATCCTAGTGGTTTTATTAGCCTGGCCGAACCTAGCGAAACTAGCCCTGATAAATATTTACTCTAGGCCAGTGGGAGCTTCGCGTGAATCCCCCACTATAGAGGAGCTTTCAGTATATTTAGCGGAAATGCCAAGAGATATCCCTTACATAGTGGGAGGGGATTTAAATTCCCATTTCGAGCCGTTGGTCGGTCTCATAGAGGGATTTCCCATGGAAGAAGAGTTCAGGTGGTCAGTACCCTCTGTTGTAGCACCTTCCCCAAAGGCATGGACGCCTGTGGCTTTGCAGATTACTGCTCTCACCCTAAAGCATGGAATTAGAGCCTGCAATGGACGTATTAAGTCTGATGTACCAAGCAAAACCACGTACAATAGAGTGGGAAGAGAGTCCCGCTTGGACTATGCTCTTGTACAGATAGTGAACTGGTCTTCTATCCCGGACTTTAGGGTGGTGGAGAGACTGGATAGTGACCATAACGCCCTTGAACTCGATCTTAGCCATCCTGGGCCAAAGGCCTCCACAACAACCATGGGGGAGTCCAAACCTGAACTACTATTAGACAATAACAGGAGAAGAATCAGGTGGGATAAACTAGCTACGAGCCAAGTGAAACTTTCGAAGCTCTACGCAGGTTTTATCCCCATTTTGAAAAAAGTGGGAGAGCTAGCTAACGATGTGGGCTATATAGTCCACTATGAGAAATTATACCAGGCTCATGAGGACCTTATAAAGGGAGCGGCCTCTGAGCTTTTCACCAGGGTCCAGAATCAGAAGAGGATCCAACAACATAACTCCTTATGGTATAATGCAGTCTGTAGGAAGGCAAAGGGAGAACTCCTCAGATGCATCAAGGAGGGAACAGATAGAGAGAAGCTGCGAGAAAGTAGACGGGCTTACAAAAAACTGGTCATCCATGCTAAAACCGAATGGGAGGAGAACCAGTGGGAGGAGCTTACCACTTCCCTCGCAACAAGAGACCACCGAATGTTTTGGAGAGTAGTAAACGGGGGGTCGGGGAACCTCCTTTCGGCAATAGAACCAAATATCGCAGCAGGGGTGTGGCAGGCACACTTCCAGTCTCTCTACAGTTCCGAGCAGGGAGAAACTAAGATTGATTCTGGTACTGGACTGGTAGAGTATGGCGGGGATTTGATAACAGTGGGGGAGGTGAAGGTAGCACTAATGGGACTTAAAGCTGGAAAGGCGCCAGGATTGGACGGCCTGCCCGGGGACCTGTTTAAGCAGGAGCCCGGTGTTTGGGCCCCCTATCTGGCTGCAGTGTTTAATGGAGTTTTGTGTGGCATGGAAATTCCGAGCACTTGGCTGGGGGCAGAGGTGGTTCCCATATTTAAAAGGGGCTCGCCCCTGCTCCCAGCCAACTACAGACCAATCAGTCTAATTGACGTGTCACAGAAGCTGTTTGGCAGGATACTGCTGAATCGGCTTCAGGACTGGGTGGAAGAAACGGGTGCCCTTAGTCCGTATCAGGCGGGATTTAGAAAGGGAGTTTCTACAGTGGACCAGGTTTTTCGTCTGAACGTTATCTATTGGAGGGCAGCAATATTGGAAGGGGGTAGTTTATACACTATATTTGTGGACCTGAGGGCTGCGTTCGACCTCGTGCCCAGAGGGAAACTCTGGAGTGTTCTGGCTGAGATGGGGGTCCCCCCAGACATCCTGATAATTTTAAAGAGATTACACCATAATAACTATGCCCGGGTCAGGTGCGGAAAACATGGGGAATTAACAGACAGATTCCCCGTTGACAGGGGGGTTAGACAGGGCTGTGTATTGGCACCGACCCTGTTCTACCTCTTCGTCAACGGGGTAATCGCCCATCTCAATGGAACTGAATACACTGATGCCCCAAAATTGAATGGCGGCAGGGTGCCTGCAATTATGTTTGCAGATGACGCCCTGCTGCTGTCCAAAACCCCCATGGGGATACAGAGGATCCTTGATTCTTTTGTGGCTTTTTGCACAGATAGGGGGTTAGAAATCAATGCTAACAAAACCAAGTTTATGGTTATGAACCCAACCCCAAGATCACGCCCGAACCCCTTATTGGGAGCTTCACGTTTAGAGAGAGTCTCCACCTTTGAATATCTAGGTGTAACGTTGAATGAAACCATGTCCTGGGGAACTCACCAGACTAGGGTTAACCTTAAATTAGTGCAGACCACTGGCGGCATTGCTCGGTTGATGAGAAGCTCCACATATCGACCGCTGGGGCCGCTTATCCAGATATACAAGGCACAGGCTAGAGGAGCTCTGATGTACGGGGCGGAACTGTGGGGTCACACAGCTTCCTGCAGTTTGTCTATAACTGAGAACAACTTCATTAGACAGATAGTAGCACTTCCGTCCAGTACTCCGCTCCTCCCCCTGAGGATGGATCTGGGTCTGAGACCAATAGCAGATGAATTAGGTCTCAGACCCATAGTCTTCTGGCGAAGGCTACGGAGCACCGAAGAACTCTCTTCTTATAGGGCGGAACTGAGGGAGTTTTTAACCCACCCCAAAGCCCTACAGATCCCGTGGATAAAATATATAAAAAAGTCCTGTATGGGATTGGGCCTCCCTGACCTGTGGTCGGATCCAGCTAACGCCTCACTAAGGATCCCACGAAGAGCTTTGGTCAGTGCTTACCACGAGCAGAAATTAGCTATGGCCCTAGACTGCAAGAATGAGGGGTCATTAACATCTGTATTCGCGCAAAGCAAGGACTCATACCGTTTGGAGAGGGTTCTGGATGCTATGTCTCCTGTGCTGGCCAGGAAGCTTTTTCTCCAATGGAGATATGGCACATTGCCTCTGCGATCTTACACCTGCTCCTGGTCAACACTGCCAAATACCAAGCTATGTCCGACATGTGTGGGAGCAGAGGAAAGCGATCTGCATGTGGTCTTGTTTTGTCCAACTTACAAGGCCGCCAGGAAATATTGGCTCCTACCACTTATTAGAAACTTTGGTTTTAGGGAGTACCTCCCGGTGTACAGAATTTTAAAAACTGATGTTTCAGGTCCAATTGTGTTTGCACTAGCCAAATTCCTTACCAATGTCTGGCATATTCGTACCCGTATTTTAAAGTTGCAGGCTCCTATTTAATTTTAAGTTTTCATTTCAATTGTATGGTCTTTTATCTGATGTGTTTCCTGTTTACTTTCCCTTGATGGTTTTACATGTTCATATGTGTGTTTTTGTGTACATCTTTTATGGCCTAATTGGCCGAAATAAAGAAAAGAAATATATATACTGAGTGTAGGATCAACAAATCTCAAAGTGCAGGAAAAACAAATCTCAATGTAAAGACCAGAAAATCCAGCAGCTAAAATGAATGTCAGAAAAGGATGCATTTTGGCCATGACCCTTCCTATGTCCCCTTCCCAAGCCTCAGACAAGACACAAGATGCTTCCCTTCCAGCCAACATTTTCCAGTCCTTCCTTCATCCTTCTCAACCCCTCTGTCTACCCCAGCCTTAAAACAGCCTCCTGCACACTTTTACCACAACACCCTGCATGCTCTTACCACCTGCTAGAAGTAGTTGGTAAATGTGCGCATTAAACCTTTAAACCCAACCAAAAAGGAGATAAAATGTGGGATTCCACCAGGTACATTTGGCTTCTATTAGTAATTTCCCCTTCTCTGGGGTTTAACTTGTAATTGCCTGATATGGGTAGGTTGTTACTGCCTAGGACTGGTAATTACTGATGCGGAGTTTGCACACCACAGTACACTGCAACTTGTAATTGGGGCTATTGTGAGCTACTTAAAGTGCCTGGGGATCGATTGGCACTGTGAAAAGGACTAGTTATCACATCCCCCCACATCTACAAATAGACAGGCGGATAATTCATCACATGTTAACATTAAAAGATAGAGAATGCAAGATCCCATCATATCTTGCATGTATAGTTTTTCAATATATTTTAGCGAGTGTCCTTGGGTACTAAACCTATTGCAGGTTGCACATTTTAGAAGCAATTGTGCAAAGATGATGGGTTGTGGCTTTTTCCCTTGGAGATGATGCATTCACATCTGCGGGCACCTGACCTATGGGTAGAATGGGAGATGGCTCAGTTATGTGATTAACGAGAGGCCTACCTCTTCCAGCTAAGTAAAAACCTCTATGATCAGTTTCTCAAAGTGCACTGTAAGACAGATATAGAATTTGCTTTAACATGGATTGTGTATTTTTCTCTACGATGGAGTCACTGCAGAGGTAGTACACCAGCACTCCCCAAGTGTACTTGTAGCATTGCTGTATCCTGTCTCTTCAAAATAGTGCAGCTTGGCAGCATAATGCTTGTGAAACCTTCTGCTACTGCCAAACCAAGCTTGTGTCCTTCAACAACAGCATGAATCTGACATTGGGTGTAATATGTTACCAGAGCAAAAGCACTACACAATGAACCCACAATTTTGTGCACTGTTTTTTCCTGTTACTAGACCAGGCTAATTGCTATTAATAGTATAGACTTTGTGGACAACCAATTATAGAGAATATGGCCATTTCTTTAAAGGAAATTTTGGGAAATGTGTAATAAAATGTCATTTTATAATGCACATTGGGCCTTTACAATATGGATAGTTTAGTGGGTTTCACACTTTATATGCTAGTGCTTCAGAACAAAATTATAAACATAGCTTAAGTGGCACTATTTCAGTTTCTGTTGGAGTGATCGTTTTTTTGGGTATCACCGATCAGCCAAACTTTCTATGTTTTCTGGAGCATGAAGGAATACATAAGTCCTTTGTATGAAAGAACTGTGTTGTAAAGTTATTTCAAGGTAACTACCTTTTTGTCAGATTTTTAGACCTGATGATTTCTTCCCTGGATGTAGCTCAGTCATTTCATATGAGAATTGCTTGATGTGTGGTGAGAGTACAATTATTTGGTTTTGATTTTGAATACCGAAGATTCCTGTCAGAGTAATTAACAGGTGGTAATAATTTGCTTATTCAATTTCAGGAGAAATGGAAAAGGCATTAGGAATCAAACTCAAGACTTGCCAGCCACACATCAAGTTCACTCACCAATCACTGTGTTCTGAGACCTGTACATGTGTGTGGCCTCCAATAAGCATATGTTGCAAATGCAATGTCCTAATGGGCATACAGAAAACATACCTTTGGTCAACATTCAGGCATAAGCATCTAGAAAATGAAACTGAGAATATTCCCTCATCTTCATCGACTGAATTATTTTGAGAATTGGCAAAAATTGTTGTTGTCACCTTTCACAAAACTGGTTCTAATGTGTTTTGGATTTAAAGTATAAAAGCTGCTTTCAGGTTGCCTTCCTCATTTCCCTTTTAAGAGATCTCTTTCCGGAGCCTATATACATTGCCAAATCCACCAAATCATGTGTGTTATAATCAGATTAAATTTGATCAATATTTTTAAAATGCACAATTTGTCTCTCTATTTTTTTTGTATTGCCTCCAAAAATAGCTCCGGCCCATTGTTTCAATTGTTAAACCCCCCCCCCCCCCCCCCCTCCATTGGTTGACCTGTCAGCACCTCTCGAGGTTCAGGTCTAGTTGCGCCCCTGTACCTAGATGTTCAGTCAAGAATATTAAATCTTTACACACCCATATATACTTATCTTCAGTTTATTTTTAGTCAACATTTTGGCCAAAATATTTTGGCAAGTTGATATTTTGCACTGACATAGAACCACTGGGATAGTACCTCTTCCAAAAGACCTGCCCTTACATTTTACTTGTGCAAACAGGTTGGCTTTGCTGGATCTGTTTGTGAAATGGTAAATAGTTAGGAAATAAGACCTGATGATTTTTGAGGCTGTTGCTCTCCCAGATTTTGAAAGCAGTGCAGAAAAGTTTACTTTTATTCTCTGAGCTAATATAAGACAACGGGGTTCCTTCGGGATGTGGTCCGATAATACTACGGAAGCCTCGAGTGGTGGGCAAGTGTGACGGTAGAAGTGTTATGTAACATGAATAAAGCTTCATTACTAATTTAATGAAAATGCTTTACGAAGCTGAGTTGGTTCCCTGCCTAACATTCTAATTAAAAACAGTAAATTCCATTTGTAATAAGATTAGAAAACAAACTGTCAAAAGTATCGTTTGCGTTCCCAAGTAGAAAGATATATCTGAAACTTGGTTAACAGTAACACCCAATGCATTACTTAAACCCTTCAAGTTATTTTTCGTATTTTCTCAAGTGTCCACGAATTATAATATTTGCGAGCACTCGCTGAGATCTGAAAATACCTAACAATCGTAAAAGAAAGCACAATACATATCAATATTTTATGCCCTGACAAGAATATTTTTCAAGCTTTGACTTTGAAACGAAGGTGCTGCCTTTCAACAAGAAGCTTGCATTATTTATCAGGCGTCCCTTTTCCGTTTGCAATTGTTTCACAAATCAAGAGATTTGTTTGATTTATAAAGAGTAAACAATATTGAGCTCGTTTGAACCATCAGTTTTCATGCAATTGACAATTTATATTGCCCTGTCTTGCTATGACTCAGACTTTTCCCTTTCAGTTTACATCTGTTTTTTGGTGCTGAACTATGTCATGGCTTCTTTTGTTAAAAAAAGTAATAAGTTGAGTCACCAAAATTTGAAAATCACATTTACATCCTGTTTTTAGGACCACATGGATTTGATCTTGCTAGATATTTGTGCCACGTCTAAATGATTTGGTGCGACTGACCTTATAACTTATTGTACAAATCATTTTAAATGCTTACTGCATATGTACAGATAGGTCGGAGTAACTGTTTAACCTTGGGAAAAGGGCAGTTATACATTTTAAAGATGTGTTTCTACTTAATTTTTAAAACGTTATCAGTCTATCAGTCTGTTTTTTCATGGTTCTCTTTAGTACTCTACATTAGGCCTTGTGGAAACTTTTATCATGGGAGTGAAACCTTCTGTAAATTACGAACAATAGGTTTCATGTATTTTAAGTATTTTTTATTTTCTCCTTATGCGTTTCACTTGCTTTTTGACTGCAGGAGATTGGTTCATAAGAAACTTTCTCACAGAAACTGTGAAACTAGAGGTGTGCTGTGTGAGTAATAGAGTATGCTTTACTTAAGAAACTGTACCAAAACTACATTGAATTGGTATCTCGCTTGCCTTCGGAACATCAGGGCATACTTTGCGTGCAATTTTTATGCACTACACTGGCCAAGAGAATTAAGTGTAAAGTTCATTAAAATTACACATCTTTGTTGTGAAAAAAACATTTACAATTTTGCATACCTACTCTCGACATACTAATGTCAAGAGCAGCGGGGACTCCCAACACAACATAAATCCAGTAATATTCCAACATAAGTAAGCTGCACCTCTGTCAATCTTCTATAGCCAGGTTTATTTTCCAGTTTATCAATATTTAAAGACAAGAAGAAGTCTTCAGCCTGAGTGGGTGCAGTGTTCCCCATTGTATGTGTAGAGGAAGCCCTAATGCCCAAACCACACCTGTAGGAGGCTGGCCTGGTTTGTAGTGGGTACCTTGGGTACTTACACCTTATACCAGGTCCAGTTATCCCTTATTACTGAAATGTAGTAGTGTTCTAGCAGCTTAGGCTGATAGAGGTAACTATAGCAGAGCAGCTTGGGCTGAAGTAGGAGACATACAAAGCTCCTGCAATACCACTATGTCATATAGGTACAATATCATAAGAAAGACAATACTCAGAGTTACTAAAAATAAAGGTACTTTATTTTAGTGACAATGTGCCAAAAATATCTCAGTGGATATACTCCCTTGGGAGGTAAGTAATATACACAAAATATACACAAATAACCAAATCAGGTAAGTAAAACAGTCAGAAAATAGTGCAAACACTTTAGAACACAATAGAATGCAATAGGCCTAGGGGCAACACAAACCATATACTAAGTAAGTGGAATGTTTACCACAAATGCACCACCAGGCAAGTGTACTGTGTAGAGGGTCACTGGGAGTGTCAGAAAACACCAAGGGTATAGAGGAGACCCTACCCCAGGACCCAGGAAAGCAGGAGTAAAGTACTACTACTTCCCCCAAAGCACACTAAAGTCGTGATAAAGGATTTTGAAAGGACCACACAAGACTGAAAAGCACTGAAGATAGATTCCTGGACCTGAAGACCTGTAAAGGAAGGGGACCACATCCAAGAGTCACTAAAGTGTCCAGGGGGGGCAGGAGCCCACTAAACCCCGGATGAAGGTGCAAAATGGCTGCATCTGGTTGGAAGAAGATGCTGGTTCTGCACCAACGGAGTGAGGTAGGAGGTTCTGCTTTGTGCAGAAGATGGCCCACGACGTGCTGGCAGATGCAGGGTGGTTTCCTTGGCAAAGTACTGCAAACAAACCTTGCTACACGCACGAGTCAGGTTTGAAGAAAAATGGTGCTGCCCGGGCCCAGGAAAGACCAGGATGTTGCCACTCAGGAGGGGAGGCAGGGGGGTCCTCAGCAACGTAGAGAGCCCACTGACAAGGAGGAAGCACCTGCGGGACTCCTTGAACACAGGTTCAAGAGGAGTGAACACAGCGGCCGTCTCAACACTGCACAAAGAGGTCCCACGATGCCGGAGGTCAACTCAGGGAGCTGAGCATCGCAGGACGAGTGCTGGGGACCTAGGCTCAGGTGTGCATACAGGAGTTCTTGGAAATGTGCACAGAAGACCTTGTAGCTGCAGATCACACAGTGCACGGTGATACTGTCTGGGGAGGGGAGGCAAGGACTTACCTCCTCCAAATTCTGGCAGTTGGACCTCTGGACAGTCGGGGTCACTTGGGTCCATCACCTGTGTTCCAGGGACCATGCTCGTCAGGATGAGAGGGGACCCAGAGTACCAGTGATGGTGTAGTTTGGTGCTTGCTGGAGCAGGGGGAAGACAGCCCTCAGAGCGTGCACCACCAGGAAACAGTCGAAAAAGCCGGCAGGATTAGGTTCTACAATGACTCTAGTAGTCTTCTGGCTACTTTGTTGCAGTTTTGCAGGCGTCCTGGAGCAGTCAGCGGTCGATCCTTGGCAGAAGTCGAAGAGAGAAGTGCAGAGGAGTCCTGGTGGATTCTTGCAAGTCGAAATCAGAAGAGAAGCCCACAGGAGAGACCCTAAATAGCCCTGAGAGGAGGATTGGCTACCTACCTAGGTATGCACCTATCAGGAGGGATCTCTGATGTCACCTGCTGGCACTGGCCACTCAGAGGCCTCCAGAGTGTCCCCACACCTCTGTAAACAAGATGGCAGTCCTGTGTAAAGGTTTGTCTGAGCTCCCTATGGGTGGCAAAAGAAATGCTGCAGCCCATATGGATCTCCTGGAACCCCAATGCCCTGGTACCTAGGTGCCATATACTGGGGACTTATAAGGGGGTCCAGTATGCCAATTAGGATTGGTACTTGTAGTCACTAGCCGATAGTGACAAATTTAAAGGCAGAGAGAGCGCGAGCACTGAGGTTCTGATTAGCAGAGCCTCAGTGACACAGTTAGGCACTACACAGGCATACACATTTAGGCCACAAACTATGAGCACTGGGGTCCTGGCTAGCAAGATCCCAGTGAGACAGGCAAAAACATACTGACAAGCATGTAAAATTGGGGGTAAGATGCCAAGAAAGATGGTACTTTCCTACAACACCCCCTTCACTCTCTTGGCAAACTATTCAGAAGTGCATGATTTCAGTGTGTTCATAGGCAACATCTTTTTTTATTAGCATCCCAGCTAAGCAAGTAGAACTCAAGCACAGATCCATCTGGGCAAGTTGATGCTTTGCTACAAACCTTTGCTATCTTGTGATCTCAACTCTGATATTCACAGACAATGGCTATCCACGCCAGAGCTGACTACCTCACTTTCAACAAACACTCAATACTTATTGATACTGAATACCCTATAAACCAATTCCTCCTTCTAGTAAACACCTTAAGTTGATTTAGAACCTGTTTTAGCGTCTGGCAGAGAGAATGAGGCAGACAGGTGGCAGAGCATTTATATTCCCCACCCGGCCTTTACTTCATCCGCCAAAGTAAGAGACGACCATAGGCCCAAGGAGATCACTATACGTCGGCAGGGACTGCCATCACAGCGTTTCCTGTCAGTGTTAGAAGTTCAACAGATGACACCAAAAACATGATGCCCACCATCAAATTTTCCCAAAGATTTTTTATTTTTCAAAAACAGATTCCTAAAAAAGAAATTTTCTCTTTAAATAGAAAACAAATGTGCTGGTTGTCTATTAAAAAAATTCTGTCTCAACACCAGATTTTACCTGGCAGTGATGGACGAAAACACATAACAACATCCACCATCATAAACAGAGAAGGCAGTGTTAAGCACTTTCTTTGATGTCCCCACGCCATCGGGCCATCAGAGGAAGGTTGACTTTTTCAGAGTAAATTTTACTCTGCCAGCATAAATTAGGTGGTCTGCCAGAATCAAAATTGGGCGGGTGGACCAAGAGCTTGGACCATCGCAGCTGTGACAGAGGACCCTCTCTGGGCCCTAAGTTTGCAGAGTGGTGCAATACACGTTTATTCATGAATTTCTTTTTTTCACTCATTCATCTATACAAAAATGCTTCACACTTCATGAAGTAATTAAAAGCTGATTAAATGTCTACTTGAGTGTAGGATTCCCATCAAAACTCCTTCCCTTTCCTCTCCCTTACGAACTCAGAAGGACTTCTCATCTGTATCCTCTTGCTGCAGACTACACTTCACTGAGTGGTAGGAGCGTCACCTTCCCATGGCTCACCATATTAACAGGTCAATTACAATCCTGAATCTGTTCATTTTGTTTTGTTGATGTGCCTCCAGGAAAAGCAGCCCAATATTCTGGACCACTGGGAATTTTGTGTAAGTTGGATGGTGCCAGAATTCCCTCTAGTTCTGTCATATCAATTCATGTGGTGTATCAAGAGTAATAAAGTGAGATGGAGGAGTTACGTTGGGAAACGGTAATGTGCATTTATGTATGCAAAAACAAGATAACTATAACGTTATAGATAATGTTTATTTCTAGTCCAGAGTCTTTCATAGTTCCAATCAGTGGGGATCCTGTCACCTAGAGGCAGGACCAGGAACTGTTTTGCAAAACAGTTTCGCAAAGCCAGGCACAGCTTGTCCACGCTTGCATCTACACACAGTACATGACCATGCTCCTTTTGGTTACTTAGGTGTTCACCTTGCTCAGTTCCCTAAGTACAATTATGTGTGTTGATGTAGTATTCTGACAGATGACAAAGAGATAGTTGGTGGATTTGACGTACTGGGGAACTGAATAAAACTCTAGACTGACAGAAACGGATTATCCAGAAAAGGTAATGATATCCTACTCATCCATACTGTGTTTATCTTGTCCTCAATCAAGTATTAACATATACAGCAAAAGCTAGACAGAAAGGAGGAAGAAGGAAGGTTACATCGAGCTGCCAATATTTACATAAATACATTTTTAAGATGTCACTGAGCAGAAGTACAAAGAGCTTTTTTCCCAGAAAATGAGTCAGTAGATATATTTGATGGGCACATGCTAAGAGCATTACTGAAGGCACCTTGGCTCTGTTAGAGAGGACACAGGCATTAATGGCACATGCAAGGAATATCAGTAAGATAGAGAAGATATAATCCAACTTGCAGTGGTGGCCTTAAAGAGTGCCTTGCCTTCACCAGCATGCACCACTATGGATAATTGGAAGAAATCTGCTGACCAGCTGAGGACTCTTGCAACAAAATTGTCAGTGGGACCATTTATAATCAAACTGAAGATTCCATGAAGGTACCCTTGTCTCACCCCATAGTAGAAGAGTCAAGGTGTGAATATTCTCTCAGAAAGTTTTAGAGGGTACAAGGATCCAAAACACTAGAAAGCAGCACAGTTAAAGAATAAAGAATAAATAATTTAAGGTTCAATTCAATTCAGTTCCTTAAAAATACAGAGAACTCTTTTAGATACTGATCACAAAACCAATTCTTAGACAATAATGGTAAGGTGGAGGAAAATTGCTTTAACTTTTGCAAAGAAATTCACTGGTGTCAACAGTTTTTATGAGTTGTCATAGAATTCAGTGCAAGCTTACTGGCAAAAGAACATTACAAAAGGACGAAGGTTCTGATTTAGAAGTCAGCAGACCTATATTCCATCACAAAACCGACGGATATTCTGTCTGCCTTAGTCCAAGTGCTGTATACTCCTAATGCACGCCTACCTTCTACATTTGTCATGGAGAACCCATCTTCTAAGCTCTAAATTAGACTCTTAGTCTCTCATTCTAACTGGCACAGGCACAAACAGGGGTTGTGCCTGAATTGGCATTGCAACTCATCTACAAATTTCACACTGATCTGTTGTTTCTTCATAACTCTTATATAGAGTCAATAGCATTAGTCAGGTAAGGCATGGAAAGAAGAGCCCATTAACCTCTTTGTCTAGCAGTCTATTGAAGACTCAATGTGCAAGTCTCCTCCAATTCGTTTATCCATGAACTGATCTTTCTCCATTGATATAGTACTTTTGACTTTATTGGCATTTCACTAGCAATAAGGCAACCCCTACAAAATGCCTATGGCTTTTCTTAACCTGCCTGATCATTCCTGTTGCCAATAGCAAAGGCTCCCTAGGCACCCTCTCCCCCATAATTTTTTTCTGCTAGATCACATAATTATTACCAGTACAAGAACGTATTTATCCAAACAGACTCCCATGCCAAATGCTCAAAGTCAGCACTGTCCAGTTCTTTTTACATTGCCTCTAAGTAGATAATTTTCAGATTTTTCAAGGGATCGAATGTAAAAACTGAAATTGAAGTGCACTGGAATCTAGGCAGAATCAGGTGCAAAGGCCCAGCACTAACCTGCCTCTAAAAGACAGCAAAGAGTTAAAATACGTTTTAAGCATAAATTCTGTTTATGTGAATGTATTGTAATTTGGAATCAAGCATAACTGTTGGATGATACGAACCCTTTTTGGAGCTTGAAAATAAGTAACCTCATTATGTTTCCATTCTCCAGTAAGATTTTCAGTGTTTCACAGTCATATTCTGAAGAAACTTTGTTGATGCCTTTCCTTTACATCATAAATGCAGGTTATCCCCCTTTATAATTAAGGGCCTGATGAGTTTGGCAGGTGGGGGACTCCAACACAAACATGATGGATATCCTGTCCACCATATTACAAATGCTGTAGGCTATAATGCACTTGAAATATGGAGGAAGAAATATCAATCACGTGTGTGATGGAGTATCCAGTCTGACAAACTCTAAATCAATCTAATTTAATTTAGTGCCCGACTGGCAGCTTTCACACTTTCACCTCTCGGTGCACTAGAACTGCATTTACCTTACCTTGTCAATGTAAAAGTTAGAAGACAACTTTCCCGAGTGCTGATTTAAAACTGAGTTTAATTTATTTAAAGACATTTTTACTGACCAAAAACAGTAATCAGATGCATAGCTTTCCAGACTAGCATTGGAGCTTGTCAGTTTCATTTGAACCTTCCATCCTCCTCTTCCCGGTCCTCCATTCCCTGATAGAACATCAACAGGTGAAAGAACATGTTATGAATGCAAACACACCGTCAGAGGTCAGCAATTTACCTGTTGTTGGGTGATGGTGCTTTTTTTTACTAATGTCAATTTAAAGCTATTCTGATGGCTCAGGAGCTTGTTTAAGCCCATACGAATTTTGTTATTCCCTAACTGGACCTGTCCAACAATTATTAATTCAATTTACAATGTAAATAGTAAAGCACATTAGGCTTTTATAATGAAATGGGATGAACATTCAAAACAAAACCATAGAGGTTTATTAGGGCATTCACATTGGTACTTGTTAGACTTGCATCATTGGCGTGATCCCCCCAAACTCTTTGCTTCTGCTTCCCAGGTTGGTGATGTGTGCTGGACTCTGTTTTTGTTGTTTTTGATATTCTGGGCACTTTACCACTGCTAACCAGTGCTAAAGTGCAAGTGCTCCTATGTAAAATGTATGTGTAATTGGCTTTCCATGATTGGCATATTTGATTTACTAGAAAGTCCCTAGTACAGTGCACTAGAGGTGCCCAGGGCCTGTAAATCAAATGCTACTAGTGGGCTTGCAGAACTGGTTGTGCCACCCACAAGTAGCCCTGTAAACAATGCTCAGATCTGCCACTGCAGTGTCAGTTAGTGCAGTACTAAACTCCCAAATTCGACTTGGCAAGTGTACCCACTTGCCAGACCTAAACCTTCCCTTTTTATACATGTAAGGTACTCCTAAGGTAAGCCCAAGGTAGCCCCATATGCAGGGTGCAGTGTATGTAAAAGGTGGGACATGTACTTCTGTGTTTTACGTGTCCGAAAAGTGAAATACTGCCAAATGTGGTTTTCACTGTTGTTAGGCCTATCTTTCTAATAGGATAACATGGGGGCTGCCTTTAAATATTATTAAAGTGCAGATTCCCTTTGGAAGCAGATAGAAATATGGAGTTTAGGGGCTCTGAGCTCATAATTTAAAAATATATCTTTTAGTGAAGTTGGTTTTTAGACAGTGTGTTTGAAAATGCCACTTTTAGAAAGTAGGCATTTTCTTGCTTAAACCATTCTATGACTCTGCCTGTTTGTGGATTCCCTGTCTGGGTCAGTTTGACAGTTGGGCTGTTTGCACCTCTCTCTAGACAGTGACACAGAGGGAGCTGAGGTGTAGCCTGCGTATCCTGATGAGCCATCTGTGCTGGGTGGGAGGGAAGGAGTGGTCACTCACACCTGAAAGCCTGTGCCTGCCCTCACACAATGCAGTCTCCAACCCCCGGTGTGTATCTGGGACCTAGCCTGGGCAAGGCAGGATCTCACAAACAAGAGAGACTTTCCTTTGAAGTAGGCCTACTTCAAAGGCAGAAAAGAGTATAAGAAGAACACCTAAAACCCCTGAAAATTAGATCACTTCTTGAATCAAGAGGAACCTCTGCCAAGGAGTAGAGCTGAAGAGCTGAGGAGAAGTGCTGCCCCTGCCTGAGATTGTGCTTTGTTGGGCTATCCTGCAGCTGCCGCTTGTCTGTGAAAGGGGACAAAGACTGGACTTTGTGGAATCTTCCTGGTTGAGAAGACTCTCCAAGGGCATGGACTGAGTTTGCCCTCTGTACTGAAGTCTCAGGGCCATGTAAGATTTCCCCTACCAGCACCTGGACTCTCTGTGGAAACTTCTGCCCTGTCAAGTGGAGCCATGTCTAGTCCCTGGGCCCTGGAAAGGCAAAGCTGGTAAAAATCTGTTGGAAATGGCCTTTCTGCAGGGTCACCCCCAGAGTTTTTGCCTTCCTCCTTCTCTTTTTCTGACCTCATTTGTGCTGGCTTTAGGAGGCTTCACACTTTACCACTGCTAATCAGTGCTAAAGTGCATATGCTCTCTCCTTAAAACATGGTGACATTGGCTCATACCCAATTGGCTTATTTAATTTACTTGTAAGTGCCTAGTCAAGTGCATTACATGTTCCCAGGGCCTGTAAATTAAATGCTATTAGTGGGCTGCAGCACTGGTTGTGTCACCCACATAAGTAGCCCCCTAACCATGTCTCAGGCCTGTCACTTCAGTGCCTGTGTGTGCAGTTTCACTGCCACTTTGACTCAGTATTTAAAATTACTTGTCAATCATTAAAGTCTCCTTTTCCTACATATAAGTCACCCCTAAGGTAGGCCGTAGGTACCAATAGAGCAAGGTGCTATGTAGGTAACAGGCAGGACATGAACATGTGTGTTCTATATGTCCTGGTTGTGTAAAACTCCTAAATTCGTTTTACACTGCTGTGATGCCTGCTCCTTTCATATGATAGCATTAGGGCTACCCTCATATACTGTTTGAGTGGTAGATCTTGATCTGAAAGGAGTAGCCAGGTTATATTTAGTATGGCCAGAATGGTGATACATAATCCTGCTTAATGGTGAAGCTGGATTTTATATTACTATTTTAGAAATGCTACTTTTAGAAAGTGAGCATTTCTCTACACGTAAATCCTTCTGTGCCTTCCAATCCAATCCACGTCTGGCTAGGTTTGGTTGACAGCTCCCTTGTGCATTCACTCAGACAAACCCCAAACACAGGATGCTCAGTCACACTTGCATACATCTGCATATTGAATGGATCTTCCTGGGCCGGGATGGTGGAGGGCCTGACACTTATGTGTCAAAGGACAGTAGCCTGCCCTCACACAAAGGACTGAAACACCCCCTACTGGGACCCTGGCAGACAGGATGGAGCTGAAAGGAGACCTTGTGCACTTCCAAGCCACTCTTTGAAGTCTCCCCCACTTCAAAGGCACAGTTGGGTATTCAAGCATGGTCTCTGACCCTACCAACTTGGACACTTCTGGACCACCGGAGAAGAAACCCTGAACCAGAACCTGCAACCTGCCAAGCAGAAATGCCTGGCTGCCAAAAGGACTCACCTGGACTGTTTTTCTGAGAAGGACTGCTGCCTTGCTGTTGCCCTGCTGCCTTGCTACTCTCTGGCTGTGCTCAGAAGTGCTCTCCAGGGGCTTGGATAGAGCTTACCTCCTGTTCCCTGAAGTCTCAGGACCAAAAAGACTTCATTCCTGTAAGAGAACTCCCTGTGCGGTGGAAATCAATGCACAGCCTGCAAGAAACGACGCACAGCCTGCATCGCGGTGAAAAAATCACTGCATGGCAAACTGGAATGACACAGCCAGACTTCACAAGGAGAAGATTGACGCAGCACCAGCATAGCAACCGGAAATTCGATGCACAGCCCACTGGATCGACGCAAAGCTAAGCCAGAACAACGCAGACCGACTTCCTGAGAAATTTCCATGTAATACCCACCGGATCGACGCAGCCCTTGTGACTTCATCCTGCAAGTGCCAGACTTCAATGCATCATCCCCGGGGCATTCGAAAAACCCCGCAGCCTGAAGAGGATCCCAGTCTATGCGCTGGAAATCGATGCAAAGCCTTCCCTGTGTGAAAACTCAATGACGCATCATCTGTGTGCGCCTGAAAAATCAACGCACACCTCCCCGTTTATCACGCATCTACTCCTCTGCAGTCCCTTGCGGAGAATTTGAATGCAAACCAGGTACTTTGTTCTTGCAAGAGACATTTGTTGCTTTTAAAAGACTATAGACACTTTATATCACTTTTACAGTGATAGTTCAACGTGTACTTATTGCATCTTGTTCGTTTTGATCTGCATCTTATCAGATAAATATTATGTATTTTTCTAAACACTGTGTGGTGTATTTTTGTGGTGTTCTACTGTGTTATTGCATGATTTATTGCACAAATACTTTGCACACTGCCTTCTAAGTTAAGCCTGACTGCTCAGGGCCAAGCTGCCAGAGGGTGGGCACAGGATAATTTGGATTGTGTGTGACTTACCCTGACTAGAATGAGGATCCTTGCTAGGACAGGGGGTAACCTAACGGGCAACCGAAGACCACATTTCTAACAAAATCCAAGAAAACCGACTTCGGACGACTCCAGACCAATGCCACTGCCGAATACCGTGACGCCACCTGCAACCAACTCTGTGGTCCTCGCTGGAGTGCGACGACCCTCGCAGGCCTGACATCACTGCAGCCCCACTGAAGTCCGCGACTCCGTGGAAGTCGATGCACCACGTCATGACCGCCGGATAGTGACTCCGCCCAAAGTGCACTGATTCAACTCCGCACCGATGCCACCTAACCTCCACCGCTCCGCAGCAAGGATCCAACGCCTCTTCGTGACATCTCCGCTCCCTCACCCCACAGCACCAGACCAGCGCCGCCTCGGATTCAGCGCTGCCTGCAATCCCCGACTTCATGCCCGACTTGTTCTTACATTTTACTAAGGTACTGTACCTGGGGGTCTGCGTGACTCCGTACCCTTCCCCGTTGGCGTCGGATTGTTGGGAATTACTCTGTCACAACGCCGTGTTATCACTTCATCGAAGCATTTTGTGTTTCTAAGTTCTATTTTTTAATTTAATCTTTGAAAATTCATAACTTGACTTGTGTATGTCAGATTTTTGTCGTTTTGGTCTTGTTTTGTTTATATAAATGGTGGCTATTCTTCTAAACCTGTGCTGAGCCATCTGTTGTGTTTTACTATATTACTGTGTGTGTTGGTACAAATACTTTACACCTGGTCTCTGACGTTAAGCCTTCCTGATCGTGCCAATCTACCAAGGGGGTAAAGCGGGGGGTTAACTGAGTGTGATTCTGCATTACCCTAACTAGAGTGAGGGTCCTTGCTTGGACAGGGGATAAGCTGACTGCCAACCAAAGACCCCATTTCTAACAGTACAGTTATCTTATAACATGGTGGTCAGAATAAAATGCAGGTAATGTATAACAGACACATATATAGTTTAGCTCTCAGTAATACTTCAGTGCTCAGACTGACATAGTGTCACCTCCTAAAGGGCAAGGGAAAGTGATCCCATAACCCTCAAGAGGAGGCTTCTTTTATAATGCAAAATACAAAAAAATACATGAAGACAATTGTATAAAGGTCCTAAGATATTGATCAAATCAGGTTAAAGTAAGAATGATACAGTTTCTGAAATCACATTATGCAGCACTATACCACAGATTCACATAATGCATTTCCGATCCCTAGTGCTCTCTAGACACCTAAACTGTTAGTACAATTATTCCTACTTATTATACATGGACAGGTTCTCATGAGAAGCCACTATGATCACAATAGGTGAAGTTCTGGAAAGATTCACTCTGAGTGGAACTTTGTGCTACTGAACTCTGAAGAAAAGAAACATCATTCTGCACCTGAGAAAGTGGCATTACATATCAAACATTTTTTACAACATTGCCCGTACGTGAATTATCTATGTGCAGACTGAGGCAAAAACAAAAAGATGAACACATACTGAAAAAATGCCTGCAAGCCACACCAATCATTTTGGAACTGAGGACTACATTAGCCAAAGTTAAAATGAATGTAACCAGCTTAACATACATGATAACTATTCTCATATTATATTAAAAAATAAACCTTATCAATCCCTTCCCTGAAGACTTTTTAAATCATTGCAATTCACATTACATCCACTAAGTCCCTTTACATCCAGTCTTCTCTAATTTCAACTTCTTGTGTGTGGCTTCCTCCAACTTGTTCATCTCATCATACATCTTGGATTGGATGTCCTCCAGCCTACAATCTTCCTGTTTTCTTTTTTTTCTGCTTTTTGCTGACAGCTTTTTCACATACCCACAATTTAATCCTCTCCTTGATGTAATGCATCTAACACTCTTTATGCAGATATAAACAGCTATCAGGCACTTACATGTAACATCTCTGTATGCACAGCATGCAAAAGACTCCACCTTCTTTTCCTAATTATATATCTAACGTTAACCTGTTTTGCATACCAGTGGCTTGCAAAGTCATTAGCTCCCTGTTGATGGTTTTTAATGCACCAGCAGTGTTAGTAGCTAACGGATTCACTGAAGTAGATAGATTTCTATTCTTTACATCATGGAAAGCTATAGCAGCTTAAGGAATTATGGCACCAAATATGTCTCCTAACATTTGATCAAAGCTACTTTTGTTTCTCTTTACACTCACTAAATTTGTCCACATGATTAACACAGGGGAAAACTAAATCTAAATAGCAACAACCTTTCTAATCACAAGGAAGTTTAAAATAGGCTGTCTTACCTCATGCATAATACATTTCCTTGATGATATGTTTGAAAATGTGCTCTTGTCCAGTCAAAATTATATTATTTGCCACATACCATTCTTCACATTTGTTCCAGCCCACTAATTCTGCTTTTTCATTCAGTTTGTTTTCACATACCATACACATTTGCTGTCATGACTCAATCTTGTGCCCTCTGCTTGGTGGGCACTACTTACCCACCTCATGTCATTCCTTCTACTGTGGCACCCCTTTTGTCATCAAAACTCCATGACTTCCCCTCTTCCGTAAGGCGTGAAACTCCTCTTGTGTTGCTATGCAAGTTCCATCTAGTTTGCACTTGCAAATGTCACATGCCCTGTTTGGGTGGGCCCGTTTCCACTATTAACCTTGTACTTGATATTGTCAATTGCCGTTTGCAACCTACTGCTTGTTAAGACATGCCTGTTTGTATGTAACAGGTGATTCTTCCCAGATTCCTTTGGAAGCTTCCGTGTGCAGCACATGCTCTTCTGGAATATTCTCAGCTTTTGGTATAAACAGCCTTCCGAACTTGCATCGTACCTGTATCTGGACCGGCACTCGCCCCTGTCACCTCCTGCACAAGCAGTTTCCCTGCACGCACCTCCTGGGTTGCCTGGATCTCCTTTGCTCCTGCTCAGCGCAAGCTTCATTTCTGCATCATCTGGCAAGTCTCCCAGAAAACACCGGACGTCCCCATCTTCCAGGTCCGTTCCGATGACTCTGAGATCCTGACTCCTGAGAACCCTCAGGGCCTCTCCTCCAGAAGCTACGATTCTGTCTCGTTTTTACCTTCTAGCAGCGACCCAACTGCTGTCTCTGAACTTCTCAGGTTAAGTACCTCATCCCAGGTTAGTGTGCATTAATCTCTAGTAGTCCTTGAAGGCCTGTCTGTTACTTCTTACTTCTGTCACTGGACTTCATCAGTAACTCTTGGTTTTCTGAACTGTTGCCCTTCGACTAGAGACTGTCTCCTGAATCACTGTACCTCCAATAAAGTGTATCTTGGGATTGTCCATGACTCCAACCTGTGTTTCAGTGGTAGTCGTGAATCTAGATCTTTGGGAGAGCCTCTCACTCCACTGCATGTTCCTTATGCAACCTTGGAACTCTCAGCAAATCCAACCTTGTGTCTCAATCAAATCTTATTTCTAATATTGTCATGTTTTCAAGTGTCAACCAATGTACAGAGTTTAATCCCAGGAGTGTTGATAACTACAACTTGTATCATGAACAATTCCGTTTCAGTCCACAAACTCAGGAATGCTGGTGCCTTGCGATACTTAGTACATATTTGCATCTTGATCAGGGGCGGTTCCTGCTTTAGGGCACTGGGACTTGTAACTTTTCCTGTAACCTTTTACATAAATCTTTATCCTCTATTCTACGTGAACTGCCTACCTGACTCCTACTTACGAAGAAGAAATCTTTGATCACAACACTGTAAGCCAAACTTACGTGTGAGGAGAACAATGAAAACAAAGAAGTGAAGATAAATTGAAGATTGGAGACTTATTAAGGAAAAAGAGGTGCACTGAAACCCAACAGTGTCTTTTCTACCAAACAACCTGCAGAAGTGTAAGGGAGTTGGTCTGGCTGAACTCCAAATGTATGAAGATATACAAAGATGATTGTGTAACTAGTGCAAACATTGTGTGGAGTTGACTTTGATAGGGCATTTCGTCACTTCTGCAAGACATACTGGTGGTGAAAGAACCGGCAGTAGGTGAAGACGTACCGGTAGTGAGTGAACTGGCAATGAGTGAAGTATGGGCTTTGTCAGCAATTTTACCTTGAATTAATCTTTGCCTGCAGAGAAGTGTGGTGGGCAAGTATGTCTGGGCATAATGGGCGAGTCATCCTAAATTTTGCTGCAGTAGTAGAATGCAGGCATTGTGCAGCGTGATACAGGTGAGATGCAGTGTTATGGTTTGAACGGCACTTGTGGTCCCACATGTCCGTGCATAGCCCTGTTTTCTGAGTCATTGTCGAGCCTCCAGGTCAAGATGCGTTTCACGAACAATCAATGCCTCACAAGGAGAAGCTTTTACACCATTGTGCATGCCGTTAGGAGCTGCTGCTGCCAGGAATTTTAAGTATGATGATCGAGTGTGGTGTTTGAAAGTAACCACTAGGACACTGTGTGCTGCCCCCAAGAATTCTGTGGGGATCAGTTCAGAACCTATTGTCAAGCATGTGTGAGGTTCGCATTCATGGCCAACATAGTGACATCACAGCTGGGAGGGTGGTATGTGAACTGGTTTGTTGTTGCAGCAGCTGGTGGCAAGACCAGGAAGTGTTTAGCAGTGTTATCACCAGGACAGTGCGACATGCATCGGAGAATTGCATTTTTTTCGGGTACAAAAGTCAACTGGAGCCGTCTTCTGTAAGGAGAAGTATACAGAGCCATTGTGTAGACTGGAGCTATTTTATCTGAAGAAAAGTATATGGAGCCGCTATGCAGACTTGAGCGGCACACTATGGGACATTGGAGCTGCATTTGGAGACTCAAAACACCTCAACAAAACAAACTGCATTTAAGATGTGCATCCAGCGTTATGGGGCACTGTCAGCGTTCTAGAAGATTATGGCCTTCATTATGATATTGGCGGTAAATCCCACTTACCACCATGCTGGCGGCTGCCAACATACCGCTGCGGTAGCGGTTATCCGTTCACCATATTATAAAACATATACACCAATCCGACAGAATACAGCCATGTACACAAATCCGCCAGACCAAAGGTCAGAGATAAAGTGGCAGTCCCAAAACCCATACCGTTACGCCAACAAAACAACGTCTATCACATTATGATCCACGAATCACCACGACAGACATTCAACGGCGGTAAACCATTGACAGTACATACAGCCGCGCTCAGAAAGGACACCCACATACAAAACAACACCACATTGGCCAATACCAAATACACACACCTGACACTCATACACACACCACACCCACACACCCACACCACTACAAAACACACACCCACATTATCCACAACCCCTTACGAACACCAATTGCCACCAGGAGACTGAGAAGAAGGGCACAGAGACAACTAGACACACACACCACTTACACCCATACACCCCTCACGCACTCAAATCAAATCAAATCAAAGCATTTATAAAGCGCGCTACTCACCCGTGAGGGCCTCAAGGCGCTAGGGGGAGGGGGTTACTGCTGCTCAAAGAGCCAGGTTTTGAGCTGCCTCCGGAATGCAGGGTGGTCCTGGGTGGTCCTGAGGTTGGCGGGGAGGGAGTTCCATGTCTTGGCTGCCAGGTAGGAGAAGGATTTCCCACCTGCTGTGGTGCGGCGGATGCGAGGGACAGCGGCGAGTCAGAGGTTGGCGGAGCGAAGTTGGCAGGTGGGTGTGTAGAAACTGAGGCGACGGTTGAGGTATTCGGGTCCCTTGTTGTGGAGGGCTTTTGTGCGCTTGGGTGAGGAGCCGGAAGGTGATCCTTTTGTTGACAGGAAGCCAGTGTCTTAGGTGGGCGGAGGCGTTTTGTATTTTCTGCAGACGTTTATGGAGTTTAGCGGTGGTTCCTGCCTATAGGGTGTTTCCGTAGTCCAGGTGGCTTGTGACGAGGGCGTGGGTCACAGTTTTTCTGGTGTCGGCGGGGATCCAGCGGAAGATCTTACGGGGCATGCGGAGAGTAAGGAAGCAGGAAGATGATACGGCGTTGACTTGCTTCGTCATGGTGAGAAGCGGGTCCAGGATGAATCCGAGGTTGCGTGCGTGGTCTGAGGGGGTAGGTGCGGTGCCTAGGGCCGTGGGCCACCAAGAGTCGTCCCAGGCTGACGGGGTGTTTCCGAGGATGAGGACTTCTGTTTTTTCTGAGTTCAGTTTCAGACGGCTGAGTTTCATCCATTCTGCGACGTCTTTCATTCCATCTTGCAGGTTGGTCTTGGCGCCAGTGGGGTCCTTGGTGAGGGAAAGTATCAGCTGAGTGTCGTCGGCATAGGAGGTGATGATGATGTTGTGTTTGCGTACGGTGTCGGCGATGGGGCTCATGTAGACATTGAAGAGAGTCGGGCTGAGCGAGGAGCCTTGTGGGACGCCGCAGATGATCTCGGTGGGGTCTGAGCGGAATGGAGGGAGGTAGACTCTTTGGGAGCGGTTGGAGAGGAAAGAGGTGATCCAGTCCAGGGCCAGTCCTTGGATACCGGTGGAGCGCAGGCGGGATGTTAGGGTTCGGTGGCAGACAGTGTCGAAGGCAGCCGAGAGGTCGAGGAGGATAAGGGCGACTGTTTCTCCGTTGTCCATCAGAGTTCTGATGTCATCTGTGACTACACTACACTCCACATCACACAACCCCACATTAGCTAACACACCCTCACCAACACACATCACACAACACCCATGGCACCACAAAGGCACCCCCGTTTCACTGAGGAGGAGTTAAGGGTCATGGTGGAGGAAATTGTCAGGGTAGAGTCACAGCTCTTTGGAGCACAGGTACAGGAAATATCCATAGCAAGGAAGATGGAGCTATGGCGGAGAATCATGGACAGGGTCAACACCATGGAACAGCACCCAACAAGAAGGGACGACATCAGGAAGAGGTGGAATGACTTATGGGGAAGGTGTATTCCATAGCAGCAAGGCACCAGCTCGCCATACAGAGGACTGGCGGTGGACCCCCACGTCCTCCCCCACAGCTCACAGCATGGGAGGAGCAAGTCTTGGCAATACTGCATCCTGAGGGACTCACTAAGGTAGGACTGGACACTGGTAAGTCAACATTTACTAATCATCACCCCATACCTGTATGCCATCTCACACCCAGACCTTCACTCCCATCACTACACTCCAACTCACACACTGCACCTACACATCTCACTAACCCCAATGCCAAGCCCTGCATGCCATACCAATGCATGGACACCCCTCCCAGCCATGCATGGACACCCATCACTAAAGCATGCACAGCATAGGGAAACTAACATACCCACAATACATCACCATACACAAGCAAAAGCTGGCAGGGCAACACCAACGATAGAGGGGAAGACAGGGATGTACAATATGTCATACACATGAAGCATAATACATCACTTACATCCCCACAGGTACCCCAGCCAATGTCAATGGAGAGGAGGTGCCACCACTATCCAGTCCCCCAAGAGAAGAGGCCCCCAGTGATGACAGTAACTCTGGACTTCAGGATCTGGGACAACTCCAGAGCCAGTTACCCAAGCACAATCACAGACCACCACAGAGCCTCCCCCATCAGGATCCAACACCAGACCACTCACCCACTGTACCCAATCCTCTGTCCCCAGGACACGTCAATCAGCAGTGTGCCCACCTGTACAGGGACCCCAGGCCACACCTCGCCCCCAAGACACTGGGTGGGGACCAAGGCTCACCTATAAGCTTCACCCTGTGCCTCTGTAGTTGGCCCATCACATTTGAGATGCTGCTATTCCTCAGGACAAAGGCATCATGCACCGACCCAGGATATTTAGCACTGACGTGGGCGATGTTTTGGTCTGCCAGGCACACAATCTGCACATTCATGGAATGGACACTTTTACGATTCCGGTACACCGGTTCATTCTGGTTGGGGGGACAAACGCAATATGTGTCCCGTCAATCGCCCCTATAATATTTGGGATATGTCTCATTGCATAGAATCCTGCCAGACCTCCCTCCTGGGGGAAAGCTACATAGCTGCAAATGTGTTTTTAACCAGGGAAGACAACACTCTTGCCGGAAGATTGGGAACATTGGCTGTGCCATTCCTGCTGCCAAGCCCACTGTCACTTGGAAAGAACCAGTTGCCAGGAAATGGAGAACTGATAGTACTTGCACAAGAGGGGGGATCCCAGTCGGATGACGGATAGATGAGACCAGGTCTGGCTCGCCGACATTGGGCGTTGTAAGGGTAGGCGGTCGTAAACCACCGTGCAATTCCTCATTGAATAATATTGGGCCATATGGAGTACAGTGGCCAATGGGGATGTATGCCAGCGGTGACAGTGTACACCCCGTGGACGTGACTGACATTTTCTAAATCATTCCTCATTTGTTTCCTGACCTTCAGCAGGAGAAGACCTATACTGCATGTGCTGCTGTGACCTGTGCCTGGAACCTACAATGGCCCGTGTGACCTGGGAAAGGGCTCCATCCTTCACTTTGGAGGAGTTTGAGCGACTGATGGATAGGGTCCTACCCCCATTACGGACTGCTGTATGGGACCAGACCAACAGGTGAGCACACTGTGGGCACGATGCATGTGGCCTGGATGCATGGAGATGTGTGTGAAGGCATTGTGTATGGGGGGATTATCTGTTGGCGGTGTACATGCTGTGTGCTCAGCTATGTGTGTGTCAATGGTGATGGAAACAGCTATGGTGGGCCATGTGTGTGACAGGCTGGACTGTTAGTTTAATGGTGTTCTCCTGTCTTTACTGCCTCTGCAGGTCAGCGCCCATCAAAAGAAGGGAATATAGCGTGCCATCGCCAAGGAGGTGCGGACCCTAGGGGCCTATGGCAGGCGGAGCACCCACTGTCAGAAACCGTGGGAGGACTTGAGATGCTGGGCACGGAAGACCGCGGAGGCCCAGCTGGGGATGGCCTCTCAACGAGGAAGGGGTGCCTGTCAGACTGTGACCCCCCCCTGATGGCCCGCATACTGGCGGTGGTGTACCCTGAGCTGGATGGGCGCTTGAAGGAATCACAGCAGCCACAAAGGGGTGAGTACAGTGGGTATCATTACATATTTTGGCTGGTGGGGTGGTATCCGGGTGGTGGTTGTGTGTTAGTGGGTGCCCCTAAGGCCAGGCCAGACATTGCAGCATGGCTACTCTGAAGGGTAATAGCTGCACAGCAAATTCAGGTAACCTAGCTTGTTAATAGTCACTTTCAGGCAGGGCATTGTGGGTCCCAGGTGTGCTGCAGTAGGCGGTGTGTGCTCCTCATCATGCCTTGATGACTTGCCATATCACTGGTAGTGCAATGCATATTGCTTAGGCTGGTTCCCTGTGTGTGAGGGTGCTGTGTACGCCAACGGTGGTGTTGGTGCAATAATTGACCGGGTGTTTCCTTTTTCTCTCTTCCCCCTTTTTTTGTTCTGTCATCCTGTCCCTGTGTGCATTACCATCATCTGGCGGAGGTGCAGGGGCACCGGCAATAGAGGGAGCTGCATCCCTCTGGAGGCAGAGTCACTAACGCCCAGGGAACCAGTGGGACGGAGGGCGAGGGGAGCACCACAGCGGAGACAGAAGGAGACAACACTGACTCAGATATCTCCTCTGAGGCGAGCTCCCTGGTGGTGGCAGGCACCTCTGTGACACCCCAGCGCAGGTACAGCCACCACCCCCGTACCAGCACCGCCCTCCCAGTAGCCCCTCAGCGAGTTGTTCGTGCCTGCTCACCTATGAGGGTGAGCATCTCCTTCGCCCCAGGCACCTCAGGGCCTGCCCCAGTGAGCAGTGCTGCCCTGAGTGAGGAAGCTATTGACCTCCTGAGATCCATCTCTGTAGGGCAGTCAACCATTGTGAATGCCATCAAGGGCTGGCATCCCAGATGCAGCAAAGCAGTACGTTCCTGGAGGGCATTCACAGTGGCTTGGCAGCCCAACAGAGATCGATTCAGGCTCTGGCCTCCTCCTTGATGGCAGCCACTGCCCCTGTTTCTACTGCCCCCCTCCAACTACCACTTCCCAGTCCCACTCCCCTCAACCCTAACACATCTCAGGCACACATACAGACAAGCATGCACACAAGAGTGGCACAAGCAAACACAAGCACACACTTCATCCCACAAGCACTCACACAAACACCATACAGTTGCAGACACAACAACATCCACTGCCTTCACTGTCTCTCTCTCCTCCTCCTCTACCTCCCTCCCAGTCACATCCACACTAACACCTGAATGCACTACATCAACATCCACTATTAGCATCACCACTCCAAGCAGAACACACACCTCACTGGCAGACACCTCCACAACAACCATGCACACGTTCCTTGTGTCCTCTACCAGCGTGTCTGTCCCCCCCCCAAGGGCCACAAAAGCAAGCATTTACATACCCAACCGCCACCCACCTCACATCAGCATACATCCCATGCACCTGCACCCAAGTCCAGCAGACATACACCTCCAACAACCACTCCCTCATCCTCCACTCCCATTACTCCTCAATCCCCCCCGCCCCACCGTCCCTAAAAAGCTTTTCCTTTCCCAATTTGACCTCCTCCCTACCATGTATGGGCAGGGAACCAAGGACACAGCCCAGCACCTCAGCCAAACAGTCCACAGGGACAGTTGTAGCACCACCTACTCGTGGTGGGAAGGATACCAAACCTTCATCACAGAAGGGGAAGGAGCAAGTACCACCAGGGAAGAAGGGGAAGGGGCCTGCACCACCAGGGAAGAGTTTGAAGAGTCCTGCACCACCAGGGAAGTGTGTGAAGAGTGCTGCACCACCAGGGAAGAGTGTGAAGGGGCCCAGACCATCAGGGAAGAGTGTGAAGGGGCCTGCACCACCTGTGAAGAAGGGGAAGGGGCCTGCACCAGCTGTGAAGAAGGCAGAGGGAGCCTGTACCACCAGGCAGAGAGGGGAAGAGCCCATCCACCCCTTCCAGGAAGGGTAAAGGATCCAAGGCCCATGGACAGGAGGAGACAAGGCACTCTGCGCCAGCGGAAGCTGTCAGGCTAACACCGCCACCATTACCAGCTGTCACGGGGCCCCCACCGCCAGCTGTGGAAGTGCAGCCATCAGTGAGTGCAGGGGCTGCCCAGGAGGCTCCTCCAACCACCACCACAGTGCAACCATCGGACACTGCAGGGGCTGCACAGGAGGCTCCTACAACCACCACCACAATGCAGCCTTCGAACAGTGCAGAGGCTGCCAAAGAGGCTCCTACAACCACCACCACAGTGCAGCCATCAGACAGTGCAGGGGCTGCCCAGGAGGCTCCTCCACCATCACCACAATGCAGCCATCGAACACTGCTGAGGCTGCAGAGGAGGCTCCTGCAACCAACACCACAGTGCAGCCCTCACGACCAGTGGATGCCATGTAGGCCACCCTCCAGGGGCTGCTGTGCCGGCTGCCCCCTCCAGAACCAGTGGGGGAGTCACCCACTTCAGAGACTGTGGCCTTGCACTCCCAAGGATAAAGCAATTGGCATGTCGCCCTATCTAGCACCAGTGGGCAAGTCACCCACTTCAGAGACTGTGGCCTTGCACTTCCCAGGACAAAGCAATGGGCATGGAGCCCCATCCACAACCAGTGGGGAAGTTTCCGTATTCGGCTGAGGTAACCACCCACCCCCCTGAGGTACCTTCCCACTTGCAAAATGATGCCCCTGCAGTGTTCTCTCCGGATGTGTCAGGATACAGGTCGGGCCCTGTGGCCTTGTGTGCCCTCATGACTAGCATTGGCCCTTTACGAACATTTGTATATATTTGGTTTGTGTGGTGGGTTTTGCTATGCTAATACATTGTCGGTACTTCAGCATTGTGGTCTGTGTTTTATTATGCCATGCGTCGTGTGCCATTGTTTTTTGTGTGCCTCTGTTGTATGTATGGTGTGTGTGTCGGGTGTGTGTCGTGCGTGTGTGTGTGTCACTCTCGTTTTCCTCCCACACTCCCTTGTGTGCTAGGTGGCTCTACTCACCGTCGTCATCTTCATCGGCGTTGGTGTTCCAGGTGGAATATGACGTAGAAGATCATCGGGAAAACTTGCAGTTCGGGTTCCATGGCGCCGTGGTTCTTCCCTGTGTCTCCAATGGTGAGTACTTTCACTTCTGAGCTGCCAGGCTTTTGTTGGCGTTGGTACTGCCCCGGAAAAGGGGCCAGTTTCGTGTGTTTTAATATGGTGGGTGGTACTTTGTCTCCCGCCTGGCTGATGTTGGCTGCTGCCGTGGTGAGTGTTTTGTCCGCTGTGGCGGTTGGTGTGGTACATTGGCTCTCTATGGGATTTATCACTGCCAAGGTCATAATTTGGCGGTACTTACCGCCAGCCTGTTGGCGGTATTACCGCCACTTTATCACTCACCACCAGGGTCATAATGAGGGCCTATATTTCTTGAATTATGAAACTGCTGATCCTCACATGGTATTTGGGGGTAATGAACTGTTTTATTACGATGTGCTGCATTGGGTGGTTTTGGATCTGTAAGCAGTGTTCTATGCAAATGTTGAGGTGAAATGTCGCTCACCAGACAGGAGGATTAAGGGTTTGCTGCCAGAGAACATTTTAATGCTATGCTGAATGTTTATATTTGATGTCAAATTGTATTGTACATGTTTGCTCATTCTGTTGCAATTTTGAGTGGACTAGTCAGGAAAATATGTGTATATTTGTTGTATGCAATATATTGTGTCACTTGGGTCCCTGCAGAATGCACAGTAGAGGGTGTCCATGTTTTGCATGCATATGATCGATGTCTTGCCATTTAAGTCTCTGGTCCTGTGAGAGCATGCAGTAGACGGTGAGCGCACCTAAGCCTGAAAGAGTAGGCGGTATAGCGTGAAAGTGTAGTGCTAGTCCAATGCTAAATTCACAAGATGCCCTATTGTTTGGGATGAGTGTGGGTTGAAAGAGACCCATTGTTAAATTCACAAGATGTCCTGTTTTTTTAGATGAGTGTGGGTTAAAAGAGACCCGCTGCTAAATTCACAAGATACCCACTGTTTTGGGTTGAGTGTGGGTTGAAAGTGACCCGTTGCTATCTTCACAGGATACCAGCCCCGAAGCAGGAGCATCTGGAGATCCTGAAAGGTATAAAAGAACCGTGGCAGAGTCATCATTTGATACAGGGAAATCCTCCCCTTCACATTTAGCGGAAGGGATTGCCTTTTGTGGAGGTCTGCCCTAGCCTTTCTCACTAGATGCTCAAAATTGAGGGACCAAGTGAGCTCTGGGTGAAGCACCACCTGGATGCCCAGATAACGGAAGCTGAGGCAGCGCACAGGGATCTCAGTTTGCCAATCAATACAGTCCAGGACGGGTGTCAGGGGCACCAATACCGATTTTGCAGGGTTGATGCAAAGATCAGAGGCCTCCCCAAAGAGCTAGAAGACTTGGAGACAGTGAGGCCCACTCTGTGCAGGGTCAGACAAATAAAGGAGGACATCATCCGTTTAAAGTGCGATGCAGTCCTCATGTTCATCGTCCCATCTCCATCCACACATCTGTGCGTCACATTGGAGAAGGCACGCCAGAGGCTCTATCACCAACATGAAGAGGAGAGTAGATAGGTGGCACCCCTGTTGAGTCCCTCCTCTGATAGGGAAGGCATCGGAGATGACCTCGTTCACCTGGACCTGCACAGTGGGGTTGGCATAGAGGTGGCGGACGAGTCCACGAAAGTGGGGCCCAAATCCAGCCTTCAATAGTACCTGCCCAGGTATGATGAGTCCACTTTGTCAAATGCTTTCTCGAAGCCAATGAGAAGCAATGCCAAGCTGGGGGAAGAAGATAATGATGGGCCAAGACAATAGGAATTCTCCGAAGGCAGTGTGGCGTACTGGGGGCCGGCATCAAGCCACACCGATCAGGTTGTATGAGGGTGCACAGGACCCATTTGAATCAGGTAGCCTCGCTGTTAAAGAGTGAGATCAGGCGGTAGTCGGTACAAGAGGTGTAGAGGGCTGTGTCTTCAGGATCACCGCGATAGTTGCAGCATCTATCTCGGGTGGAAAAGTGCCCTTCTGTAATATTTGATTGTAAAGACCAAGGAAAGGAGTCAAGGTCGTCCAGAAGGATGAGTAATATTGTGCAGGGAGGATGTTGGGGCCAGGGGTCTTTTGGGTGGAGATAGCCGCCCCTATCTTTACAGCCGACAAAGGCTTATCCATCATCTGGGTCTCAGAGTGAGACAATTGAGGCACAGATACTTCATCAAGGAAGTGAAGGTCAGGTTCAGGGTCTGCTGGACAGGGTGACGCATACGGGCGGCTGTAGTAGTTGGCGAACATTTGTGCTATGCCATTGAGGGTACGGTGGGCCTGACTGAGCTTGTCCATGACCTCGGACACTATCCTGTTCACTAGTGGGCAGGAGGCCTGCCAGTACTGCTGTTTCCCATTCTTGTCTCCCCTGGCTGTCAAGCTGCACCACAATTGTTTTGCAGTCTCAAAGGACTGAAGACGGATCTCCTCTCCCTGTGGGTCACCAGTGAGATCGTTCTTCAGGCGGAGGGCCCAGACCCCTAGGTGGGTGATCTGAGTGAGCACGCTTCTTTGTTCGTATTCAGGCGTTTGTCTTTTCTCTAATAGTTGCCTTACTGGCCACCCAGAGGGTGCCAACTGAGCGAACCGAGCCCTCATTAAGCTAAGAATAAGCTTTCAGTTCTTCTCCAAGGGCTTGAGTGTACAACTCATCCCAGAGATACCACGTGTTAAGTTGCCACTTTGGGCGCATCCGCTTGCTCGGTGAGCCAAGGTGAAGAATAATGGAGCATGATCAGATATGCTTTGGGGAAAAATCTGTATGTGGGACAGCACACAGCAAACTAAGGCCAGCATAAAGATAAGATCGATGCAGGAGTGTGAGTGGTGTGCTGCGGAGGTATGAGTGTACTGACATAGTTTGGAGTTCCAGACTCCCTTTACCTCACAGAGACCCAGAGTGGCAGCCACTGAGAAATATGGTGGCCACTGGCGCAACGCAATATCGAGGGGCCAGTAGTATCTATGTCAGGTGTGGAAACCACATTGAAGTCGCCTTCAACTATCGTCATTCCATGAGGAAGGATCAGCAGTAGCTTATAAAGATCCAGAAGGAGAGCAGCCTGTGCCAAGGGGCTGTATATGCACATATGAAGTTAATGGTTTGCCCTCAATTGTTCCCGTAAAGACAAGAAATCGGCCCTGCGGGTCCCTTGTTTTATGTGTGACAACCATGGGTAAGGAGAAGAGCAACAAGATTGCCACCCCTCTGGAACCTCCAGCAAAGCCAGAGAGGGAGACCTTATCAAAGCCAGGACGTACCAAGAAGGGACAGCAGTTACCCATTAGTTGGTTCTCTTGGAGCATCACAACATCGGGGAGGAATCGATGAGCATATTTCAGCACTGACATCCGCTTCATTCAGTCCAGCGGTCCATTAATTTTCCAGGACACGGCTTGTAGGGACATCATGTCGCAGGAAAGACATTGATTTAGGGCTCGGGGGACAAATGTCAACCAGAGAATATGCGTATCTCGAAGAGGGAGTGGTGGCGTGTTTGGACCATACTGAAAGGGAGAAAGCGCACATGAGTGTCTGAGTGCCGTGAGGGACAAAGTAGAAAACAAACAGTTCAAAGCACCCACAATAAACATGACATTACTGAATGCCAGCCCCGCAACAAACCCCCACTCCCCATACTTCCACCACAGAAGCATCTGTCGCCCTTGAAACAGAAACTAGTATATAACACAACTTGAATTGGGACTAGAGTGGCGGGCCCTTCCATAGTACAGGAACAGCTACAACCATCAAGACCAAGGATCTGATTTAGATCCAGGTGGATGGAATACTCTGTCACAAATGTGATGGATATCCCGTCCCCCGTATTATGATCCCTATAGGATGTTTGTGACTGAGTATTCCCCTCCACCAGGATCTAAATCAGGCCCTAACAATTTTAGCGAATAGCAAGACATCACACCGCACAACATCCAGTGCCTGGGAACTAGAGATCTATAGCTCAGGACTCTGTGATAAGTCAGTGTCCTCCAACTGCATGCCGGAGGAGGAGATATCTCATCCTGGAGGGTTTCTTGGTTCAGTCGAAGGTTCATAGTGGCAGCTGATAGAGATGACTGTCTTAAGGTTCATCGCAGGCCCGCTGGTGCGAGGATAGAGAGGGCAATTCAGATCTCTTTTTGCCACATCCTCAGTGCGAGTGAGTACGGTGTCTCCTCAGCTTGGGGGCCGCAATTGACCAGACCTTCCAGTGGACCCAGCCACTCGATGCGGGGATCCACTTGTGCTGCGGAGCGAGCGCTCCTCAGTAAGCCACGTCCAGGAAGCCTCTGGACATAAAGTTTGGGCCAGGAAAAGGAGCCTGTATGAGAGGCCGAGCGTCTGAAGCTTCTGCTTAACCACTGTGTAGGAACAGCACTGTTGCTGAACCTCTTTCGTGTAGTCAGGAAATATAAGCACCCTCACATCGGTGTACCGGAGGTCTGTATGTGAGCGCATCTCTGTCTTTGAAATTTGGGATTTGTGGAAGTGCAAGTTGTTGTGCCACAATCAACTTTTGCCACCTTCAGCACATCAGTGGAGTTTAGTTGTGCACATGAGAAGGCAGGGGACCTGAGATTTCAGGGTGGAGACCTCGTCTTCCACTGTAGATAGACAGGTTTTGGCTTTAGTGATCCTGGCCGTAGGGTTACACAGGTCTTGGTGGGGAAGAGCAACGTCTGTGCACACCTCTCCAATCTTGTTTCCACAGCAGTTTGAGAGGACTGGCTAGCCTGAAGGATTGTCACCAGATCGCTTCCAAAGGGTGGCTGCTTCTCAAGGTTGTCACTTTCAGTCTACCCGTGGCTCACTGTAAACTGATCCGTGCAGATCTGGAAGGCCGCCGGGCCAGCAGCTCTGTCCTTCCCCATGGTGGCTGGGGACTGACCATCACAGCAAGCCCTCGGAGGGGGGCTCAGTCTGCGTGCCCCACAGATGTGGCAGCATGAGCAGCCGGGCTCTGAGGGGGAGCATGCCCCAGCAGTTAAGACGCGGTCAGAGGGTCAGTCGCCACAGATGTGGAGGCAGTCAGGATTCAGGGACTGCGATGTGCTGTGCAATGCAGGGTACCAACCGGGGTACCAACAGAAAGCCTAATGGTGATTTGGCGTTGGGTAGTTCTCGCTAGGGTCAGGGCTGTCAGTAGACAACATTTGGTTAGGCCAGTCCAGTTCAACGGGTCCGAAGCCCACCTGCACCCTCAAAAATGTCTCAAGGCTCAGTCTTGGGAGCCAAGGCATGCAGTAGGGTAACAGGGACGATTGGCGAGGAATGGGCTTCCAATCTTCCAATATTGCAAGAGGACCAGACTGGGGACCCAGCGTCAACAGGGCCAAAAGAGCAGTATGCCCCCATATGCCGATGACAAGTCATTTATGGCAGGATTTGGCTGTATGAAAGTTGATTTCATTAAGGTTGTGCTCTGAAGCACTCTGTTGTGAGGTTTGTAATACTTGTGGTCCTGATATAAAGGAGAAAGTTGAAGGTGGGGAAAAACAATATAAAGTCCCCAGAGTCTCGCAGGGCCAGGGCGTCAATGGCGGCAAGTCCTGACCACAATTCACCCCAAACTGCGGTCCAGCGAGCAGGTACGTAGCCGTAGGGTGGCATTAGGGAGGTCAAACACTGACTTGTGGACCAGGCCAGGAGGCGTAGGCTGCTCAAGCAAGCATTGCAGTAAGGAAGTCCAGCACCGGATGGCTTTGTTGAGGCCCTCTCAAGTCCAGGGCCCAGCCAGACCACCATGAAGAGAGCCCAGCAGGATCCCGCTCTCCGCACCTGAGTTGCCACCACACTCCAGTAAAGCGACATAGCCTCCAGAGGGCCACCGGCCCAGCTCAGGCCCACAGCAGAGTTCAGACCCTCATTGCCCACTATCACCACGCTCAGCCGCGATGGACCATAGCCCATCCTCACAGCAAGTGTTGGCTGCAAGGGAGAGCGCAGAGGAGGCCACAAGGGTTCCGGGATTCCCACGAGTGGGGGTCGGAGGAAAGCAATAAGCTGCAGTTTCAGACAGTGTGGTGCAGGGGGTAGCCTGATGCTCGCCAAACCTCTGGACCCTGTGGTGTCCCAGGTAAGTCACGTGCACACCATCATGTTAGTGGGTGTTAAGGGCATTGCAGTCCGGCAGGCATGGAGGGCATCAGCAGAGGGTGTGTCTGGTCTAAATCCAGAGCAGGTCACGGGGGTGATTATGCAGCGCCTTCGCAGAGGATCAGGGTTCTCGATGGCTTGTAGATGGCAGCAGATGACAGAGGTGTCCAGTGCACTCATAGAGTGTGACTGCCATCTTGATGCTCCAAGCCACGCCCTCGATCCTGTAACCTTTAAAATAAATCTACAACCTCTATCCTACATGAACTGCCTATCTGACTCCTACTTGGCAAGAAGAATTATTTGATTACATCATCCTTCTCAACGCTAATTAATCTGCATGTAAATTGGTTAACAAAATTGTTAGTTTGGTTAATTTGCATAATGTGTGTCGGGTTACTAGACATAGTCCCCATGCGTTTGCTTTCACACTAAGAAAAGAAGGCTCTACTCCTCCCTTCAGCATCACTACTGTCCCACCTCTAGGTCTCTCCCTTCGCCACAAGACAACCATTCATCTCCAACCAAGCTGTTAAACTAGGCACCTTCCCAAAAGACACATCCTCAAAATCCGTCCTTTAGCTTTAACCCTCCCTCATGTATGGAACTCAGTGTTACAATGGCCCATGGAAATCTATGATTTGCATCAATCTATAATTCCGGTCTCTGATGATGTGCCAAACTGCTCTGTAATTGTCCTCTGATGTTCTTTGATGTTTTCTTCATGGAGGATTTTCCCTTCCTCTGTATTGTGATGCATTGGTTAACCAATAAAGAATTGCAAAACAAAAAAAAAGAATACAAGGCTCTAACAATAGGTACCCTCTCCAAAGAAACATCATAATTTGAAAGATATAATCCAAACAAATTCTATTGTTGGAATAGATTCATAAACACAATGCATGAAAGGAAGTAGGTGAGAGGAAAGCAATTGTAGCTACCCCCTCAGCAGCAGATGCAGGCAAAAAGGTGCAACTATAACAATTACAGACTAAAATTACATACATAATTATCTCTATACTGCAACTTATCATCTTGTTTTCTTATTTCATCTATTAAGGCCAGGTTATTGTTTATTGTAGATGAATCATGTCCAAATGTGTTGCTAAAACCACCAGGAAGTCAACTATGAATATTGATATCATAATCACCAAAATTATTTGTTAGATTTTGTAGCAATTTTTCTTGTTGTGTTTCTTCTATGAAAAATTCTAGAAAACTAAAATAAAAAATAAACTAATTTTACTGTGCAAAACCAATAAATCAACACGGTTAGTTCATTTGTTCAATGTTTTTCATGGAGGAAACCCTATATTCTTTGACTGGCTACCTAAGGTACAAAACAAACTCTAACTTGAGATTTCAGTTTGAATCTCAGTTCAGTATTTCATCAGGAAATTACTCAGATATGATTGTTTCACCTTTAGTCAATTGGTACATATGGAGGTTCTTTAAAAAATGTCTGGTCTGACTTTTGGAAATCAACTAGATAAGACAGTTGAAGGAGCCACACATTTTTTTATCAGGCACTCTTACTCTCTTTGATCTTTGGGCCTTTGGCTTTTCATTATCAGTATCACTTTGATCTACTTGCTTCTACTCTTTCTTCTTCAATTGCTTAGGATCTTTGTTCTTCCTGCTGTATTATTTTTTTCTTTCCTACACCGCTTGGCCACCTTTCTTCAATTTACACCTTTCCAACTGATGTGCTTATGACTAACTCTGATTCACAGCGACTGCCTTCATCTTCAGGTCTGTTTTCAACTACTGCTGGCAACCTTACTTCATTTGCCACAGGTAAAGGACTGTTTTCAATTTGATCATCTTCACTCCTCACAGAAGACCAAGACTCCCCAGGGTATTAGGAAATATGTATTCAGTATTTCTTTCTTTCTCTGGATTTGAAACTTTAGAGTATCCTCTCCTTGATATTGCCCCTGTGGTTCTAGGGCTTGATCAGCTGGGACAGGCTGACACGTGTCATGCAGAGACTCATTTTGAGCTTGTTCTCCTTCAGAATCCACACATCAGGCTGGAGTCTGAATTGGTAAATCAGTGGCTGCTGTCTCTGCTTTAGCTTGTCTCACCCTCTTTATGTTAGGCATGTGAATCTATGTGGCAAACCAGCAAATTTCACAGCAGTGTTGGTTATAATCGTCACCTTCTGTGACCCCTTCCAGAGAGGCTCCAACCAAGTCTTGGGAATCAGCTTTTTCACATTAACTTAGAGTCTAGGGCACTTCTCCTGCCCCACTAGTGGAACCACAAAGTTAACCTGACAAGAGAACAGAATGTACCACATCAGTCAGTCCTTTTCAATACTTGATAACAATGCAATTTGTGATGTTTACAAGTACAACTGCAAGGGCAGGGGAGATTCTCATGACTCTCATTATCAGTACTTCATGGAAGAAGAGTCCTATTCTTCTATTTGGTGTACTTCTGAGCCTCATCAAGACAAATGGGGGTACATCAGGCCAGTTGAGGGAGGGAGAGATGCTCAATTTTGGAATCCTGTATTTTAGCATACTGTTGACTTGTTCAACAACTCCTGATGCCTGTAGTCTGTAATGACAATGGAATTTCTGGTCAATTATTAGGTCTATACAAAGAAGTTTCATCACTTTATTCTTAAAGTGTGTCTCAGGGTCCAATCCTAAAGAAACTGGCAAGCCAAATATAGGGTTCAACTCCTTCAACAACAGTTTGGCTTAGGTGAAACTGTCAGACTCCCCAGTCGGCTATGCCTCAACTCATTTGGAAAAACACACTATCACAAGAAGATACCTTAAACCACTATAGATGAGCATCTTGCCAAATTCTACCTGCTGGTTGCAGACATTCCTAAGTGGCTTATGGTCACAAATGTCCTTTTGTCTGCATTTAACTACTGGCTTACAATGTAGCTCTGATATAAACTCTCATCCATGAATTGAAAAGGGAGAATTAAACAATGTTAGGTACACATCTTTCCATTTCTCCAGTGTAAGTAGGCCATGACATGTTGGACCATTGCATGGAACGGAGAATCAGATAACAAAGGCCTACCATTATTTGAAGCCAAAGTGTTGCTTGCATCTTTGAAATATCCTGCTCTTACCCACTTTTCTCTTTCATTTTTGGGTGCTGATTGTTAGTGTTCTCTGAGCTCAATGAATGTCTGGAATATTGCCAACAACATATTGGTTACATGGTCACTTTCAGTTTTAAGTGATTTATCTAAATTGAATGAGCTGGACTTAAGAGCGTAATACTTTGCTACCTGTTCAACATAACAGTTGCCTGCTGCGACCATGTCATTGTTTCAGAACATAAATTTCTCTAGGTAACTGCAATGGTTCTAGATGATTTTGGACTTGTTTCCCATTGCATAGAGGAAAACGAGAGGAAGTCAAGATCCCCATTTGTTACCATAACTGCCCAAAATCAAAGTCCACAAAACACCCAGACTCGCTGTCAGTATAGATGACACTTAAATCATCTGTCACAGAGCACGTTCTTGTCAAGGCAATCAATTCAGCTACTTGTGCTGAGATTAAATTGCTCAGGTAGGATGCTTCCACAGTACCTGATGCAACGCAAACTATGTATGCTGCTCTCAAAATTCCATAACGGTCTCTCGAACAAGATCCATCTACAAATAATGTCCAACAGACCAATTCAAGTGGTTCATCTAGCATGTCTGGTGTTGGCTTGGTGCATAATTCTGTAACATCCATGTAGTCGTAGTCAGAACTTCCTTCCTCCTCATCATGAAGTGAAACTGGCAAAAGTGTTGCAGAATTCAGAATATTGCATCTTCTAGTGGGAATAGTTCCAGCAATCAAGATTACTTGTTCATATTTGGTCAAAAGGCTGTTTGTCACATACTGAGTTTGAGTACAAGTCAGCAAAATGTCAAATGAGTAAGGAGCCATCACAATAAAAATGTGCCCATCATACTCCCCTCACTCTGCTTGATCCCCACACAGACTGATGCAACTGATTTGAGGCAACCAGGAGGCACTGTGGTGATGGGATCCATTGTGGCTGAAAAGTAGGCTACTAACCATTTACATTTCTTTAGGTCTGTGCCAACACAGACGAAATGCACCTGGCACATTCATGACAGAAGAAACAAAACTCTTTATCATAGTCTGACATTTCTAGTGCTGGTGTGCTACAGAGTTTGCCTCTTAAACATAGGAAGGCACTCATGCATTTGTCATCCTAGAGTACTGGATCACTCACATCAGTGTGAGTAAGTCTGTCGAGGCTTTGTAACTATGGAAAAGCTAGAAATCCACTGACAACAGTGGCCAAACAATTCACATTAATTCTCACCTCTCTTTGTGCTGTGGGTGGGTTGATTCTCAGAATTGTGGAAATGTGCTCTTTGGATACCTTTCTCACTCCCTTCTCAATATGGTGTCTCAAATACATGACCTCTTTCTGACAGTACTGAAGTTTATCAGGACACACCTTGTGTACATTGTCTGCAAGATGATTTAACAATGGTGTCTAATCTGCAGCTCTCTTTCCAATAAGCTAACAGGACTTGTGTCATATATTAAGAATTCACAGGTGTTTCAATAGGGCCAATCCTTTTATGGACATTTGTTGAAACGTGGTTAGTGATTTGTCTATTTGAAATGCCTACAACTTGGATTTCTTCTCCATAGAGGGGCAGGTTTGGGACCTCCTTTGGATGACCCATGAAGCAGGTAACACCTGTGTCATTCAGAAATGATACTGCATGGCCATTCAGTCAACAGACTCGACGACGACGTTGACACATCACATCGGAGCCTCTGTGCTCTTCGGGCTCAATACATCGCCTTAAAGTTGACAAACCCGGAACCCGCACCTGAACTCCACATCTCGACACTGGTGCATCACCATCTCTGCATGGGGAACATCAATGCATCTCCTGAAGTTTGTGGGAAAAATCAACCCATCTCCTTGACGGCATAGTTTGGAGCCAACACAATGCTCGGTAACCAGGAATTAAGGTATTTTTGTTCAGCAGGTCCAACTGATCCCTGTATCTGGCCAATGCTCCATCATGGTCTGCCTGAACTTTTGACTTAGTCCCAGTCACTGTTTTACTGTTTGGATTGTTGCACAAATACTTTACACATTGCCTCTATGTTAAGCCTGACTGCTCTGTGCCAAGCTACCGGAGGGTGAGCACATGTTAATTTGGGGTTAGTCTCACACTTACCCTGACTAGGATTGTGGTTGCTGCTTGACTAAGGTTTACACCTCAGGCAATCCACAACCCAATTTCTAACAATCTTGAGATCTAAGTATCTTGAGATTTGTTTCCACTTATATGTTGAATTTTTGTCTAAAGATCTCTACACATCTTCAGCAGATTGTGTTCTGTTGCCAAGCTGAATCGTTAAATTAAATTTTTGTTATGCAAAGTATTGTAGTGATTATTGTGATGTGCGAAAGAAAACCGCAAAGGAAAAGATGATGGTGGCACATACTAAGGGCCTGATTTATATCTTGGTGGTATGTATTTTTTATCGCAATGTCGGTGGCGAGTACATACTGCCAAGATAATGGTCTACCCGCCAAATTTAAATGGGGTGGACATAAGGGTTTAATCAGGGCGGGGACTACTTCATCTTTGCCATGAATAATCCCCTCCGACGGCCCTGCAGAGTAAGGCGCGTCAGAGGCTGATCTGTGATTCTGCCCACTTAATTTAAATGAGCAGAATGACGGCCATTCCTGCATTACTTTAGAAATGATCTCCAGCTTAGTGGTCATTTTTAAATTTGGAGAGCAGTCCCTCTACCAGGGCAACAGTAAATTACTCTGTTGCCCTCGTGGAATAATGGACCATCCGCCATGATCTGAATTGGGCCCTGAGTTCTTTCTGAAAAGTGCTTTTCTAGGTGGTGTGCAAGGCGGAAATGGTGGATTGCGAGATGGGGTTAGAGCAGTGGTTCCCAAAGTATGGCCTGCGGGCCACTGGTGGCCCATCAAACTGTCACTTGCAGCCCACAGATCTTCCGCCGACTCTCCTGGTAAGCCCAGAACTGCTTGAGTGCTTTTTTCTTTGTTGCTGGTTTTGGCCAAGCAACATAGATGCATCTTTACAAGCCCCATAGTGGCACAGAGCGTCACTTTTTGTGACACTCCGGTGGCGCTGTGCATTACGCATATATAAAAGGCGGTGCTAAGTGACTTTTTGTGGCTTAACGCCGCCTTGTAAATATGCCCCTGACGGAGTTTTAGGTGGCAGAGGGAGGTGCAGTGGGTGTTGCTATAGGCGTTCCACCGCAACACCCATTGCTTTTGATGCTACCCCAGATTTACAAGAATCTGTAAATCTGTGGCAGCGCCAAAAGCTTGCATCACACCAGGGGTGGTGTTAGCATGGCACAACGAGGAGAAATACTTTTATTTCTCCTAGTTTTTGCTTTTTCTATGTGTGCTGCAGTCTGCAGCACACATAGAAAGAGCAAAACTACAATGAATGATTATTTATGCGCAGGAAGGTGTCCTTGCACATAAATAATCATTCAAAAATGACTTTTAGTACTTCTATGTGTTCTGCATTATACACCACACATAGAAGAGCCTAATTGCCATTGTAGATTCTTTATGTGCAGGAAGGAACACCTATACGGTGCATCCCTGTGTTTCAAAACTGGTTCGGCGCTGCTGATTTTGGTGCAGCACCGCTCTGCGCCAGTTGTAAATCTGGCCCATAGTTTTGTAGTTCTGGAGTTCCTTTAGTTAGTGTAACATGTTTTATTGACAGGGCTTACCTGCTAATAAAACAATCTGAAATAACTGTAGAAACAAAGCTCATAAACAAAAAATTATGTTGTCAGGGCATGTTTTGTGCTATTTTGCTAATGGGCCTTGTTTTGACAGCAAGTCTAGCTTGTACTATCTGCAAGGCAGGCCTGCTCATACTGAAAAGTGCATTATAAAGTACGAGAACTGTGATTATGAATACAGCGGGCCTGGGTTAGTGAGTATGGGGAAGTGGTGGTGGGGGGAGCAGTCAGATAGCTAAAAAGAACAAAAACATCTGTGGCTAAACTGGGGTCTTTAACGTACATGTAACTATACAAAATGTAGTACAAGCACCTTACCTGAACCAGCATTGACAAAGCCATTATGTCTCATTTATGAGACCTATTGGCATTGGCAATGATTTTTAGCCATGGTGTATATGCAGCATGTCTGAAAATAATGTAAAAAAAGGTACCTTGACATTGCCGTTGCATCGTTTTGTAGGCACACGCTAAAATGGATGCTTGTGCCTACAAAATGAGGTGAGCATATTTTTCTTTTTATTTACAAATCCAAGATGGATTAATAAATAAAAGTTGTGTCAAATGTAATTTTTTGGTATTGGCCTAATGTACTTTTATGAAATAGGGCTAATGGCTAAAAAAAGCAAACGTGGAGTGAGTTGGGGGTGGGAAATGCAACTGCATAGATGCAGCCCTGGGCACAACCTAAACTGTACTTTTTGGCCTCCGAGAAAATGTTTGTGAGTACCCATGGGTTAGAGTTTTTTTTAACAAAATTGATAATATTAATAATACTAACAATATTTTTTTTCAAATAAAGTCAGGAGCATGTCACATTTGTAGTACAGAAAGACAGTGGAAGAAAGGCTGCAATTTAATGTGACCAGGTTTCAAAAGGAGACGCAAATGGTCCCTCAAAAGAAGCTGATGCAGCAGAATGAGAACTTTAACCATGTTCCATTGGCACAGAATAGAATGATCTAGTGAATTATCCCAGCCCCACAGGCATCTGTGGAGCACATGCAGAATACAAGGCAGTTCTGTGAGAATATGCCCTCAGCCTCAGTCATACAACAATCTATGCAGAATAGTACATTAGGATTTCAGCCAAATTTGAAATTCAGTGGATACATTCAGTAATTAATGACAACTTTCTACAATTTACAGCTACAACTGGAGTCTCTTCTAGATCGAGTCAGGCCTAATGACGGTGTCCGAAGGGGGAGGAGGACTGTATGCTAGTTGTAGTCCAAGAGGTAGACTAGGATTGTACATATGTGGAAGGAGAGACTAATGACTTTCATTTATAATTTTTGATTGATACAGGTGTCACCTGATCTATGGTTAGACCAGTGGAAGTTTTAAGCCTACCCTTTTCGAGAAATGAAGTACAAGTTGTAGACTTTTAAAATAAGAGCATGACTAGTACGTTGTCAGCAAATGTTCCTTTAGAAATTAGATCAACTACATGTAATCATGGGTTTATAATTAGTAATACATGACAAGCAAATCTGTTGGATGATAATCTTTTGTGCAGGTTAAATTGCATAGTTTCTTGCACCCCGGATGGTGTTTACGTTCAGACAAAACATGATGATGTTGACTTAAAATTAAAATCTCAAGAAACAAAGGTTGGCATGTTTCCTGTTCCAACAACTTACCTCCAGACTTAAGACACACTGAAAATAGAAAGGTTTGGGATTTTGCAGGTAAAGAGATTGGAATTATTTAAAGTGCAAAACCAGTATAAATTACAGTACAATTGAAAGCTGAGTATCCCCGTACTCCTTAATACAAGCTTACTAACTAAGCAGAGTAGGGAATTGCACCTGTCACCTGAAAGATAACTGAACAGGACATTTTGAGAGAAGTCCTAAGAGATTCATGTAACTCACCTACAATGGGCTCACAGAATCTGATTGCGAAATGGAAAGTAGTACAATATCTGAGCAAACTAAATGACATAGTGATCCCATGTTGTACCGCGGTACTGAATCGAGCAGTGATTATTTTTAAAATTCAGGCAGATGCAGAGTAGTACACAGTGACATGGGTATACTGAGAGCCCTTCAATCTTTTCCTAACTACTCAAGAAGGAGTCTGAATCTTTAAAATGGCCTTTTGACTCAGTACCGATGCAGGAGATTGATAATTTGCTGGTTGCAGTAAAATCAAAAGAGGGTTGTAAATTGGACAGTATTGCATTGTTAAATCGTTTGCCTGAAAATGGGCATAAACTATCCTTCACTAAGATGCAATACTGTAAAAAAAAAGTCATTTTTTTGAGACATCAGATGGAGAAAGGAATGCAAAAGGTGTTTGTTAGAAATGGGGTTCCTGGTTGGATAGGGTATGCACCTAAGCCAGGCAGAACCCACCCACTCTAGTCAGGGCAAGGAAGTTAAACGTCCAAGATAACCCCTGCTCACCCGCTTGGTAGCTTGGCACGAGCAGTCAGGCCTAACCCGGAGGAAATGTGTAAAGCGTTTGCACAACACACACAACACATGTGAAGCAATATGTACACCACAAAGTAAACACAACACGGAGCTATGTAAAAATAAACTGTATTGCACAAAACATAATTAGACCAAACATTACACGTCAGTAATACCCTGCTACCTTAGCAGTTGTCAGAACGTTACACAATTTACCAATACTCTGCAAGAATAAGCAGTTGTCACATTAGAACACGTAAGTACTCAGGATTCTGAAACATAAGCAGTAGTCAGAAATCATAATAAAGAATTATATGTACTTGTCATGAACACATCATAATTATCCATAAATGGACCATTAGAGCATATATGGCAAGTCATAAATGACATATATCAGCCTGTCATGCCCACAAAAGGAACATCAACACTTATATGTGTCATCATAACAATTCCAGAGAGTCCAAAATCGGCAAATGAGAATCATGTTATGTTGGTGAAAGAAAAGTGCCTGTTCAGGGCGAAAACAGTACTTCCCGTGCCAAGAAGATCACGATAGGGGTCCCCGGTGCTCCTAGGAGCGAAGCCGGGGCCATGCGTTGATTCTGGGGGAAGGAGGGCAGTATGCACCCCCTCCGGTGATGAGTCTCGGGGCCTCTCTGGAGCCTGCGCCTGAATCAGGAGCCAACACATTCTGTGGGCCCCCCACGGGTCGCAACTGACCCTCTTGCGGGGGGCCACTCGAAACAGATGCCCAAAAGAAAGTTGCTGGGGCGTTCACGCCCCTAAGGCAGTGGCCGGGGGGAAAGGAACTCCCTTTCCGCCCCGTGCCCTGCAAGGTAGGAGGCAGCCGCCCTCATCCTCGGAGCGGCTGCCTAAGTTAAAGAGTGGAGCAGGGGCCTCCGATGAGGCTTCCCTCCTGCTCTGGGGCTCCGCACCCGACACCGTGCGCGAGCCTCTCTCCTGCCCTTCCCGGGACATTGTGGTGATGCTCCTTTCCAGTAGGAGCCTACGTGTGCCCCGGGGGCGCCTCCTATAGCGAGCAGATCCTCCAGGGACACAACTAGGAGTGCGCCGGCTCCGATCTCTGTTGTTGTGGTGCCCTGGAGGCACACAAGAGCGCTCGGCCAACGCGCTCATTGACAACCAAGAACCCAGATCGTAGCGGTGAATTATGAGCGTGGGTCGCGGCGATGAAGTCTTCAGCAAAGCAGTTACTAAGTGCTCTGGGGCCCCACCTGCAAAGCTCTTCAGTGTGCTATGCCCAGGCTGCGGAGGTGATTCTTCCTCACCACAACGCACTCCTCTAAAGTGCCTAGGTCCCCCTCATGAGGGAAAGTTTACAGGGGTCAGGGGCCACAGCACCCTGCTCCTGGAAACAAGAAATGGGGGAGCACAAGGCTGGCAGGCCCAACAACAGGTCAGCACAAGGGGTGCAGGTGATGGCAGTTCCCGCTAGTGACCAGGCAGGTCACAGGTCAGCACAGCGCAGCAGTCCAAGGTGGTCCTGGTGAGTCTATTCAGCAGCGTCCTGTGTCCAGTCTCAAGTAAGTTTTCTGGAGTCCCAAGAATGTCTAAATTGTGGGGAAAATTCCCCTGTACTTATACTCAGTTTTCTGTGTGTTTTACAATGAGGAGGAGAGGGGGTTTCAACCAGTTACAACTGGTTCTGGGAGTGCCCCTTCTCTCCTTCAGCACAGACTCCAAACATCAAAGGGGGGTAAACAACCCTATTGTGCGAGGTCGGGGCTGTCAGAGTCACCAGATCCTCGGGGTCCGTGCACGTTCCCAACACTTCCACCACAAGACAGCTCCAATACTCTGATTAGATTTATCACAGAGTCTAAGAGAGTCCAAGTGGGGAAAAGGGGATTAGGACGGGAACAGCTGGGAAGGAGACCCGTAGGAAGCAAAAGGTTAAAACACAACATCAAAATTACATCTCATGAAATCAGTACCATGCTACAACTCTAAGCTTCGTCTTTTCCGAAAAAACATGAACAACCCTAGAATAATCCTAAAACTGACTAGGCTTTAGATGACCGAATACCTGAGGAGGAAACAGGAAAAGTTAAATAGGACTTTCAGATTCAAGTACTTTCTTTAGCATGAGAATCAGGAAACACTCTGAGCAATTTCTAAACAACCATATGAATCTCCTTTTAGGAATACATATCAGGAACACACAGAATTACCTCTAGAACTCTGGTATTGTGTTGTGTTCATCTCAGAAAAAACATTGGGAAGTAAATTGCGCACACTGCAGATTTTTACATGAGTATTAAATACCATAAAGGTTTGTGCACCATGAAATCACACAACGTAGATTAAAGGAATAAATCACGTGACGTGTCAACTTGAAATGCTACCAAGAAAATGTCTTCGAATGGTAGCGCACAGTAACTTACATTATTTATGCACGAGGAAAGAATGAACGGCATGAATTACACACGAGAAGTGAATCGCGTGTTTCGCCGTTTCGAATGCCACCATGTAAATGTCAAGAAAAGGTAGCGTGCAATGAACAACAAAGTTAAATGCTCATGAAACGAGTTGCACGTCTTGCCAACTCGTAAAACATCATGTAAATGTCAAGAAATATCAGCGCGTAATGAACAATAATGTAATAACGAAGTCAAATCTTTATGGAATAAATTGCGCGTCCTCCCTATTTGCAAACCACCATACAAATGTCAAAAAATGGCAGCGCACAAGTAATCTGTTATTCATTTAAGAATTAACATCAAGAATATGAAGATTCTCAATTACGGTGTTGGGAAATGTCCAAACACCGTCTTACCGCCTGGAAACAGTGATCACCAATGAGAGATGAGTGCAGAAGACTGGAAAATCCAAATAGGCCGCCGGGACAGGAGCTCAGGAAGAAGCTGCTTCTCTGCACCGGGACCTCTGAATAGTGAGCACTGGAAGTTGGGCTGACTCTCTTTTATAGAGTCTTGGCCCAGCCTAGAACCACGCCCAGGCATGTTGCAGGGAAAGTCTCCAGAAGGCCCTGGAAAGGGACCACACCCTAACACACTCTGAATGTCTGCAGCAACACATTGTAAATGTACAGTATTTATAAGCACCTTAAAAATGAATCTTTTGGATGGAATTCTGCAATGCAAAAGGTTAAACAATAACATATCATCACAATGCATAAATTACTTTATCTTGCGAGTGTTGGGTTTTTGCATTCTAGATGCCCGTAGAGCACGCACTGTCCTGGTGTTGACAGTACTCCCCTCTCCCAGGCGCGCTCTAGGGCCTGGTTTATCTGGATTGAGAGGATGAAAGCGTCTCACAAGTACTGGAGCATGAACATCAGATGCGGAAACCCATGAATTACTTTCAGGGCCATAACCTTTCCATGGGATTAGGTACCATAGGTTACGCCCTCTCAGTTTAGAGTCCAACACTTTCTTGACTTCATATTCTTCTTCCCCCTGTACTAGAACAGGAGCTGGATGAGGGCGGACCTTTTGGACTGCCTTTTTTAAGAGGGAAGTATGGAACACTGGATGAATCCGTAATGATTTTGGGAATTGTAGTTTATAGGTCACAGGATTGATTTGCTGAAGAACAGTGTAAGGACCTATAAATTTGGGGTTGAACATGTGCTTCGTCTTGAAGTCTATATGTTTTGTGGAAAGCCACACTTTGTCACCAGGTTGATACTGCGGTCCCTCACAATGTTTCTTGTCATAATGCTTTTTGTATTTTTGTTTGGCTTTTTCTAAATGTTGTTGTATCGATTTCTGAGTTTGATGCAAATGTTGAATGATTTCTGACACAGCTGGAGTGAGAGAGCTTTCTTGAGGAATTGTGATGGGCAAGGTGTCAGGATGATAGCCAAACAAACCAAAGAAGGGTGTAACGCCTGTAGAAGTGTGGAAGGAGTTGTTGTAGGCTAACTCAGCTAACCAGAGCATTGATGTCCATGAATTAAGTGTTGTTTCAGCATAAGCACGTAGGTATTGCTTCAAAGTCTGATTTAGTCTCTCCGTTTGACCATCTGTTTGAGGATGGTGGCTAGTAGATAGGGTAGATGTCACTTGGAGTGTTTTACACCATGTCTTCCAGAAGTTGTAGGCAAATTGCGATCCCCGATCGGAGAGGATCACTTTTGGCAGTCCATGATAACGAACCACTCTATTCAGTAAGATAGTTGCCAGTTCACTAGAGGTGGGTAATTTCTTACAGGCAATGAAATGTCCATATTTCGTGAGACTATCTACTACCACCAGAATTACTGAATGCTGTTGTACCACTGGCAGACCTGTAATAAAGTCTAAAGAGATGTGTTCCCACGGATGACTTGGGGTTGGGAGTGGGTGTAACAACCCTTTCGGTTTTGAATGACTTGTTTTAGTTCGAGCACAGACTTCGCAGTTGTTTACCATTGTTTTTACATCCTTTGTTAAGGTAGGCCACCAAAAATAGCGTTGGATTAATTCAAGAGTTTTAGGAGCACCAGGGTGACCTGCTGTAGGTATAACATGCAACCAATGAAACACTATCTTGCAAAGTTTGGTAGTGGGCACAAACAAACGAGCATCGTAAAAGGGTAATCCTTGCTTGATTGATCTTTTCGGATCTGCTTGGGCCCACGCCTGCCATTTTTCAACAGTGAATGAATTGCGGATGTCTTCAAAGAAATCTTCTGTTTTTATGATACATAGGACCTTGTCAGGAGCAATGATAGCTCTGGAGGTTTGAACTGCAGGCAATGTGGTAGACTCTTGGCGGGACAAGGCGTCAGCTTTGCGATTATCTTTACCAGGCCGGAAGGTTACCACAAAATCAAACTCGGCAAAAAACAGCATCCAGCGTAATTGCAGAGGAGTCAAAAGTCTGGCAGAACTCATGAATTGAAGATTGCGGTGATCAGTATATACTGTGACAGTATATTTAGCTCCCAACAAATGATATCTCCATTCTTTAAAGGAGTCACGAATCGCCAGAAGCTCTTTTTCAGCAATGACATAGTTCTTTTCGGCTTCGTTCAACTTCCCAGACATGTAAGCTACAGGATGAAGCTGACCAGTGTCTTTGTTTCATTGTGACAAGACTGCTCCTATCGCCACATCTGAAGCATCAGCTTCCACTATGAAAGGTCGATCCGCATCTGGATTAGTCAAGACTGGGGCAGTGGAGAAAGCTTCTTTCAAAGTTGAAAAGGCTTGGTCTGCTTCTGGGGACCATACAAATTTTTCTTTCTTTCTTAATAACTTAGTAATTGGAGCCACTGTCTGGAAGAAATGATTGATGAACCTCCGGTAAAAATTTGCAAAGCCCAGGAAACATTGTACATCACGAACAGACTTTGGGATGGGCCATTCAGATACGGCTTTTACTTTCTTTTCTGCCATCACCATACCTTGAGGGGTAAGGATAACCCCTAAAAACTCAACTGTGGTAACATGAAACTCACACTTGGTTAGCTTGCAATATAAATGGTGTTTACGAAGGGCTGCCAAAATTTTCTTGACATGTTGAACATGTTGATTCTCATTGTCTGAGTAGATCAAAATGTCATCAATGTAAACTATGGCAAAGATATCAAGGTACTCTCTAAGAACGTCATTTAAGAAAAATTTAAATGCTGCTGGAGCATTGCACAGACCAAAAGGCATGACGGTGTATTCAAAAAGGCCATATCTTGATTTGAATGCCGTTTTCCATTCGTCACCCTCTCTCATTCTGACCAAATGGTAAGCACCTCGAAGATCAAGCTTTGTGTAGATTTTTGCTTTCTTTACTTGTTCCAGTAAGACCGGAATTAGAGGCAAAGGATATTTGTTCTTGATGGTGATTTTATTCAAGCCCCTATAGTCCATACAAGTTCGAAGCTCTCCGTTCGCTTTTGGAACAAAAAACAAAGGAGAAGCTGTGGGAGACTTAGAGGGGCGGATGAAACCATTCTCTAAGAATTTATCCAAGTATTTTCGTAAATGTTGATTTTCATGTTCTGACAGGGCATACACACGACAGTTGGGAATTATTCCCCCTGGGACTAGATCAATTTGACAGTCATAAGATCTATGAGGAGGTAAGTTCTCTGCTTCTTTCTCATCAAATACATCTTCATAAGACGAATACTGTTTGGGCAACTGAACTTCTTTCTCTGCGGCGGTAGCTATTTAAGAATGGCGAACTTCCGATTCTTGAGTCCTTTGGAGACAATGTTCTTTACATAGCACTGATGAGAACACGATCTTTCGTTCAGCCCAATTAATCTCTGGATTGTGATGAGTTAACCATGGCAAGCCAAGGATGATCCCATACTGGGGAGCATGGATCACGTCAAGGATGAGTTCCTCTTTATGTTTCTTTCTTTGATTTTTACCTTCACAAATTATTGTCAAGGGGACAGTCTGAAGAGTTATCGGACCTCCAGTCAAGAGTTTTCCATCAACTGCCTGGATGGTTTCTGGAGTCTTCTTTTCAATACATGAGATACTCCATGCATGAACCAATTGGGCGTCAACAAAGTTTCCAGTAGCCCCAGAGTCGACTAGAGCCTTCTTGAAATAGGTCTTTTTCTTGACCTGAACTCTTATTCCCAATTTTAGATGTTTGGATTGTGAAGGATCCACGGTGACACCCAAGAGCAACCCTTCTCTGCAACTTGGGTGCTTTAGATTTTCCGACTTGACTGATGCATTGGTTGCAACTTTCTGAACTGGGCCTCGCTTGCTCTTTGTTTTGATTGGACAATCTTTGGCGGAATGACCTTCTGCCCACAATAGAGACATTGCCCATTTTTTCTGCGTAGATCCTTTTAGTCTTTGGTCAAAGGTCTCCTGATGGTTCCAATTTCCATCGGTTCCGGCGTTCTTTCTCTCGGAGTTCTTGAGTCTTTGTTATCATGAGCATGCCAAGAATGTTTTTCAGTCTTTTTACGCGTTCCTTTTCGTTCATTTAAACGATGATCAAGCCTCAAGACAAGGTTTATTAAATCTTGACAGTTTGCAGGTTGTGGGTCGACTCGCGCTAAGATGTCTTTTAGCTCCTCTTTGAGTCCCCTGTAAAACAAGGCCGCTTGTTTTTCTTCAGGCCAGGATGTCTCAGCGACCAGGCGATTAAAGTTGGCTAAATATTACACTAAGGGGGTTATTACAACTTTGGAGGAGGTGTTAATCCGTCCCAAAAGTGACGGTAAAGTGATGGATATACCACCAGCCGAATTACGAGTCCATTATATCCTATGGAACTCGTAATACGGCTGGTGGTATATCCCTCACTTTACCGTCACTTTTGGGACGGATTAACACCTCCTCCAAAGTTGTAATAACCCCCTAAATCCTGATTCTCTTGGCGTAATCTAATAATTCACGATCTGCTGACTGTGTTACAGTTCTACGATCGAAAACTCTCTCAAATTCACGAACAAAATTTTTCCAGTTGTACAACAGGGGACTATTTTTACACACAAGAGGAATAGCCCAGGTAGCTGCATCTCCAGACAGATATGACAACAAGAAAGCTACTTTAGACTGGGCATCAGGGAAAGTATGTGGTCTGCAGGTGAAGTGAAGTTCCACTTGAACCAGAAAAGATTGCGCTTTCAAGGGATCACCTGAGAAGCGTTCTGGGGGAGCTAAAGGAATGGCTGAAGGAACATTGAGGGAAATGTTAGTCGGACTACCTCCAGAAGTCTGAGAAGAAGTACCTGGCCAAGACACACCTGTGGGACTTTGTTCTTTCTTCTCAACCTTATTCTGTAACTGACTCACCCTCTCAGCTAGACTATTTGTCAAATCCTTTGATGATACCACTTCTGACTGGAGCTGGGTGATAGCCTTGACTAGCTCGTCCAGTGTGGCCATGCTGAGAACATACACAAACCAGGAGGATAATAATTTGTGGGCTCACTATTCTGTCAGAGTCACCAGATCCTCGGGGTCCGTGCACGTTCCCAACACTTCCACCACAAGACAGCTCCAATACTCTGATTAGATTTATCACAGAGTCTAAGAGAGTCCAAGTGGGGAAAAGGGGATTAGGACGGGAACAGCTGGGAAGGAGACCCGTAGGAAGCAAAAGGTTAAAACACAACATCAAAATTACATCTCATGAAATCAGTACCATGCTACAACTCTAAGCTTCGTCTTTTCCGAAAAAACATGAACAACCCTAGAATAATCCTAAAACTGACTAGGCTTTAGATGACCGAATACCTGAGGAGGAAACAGGAAAAGTTAAATAGGACTTTCAGATTCAAGTACTTTCTTTAGCATGAGAATCAGGAAACACTCTGAGCAATTTCTAAACAACCATATGAATCTCCTTTTAGGAATACATATCAGGAACACACAGAATTACCTCTAGAACTCTGGTATTGTGTTGTGTTCATCTCAGAAAAAACATTGGGAAGTAAATTGCGCACACTGCAGATTTTTACATGAGTATTAAATACCATAAAGGTTTGTGCACAATGAAATCACACAACGTTGATTAAAGGAATAAATCACGCGACGTGTCAACTTGAAATGCTACCAAGAAAATGTCTTCGAATGGTAGCGCACAGTAACTTACATTATTTATACACGAGGAAAGAATTGCGTGTCTTGCCGATTCAAATGCCACTATACAAAAGCCAAGAAATGGTAGCGCACAATGAATAACATGAAAAAACACTCAAGGAAAGAATCGCGCGTGTTGCCGATTCGAATGCCACCATGTAAATGCCAGAAAATGGTAGCGCACAATGAACAGCATGAATTACACACGAGAAGTGAATCGCGTGTTTCGACGTTTCGAATGCCACCATGTAAATGTCAAGAAAAGGTAGCGCGCAATGAACAACAAAGTTAAATGCTCATGAAACGAGTTGCACGTCTTGCCAACTCGTAAAACATCATGTAAATGTCAAGAAATATCAGCGCGTAATGAACAATAATGTAATAACGAAGTCAAATCTATATGGAATAAATTGCGCGTCCTCCCTATTTGCAAACCACCATACAAATGTCAAAAAATGGCAGCGCACAAGTAATCTGTTATTCATTTAAGAATTAACATCAAGAATATGAAGATTCTCAATTACGGTGTTGGGAAATGTCCAAACACCGTCTTACCGTCTGGAAACAGTGATCACCAATGAGAGATGAGTGCAGAAGACTGGAAAATCCAAATAGGCCGCCGGGACAGGAGCTCAGGAAGAAGCTGCTTCTCTGCACCGGGACCTCTGAATAGTGAGCACTGGAAGTTTGGCTGACTCTCTTTTATAGAGTCTTAGCCCAGCCTAGAACCACGCCCAGGCATGTTGCAGGGAAAGTCTCCAGAAGGCCCTGGAAAGGGACCACACCCTAACACACTCTGAATGTCTGCAGCAACACATTGTAAATGTACAGTATTTATAAGCACCTTAAAAATGAATCTTTTGGATGGAATTCTGCAATGCAAAAGGTTAAACAATAACATATCATCACAATGCATAAATTACTTTATCTTGCGAGTGTTGGGTTTTTGCATTCTAGATGCCTGTAGAGCACGCACTGTCCTGGTGTTGACAGTACTCCCCTCTCCCAGGCGCGCTCTAGGGCCTGGTTTATCTGGATTGAGAGGATGAAAGCGTCTCACAAGTACTGGAGCATGAACATCAGATGCGGAAACCCATGAATTACTTTCAGGGCCATAACCTTTCCATGGGATTAAGTACCATAGGTTACGCCCTCTCAGTTTAGAGTCCAACACTTTCTTGACTTCATATTCTTCTTCCCCCTGTACTAGAACAGGAGCTGGATGAGGGCGGACCTTTTGGACTGCCTTTTTTAAGAGGGAAGTATGGAACACTGGATGAATCCGTAATGATTTTGGGAATTGTAGTTTATAGGTCACAGGATTGATTTGCTGAAGAACAGTGTAAGGACCTATAAATTTGGGGTTGAACATGTGCTTCGTCTTGAAGTCTATATGTTTTGTGGAAAGCCACACTTTGTCACCAGGTTGATACTGCGGTCCCTCACAATGTTTCTTGTCATAATGCTTTTTGTATTTTTGTTTGGCTTTTTCTAAATGTTGTTGAATCGATTTCTGAGTTTGATGCAAATGTTGAATGATTTCTGACACAGCTGGAGTGAGAGAGCTTTCTTGAGGAATTGTGATGGGCAAGGTGTCAGGATGATAGCCAAACAAACCAAAGAAGGGTGTAACGCCAGTAGAAGTGTGGAAGGAGTTGTTGTAGGCTAACTCAGCTAACCAGAGCATTGATGTCCATGAATTAAGTGTTTTTTCAGCATAAGCACGTAGGTATTGCTTCAAGGTCTGATTTAGTCTCTCCGTTTGACCATCTGTTTGAGGATGGTGGCTAGTAGATAGGGTAGATGTCACTTGGAGTGTTTTACACCATGTCTTCCAGAAGTTGTAGGCAAATTGCGATCCCCGATCGGAGAGGATCACTTTTGGCATTCCATGATAACGAACCACTCTATTCAGTAAGATAGTTGCCAGTTCACTAGAGGTGGGTAATTTCTTACAGGCAATGAAATGTCCATATTTCGTGAGACTATCTACTACCACCAGAATTACTGAATGATGTTGTACCACTGGCAGACCTGTAATAAAGTCTAAAGAGATGTGTTCCCACGGACGACTTGGGGTTGGGAGTGGGTGTAACAACCCTTTCGGTTTTGAATGGCTTGTTTTAGTTCGAGCACAGACTTCGCAGTTGTTTACCATTGTTTTTACATCCTTTGTTAAGGTAGGCCACCAAAAATAGCGTTGGATTAATTCAAAAGTTTTAGGAGCACCAGGGTGACCTGCTGTAGGTATAACATGCAACCAATGAAACACTATCTTGCAAAGTTTGGTAGTGGGCACAAACAAACGAGCATCGTAAAAGGGTAATCCTTGCTTGATTGATCTTTTCGGATCTGCTTGGGCCCACGCCTGCCATTTTTCAACAGTGAATGAATTGCGGATGTCTTCAAAGAAATCTTCTGTTTTTATGATACATAGGACCTTGTCAGGAGCAATGATAGCTCTGGAGGTTTGAACTGCAGGCAATGTGGTAGACTCTTGGCGGGACAAGGCGTCAGCTTTGCGATTATCTTTACCAGGCCGGAAGGTTACCACAAAATCAAACTCGGCAAAAAACAGCATCCAGCATAATTGCCGAGGAGTCAAAAGTCTGGCAGAACTCATGAATTGAAGATTGCGGTGATCAGTATATACTGTGACAGTATATTTAGCTCCCAACAAATGATGTCTCCATTCTTTAAAAGCGTCACGAATCGCCAGAAGCTCTTTTTCAGCAATGACATAGTTCTTTTCGGCTTCGTTCAACTTCCGAGACATGTAAGCTACAGGATGAAGCTGACCAGTGTCTTTGTTTCATTGTGACAAGACTGCTCCTATCGCCACATCTGAAGCATCAGCTTCCACTATGAAAGGTCGATCCGCATCTGGATGAGTCAAGACTGGGGCAGTGGAGAAAGCTTCTTTCAAAGTTGAAAAGGCTTGGTCTGCTTCTGGGGACCATACAAATTTTTCTTTCTTTCTTAATAACTTAGTAATTGGAGCCACTGTCTGGGAGAAATGATTGATGAACCTCCGGTAAAAATTTGCAAAGCCCAGGAAACATTGTACATCACATACAGACTTTGGGATGGGCCATTCAGATACGGCTTTTACTTTCTTTTCTGCCATCACCATACCTTGAGGGGTAAGGATAACCCCTAAAAACTCAACTGTGGTAACATGAAACTCACACTTGGTTAGCTTGCAATATAAATGGTGTTTACGAAGGGCTGCCAAAATTTTCTTGACATGTTGAACATGTTGATTCTCATTGTCTGAGTAGATCAAAATGTCATCAATGTAAACTATGGCAAAGATATCAAGGTACTCTCTAAGAACGTCATTTAAGAAAAATTGAAATGCTGCGGGAGCATTGCACAGACCAAAAGGCATGACGGTGTATTCAAAAAGGCCATATCTTGATTTGAATGCCGTTTTCCATTCGTCACCCTCTCTCATTCTGACCAAATGGTAAGCACCTCGAAGATCAAGCTTTGTGTAGATTTTTGCTTTCTTTACTTGTTCCAGTAAGACCGGAATTAGAGGCAAAGGATATTTGTTCTTGATGGTGATTTTATTCAAGCCCCTATAGTCGATACAAGTTCGAAGCTCTCCGTTCGCTTTTGGAACAAAAAACAAAGGAGAAGCTGTGGGAGACTTAGAGGGGCGGATGAAACCATTCTCTAAGAATTTATCCAAGTATTTTCGTAAATGTTGATTTTCATGTTCTGACAGGGCATACACACGACAGTTGGGAAGTATTCCCCCTGGGACTAGATCAATTTGACAGTCATAAGATCTATGAGGAGGTAAGTTCTCTGCTTCTTTCTCATCAAATACATCTTCATAAGACGAATACTGTTTGGGCAACTGAACTTCTTTCTCTGCGGCGGTAGCTATTTAAGAATGGCGAACTTCCGATTCTTGAGTCCTTTGGAGACAATGTTCTTTACATAGCACTGATGAGAACACGATCTTTCGTTCAGCCCAATTAATCTCTGGATTGTGATGAGTTAACCATGGCAAGCCAAGGATGATCCCATACTGGGGAGCATGGATCACGTCAAGGATGAGTTCCTCTTTATGTTTCTTTCTTTGATTTTTACCTTCACAAATTATTGTCAAGGGGACAGTCTGAAGAGTTATCGGACCTCCAGTCAAGAGTTTTCCATCAACTGCCTGGATGGTTTCTGGAGTCTTCTTTTCAATACATGAGATACCCCATGCATGAACCAATTGGGCGTCAACAAAGTTTCCAGTAGCCCCAGAGTCGACTAGAGCCTTCTTGAAATAGGTATTTTTCTTGACCTGAACTCTTATTCCCAATTTTAGATGTTTGGATTGTGAAGGATCCACGGTGACACCCAAGAGCAACCCTTCTCTGCAAATTGGGTGCTTTAGATTTTCCGACTTGACTGATGCATTGGTTGCAACTTTCTGAACTGGGCCTCGCTTGCTCTTTGTTTTGATTGGACAATCTTTGGCGGAATGACCTTCTGCCCACAATAGAGACATTGCCCATTTTTTCTGCGTAGATCCTTTTAGTCTTTGGTCAAAGGTCTCCTGATGGTTCCAATTTCCATCGGTTCCGGCGTTCTTTCTCTCGGAGTTCTTGAGTCTTTGTTATCATGAGCATGCCAAGAATGTTTTTCAGTCTTTTTACGCGTTCCTTTTCGTTCATTTAAACGATGATCAAGCCTCAAGACAAGGTTTATTAAATCTTGACAGTTTGCAGGTTGTGGGTCGACTCGCGCTAAGATGTCTTTTAGCTCCTCTTTGAGTCCCCTGTAAAACAAGGCCGCTTGTTTTTCTTCAGGCCAGGATGTCTCAGCGACCAGGCGATTAAAGTTGGCTAAATATTACACTAAGGGGGTTATTACAACTTTGGAGGAGGTGTTAATCCGTCCCAAAAGTGACGGTAAAGTGATGGATATACCACCAGCCGTATTACGAGTCCATTATATCCTATGGAACTCGTAATACGGCTGGTGGTATATCCGTCACTTTACCGTCACTTTTGGGACGGATTAACACCTCCTCCAAAGTTGTAATAACCCCCTAAGTCCTGATTCTCTTGGCGTAAGTCTAATAATTCACGATCTGCTGACTGTGTTACAGTTCTACGATCGAAAACTCTCTCAAATTCACGAACAAAATTTCTCCAGTTGTACAACAGGGGACTATTTTTACGCACAAGAGGAATAGCCCAGGTAGCTGCATCTCCAGACAGATATGACAACAAGAAAGCTACTTTAGACTGGGCATCAGGGAAAGTATGTGGTCTGCAGGTGAAGTGAAGTTCCACTTGAACCAGAAAAGATTGCGCTTTCAAGGGATCACCTGAGAAGCGTTCTGGGGGAGCTAAAGGAATGGCTGAAGGAACATTGAGGGAAATGTTAGTCGGACTACCTCCAGAAGTCTGAGAAGAAGTACCTGACCAAGACACACCTGTGGGACTTTGTTCTTTCTTCTCAACCTTATTCTGTAACTGACTCACCCTCTCAGCTAGACTATTTGTCAAATCCTTTGATGATACCACTTCTGACTGGAGCTGGGTGATAGCCTTGACTAGCTCGGCCAGTGTGGCCATGCTGAGAACATACACAAACCAGGAGGATAATAATTTGTGGGCTCACTATTCTGTCAGAGTCACCAGATCCTCGGGGTCCGTGCACGTTCCCAACACTTCCACCACAAGACAGCTCCAATACTCTGATTAGATTTATCACAGAGTCTAAGAGAGTCCAAGTGGGGAAAAGGGGATTAGGACGGGAACAGCTGGGAAGGAGACCCGTAGGAAGCAAAAGGTTAAAACACAACATCAAAATTACATCTCATGAAATCAGTACCATGCTACAACTCTAAGCTTCGTCTTTTCCGAAAAAACATGAACAACCCTAGAATAATCCTAAAACTGACTAGGCTTTAGATGACCGAATACCTGAGGAGGAAACAGGAAAAGTTAAATAGGACTTTCAGATTCAAGTACTTTCTTTAGCATGAGAATCAGGAAACACTCTGAGCAATTTCTAAACAACCATATGAATCTCCTTTTAGGAATACATATCAGGAACACACAGAATTACCTCTAGAACTCTGGTATTGTGTTGTGTTCATCTCAGAAAAAACATTGGGAAGTAAATTGCGCACACTGCAGATTTTTACATGAGTATTAAATACCATAAAGGTTTGTGCACCATGAAATCACACAACGTAGATTAAAGGAATAAATCACGCGACGTGTCAACTTGAAATGCTACCAAGAAAATGTCTTCGAATGGTAGCGCACAGTAACTTACATTATTTATACACGAGGAAAGAATTGCGCGTCTTGCCGATTCAAATGCCACCATACAAAAGCCAAGAAATGGTAGCGCACCATGAATAACATGAAAAAACACTCAAGGAAAGAATCGCGCGTGTTGCCGATTCGAATGCCACCATGTAAATGCCAGAAAATGGTAGCGCACAATGAACAGCATGAATTACACACGAGAAGTGAATCGCGTGTTTCGCCGTTTCGAATGCCACCATGTAAATGTCAAGAAAAGGTAGCGCGCAATGAACAACAAAGTTAAATGCTCATGAAACGAGTTGCACGTCTTGCCAACTCGTAAAACATCATGTAAATGTCAAGAAATATCAGCGCGTAATGAACAATAATGTAATAACGAAGTCAAATCTTTATGGAATAAATTGCGCGTCCTCACTATTTGCAAACCACCATACAAATGTCAAAAAATGGCCGCGCACAAGTAATCTGTTATTCATTTAAGAATTAACATCAAGAATATGAAGATTCTCAATTACGGTGTTGGGAAATGTCCAAACACCGTCTTACCGCCTGGAAACAGTGATCACCAATGAGAGATGAGTGCAGAAGACTGGAAAATCCAAATAGGCCGCCGGGACAGGAGCTCAGGAAGAAGCTGCTTCTCTGCACCGGGACCTCTGAATAGTGAGCACTGGAAGTTGGGCTGACTCTCTTTTACAGAGTCTTAGCCCAGCCTAGAACCACGCCCAGGCATGTTGCAGGGAAAGTCTCCAGAAGGCCCTGGAAAGGGACCACACCCTAACACACTCTGAATGTCTGCAGCAACACATTGTAAATGTACAGTATTTATAAGCACCTTAAAAATGAATCTTTTGGATGGAATTCTGCAATGCAAAAGGTTAAACAATAACATATCATCACAATGCATAAATTACTTTATCTTGCGAGTGTTGGGTTTTTGCATTCTAGATGCCCGTAGAGCACGCACTGTCCTGGTGTTGACAGTACTCCCCTCTCCCAGGCGCGCTCTAGGGCCTGGTTTATCTGGATTGAGAGGATGAAAGCGTCTCACAAGTACTGGAGCATGAACATCAGATGCGGAAACCCATGAATTACTTTCAGGGCCATAACCTTTCCATGGGATTAAGTACCATAGGTTACGCCCTCTCAGTTTAGAGTCCAACACTTTCTTGACTTCATATTCTTCTTCCCCCTGTACTAGAACAGGAGCTGGATGAGGGCGGACCTTTTGGACTGCCTTTTTTAAGAGGGAAGTATGGAACACTGGATGAATCCGTAATGATTTTGGGAATTGTAGTTTATAGGTCACAGGATTGATTTGCTGAAGAACAGTGTAAGGACCTATAAATTTGGGGTTGAACATGTGCTTCGTCTTGAAGTCTATATGTTTTGTGGAAAGCCACACTTTGTCACCAGGTTGATACTGCGGTCCCTCACAATGTTTCTTGTCATAATGCTTTTTGTATTTTTGTTTGGCTTTTTCTAAATGTTGTTGAATCGATTTCTGAGTTTGATGCAAATGTTGAATGATTTCTGACACAGCTGGAGTGAGAGAGCTTTCTTGAGGAATTGTGATGGGCAAGGTGTCAGGATGATAGCCAAACAAACCAAAGAAGGGTATAACGCCAGTAGAAGTGTGGAAGGAGTTGTTGTAGGCTAACTCAGCTAACCAGAGCATTGATGTCCATGAATTAAGTGTTTTTTCAGCATAAGCACGTAGGTATTGCTTCAAGGTCTGATTTAGTCTCTCCGTTTGACCATCTGTTTGAGGATGGTGGTTAGTAGATAGGGTAGATGTCACTTGGGGTGTTTTACACCATGTCTTCCAGAAGTTGTAGGCAAATTGCGATCCCCGATCGGAGAGGATCACTTTTGGCAGTCCATGATAACGAACCACTCTATTCAGTAAGATAGTTGCCAGTTCACTAGAGGTGGGTAATTTCTTACAGGCAATGAAATGTCCATATTTCGTGAGACTATCTACTACCACCAGAATTACTGAATGCTGTTGTACCACTGGCAGACCTGTAATAAAGTCTAAAGAGAAGTGTTCCCACGGACGACTTGGGGTTGGGAGTGGGTGTAACAACCCTTTCGGTTTTGAATGACTTGTTTTAGTTCGAGCACAGACTTCGCAGTTGTTTACCATTGTTTTTACATCCTTTGTTAAGGTAGGCCACCAAAAATAGCGTTGGATTAATTCAAGAGTTTTAGGAGCACCAGGGTGACCTGCTGTAGGTATAACATGCAACCAATGAAACACTATCTTGCAAAGTTTGGTAGTGGGCACAAACAAACGAGCATCGTAAAAGGGTAATCCTTGCTTGATTGATCTTTTCGGATCTGCTTGGGCCCACGCCTGCCATTTTTCAACAGTGAATGAATTGCGGATGTCTTCAAAGAAATCTTCTGTTTTTATGATACATAGGACCTTGTCAGGAGCAATGATAGCTCTGGAGGTTTGAACTGCAGGCAATGTGGTAGACTCTTGGCGGGACAAGGCGTCAGCTTTGCGATTATCTTTACCAGGCCGGAAGGTTACCACAAAATCAAACTCGGCAAAAAACAGCATCCAGCGTAATTGCTGAGGAGTCAAAAGTCTGGCAGAACTCATGAATTGAAGATTGCGGTGATCAGTATATACTGTGATAGTATATTTAGCTCCCAACAAATGATGTCTCCATTCTTTAAAAGCGTCACGAATCGCCAGAAGCTCTTTTTCAGCAATGACATAGTTCTTTTCGGCTTCGTTCAACTTCCGAGACATGTAAGCTACAGGATGAAGCTGACCAGTGTCTTTGTTTCATTGTGACAAGACTGCTCCTATCGCCACATCTGAAGCATCAGCTTCCACTATGAAAGGTCGATCCGCATCTGGATGAGTCAAGACTGGGGCAGTGGAGAAAGCTTCTTTCAAAGTTGAAAAGGCTTGGTCTGCTTCTGGGGACCATACACATTTTTCTTTCTTTCTTAATAACTTAGTAATTGGAGCCACTGTCTGGGAGAAATGATTGATGAACCTCCGGTAAAAATTTGCAAACCCCAGGAAACATTGTACATCACAAACAGACTTTGGGATGGGCCATTCAGATACGGCTTTTACTTTCTTTTCTGCCATCACCATACCTTGAGGGGTAAGGATAACCCCTAAAAACTCAACTGTGGTAACATGAAAGTCACACTTGGTTAGCTTGCAATATAAATGGTGTTTACGAAGGGCTGCCAAAATTTTCTTGACATGTTGAACATGTTGATTCTCATTGTCTGAGTAGATCAAAATGTCATCAATGTAAACTATGGCAAAGATATCAAGGTACTCTCTAAGAACGTCATTTAAGAAAAATTTAAATGCTGCTGGAGCATTGCACAGACCAAAAGGCATGACGGTGTATTCAAAAAGGCCATATCTTGATTTGAATGCCGTTTTCCATTCGTCACCCTCTCTCATTCTGACCAAATGGTAAGCACCTCGAAGATCAAGCTTTGTGTAGATTTTTGCTTTCTTTACTTGTTCCAGTAAGACCGGAATTAGAGGCAAAGGATATTTGTTCTTGATGGTGATTTTATTCAAGCCCCTATAGTCGATACAAGCTCGAAGCTCTCCGTTCGCTTTTGGAACAAAAAACAAAGGAGAAGCTGTGGGAGACTTAGAGGGGCGGATGAAACCATTCTCTAAGAATTTATCCAAGTATTTTCGTAAATGTTGATTTTCATGTTCTGACAGGGCATACACACGACAGTTGGGAATTATTCCCCCTGGGACTAGATCAATTTGACAGTCATAAGATCTATGAGGAGGTAAGTTCTCTGCTTCTTTCTCATCAAATACATCTTCATAAGACGAATACTGTTTGGGCAACTGAACTTCTTTCTCTGCGGCGGTAGCTATTTAAGAATGGCGAACTTCCGATTCTTGAGTCCTTTGGAGACAATGTTCTTTACATAGCACTGATGAGAACACGATCTTTCGTTCAGCCCAATTAATCTCTGGATTGTGATGAGTTAACCATGGCAAACCAAGGATGATCCCATACTGGGGAGCATGGATCACGTCAAGGATGAGTTCCTCTTTATGTTTCTTTCTTTGATTTTTACCTTCACAAATTATTGTCAAGGGGACAGTCTGAAGAGTTATCGGACCTCCAGTCAAGAGTTTTCCATCAACTGCCTGGATGGTTTCTGGAGTCTTCTTTTCAATACATGAGATACCCCATGCATGAACCAATTGGGCGTCAACAAAGTTTCCAGTAGCCCCAGAGTCGACTAGAGCCTTCTTGAAATAGGTCTTTTTCTTGACCTGAACTCTTATTCCCAATTTTAGATGTTTGGATTGTGAAGGATCCACGGTGACACCCAAGAGCAACCCTTCTCTGCAACTTGGGTGCTTTAGATTTTCCGACTTGACTGATGCATTGGTTGCAACTTTCTGAACTGGGCCTCGCTTGCTCTTTGTTTTGATTTGGACAATCTTTGGCGGAATGACCTTCTGCCCACAATAGAGACATTGCCCATTTTTTCTGCGTAGATCCTTTTAGTCTTTGGTCAAAGGTCTCCTGATGGTTCCAATTTCCATCGGTTCCGGCATTCTTTCTCTCGGAGTTCTTGAGTCTTTGTTATCATGAGCATGCCAAGAATGTTTTTCAGTCTTTTTACGCGTTCCTTTTCGTTCATTTAAATGATGATCAAGCCTCAAGACAAGGTTTATTAAATCTTGACAGTTTGCAGGTTGTGGGTCGACTCGCGCTAAGATGTCTTTTAGCTCCTCTTTGAGTCCCCTGTAAAACAAAGCCGCTTGTTTTTCTTCAGGCCAGGATGTCTCAGCGACCAGGCGATTAAAGTTGGCTAAATATTACACTAAGGGGGTTATTACAACTTTGGAGGAGGTGTTAATCCGTCCCAAAAGTGACGGTAAAGTGATGGATATACCACCAGCCGTATTACGAGTCCATTATATCCTATGGAACTCGTAATACGGCTGGTGGTATATCCGTCACTTTACCGTCACTTTTGGGACGGATTAACACCTCCTCCAAAGTTGTAATAACCCCCTAAGTCCTGATTCTCTTGGCGTAAGTCTAATAATTCACGATCTGCTGACTGTGTTACAGTTCTACGATCGAAAACTCTCTCAAATTCACGAACAAAATTTTTCCAGTTGTACAACATGGGACTATTTTTACGCACAAGAGGAATAGCCCAGGTAGCTGCATCTCCAGACAGATATGACAACAAGAAAGCTACTTTAGACTGGGCATCAGGGAAAGTATGTGGTCTGCAGGTGAAGTGAAGTTCTACTTGAACCAGAAAAGATTGCGCTTTCAAGGGATCACCTGAGAAGCGTTCTGGGGGAGCTAAAGGAATGGCTGAAGGAACATTGAGGGAAATGTTAGTCGGACTACCTCCAGAAGTCTGAGAAGAAGTACCTGGCCAAGACACACCTGTGGGACTTTGTTCTTTCTTCTCAACCTTATTCTGTAACTGACTCACCCTCTCAGCTAGACTACTTGTCAAATCCTTTGATGATACCACTTCTGACTGGAGCTGGGTGATAGCCTTGACTAGCTCGTCCAGTGTGGCCATGCTGAGAACATACACAAACCAGGAGGATAATAATTTGTGGGCTCACTGTTCTGTCAGAGTCACCAGATCCTCGGGGTCCGTGCACGTTCCCAACACTTCCACCACAAGACAGCTCCAATACTCTGATTAGATTTATCAAAGAGTCTAAGAGAGTCCAGGTGGGGAAAAGGGGATTAGGACGGGAACAGCTGGGAAGGAGACCCGTAGGAAGCAAAAGGTTAAAACACAACATCAAAATTACATCTCATGAAATCAGTACCATGCTACAACTCTAAGCTTCGTCTTTTCCGAAAAAACATGAACAACCCTAGAATAATCCTAAAACTGACTAGGCTTTAGATGACCGAATACCTGAGGAGGAAACAGGAAAAGTTAAATAGGACTTTCAGATTCAAGTACTTTCTTTAGCATGAGAATCAGGAAACACTCTGAGCAATTTCTAAACAACCATATGAATCTCCTTTTAGGAATACATATCAGGAACACACAGAATTACCTCTAGAACTCTGGTATTGTGTTGTGTTCATCTCAGAAAAAACATTGGGAAGTAAATTGCACACACTGCAGATTTTTACATGAGTATTAAATACCATAAAGGTTTGTGCACCATGAAATCACACAACATAGATTAAAGGAATAAATCACGCGACATGTCAACTTGAAATGCTACCATGAAAATGTCTTCGAATGGTAGCGCACAGTAACTTACATTATTTATACACGAGGAAAGAATTGCGTGTATTGCCGATTCAAATGCCACCATACAAAAGCCAAGAAATGGTAGCGCACAATGAATAACATGAAAAAACACTCAAGGAAAGAATCGCGCGTGTTGCCGATTCGAATGCCACCATGTAAATGCCAGAAAATGTTAGCGCAAAATGAACAGCATGAATTACACACGAGAAGTGAATCGCGTGTTTCGCCGTTTCGAATGCCACCATGTAAATGTCAAGAAAAGGTAGCGCGCAATGAACAACAAAGTTAAATGCTCATGAAACGAGTTGCACGTCTTGCCAACTCGTAAAACATCATGTAAATGTCAAGAAATATCAGCGCGTAATGAACAATAATGTAATAACGAAGTCAAATCTTTATGGAATAAATTGCGCGTCCTCCCTATTTGCAAACCACCATACAAATGTCAAAAAATGGCAGCGCACAAGTAATCTGTTATTCATTTAAGAATTAACATCAAGAATATGAAGATTCTCAATTACGGTGTTGGGAAATGTCCAAACACCGTCTTACCGCCTGGAAACAGTGATCACCAATGAGAGATGAGTGCAGAAGACTGGAAAATCCAAATAGGCCGCCGGGACAGGAGCTCAGGAAGAAGCTGCTTCTCTGCACCGGGACCTCTGAATAGTGAGCACTGGAAGTTGGGCTGACTCTCTTTTATTGAGTCTTGGCCCAGCCTAGAACCACGCCCAGGCATGTTGCAGGGAAAGTCTCCAGAAGGCCCTGGAAAGGGACCACACCCTAACACACTCTGAATGTCTGCAGCAACACATTGTAAATGTACAGTATTTATAAGCACCTTAAAAATTAATCTTTTGGATGGAATTCTCCAATGCAAAAGGTTAAACAATAACATATCATCACAATGCATAAATTACTTTATCTTGCGAGTGTTGGGTTTTTGCATTCTAGATGCCCGTAGAGCACGCACTGTCCTGGTGTTGACAGTACTCCCCTCTCCCAGGCGCGCTCTAGGGCCTGGTTTATCTGGATTGAGAGGATGAAAGCGTCTCACAAGTACTGGAGCATGAACATCAGATGCGGAAACCCATGAATTACTTTCAGGGCCATAACCTTTCCATGGGATTAAGTACCATAGGTTACGCCCTCTCAGTTTAGAGTCCAACACTTTCTTGACTTCATATTCTTCTTCCCCCTGTACTAGAACAGGAGCTGGATGAGGGCGGACCTTTTGGACTGCCTTTTTTAAGAGGGAAGTTTGGAACACTGGATGAATCCGTAATGATTTTGGGAATTGTAGTTTATAGGTCACAGGATTGATTTGCTGAAGAACAGTGTAAGGACCTATAAATTTGGGGTTGAACATGTGCTTCGTCTTGAAGTCTATATGTTTTGTGGAAAGCCACACTTTGTCACCAGGTTGATACTGCGGTCCCTCACAATGTTTCTTGTCATAATGCTTTTTGTATTTTTGTTTGGCTTTTTCTAAATGTTGTTGAATCGATTTCTGAGTTTGATGCAAATGTTGAATGATTTCTGACACAGCTGGAGTGAGAGAGCTTTCTTGAGGAATTGTGATGGGCAAGGTGTCAGGATGATAGCCAAACAAACCAAAGAAGGGTGTAACGCCAGTAGAAGTGTGGAAGGAGTTGTTGTAGGCTAACTCAGCTAACCAGAGCATTGATGTCCATGAATTAAGTGTTTTTTCAGCATAAGCACGTAGGTATTGCTTCAAGGTCTGATTTAGTCTCTCCGTTTGACCATCTGTTTGAGGATGGTGGCTAGTAGATAGGGTAGATGTCACTTGGAGTGTTTTACACCATGTCTTCCAGAAGTTGTAGGCAAATTGCGATCCCCGATCGGAGAGGATCACTTTTGGCAGTCCATGATAACGAACCACTCTATTCAGTAAGATAGTTGCCAGTTCACTAGAGGTGGGTAATTTCTTACAGGCAATGAAATGTCCATATTTTGTGAGACTATCTACTACCACCAGAATTACTGAATGCTGTTGTACCACTGGCAGACCTGTAATAAAGTCTAAAGAGATGTGTTCCCACGGACGACTTGGGGTTGGGAGTGGGTGTAACAACCCTTTCGGTTTTGAATGACTTGTTTTAGTTCGAGCACAGACTTCGCAGTTGTTTACCATTGTTTTTACATCCTTTGTTAAGGTAGGCCACCAAAAATAGCGTTGGATTAATTCAAGAGTTTTAGGAGCACCAGGGTGACCTGCTGTAGGTATAACATGCAACCAATGAAACACTATCTTGCAAAGTTTGGTAGTGGGCACAAACAAACGAGCATCGTAAAAGGGTAATCCTTGCTTGATTGATCTTTTCGGATCTGCTTGGGCCCACGCCTGCCATTTTTCAACAGTGAATGAATTGCGGATGTCTTCAAAGAAATCTTCTGTTTTTATGATACATAGGACCTTGTCAGGAGCAATGATAGCTCTGGAGGTTTGAACTGCAGGCAATGTGGTAGACTCTTGGCGGGACAAGGCGTCAGCTTTGCGATTATCTTTACCAGGCCGGAAGGTTACCACAAAATCAAACTCGGCAAAAAACAGCATCCAGCGTAATTGCCGAGGAGTCAAAAGTCTGGCAGAACTCATGAATTGAAGATTGCGGTGATCAGTATATACTGTGACAGTATATTTAGCTCCCAACAAATGATGTCTCCATTCTTTAAAAGCGTCACGAATCGCCAGAAGCTCTTTTTCAGCAATGACATAGTTCTTTTCGGCTTCGTTCAACTTCCGAGACATGTAAGCTACAGGATGAAGCTGACCAGTGTCTTTGTTTCATTGTGACAAGACTGCTCCTATCGCCACATCTGAAGCATCAGCTTCCACTATGAAAGGTCGATCCGCATCTGGATGAGTCAAGACTGGGGCAGTGGAGAAAGCTTCTTTCAAAGTTGAAAAGGCTTGGTCTGCTTCTGGGGACCATACACATTTTTCTTTCTTTCTTAATAACTTAGTAATTGGAGCCACTGTCTGGGAGAAATGATTGATGAACCTCCTGTAAAAATTTGCAAAGTCCAGGAAACATTGTACATCACAAACAGACTTTGGGATGGGCCATTCAGATACGGCTTTTACTTTCTTTTCTGCCATCACCATACCTTGAGGGGTAAGGATAACCCCTAAAAACTCAACTGTGGTAACATGAAACTCACACTTGGTTAGCTTGCAATATAAATGGTGTTTACGAAGGGCTGCCAACATTTTCTTGACATGTTGAACATGTTGATTCTCATTGTCTGAGTAGATCAAAATGTCATCAATGTAAACTATGGCAAAGATATCAAGGTACTCTCTAAGAACGTCATTTAAGAAAAATTGAAATGCTGCTGGAGCATTGCACAGACCAAAAGGCATGACGGTGTATTCAAAAAGGCCATATCTTGATTTGAATGCCGTTTTCCATTCGTCACACTCTCTCATTCTGACCAAATGGTAAGCACCTCGAAGATCAAGCTTTGTGTAGATTTTTGCTTTCTTTACTTGTTCCAGTAAGACCGGAATTAGAGGCAAAGGATATTTGTTCTTGATGGTCATTTTATTCAAGCCCCTATAGTCGATACAAGTTCGAAGCTCTCCGTTCGCTTTTGGAACAAAAAACAAAGGAGAAGCTGTGGGAGACTTAGAGGGGCGGATGAAACCATTCTCTAAGAATTTATCCAAGTATATTCGTAAATGTTGATTTTCATGTTCTGACAGGGCATACACACGACAGTTGGGAAGTATTCCCCCTGGGACTAGATCAATTTGACAGTCATAAGATCTATGAGGAGGTAAGTTCTCTGCTTCTTTCTCATCAAATACATCTTCATAAGACGAATACTGTTTGGGCAACTGAACTTCTTTCTCTGCGGCGGTAGCTATTTAAGAATGGCGAACTTCCGATTCTTGAGTCCTTTGGAGACAATGTTCTTTACATAGCACTGATGAGAACACGATCTTTCGTTCAGCCCAATTAATCTCTGGATTGTGATGAGTTAACCATGGCAAGACAAGGATGATCACATACTGGGGAGCATGGATCACGTCAAGGATGAGTTCCTCTTTATGTTTCTTTCTTTGATTTTTACCTTCACAAATTATTGTCAAGGGGACAGTCTGAAGAGTTATCGGACCTCCAGTCAAGAGTTTTCCATCAACTGCCTGGATGGTTTCTGGAGTCTTCTTTTCAATACATGAGATACCCCATGCACGAACCAATTGGGCGTCAACAAAGTTTCCAGTAGCCCCAGAGTCGACTAGAGCCTTCTTGAAATAGGTCTTTTTCTTGACCTGAACTCTTATTCCCAATTTTAGATGTTTGGATTGTGAAGGATCCACGGTGACACCCAAGAGCAACCCTTCTCTGCAACTTGGGTGCTTTAGATTTTCCGACTTGACTGATGCATTGGTTGCAACTTTCTGAACTGGGCCTCGCTTGCTCTTTATTTTGATTGGACAATCTTTGGCGGAATGACCTTTCTGCCCACAATAGAGACATTGCCCATTTTTTCTGCGTAGATTTTTAGTCTTTGGTCAAAGGTCTCCTGATGGTTCCAATTTCCATTGGTTCCGGCGTTCTTTCTCTCGGAGTTCTTGAGTCTTTGTTATCATGAGCATGCCAAGAATGTTTTTCAGTCTTTTTACGCGTTCCTTTTCGTTCATTTAAACGATGATCAAGCCTCAAGACAAGGTTTATTAAATCTTGACAGTTTGCAGGTTGTGGGTCGACTCGCGCTAAGATGTCTTTTAGCTCCTCTTTGAGTCCCCTGTAAAACAAGGCCGCTTGTTTTTCTTCAGGCCAAGATGTCTCAGCGACCAGGCGATTAAAGTTGGCTAAATATGACACTAAGGGGGTTATTACAACTTTGGAGGAGGTGTTAATCCGTCCCAAAAGTGACGGTAAAGTGATGGATATACCACCAGCCGTATTACGAGTCCATTATATCCTATGGAACTCGTAATATGGCTGGTGGTATATCCGTCACTTTACCGTCACTTTTGGGACGGATTAACACCTCCTCCAAAGTTGTAATAACCCCCTAAGTCCTGATTCTCTTGGCGTAAGTCTAATAATTCACGATCTGCTGACTGTGTTACAGTTCTACGATCGAAAACTCTCTCAAATTCACGAACAAAATTTTTCCAGTTGTACAACAGGGGACTATTTTTACGCACAAGAGGAAAAGCCCAGGTAGCTGCATCTCCAGACAGATATGACAACAAGAAAGCTACTTTAGACTGGGCATCAGGGAAAGTATGTGGTCTGCAGGTGAAGTGAAGTTCCACTTGAACCAGAAAAGATTGCGCTTTCAAGGGATCACCTGAGAAGCGTTCTGGGGGAGCTAAAGGAATGGCTGAAGGAACATTGAGGGAAATGTTAGTCGGACTACCTCCAGAAGTCTGAGAAGAAGTACCTGGCCAAGACACACCTGTGGGACTTTGTTCTTTCTTCTCAACCTTATTCTGTAACTGACTCACCCTCTCAGCTAGACTATTTGTCAAATCCTTTGATGATACCACTTCTGACTGGAGCTGGGTGATAGCCTTGACTAGCTCGTCCAGTGTGGCCATGCTGAGAACATACACAAACCAGGAGGATAATAATTTGTGGGCTCACTATTCTGTCAGAGTCACCAGATCCTCGGGGTCCGTGCACGTTCCCAACACTTCCACCACAAGACAGCTCCAATACTCTGATTAGATTTATCACAGAGTCTAAGAGAGTCCAAGTGGGGAAAAGGGGATTAGGACGGGAACAGCTGGGAAGGAGACCCGTAGGAAGCAAAAGGTTAAAACACAACATCAAAATTACATCTCATGAAATCAGTACCATGCTACAACTCTAAGCTTCGTCTTTTCCGAAAAAACATGAACAACCCTAGAATAATCCTAAAACTGACTAGGCTTTAGATGACCGAATACCTGAGGAGGAAACAGGAAAAGTTAAATAGGACTTTCAGATTCAAGTACTTTCTTTAGCATGAGAATCAGGAAACACTCTGAGCAATTTCTAAACAACCATATGAATCTCCTTTTAGGAATACATATCAGGAACACACAGAATTACCTCTAGAACTCTGGTATTGTGTTGTGTTCATCTCAGAAAAAACATTGGGAAGTAAATTGCGCACACTGCAGATTTTTACATGAGTATTAAATACCATAAAGGTTTGTGCACCATGAAATCACACAACGTAGATTAAAGGAATAAAGCACGCGACGTGTCAACTTGAAATGCTACCAAGAAAATGTCTTCGAATGGTAGCGCACAGTAACTTACATTATTTATACACGAGGAAAGAATTGCGCGTCTTGCCGATTGAAATGCCACCATACAAAAGCCAAGAAGTGGTAGCGCACAATGAATAACATGAAAAAACACTCAAGGAAAGAATCGCGCGTGTTGCAGATTCGAATGCCATCATGTAAATGCCAGAAAATGGTAGCGCACAATGAACAGCATGAATTACACACGAGAAGTGAATCGCGTGTTTCGCCGTTTCGAATGCCACCATGTAAATGTCAAGAAAAGGTAGCGCGCAATGAACAACAAAGTTAAATGCTCATGAAACGAGTTGCACGTCTTGCCAACTCGTAAAACATCATGTAAATGTCAAGAAATATCAGCGCGCAATGAACAATAATTTAATAACGAAGTCAAATCTTTATGGAATAAATTGCGCGTCCTCCCTATTTGCAAACCACCATACAAATGTCAAAAAATGGCAGCGCACAAGTAATCTGTTATTCATTTAAGAATTAACATCAAGAATATGAAGATTCTCAATTACGGTGTTGGGAAATGTCCAAACACAATCTTACCGCCTGGAAACAGTGATCACCAATGAGAGATGAGTGCAGAAGACTGGAAAATCCAAATAGGCCGCCGGGACAGGAGCTCAGGAAGAAGCTGCTTCTCTGCACCGGGACCTCTGAATAGTGAGCACTGGAAGTTGGGCTGACTCTCTTTTACAGAGTCTTGGCCCAGCCTAGAAACACGCCCAGGCATGTTGCAGGGGAAGTCTCCAGAAGGCCCTGGAAAGGGACCACACCCTAACACACTCTGAATGTCTGCAGCAACACATTGTAAATGTACAGTATTTATAAGCACCTTAAAAATGAATCTTTTGGATGGAATTCTGCAATGCAAAAGGTTAAACAATAACATATCATCACAATGCATGAATTACTTTATCTTGCGAGTGTTGGGTTTTTGCATTCTAGATGCCCGTAGAGCACGCACTGTCCTGGTGTTGACAGTACTCCCCTCTCCCAGGAGCGCTCTAGGGCCTGGTTTATCTGGATTGAGAGGATGAAAGCGTCTCACAAGTACTGGAGCATGAACATCAGATGCGGAAACCCATGAATTACTTTCAGGGCCATAACCTTTCCATGGGATTAAGTACCATAGGTTACGCCCTCTCAGTTTAGAGTCCAACACTTTCCTGACTTCATATTCTTCTTCCCCCTGTACTAGAACATGAGCTGGATGAGGGCGGACCTTTTGGACTGCCTTCTTTAAGAGGGAAGTATGGAACACTGGATGAATCCGTAATGATTTTGGGAATTGTAGTTTATAGGTCACAGGATTGATTTGCTGAAGAACAGTGTAAGGACCTATAAATTTGGGGTTGAACATGTGCTTCGTCTTGAAGTCTATATGTTTTGTGGAAAGCCACACTTTGTCACCAGGTTGATACTGCGGTCCCTCACAATGTTTCTTGTCATAATGCTTTTTGTATTTTTGTTTGGCTTTTTCTAAATGTTGTTGAATCGATTTCTGAGTTTGATGCAAATGTTGAATGATTTCTGACACAGCTGGAGTGAGAGAGCTTTCTTGAGGAATTGTGATGTGCAAGGTGTCAGGATGTTAGCCAAACAAACCAAAGAAGGGTGTAACGCCAGTAGAAGTGTGGAAGGAGTTGTTGTAGGCTAACTCAGCTAACAGAGCATTGATGTCCATGAATTAAGTGTTTTTTCAGCATAAGCACGTAGGTATTGCTTCAAAGTCTGATTTAGTCTCTCCGTTTGACCATCTGTTTGAGGATGGTGGCTAGTAGATAGGGTAGATGTCACTTGGAGTGTTTTACACCATGTCTTCCAGAAGTTGTAGGCAAATTGCGATCCCCGATCGGAGAGGATCACTTTTGGCAGTCCATGATAACGAACCACTCTATTCAGTAAGATAGTTGCCAGTTCACTAGAGGTGGGTAATTTCTTACAGGCAATGAAATGTCCATATTTCGTGAGACTATCTACTACCACCAGAATTACTGAATGCTGTTGTACCACTGGCAGACCTGAAATAAAGTCTAAAGAGATGTGTTCCCACGGACGACTTGGGGTTGGGAGTGAGTGTAACAACCCTTTCGGTTTTGAATGACTTGTTTTAGTTCGAGCACAGACTTCGCAGTTGTTTACCATTGTTTTTACATCCTTTGTTAAGGTAGGCCACCAAAAATAGCGTTGGATTAATTCAAGAGTTTTAGGAGCACCAGGGTGACCTGCTGTAGGTATAACATGCAACCAATGAAACACTATCTTGCAAAGTTTGGTAGTGGGCACAAACAAACGAGCATCGTAAAAGGGTAATCCTTGCTTGATTGATCTTTTCGGATCTGCTTGGGCCCACGCCTGCCATTTTTCAACAGTGAATGAATTGCGGATGTCTTCAAAGAAATCTTCTGTTTTTATGATACATAGGACCTTGTCAGGAGCAATGATAGCTCTGGAGGTTTGAACTGCAGGCAATGTGGTAGACTCTTGGCGGGACAAGGCGTCAGCTTTGCGATTATTTTTACCAGGCCGGAAGGTTACCACAAAATCAAACTCGGCAAAAAACAGCATCCAGCGTAATTGCCGAGGAGTCAAAAGTCTGGCAGAACTCATGAATTGAAGATTGCGGTGATCAGTATATACTGTGACAGTATATTTAGCTCCCAACAAATGATGTCTCCATTCTTTAAAGGCGTCACGAATCGCCAGAAGCTCTTTTTCAGCAATGACATAGTTCTTTTCGGCTTCGTTCAACGTCCGAGACATGTAAGCTACAGGATGAAGCTGACCAGTGTCTTTGTTTCATTGTGACAAGACTGCTCCTATCGCCACATCTGAAGCATCAGCTTCCACTATGAAAGGTCGATCCGCATCTGGATGAGTCAAGACTGGGGCAGTGGAGAAAGCTTCTTTCAAAGTTGAAAAGGCTTGGTCTGCTTCTGGGGACCATAAAAATTTTTCTTTCTTTCTTAATAACTTAGTAATTGGAGCCACTGTCTGGGAGAAATGATTGATGAACCTCCGGTAAAAATTTGCAAAGTCCAGGAAACATTGTACATCACAAACAGACTTTGGGATGGGCCATTCAGATACGGCTTTTACTTTCTTTTTTGCCATCACCATACCTTGAGGGGTAAGGATAACCCCTAAAAACTCAACTGTGGTAACATGAAACTCACACTTGGTTAGCTTGCAATATAAATGGTGTTTACGAAGGGCTGCCAACATTTTCTTGACATGTTGAACATGTTGATTCTCATTGTCTGAGTAGATCAAAATGTCATCAATGTAAACTATGGCAAAGATATCAAGGTACTCTCTAAGAACGTCATTTAAGAAAAATTGAAATGCTGCTGGAGCATTGCACAGACCAAAAGGCATGACGGTGTATTCAAAAAGGCCATATCTTGATTTGAATGCCGTTTTCCATTCGTCACCCTCTCTCATTCTGACCAAATGGTAAGCACCTCGAAGATCAAGCTTTGTGTAGATTTTTGCTTTCTTTACTTGTTCCAGTAAGACCGGAATTAGAGGCAAAGGATATTTGTTCTTGATGGTGATTTTATTCAAGCCCCTATAGTCGATACAAGTTCGAAGCTCTCCGTTCGCTTTTGGAACAAAAAACAAAGGAGAAGCTGTGGGAGACTTAGAGGGGCGGATGAAACCATTCTCTAAGAATTTATCCAAGTATTTTCGTAAATGTTGATTTTCATGTTCTGACAGGGCATACACACGACAGTTGGGAATTATTCCCCCTGGGACTAGATCAATTTGACAGTCATAAGATCTATGAGGAGGTAAGTTGTCTGCTTCTTTCTCATCAAATACATCTTCATAAGACGAATACTGTTTGGGCAACTGAACTTCTTTCTCTGCGGCGGTAGCTATTATAGAATGGCGAACTTCCGATTCTTGAGTCCTTTGGAGACAATGTTCTTTACATAGCACTGATGAGAACACGATCTTTCGTTCAGCCCAATTAATCTCTGGATTGTGATGAGTTAACCATGGCAAGCCAAGGATGATCCCATACTGGGGAGCATGGATCACGTCAAGGATGAGTTCCTCTTTATGTTTCTTTCTTTGATTTTTACCTTCTCAAATTATTGTCAAGGGGACAGTCTGAAGAGTTATCGGACCTCCAGTCAAGAGTTTTCCATCAACTGCCTGGATGGTTTCTGGAGTCTTCTTTTCAATACATGAGATACCCCATGCACGAACCAATTGGGCGTCAACAAAGTTTCCAGTAGCCCCAGAGTCGACTAGAGCCTTCTTGAAATAGGTCTTTTTCTTGACCTGAACTCTTATTCCCAATTTTAGATGTTTGGATTGTGAAGGATCCACGGTGACACCCAAGAGCAACCCTTCTCTGCAACTTGGGTGCTTTAGATTTTCCGACTTGACTGATGCATTGGTTGCAACTTTCTGAACTATGCCTCGCTTGCTCTTTATTTTGATTGGACAATCTTTGGCGGAATGACCTTTCTGCCCACAATAGAGACATTGCCCATTTTTTCTGCGTAGATCCTTTTAGTCTTTGGTCAAAGGTCTCCTGATGGTTCCAATTTACATTGGTTCCGGCGTTCTTTCTCTCGGAGTTCTTGAGTCTTTGTTATCATGAGCATGCCAAGAATGTTTTTCAGTCTTTTTACGCGTTCCTTTTCGTTCATTTAAACGATGATCAAGCCTCAAGACAAGGTTTATTAAATCTTGACAGTTTGCAGGTTGTGGGTCGACTCGCGCTAAGATGTCTTTTAGCTCCTCTTTGAGTCCCCTGTAAAACAAGGCCGCTTGTTTTTCTTCAGGCCAAGATGTCTCAGCGACCAGGCGATTAAAGTTGGCTAAATATGACACTAAGGGGGTTATTACAACTTTGGAGGAGGTGTTAATCCGTCCCAAAAGTGACGGTAAAGTGATGGATATACCACCAGCCGTATTACGAGTCCATTATATCCTATGGAACTCGTAATATGGCTGGTGGTATATCCGTCACTTTACCGTCACTTTTGGGACGGATTAACACCTCCTCCAAAGTTGTAATAACCCCCTAAGTCCTGATTCTCTTGGCGTAAGTCTAATAATTCACGATCTGCTGACTGTGTTACAGTTCTACGATCGAAAACTCTCTCAAATTCACGAACAAAATTTTTCCAGTTGTACAACAGGGGACTATTTTTACGCACAAGAGGAAAAGCCTAGGTAGCTGCATCTCCAGACAGATATGACAACAAGAAAGCTACTTTAGACTGGGCATCAGGGAAAGTATGTGGTCTGCAGGTGAAGTGAAGTTCCACTTGAACCAGAAAAGATTGCGCTTTCAAGGGATCACCTGAGAAGCGTTCTGGGGGAGCTAAAGGAATGGCTGAAGGAACATTGAGGGAAATGTTAGTCGGACTACCTCCAGAAGTCTGAGAAGAAGTACCTGGCCAAGACACACCTGTGGGACTTTGTTCTTTCTTCTCAACCTTATTCTGTAACTGACTCACCCTCTCAGCTAGACTATTTGTCAAATCCTTTGATGATACCACTTCTGACTGGAGCTGGGTGATAGCCTTGACTAGCTCGTCCAGTGTGGCCATGCTGAGAACATACACAAACCAGGAGGATAATAATTTGTGGGCTCACTATTCTGTCAGAGTCACCAGATCCTCGGGGTCCGTGCACGTTCCCAACACTTCCACCACAAGACAGCTCCAATACTCTGATTAGATTTATCACAGAGTCTAAGAGAGTCCAAGTGGGGAAAAGGGGATTAGGACGGGAACAGCTGGGAAGGAGATCCGTAGGAAGCAAAAGGTTAAAACACAACATCAAAATTACATCTCATGAAATCAGTACCATGCTACAACTCTAAGCTTCGTCTTTTCCGAAAAAACATGAACAACCCTAGAATAATCCTAAAACTGACTAGGCTTTAGATGACCGAATACCTGAGGAGGAAACAGGAAAAGTTAAATAGGACTTTCAGATTCAAGTACTTTCTTTAGCATGAGAATCAGGAAACACTCTGAGCAATTTCTAAACAACCATATGAATCTCCTTTTAGGAATACATATCAGGAACACACAGAATTACCTCTAGAACTCTGGTATTGTGTTGTGTTCATCTCAGAAAAAACATTGGGAAGTAAATTGCGCACACTGCAGATTTTTACATGAGTATTAAATACCATAAAGGTTTGTGCACCATGAAATCACACAACGTAGATTAAAGGAATAAAGCACGCGACGTGTCAACTTGAAATGCTATCAAGAAAATGTCTTCGAATGGTAGCGCACAGTAACTTACATTATTTATACACGAGGAAAGAACTGCGCGTCTTGCCGATTGAAATGCCACCATACAAAAGCCAAGAAGTGGTAGCGCACAATGAATAACATGAAAAAACACTCAAGGAAAGAATCGCGCGTGTTGCAGATTCGAATGCCATCATGTAAATGCCAGAAAATGGTAGCGCACAATGAACAGCATGAATTACACACGAGAAGTGAATCGCGTGTTTCGCCGTTTCGAATGCCACCATGTAAATGTCAAGAAAAGGTAGCGCGCAATGAACAACAAAGTTAAATGCTCATGAAACGAGTTGCACGTCTTGCCAACTCGTAAAACATCATGTAAATGTCAAGAAATATCAGCGCGCAATGAACAATAATTTAATAACGAAGTCAAATCTTTATGGAATAAATTGCGCGTCCTCCCTATTTGCAAACCACCATACAAATGTCAAAAAATGGCAGCGCACAAGTAATCTGTTATTCATTTAAGAATTAACATCAAGAATATGAAGATTCTCAATTACGGTGTTGGGAAATGTCCAAACACCGTCTTACCGCCTGGAAACAGTGATCACCAATGAGAGATGAGTGCAGAAGACTGGAAAATCCAAATAGGCCGCCGGGACAGGAGCTCAGGAAGAAGCTGCTTCTCTGCACCGGGACCTCTGAATAGTGAGCACTGGAAGTTGGGCTGACTCTCTTTTATAGAGTCTTGGCCCAGCCTAGAACCACGCCCAGGCATGTTGCAGGGAAAGTCTCCAGAAGGCCCTGGAAAGGGACCACACCCTAACACACTCTGAATGTCTGCAGCAACACATTGTAAATGTACAGTATTTATAAGCACCTTAAAAATGAATCTTTTGGATGGAATTCTGCAATGCAAAAGGTTAAACAATAACATATCATCACAATGCATAAATTACTTTATCTTGCGAGTGTTGGGTTTTTGCATTCTAGATGCCCGTAGAGCACGCACTGTCCTGGTGTTGACAGTACTCCCCTCTCCCAGGCGCGCGCTTGGGCCTGGTTTATCTGGATTGAGAGGATGAAAGCGTCTCACAAGTACTGGAGCATGAACATCAGATGCGGAAACCCATGAATTACTTTCAGGGCCATAACCTTTCCATGGGATTAAGTACCATAGGTTACGCCCTCTCAGTTTAGAGTCCAACACTTTCTTGACTTCATATTCTTCTTCCCCCTGTACTAGAACAGGAGCTGGATGAGGGCGGACCTTTTGGACTGCCTTCTTTAAGAGGGAAGTATGGAACACTGGATGAATCCGTAAGGATTTTGGGAATTGTAGTTTATAGGTCACAGGATTGATTTGCTGAAGAACAGTGTAAGGACCTATAAATTTGGGGTTGAACATGTGCTTCGTCTTGAAGTCTATATGTTTTGTGGAAAGCCACACTTTGTCACCAGGTTGATACTGCGGTCCCTCACAATGTTTCTTGTCATAATGCTTTTTGTATTTTTGTTTGGCTTTTTCTAAATGTTGTTGAATCGATTTCTGAGTTTGATGCAAATGTTGAATGATTTCTGACACAGCTGGAGTGAGAGAGCTTTCTTGAGGAATTGTTATGGGCAAGGTGTCAGGATGATAGCCAAACAAACCAAAGAAGGGTGTAACGCCAGTAGAAGTGTGGAAGGAGTTGTTGTAGGCTAACTCAGCTAACCAGAGCATTGATGTCCATGAATTAAGTGTTTTTTCAGCATAAGCAAGTAGGTATTGCTTCAAGGTCTGATTTAGTCTCTCCGTTTGACCATCTGTTTGAGGATGGTGGCTAGTAGATAGGGTAGATGTCACTTGGAGTGTTTTACACCATGTCTTCCAGAAGTTGTAGGCAAATTGCGATCCCCGATCGGAGAGGATCACTTTTGGCAGTCCATGATAACGAACCACTCTATTCAGTAAGATAGTTGCCAGTTCACTAGAGGTGGGTAATTTCTTACAGGCAATGAAATGTCCATATTTCGTGAGACTATCTACTACCACCAGAATTACTGAATGCTGTTGTACCACTGGCAGACCTGTAATAAAGTCTAAAGAGATGTGTTCCCACGGACGACTTGGGGTTGGGAGTGGGTGTAACAACCCTTTCGGTTTTGAATGACTTGTTTTAGTTCGAGCACAGACTTCGCAGTTGTTTACCATTGTTTTTACATCCTTTGTTAAGGTAGGCCACCAAAAATAGCGTTGGATTAATTCAAGAGTTTTAGGAGCACCAGGGTGACCTGCTGTAGGTATAACATGCAACCAATGAAACACTATGTTGCAAAGTTTGGTAGTGGGCACAAACAAACGAGCATCGTAAAAGGGTAATCCTTGCTTGATTGATCTTTTCGGATCTGCTTGGGCCCACGCCTGCCATTTTTCAACAGTGAATGAATTGCGGATGTCTTCAAAGAAATCTTCTGTTTTTATGATACATAGGACCTTGTCAGGAGCAATGATAGCTCTGGAGGTTTGAACTGCAGGCAATGTGGTAGACTCTTGGCGGGACAAGGCGTCAGCTTTGCGATTATTTTTACCAGGCCGGAAGGTTACCACAAAATCAAACTCGGCAAAAAACAGCATCCAGCGTAATTGCCGAGGAGTCAAAAGTCTGGCAGAACTCATGAATTGAAGATTGCGGTGATCAGTATATACTGTGACAGTATATTTAGCTCCCAACAAATGATGTCTCCATTCTTTAAAGGCGTCACGAATCGCCAGAAGCTCTTTTTCAGCAATGACATAGTTCTTTTCGGCTTCGTTCAACGTCCGAGACATGTAAGCTACAGGATGAAGCTGACCAGTGTCTTTGTTTCATTGTGACAAGACTGCTCCTATCGCCACATCTGAAGCATCAGCTTCCACTATGAAAGGTCGATCCGCATCTGGATTAGTCAAGACTGGGGCAGTGGAGAAAGCTTCTTTCAAAGTTGAAAAGGCTTGGTCTGCTTCTGGGGACCATACAAATTTTTCTTTCTTCCTTAATAACTTAGTAATTGGAGCCACTGTCTGAGAGAAATGATTGATGAACCTCCGGTAAAAATTTGCAAAGCCCAGGAAACATTGTACATCACGAACAGACTTTGGGATGGGCCATTCAGATACGGCTTTTACTTTCTTTTCTGCCATCACCATACCTTGAGGGGTAAGGATAACCCCTAAAAACTCAACTGTGGTAACATGAAACTCACACTTGGTTAGCTTGCAATATAAATGGTGTTTACGAAGGGCTGCCAACATTTTCTTGACATGTTGAACATGTTGATTCTCATTGTCTGAGTAGATCAAAATGTCATCAATGTAAACTATGGCAAAGATATCAAGGTACTCTCTAAGAACGTCATTTAAGAAAAATTGAAATGCTGCTGGAGCATTGCACAGACCAAAAGGCATGACGGTGTATTCAAAAAGGCCATATCTTGATTTGAATGCCGTTTTCCATTCGTCACCCTCTCTCATTCTGACCAAATGGTAAGCACCTCGAAGATCAAGCTTTGTGTAGATTTTTGCTTTCTTTACTTGTTCCAGTAAGACCGGAATTAGAGGCAAAGGATATTTGTTCTTGATGGTCATTTTATTCAAGCCCCTATAGTCGATACAAGTTCGAAGCTCTCCGTTCGCTTTTGGAACAAAAAACAAAGGAGAAGCTGTGGGAGACTTAGAGGGGCGGATGAAACCATTCTCTAAGAATTTATCCAAGTATTTTCGTAAATGTTGATTTTCATGTTCTGACAGGGCATACACACGACAGTTGGGAAGTATTCCCCCTGGGACTAGATCAATTTGACAGTCATAAGATCTATGAGGAGGTAAGTTCTCTGCTTCTTTCTCATCAAATACATCTTCATAAGACGAATACTGTTTGGGCAACTGAACTTCTTTCTCTGCGGCGGTAGCTATTTAAGAATGGCGAACTTCCGATTCTTGAGTCCTTTGGAGACAATGGGCCTGATTCTAACTTTGGAGGACGGTGTTAAACCGTCCCAAAAGTGGCGGATATACCACCTACCGTATTACGAGTCCATTATATCCTATGGAACTCGTAATACGGTAGGTGGTATATCCGCCACTTTTGGGACGGTTTAACACCGTCCTCCAAAGTTAGAATCAGGCCCAATGTTCTTTACATAGCACTGATGAGAACACGATCTTTCGTTCAGCCCAATTAATCTCTGGATTGTGATGAGTTAACCATGGCAAGCCAAGGATGATCCCATACTGGGGAGCATGGATCACGTCAAGGATGAGTTCCTCTTTATGTTTCTTTCTTTGATTTTTACCTTCACAAATTATTGTCAAGGGGACAGTCTGAAGAGTTATCGGACCTCCAGTCAAGAGTTTTCCATCAACTGCCTGGATGGTTTCTGGAGTCTTCTTTTCAATACATGAGATACCCCATGCACGAACCAATTGGGCGTCAACAAAGTTTCCAGTAGCCCCAGAGTCGACTCGAGCCTTCTTGAAATAGGTCTTTTTCTTGACCTGAACTCTTATTCCCAATTTTAGATGTTTGGATTGTGAAGGATCCACGGTGACACCCAAGAGCAACCCTTCTCTGCAACTTGGGTGATTTAGATTTTCCGACTTGACTGATGCATTGGTTGCAACTTTCTGAACTGGGCCTCGCTTGCTCTTTGTTTTGATTGGACAATCTTTGGCGGAATGACCTTTCTGCCCTCAATAGAGACATTGCCCATTTTTTCTGCGTAGATCCTTTTAGTCTTTGGTCAAAGGTCTCCTGATGGTTCCAATTTCCATCGGTTCCGGCGTTCTTTCTCTCGGAGTTCTTGAGTCTTTGTTATCATGAGCATGCCAAGAATGTTTTTCAGTCTTTTTACGCGTTCCTTTTCGTTCATTTAAACGATGATCAAGCCTCAAGACAAGGTTTATTAAATCTTGACAGTTTGCAGGTTGTGGGTTGACTCGCGCTAAGATGTCTTTTAGCTCCTCTTTGAGTCCCCTGTAAAACAAGGCCGCTTGTTTTTCTTCAGGCCAGGATGTCTCAGCGACCAGGCGATTAAAGTTGGCTAAATATGACACTAAGGGGGTTATTACAACTTTGGAGGAGGTGTTAATCCGTCCCAAAAGTGACGGTAAAGTGATGGATATACCACCAGCCGTATTACGAGTCCATTATATCCTATGGAACTCGTAATATGGCTGGTGGTATATCCGTCACTTTACCGTCACTTTTGGGACGGATTAACACCTCCTCCAAAGTTGTAATAACCCCTAAGTCCTGATTCTCTTGGTGTAAGTCTAATAATTCACGATCTGCTGACTGTGTTACAGTTCTACGATCGAAAACTCTCTCAAATTCACGAACAAAATGTTTCCAGTTGTACAACAGGGGACTATTTTGACGCACAAGAGGAATAGCCCAGGTAGCTGCATCTCCAGACAGATATAACAACAAGAAAGCTACTTTAGACTGGGCATCAGGGAAAGTATGTGGTCTGCAGGTGAAGTGAAGTTCCACTTGAACCAGAAAAGATTGCGCTTTCAAGGGATCACCTGAGAAGCGTTCTGGGGGAGCTAAAGGAATGGCTGAAGGAACATTGAGGGAAATGTTAGTCGGACTACCTCCAGAAGTCTGAGAAGAAGTACCTGGCCAAGACACACCTGTGGGACTTTGTTCTTTCTTCTCAACCTTATTCTGTAACTGACTCACCCTCTCAGCTAGACTATTTGTCAAATCCTTTGATGATACCACTTCTGGCTGGAGCTGGGTGATAGCCTTGACTAGCTCGTCCAGTGTGGCCATGCTGAGAACATACACAAACCAGGAGGATAATAATTTGTGGGCTCACTATTCTGTCAGAGTCACCAGATCCTCAGGGTCCGTGCACGTTCCCAACACTTCCACCACAAGACAGCTCCAATACTCTGATTAGATTTATCACAGAGTCTAAGAGAGTCCAAGTGGGGAAAAGGGGATTAGGACGGGAACAGCTGGGAAGGAGACCCGTAGGAAGCAAAAGGTTAAAACACAACATCAAAATTACATCTCATGAAATCAGTACCATGCTACAACTCTAAGCTTCGTCTTTTCCGAAAAAACATGAACAACCCTAGAATAATCCTAAAACTGACTAGGCTTTAGATGACCGAATACCTGAGGAGGAAACAGGAAAAGTTAAATAGGACTTTCAGATTCAAGTACTTTCTTTAGCATGAGAATCAGGAAACACTCTGAGCAATTTCTAAACAACCATATGAATCTCCTTTTAGGAATACATATCAGGAACACACAGAATTACCTCTAGAACTCTGGTATTGTGTTGTGTTCATCTCAGAAAAAACATTGGGAAGTAAATTGCGCACACTGCAGATTTTTACATGAGTATTAAATACCATAAAGGTTTGTGCACAATGAAATCACACAACGTAGATTAAAGGAATAAATCACGCGACGTGTCAACTTGAAATGCTACCAAGAAAATGTCTTCGAATGGTAGCGCACAGTAACTTACATTATTTATACACGAGGAAAGAATTGCGCGTCTTGCCGATTCAAATGCCACCATACAAAAGCCAAGAAATGGTAGCGCACAATGAATAACATGAAAAACACTCAAGGAAAGAATCGTGCGTGTTGCCGATTCGAATGCCACCATGTAAATGCCAGAAAATGGTAGCGCACAATGAACAGCATGAATTACACACGAGAAGTGAATCGCGTGTTTCGCCGTTTCGAATGCCACCATGTAAATGTCAAGAAAAGGTAGCGCGCAATGAACAACAAAGTTAAATGCTCATGAAACGAGTTGCACGTCTTGCCAACTCGTAAAACATCATGTAAATGTCAAGAAATATCAGCGCGTAATGAACAATAATGTAATAACGAAGTCAAATCTTTATGGAATAAATTGCGCGTCCTCCCTATTTGCAAACCACCATACAAATGGCAAAAAATGGCAGCGCACCAGTAATCTGTTATTCATTTAAGAATTAACATCAAGAATATGAAGATTCTCAATTACGGTGTTGGGAAATGTCCAAACACCGTCTTACCGCCTGGAAACAGTGATCACCAATGAGAGATGAGTGCAGAAGACTGGAAAATCCAAATAGGCCACTGGGACAGGAGCTCAGGAAGAAGCTGCTTCTCTGCACCGGGACCTCTGAATAGTGAGCACTGGAAGTTGGGCTGACTCTCTTTTATAGAGTCTTGGCCCAGCCTAGAACCACGCCCAGGCATGTTGCAGGGAAAGTCTCCAGAAGGCCCTGGAAAGGGACCACACCCTAACACACTCTGAATGTCTGCAGCAACACATTGTAAATGTACAGTATTTATAAGCACCTTAAAAATGAATCTTTTGGATGGAATTCTGCAATGCAAAAGGTTAAACAATAACATATCATCACAATGCATAAATTACTTTATCTTGCGAGTGTTGGGTTTTTGCATTCTAGATGCCCGTAGAGCACGCACTGTCCTGGTGTTGACAGTACTCCCCTCTCCCAGGCGCGCTCTAGGGCCTGGTTTATCTGGATTGAGAGGATGAAAGCGTCTCACAAGTACTGGAGCATGAACATCAGATGCGGAAACCCATGAATTACTTTCAGGGCCATAACCTTTCCATGGGATTAAGTACCATAGGTTACGCCCTCTCAGTTTAGAGTCCAACACTTTCTTGACTTCATATTCTTCTTCCCCCTGTACTAGAACAGGAGCTGGATGAGGGCGGACCTTTTGGACTGCCTTTTTTAAGAGGGAAGTATGGAACACTGGATGAATCCGTAATGATTTTGGGAATTGTAGTTTATAGGTCACAGGATTGATTTGCTGAAGAACAGTGTAAGGACCTATAAATTTGGGGTTGAACATGTGCTTCGTCTTGAAGTCTATATGTTTTGTGGAAAGCCACACTTTGTCACCAGGTTGATACTGCGGTCCCTCACAATGTTTCTTGTCATAATGCTTTTTGTATTTTTGTTTGGCTTTTTCTAAATGTTGTTGAATCGATTTCTGAGTTTGATGCAAATGTTGAATGATTTCTGACACAGCTGGAGTGAGAGAGCTTTCTTGAGGAATTGTGATGGGCAAGGTGTCAGGATGATAGCCAAACAAACCAAAGAAGGGTGTAACTCCAGTAGAAGTGTGGAAGAAGTTGTTGTAGGCTAACTCAGCTAACCAGAGCATTGATGTCCATGAATTAAGTGTTTTTTCAGCATAAGCACGTAGGTATTGCTTCAAGGTCTGATTTAGTCTCTCCGTTTGACCATCTGTTTGAGGATGGTGGCTAGTAGATAGGGTAGATGTCACTTGGAGTGTTTTACACCATGTCTTCCACAAGTTGTAGGCAAATTGCGATCCCCGATCGGAGAGGATCACTTTTGGCAGTCCATGATAACGAACCACTCTATTCAGTAAGATAGTTGCCAGTTCACTAGAGGTGGGTAATTTCTTACAGGCAATGAAATGTCCATATTTCGTGAGACTATCTACTACCACCAGAATTACTGAATGCTGTTGTACCACTGGCAGACCTGTAATAAAGTCTAAAGAGATGTGTTCCCACGGACGACTTGGGGTTGGGAGTGGGTGTAACAACCCTTTCGGTTTTGAATGACTTGTTTTAGTTCGAGCACAGACTTCGCAGTTGTTTACCATTGTTTTTACATCCTTTGTTAATGTAGGCCACCAAAAATAGCGTTGGATTAATTCAAGAGTTTTAGGAGCACCAGGGTGACCTGCTGTAGGTATAACATGCAACCAATGAAACACTATCTTGCAAAGTTTGGTAGTGGGCACAAACAAACGAGCATCGTAAAAGCGTAATCCTTGCTTGATTGATCTTTTCGGATCTGCTTGGACCCACGCCTGCCATTTTTCAACAGTGAATGAATTGCGGATGTCTTCAAAGAAATCTTCTGTTTTTATGATACATAGGATCTTGTCAGGAGCAATGATAGCTCTGGAGGTTTGAACTGCAGGCAATGTGGTAGACTCTTGGCGGGACAAGGCGTCAGCTTTGCGATTATCTTTACCAGGCCGGAAGGTTACCACAAAATCAAACTCGGCAAAAACCAGCATCCAGCGTAATTGCCGAGGAGTCAAAAGTCTGGCAGAACTCATGAATTGAAGATTGCGGTGATCAGTATATACTGTGACAGTATATTTAGCTCCCAACAAATGATGTCTCCATTCTTTAAAAGCGTCACGAATCGCCAGAAGCTCTTTTTCAGCAATGACATAGTTCTTTTCGGCTTCGTTCAACTTCCGAGACATGTAAGCTACAGGATGAAGCTGACCAGTGTCTTTGTTTCATTGTGACAAGACTGCTCCTATCGCCACATCTGAAGCATCAGCTTCCACTATGAAAGGTCGATCCGCATCTGGATGAGTCAAGACTGGGGCAGTGGAGAAAGCTTCTTTCAAAGTTGAAAAGGCTTGGTCTGCTTCTGGGGACCATACAAATTTTTCTTTCTTTCTTAATAACTTAGTAATTGGAGCCACTGTCTGGGAGAAATGATTGATGAACCTCCGGTAAAAATTTGCAAAGCCCAGGAAACATTGTACATCACAAACAGACTTTGGGATGGGCCATTCAGATACGGCTTTTACTTTCTTTTCTGCCATCACCATACCTTGAGGGGTAAGGATAACCCCTAAAAACTCAACTGTGGTAACATGAAACTCACACTTGGTTAGCTTGCAATATAAATGGTGTTTACGAAGGGCTGCCAAAATTTTCTTGACATGTTGAACATGTTGATTCTCATTGTCTGAGTAGATCAAAATGTCATCAATGTAAACTATGGCAAAGATATCAAGGTACTCTCTAAGAACGTCATTTAAGAAAAATTGAAATGCTGCTGGAGCATTGCACAGACCAAAAGGCATGATGGTGTATTCAAAAAGGCCATATCTTGATTTGAATGCCGTTTTCCATTCGTCACCCTCTCTCATTCTGACCAAATGGTAAGCACCTCGAAGATCAAGCTTTGTGTAGATTTTTGCTTTCTTTACTTGTTCCAGTAAGACCGGAATTAGAGGCAAAGGATATTTGTTCTTGATGGTGATTTTATTCAAGCCCCTATAGTCGATACAAGTTCGAAGCTCTCCGTTCGCTTTTGGAACAAAAAACAAAGGAGAAGCTGTGGGAGACTTAGAGGGGCGGATGAAACCATTCTCTAAGAATTTATCCAAGTATTTTCGTAAATGTTGATTTTCATGTTCTGACAGGGCATACACACGACAGTTGGGAAGTATTCCCCCTGGGACTAGATCAATTTGACAGTCATAAGATCTATGAGGAGGTAAGTTCTCTGCTTCTTTCTCATCAAATACATCTTCATAAGACGAATACTGTTTGGGCAACTGAACTTCTTTCTCTGCGGCAGTAGCTATTTAAGAATGGCGAACTTCCGATTCTTGAGTCCTTTGGAGACAATGTTCTTTACATAGCACTGATGAGAACACGATCTTTCGTTCAGCCCAATTAATCTCTGGATTGTGATGAGTTAACCATGGCAAGCCAAGGATGATCCCATACTGGGGAGCATGGATCACGTCAAGGATGAGTTCCTCTTTATGTTTCTTTCTTTGATTTTTACCTTCACAAATTATTGTCAAGGGGACAGTCTGAAGAGTTATCGGACCTCCAGTCAAGAGTTTTCCATCAACTGCCTGGATGGTTTCTGGAGTCTTCTTTTCAATACATGAGATACCCCATGCACGAACCAATTGGGCGTCAACAAAGTTTCCAGTAGCCCCAGAGTCGACTAGAGCCTTCTTGAAATAGGTCTTTTTCTTGACCTGAACTCTTATTCCCAATTTTAGATGTTTGGATTGTGAAGGATCCACGGTGACACCCAAGAGCAACCCTTCTCTGCAACTTGGGTGCTTTAGATTTTCCGACTTGACTGATGCATTGGTTGCAACTTTCTGAACTGGGCCTCGCTTGCTCTTTGTTTTGATTGGACAATCTTTGGCGGAATGACCTTTCTGCCCACAATAGAGACATTGCCCATTTTTTCTGCGTAGATCTTTTTAGTCTTTGGTCAAAGGTCTCCTGATGGTTCCAATTTCCATCGGTTCCGGCGTTCTTTCTCTCGGAGTTCTTGAGTCTTTGTTATCATGAGCATGCCAAGAATGGTTTCAGTCTTTTTACGCGTTCCTTTTCGTTCATTTAAACGATGATCAAGCCTCAAGACAAGGTTTATTAAATCTTGACAGTTTGCAGGTTGAGGGTCGACTCGCGCTAAGATGTCTTTTAGCTCCTCTTTGAGTCCCCTGTAAAACAAGGCCGCTTGTTTTTCTTCAGGCCAGGATGTCTCAGCGACCAGGCGATTAAAGTTGGCTAAATATGACACTAAGGGGGTTATTACAACTTTGGAGGAGGTGTTAATCCGTCCCAAAAGTGACGGTAAAGTGATGGATATACCACCAGCCGTATTACGAGTCCATTATATCCTATGGAACTCGTAATATGGCTGGTGGTATATCCGTCACTTTACCGTCACTTTTGGGACGGATTAACACCTCCTCCAAAGTTGTAATAACCCCCTAAGTCCTGATTCTCTTGGCGTAAGTCTAATAATTCACGATCTGCTGACTGTGTTACAGTTCTACGATCGAAAACTCTCTCAAATTCACGAACAAAATTTTTCCAGTTGTACAACAGGGGACTATTTTTACGCACAAGAGGAATAGCCCAGATAGCTGCATCTCCAGACAGATATGACAACAAGAAAGCTACTTTAGACTGGGCATCAGGGAAAGTATGTGGTCTGCAGTTGAAGTGAAGTTCCACTTGAACCAGAAAAGATTGCTCTTTCAAGGGATCACCTGAGAAGCGTTCTGGGGGAGCTAAAGGAATGGCTGAAGGAACATTGAGGGAAATGTTAGTCGGACTACCTCCAGAAGTCTGAGAAGAAGTACCTGGCCAAGACACACCTGTGGGACTTTGTTCTTTCTTCTCAACCTTATTCTGTAACTGACTCACCCTCTCAGCTAGACTATTTGTCAAATCCTTTGATGATACCACTTCTGACTGGAGCTGGGTGATAGCCTTGACTAGCTCGTCCAGTGTGGCCATGCTGAGAACATACACAAACCAGGAGGATAATAATTTGTGGGCTCACTATTCTGTCAGAGTCACCAGATCCTCAGGGTCCGTGCACGTTCCCAACACTTCCACCACAACACAGCTCCAATACTCTGATTAGATTTATCACAGAGTCTAAGAGAGTCCAAGTGGGGAAAAGGGGATTAGGACGGGAACAGCTGGGAAGGAGACCCGTAGGAAGCAAAAGGTTAAAACACAACATCAAAATTACATCTCATGAAATCAGTACCATGCTACAACTCTAAGCTTCGTCTTTTCCGAAAAAACATGAACAACCCTAGAATAATCCTAAAACTGACTAGGCTTTAGATGACCGAATACCTGAGGAGGAAACAGGAAAAGTTAAATAGGACTTTCAGATTCAAGTACTTTCTTTAGCATGAGAATCAGGAAACACTCTGAGCAATTTCTAAACAACCATATGAATCTCCTTTTAGGAATACATATCAGGAACACACAGAATTACCTCTAGAACTCTGGTATTGTGTTGTGTTCATCTCAGAAAAAACATTGGGAAGTAAATTGCGCACACTGCAGATTTTTACATGAGTATTAAATACCATAAAGGTTTGTGCACCATGAAATCACACAACGTAGATTAAAGGAATAAATCACGCGACGTGTCAACTTGAAATGCTACCAAGAAAATGTCTTCGAATGGTAGCGCACAGTAACTTACATTATTTATACACGAGGAAAGAATTGCGCGTCTTGCCGATTCAAATGCCACCATACAAAAGCCAGGAAATGGTAGCGCACAATGAATAACATGAAAAAACACTCAAGGAAAGAATCGCGCGTGTTGCCGATTCGAATGCCACCATGTAAATGCCAGAAAATGGTAGCGCACAATGAACAGCATGAATTACACACGAGAAGTGAATCGCGTGTTTCGCCGTTTCGAATGCCACCATGTAAATGTCAAGAAAAGGTAGCGCGCAATGAACAACAAAGTTAAATGCTCATGAAACGAGTTGCACGTCTTGCCAACTCGTAAAACATCATGTAAATGTCAAGAAATATCAGCGCGTAATGAACAATAATGTAATAACGAAGTCAAATCTTTATGGAATAAATTGCGCGTCCTCCCTATTTGCAAACCACCATACAAATGTCAAAAAATGGCAGCGCACAAGTAATCTGTTATTCATTTAAGAATTAACATCAAGAATATGAAGATTCTCAATTACGGTGTTGGGAAATGTCCAAACACCGTCTTACCACCTGGAAACAGTGATCACCAATGAGAGATGAGTGCAGAAGACTGGAAAATCCAAATAGGCCGCCGGGACAGGAGCTCAGGAAGAAGCTGCTTCTCTGCACCGGGACCTCTGAATAGTGAGCACTGGAAATTGGGCTGACTCTCTTTTATAGAGTCTTGGCCCAGCCTAGAGCCACGCCCAGGCATGTTGCAGGGAAAGTCTCCAGAAGGCCCTGGAAAGGGACCACACCCTAACACACTCTGAATGTCTGCAGCAACACATTGTAAATGTACAGTATTTATAAGCACCTTAAAAATGAATCTTTTGGATGGAATTCTGCAATGCAAAAGGTTAAACAATAACATATCATCACAATGCATAAATTACTAAATCTTGCGAGTGTTGGGTTTTTGCATTCTAGATGCCCGTAGAGCACGCACTGTCCTGGTGTTGACAGTACTCCCCTCTCCCAGGAGCGCTCTAGGGCCTGGTTTATCTGGATTGAGAGGATGAAAGCGTCTCACAAGTACTGGAGCATGAACATCAGATGCGGAAACCCATGAATTACTTTCAGGGCCATAACCTTTCCATGGGATTAAGTACCATAGGTTACGCCCTCTCAGTTTAGAGTCCAACACTTTCCTGACTTCATATTCTTCTTCCCCCTGTACTAGAACAGGAGCTGGATGAGGGCGGACCTTTTGGACTGCCTTCTTTAAGAGGGAAGTATGGAACACTGGATGAATCCGTAATGATTTGGGGAATTGTAGTTTATAGGTCACAGGATTGATTTGCTGAAGAACAGTGTAAGGACCTATAAATTTGGGGTTGAACATGTGCTTCGTCTTGAAGTCTATATGTTTTGTGGAAAGCCACACTTTGTCACCAGGTTGATACTGCGGTCCCTCACAATGTTTCTTGTCATAATGCTTTTTGTATTTTTGTTTGGCTTTTTCTAAATGTTGTAGAATCGATTTCTGAGTTTGATGCAAATGTTGAATGATTTCTGACACAGCTGGAGTGAGAGAGCTTTCTTGAGGAATTGTGATGTGCAAGGTGTCAGGATGTTAGCCAAACAAACCAAAGAAGGGTGTAACGCCAGTAGAAGTGTGGAAGGAGTTGTTGTAGGCTAACTCAGCTAACAGAGCATTGATGTCCATGAATTAAGTGTTTTTTCAGCATAAGCACGTAGGTATTGCTTCAAAGTCTGATTTAGTCTCTCCGTTTGACCATCTGTTTGAGGATGGTGGCTAGTAGATAGGGTAGATGTCACTTGGAGTGTTTTACACCATGTCTTCCAGAAGTTGTAGGCAAATTGCGATCCCCGATCGGAGAGGATCACTTTTGGCAGTCCATGATAACGAACCACTCTATTCAGTAAGATAGTTGCCAGTTCACTAGAGGTGGGTAATTTCTTACAGGCAATGAAATGTCCATATTTCGTGAGACTATCTACTACCACCAGAATTACTGAATGCTGTTGTACCACTGGCAGACCTGTAATAAAGTCTAAAGAGATGTGTTCCCACGGACGACTTGGGGTTGGGAGTGAGTGTAACAACCCTTTCGGTTTTGAATGACTTGTTTTAGTTCGAGCACAGACTTCGCAGTTGTTTACCATTGTTTTTACATCCTTTGTTAAGGTAGGCCACCAAAAATAGCGTTGGATTAATTCAAGAGTTTTAGGAGCACCAGGGTGACCTGCTGTAGGTATAACATGCAACCAATGAAACACTATCTTGCAAAGTTTGGTAGTGGGCACAAACAAACGAGCATCGTAAAAGGGTAATCCTTGCTTGATTGATCTTTTCGGATCTGCTTGGGCCCACGCCTGCCATTTTTCAACAGTGAATGAATTGCGGATGTCTTCAAAGAAATCTTCTGTTTTTATGATACATAGGACCTTGTCAGGAGCAATGATAGCTCTGGAGGTTTGAACTGCAGGCAATGTGGTAGACTCTTGGCGGGACAAGGCGTCAGCTTTGCGATTATCTTTACCAGGCCGGAAGGTTACCACAAAATCAAACTCGGCAAAAAACAGCATCCAGCGTAATTGCCGAGGAGTCAAAAGTCTGGCAGAACTCATGAATTGAAGATTGCGGTGATCAGTATATACTGTGACAGTATATTTAGCTCCCAACAAATGATGTCTCCATTCTTTAAAAGCGTCACGAATCGCCAGAAGCTCTTTTTCAGCAATGACATAGTTCTTTTCGGCTTCGTTCAACTTCCGAGACATGTAAGCTACAGGATGAAGCTGACCAGTGTCTTTGTTTCATTGTGACAAGACTGCTCCTATCGCCACATCTGAAGCATCAGCTTCCACCATGAAAGGTCGATCCGCATCTGGATGAGTCAAGACTGGGGCAGTGGAGAAAGCTTCTTTCAAAGTTGAAAAGGCTTGGTCTGCTTCTGGGGACCATACAAATTTTTCTTTCTTTCTTAATAACTTAGTAATTGGAGCCACTGTCTGGGAGAAATGATTGATGAACCTCCGGTAAAAATTTGCAAAGCCCAGGAAACATTGTACATCACAAACAGACTTTGGGATGGGCCATTCAGATACGGCTTTTACTTTCTTTTCTGCCATCACCATACCTTGAGGGGTAAGGATAACCCCTAAAAACTCAACTGTGGTAACATGAAACTCACACTTGGTTAGCTTGCAATATAAATGGTGTTTACGAAGGGCTGCCAAAATTTTCTTGACATGTTGAACATGTTGATTCTCATTGTCTGAGTAGATCAAAATGTCATCAATGTAAACTATGGCAAAGATATCAAGGTACTCTCTAAGAACGTCATTTAAGAAAAATTGAAATGCTGCTGGAGCATTGCACAGACCAAAAGGCATGACGGTGTATTCAAAAAGGCCATATCTTGATTTGAATGCCGTTTTCCATTCGTCACCCTCTCTCATTCTGACCAAATGGTAAGCACCTCGAAGATCAATCTTTGTGTAGATTTTTGCTTTCTTTACTTGTTCCAGTAAGACCGGAATTAGAGGCAAAGGATATTTGTTCTTGATGGTGATTTTATTCAAGCCCCTATAGTCGATACAAGTTCGAAGCTCTCCGTTCGCTTTTGGAACAAAAAACAAAGGAGAAGCTGTGGGAGACTTAGAGGGGCGGATGAAACCATTCTCTAAGAATTTATCCAAGTATTTTCGTAAATGTTGATTTTCATGTTCTGACAGGGCATACACACGACAGTTGGGAAGTATTCCCCCTGGGACTAGATCAATTTGACAGTCATAAGATCTATGAGGAGGTAAGTTCTCTGCTTCTTTCTCATCAAATACATCTTCATAAGACGAATACTGTTTGGGCAACTGAACTTCTTTCTCTGCGGCGGTAGCTATTTAAGAATGGCGAACTTCCGATTCTTGAGTCCTTTGGAGACAATGTTCTTTACATAGCACTGATGAGAACACGATCTTTCGTTCAGCCCAATTAATCTCTGGATTGTGATGAGTTAACCATGGCAAGCCAAGGATGATCCCATACTGGGGAGCATGGATCACGTCAAGGATGAGTTCCTCTTTATGTTTCTTTCTTTGATTTTTACCTTCACAAATTATTGTCTAGGGGACAGTCTGAAGAGTTATTGGACCTCCAGTCAAGAGTTTTCCATCAACTGCCTGGATGGTTTCTGGAGTCTTCTTTTCAATACATGAGATACCCCATGCACGAACCAATTGGGCGTCAACAAAGTTTCCAGTAGCCCCAGAGTCGACTAGAGCCTTCTTGAAATAGGTCTTTTTCTTGACCTGAACTCTTATTCCCAATTTTAGATGTTTGGATTGTGAAGGATCCACGGTGACACCCAAGAGCAACCCTTCTCTGCAACTTGGGTGCTTTAGATTTTCCGACTTGACTGATGCATTGGTTGCAACTTTCTGAACTGGGCCTTGCTTGCTCTTTGTTTTGATTGGACAATCTTTGGCGGAATGACCTTTCTGCCCACAATAGAGACATTGCCCATTTTTTCTGCGTAGATCCTTTTAGTCTTTGGTCAAAGGTCTCCTGATGGTTCCAATTTCCATCGGTTCCGGCGTTCTTTCTCTCGGAGTTCTTGAGTCTTTGTTATCATGAGCATGCCAAGAATGTTTTTCAGTCTTTTTACGCGTTCCTTTTCGTTCATTTAAACGATGATCAAGCCTCAAGACAAGGTTTATTAAATCTTGACAGTTTGCAGGTTGTGGGTCGACTCGCGCTAAGATGTCTTTTAGCTCCTCTTTGAGTCCCCTGTAAAACAAGGCCGCTTGTTTTTCTTCAGGCCAGGATGTCTCAGCGACCAGGCGATTAAAGTTGGCTAAATATGACACTAAGGGGGTTATTACAACTTTGGAGGAGGTGTTAATCCGTCCCAAAAGTGACGGTAAAGTGATGGATATACCACCAGCCGTATTACGAGTCCATTATATCCTATGGAACTCGTAATATGGCTGGTGGTATATCCGTCACTTTACCGTCACTTTTGGGACGGATTAACACCTCCTCCAAAGTTGTAATAACCCCCTAAGTCCTGATTCTCTTGGCGTGAGTCTAATAATTCACGATCTGCTGACTGTGTTACAGTTCTACGATCGAAAACTCTCTCAAATTCACGAACAAAATTTTTCCAGTTGTACAACAGGGGACTATTTTTACGCACAAGAGGAATAGCCCAGATAGCTGCATCTCCAGACAGATATGACAACAAGAAAGCTACTTTAGACTGGGCATCAGGGAAAGTATGTGGTCTGCAGGTGAAGTGAAGTTCCACTTGAACCAGAAAAGATTGCGCTTTCAAGGGATCACCTGAGAAGCGTTCTGGGGGAGCTAAAGGAATGGCTGAAGGAACATTGAGGGAAATGTTAGTCGGACTACCTCCAGAAGTCTGAGAAGAAGTACCTGGCCAAGACACACCTGTGGGACTTTGTTCTTTCTTTTCAACCTTATTCTGTAACTGACTCACCCTCTCAGCTAGACTATTTGTCAAATCCTTTGATGATACCACTTCTGACTGGAGCTGGGTGATAGCCTTGACTAGCTCGTCCAGTGTGGCCATGCTGAGAACATACACAAACCAGGAGGATAATAATTTGTGGGCTCACTATTCTGTCAGAGTCACCAGATCCTCAGGGTCCGTGCACGTTCCCAACACTTCCACCACAAGACAGCTCCAATACTCTGATTAGATTTATCACAGAGTCTAAGAGAGTCCAAGTGGGGAAAAGGGGATTAGGACGGGAACAGCTGGGAAGGAGACCCGTAGGAAGCAAAAGGTTAAAACACAACATCAAAATTACATCTCATGAAATCAGTACCATGCTACAAGTCTAAGCTTCGTCTTTTCCGAAAAAACATGAACAACCCTAGAATAATCCTAAAACTGACTAGGCTTTAGATGACCGAATACCTGAGGAGGAAACAGGAAAAGTTAAATAGGACTTTCAGATTCAAGTACTTTCTTTAGCATGAGAATCAGGAAACACTCTGAGCAATTTCTAAACAACCATATGAATCTCCTTTTAGGAATACATATCAGGAACACACAGAATTACCTCTAGAACTCTGGTATTGTGTTGTGTTCATCTCAGAAAAAACATTGGGAAGTAAATTGCGCACACTGCAGATTTTTACATGAGTATTAAATACCATAAAGGTTTGTGCACCATGAAATCACACAACGTAGATTAAAGGAATAAATCACGCGACGTGTCAACTTGAAATGCTACCAAGAAAATGTCTTCGAATGGTAGCGCACAGTAACTTACATTATTTATACACGAGGAAAGAATTGCGCGTCTTGCCGATTCAAATGCCACCATACAAAAGCCAGGAAATGGTAGCGCACAATGAATAGCATGAAAAAACACTCAAGGAAAGAATCGCGCGTGTTGCCGATTCGAATGCCACCATGTAAATGCCAGAAAATGGTAGCGCACAATGAACAGCATGAATTACACACGAGAAGTGAATCGCGTGTTTCGCCGTTTCGAATGCCACCATGTAAATGTCAAGAAAAGGTAGCGCGCAATGAACAACAAAGTTAAATGCTCATGAAACGAGTTGCACGTCTTGCCAACTCGTAAAACATCATGTAAATGTCAAGAAATATCAGCGCGTAATGAACAATAATGTAATAACGAAGTCAAATCTTTATGGAATAAATTGCGCGTCCTCCCTATTTGCAAACCACCATACAAATGTCAAAAAATGGCAGCGCACAAGTAATCTGTTATTCATTTAAGAATTAACATCAAGAATATGAAGATTCTCAATTACGGTGTTGGGAAATGTCCAAACACCGTCTTACCGCCTGGAAACAGTGATCACCAATGAGAGATGAGTGCAGAAGACTGGAAAATCCAAATAGGCCGCCGGGACAGGAGCTCAGGAAGAAGCTGCTTCTCTGCACCGGGACCTCTGAATAGTGAGCACTGGAAGTTGGGCTGACTCTCTTTTATAGAGTCTTGGCCCAGCCTAGAACCACGCACAGGCATGTTGCAGGGAAAGTCTCCAGAAGGCCCTGGAAAGGGACCACACCCTAACACACTCTGAATGTCTGCAGCAACACATTGTAAATGTACAGTATTTATAAGCACCTTAAAAATGAATCTTTTGGATGGAATTCTGCAATGCAAAAGGTTAAACAATAACATATCATCACAATGCATAAATTACTTTATCTTGCGAGTGTTGGGTTTTTGCATTCTAGATGCCCGTAGAGCACGCACTGTCCTGGTGTTGACAGTACTCCCCTCTCCCAGGAGCGCTCTAGGGCCTGGTTTATCTGGATTGAGAGGATGAAAGCGTCTCACAAGTACTGGAGCATGAACATCAGATGCGGAAACCCATGAATTACTTTCAGGGCCATAACCTTTCCATGGGATTAAGTACCATAGGTTACGCCCTCTCAGTTTAGAGTCCAACACTTTCTTGACTTCATATTCTTCTTCCCCCTGTACTAGAACAGGAGCGGGATGAGGGCGGACCTTTTGGACTGCCTTCTTTAAGAGGGAAGTATGGAACACTGGATGAATCCGTAATGATTTTGGGAATTGTAGTTTATAGGTCACAGGATTGATTTGCTGAAGAACAGTGTAAGGACCTATAAATTTGGGGTTGAACATGTGCTTCGTCTTGAAGTCTATATGTTTTGTGGAAAGCCACACTTTGTCACCAGGTTGATACTGCGGTCCCTCACAATGTTTCTTGTCATAATGCTTTTTGTATTTTTGTTTGGCTTTTTCTAAATGTTGTTGAATCGATTTCTGAGTTTGATGCAAATGTTGAATGATTTCTGACACAGCTGGAGTGAGAGAGCTTTCTTGAGGAATTGTGATGTGCAAGGTGTCAGGATGTTAGCCAAACAAACCAAAGAAGGGTGTAACGCCAGTAGAAGTGTGGAAGGAGTTGTTGTAGGGTAACTCAGCTAACAGAGCATTGATGTCCATGAATTAAGTGTTTTTTCAGCATAAGCACGTAGGTATTGCTTCAAAGTCTGATTTAGTCTCTCCGTTTGACCATCTGTTTGAGGATGGTGGCTAGTAGATAGGGTAGATGTCACTTGGAGTGTTTTACACCATGTCTTCCAGAAGTTGTAGGCAAATTGCGATCCCCGATCGGAGAGGATCACTTTTGGCAGTCCATGATAACGAACCACTCTATTCAGTAAGATAGTTGCCAGTTCACTAGAGGTGGGTAATTTCTTACAGGCAATGAAATGTCCATATTTCGTGAGACTATCTACTACCACCAGAATTACTGAATGCTGTTGTACCACTGGCAGACCTGTAATAAAGTCTAAAGAGATGTGTTCCCACGGACGACTTGGGGTTGGGAGTGAGTGTAACAACCCTTTTGGTTTTGAATGACTTGTTTTAGTTCGAGCACAGACTTCGCAGTTGTTTACCATTGTTTTTACATCCTTTGTTAAGGTAGGCCACCAAAAATAGCGTTGGATTAATTCAAGAGTTTTAGGAGCACCAGGGTGACCTGCTGTAGGTATAACATGCAACCAATGAAACACTATCTTGCAAAGTTTGGTAGTGGGCACAAACAAACGAGCATCGTAAAAGGGTAATCCTTGCTTGATTGATCTTTTCGGATCTGCTTGGGCCCACGCCTGCCATTTTTCAACAGTGAATGAATTGCGGATGTCTTCAAAGAAATCTTCTGTTTTTATGATACATAGGACCTTGTCAGGAGCAATGATAGCTCTGGAGGTTTGAACTGCAGGCAATGTGGTAGACTCTTGGCGGGACAAGGCGTCAGCTTTGCGATTATCTTTACCAGGCCGGAAGGTTACCACAAAATCAAACTCTGCAAAAAACAGCATCCAGCGTAATTGCCGAGGAGTCAAAAGTCTGGCAGAACTCATGAATTGAAGATTGCGGTGATCAGTATATACTGTGACAGTATATTTAGCTCCCAACAAATGATGTCTCCATTCTTTAAAAGCGTCACGAATCGCCAGAAGCTCTTTTTCAGCAATGACATAGTTCTTTTCGGCTTCGTTCAACTTCCGAGACATGTAAGCTACAGGATGAAGCTGACCAGTGTCTTTGTTTCATTGTGACAAGACTGCTCCTATCGCCACATCTGAAGCATCAGCTTCCACTATGAAAGGTCGATCCGCATCTGGATGAGTCAAGACTGGGGCAGTGGAGAAAGCTTCTTTCAAAGTTGAAAAGGCTTGGTCTGCTTCTGGGGACCATACAAATTTTTCTTTCTTTCTTAATAACTTAGTAATTGGAGCCACTGTCTGGGAGAAATGATTGATGAACCTCCGGTAAAAATTTGCAAAGCCCAGGAAACATTGTACATCACAAACAGACTTTGGGATGGGCCATTCAGATACGGCTTTTACTTTCTTTTCTGCCATCACCATACCTTGAGGGGTAAGGATAACCCCTAAAAACTCAACTGTGGTAACATGAAACTCACACTTGGTTAGCTTGCAATATAAATGGTGTTTACGAAGGGCTGCCAAAATTTTCTTGACATGTTGAACATGTTGATTCTCATTGTCTGAGTAGATCAAAATGTCATCAATGTAAACTATGGCAAAGATATCAAGGTACTCTCTAAGAACGTCATTTAAGAAAAATTGAAATGCTGCTGGAGCATTGCACAGACCAAAAGGCATGACGGTGTATTAAAAAAGGCCATATCTTGATTTGAATGCCGTTTTCCATTCGTCACCCTCTCTCATTCTGACCAAATGGTAAGCACCTCGAAGATCAAGCTTTGTGTAGATTTTTGCTTTCTTTACTTGTTCCAGTAAGACCGGAATTAGAGGCAAAGGATATTTGTTCTTGATGGTGATTTTATTCAAGCCCCTGTAGTCGATACAAGTTCGAAGCTCTCGGTTCGCTTTTGGAACAAAAAACAAAGGAGAAGCTGTGGGAGACTTAGAGGGGCGGATGAAACCATTCTCTAAGAATTTATCCAAGTATTTTCGTAAATGTTGATTTTCATGTTCTGACAGGGCATACACACGACAGTTGGGAAGTATTCCCCCTGGGACTAGATCAATTTGACAGTCATAAGATCTATGAGGAGGTAAGTTCTCTGCTTCTTTCTCATCAAATACATCTTCATAAGACGAATACTGTTTGGGCAACTGAACTTCTTTCTCTGCGGCGGTAGCTATTTAAGAATGGCGAACTTCCGATTCTTGAGTCCTTTGGAGACAATGTTCTTTACATAGCACTGATGAGAACACGATCTTTCGTTCAGCCCAATTAATCTCTGGATTGTGATGAGTTAACCATGGCAAGCCAAGGATGATCCCATACTGGGGAGCATGGATCACGTCAAGGATGAGTTCCTCTTTATGTTTCTTTCTTTAATTTTTACCTTCACAAATTATTGTCAAGGGGACAGTCTGAAGAGTTATCGGACCTCCAGTCAAGAGTTTTCCATCAACTGCCTGGATGGTTTCTGGAGTCTTCTTTTCAATACATGAGATACCCCATGCACGAACCAATTGGGCGTCAACAAAGTTTCCAGTAGCCCCAGAGTCGACTAGAGCCTTCTTGAAATAGGTCTTTTTCTTGACCTGAACTCTTATTCCCAATTTTAGATGTTTGGATTGTGAAGGATCCACGGTGACACCCAAGAGCAACCCTTCTCTGCAACTTGGGTGCTTTAGATTTTCCGACTTGACTGATGCATTGGTTGCAACTTTCTGAACTGGGCCTCGCTTGCTCTTTGTTTTGATTGGACAATCTTTGGCGGAATGACCTTTCTGCCCACAATAGAGACATTGCCCATTTTTTCTGCGTAGATCCTTTTAGTCTTTGGTCAAAGGTCTCCTGATGGTTCCAATTTCCATCGGTTCCGGCGTTCTTTCTCTCGGAGTTCTTGAGTCTTTGTTATCATGAGCATGCCAAGAATGTTTTTCAGTCTTTTTACGCGTTCCTTTTCGTTCATTTAAACGATGATCAAGCCTCAAGACAAGGTTTATTAAATCTTGACAGTTTGCAGGTTGTGGGTCGACTCGCGCTAAGATGTCTTTTAGCTCCTCTTTGAGTCCCCTGTAAAACAAGGCCGCTTGTTTTTCTTCAGGCCAGGATGTCTCAGCGACCAGGCGATTAAAGTTGGCTAAATATGACACTAAGGGGGTTATTACAACTTTGGAGGAGGTGTTAATCCGTCCCAAAAGTGACGGTAAAGTGATAGATATACCACCAGCCGTATTACGAGTCCATTATATCCTATGGAACTCGTAATATGGCTGGTGGTATATCCGTCACTTTACCGTCACTTTTGGGACGGATTAACACCTCCTCCAAAGTTGTAATAACCCCCTAAGTCCTGATTCTCTTGGCGTAAGTCTAATAATTCACGATCTGCTGACTGTGTTACAGTTCTACGATCGAAAACTCTCTCAAATTCACGAACAAATTTTTTCCAGTTGTACAACAGGGGACTATTTTTACGCACAAGAGGAATAGCCCAGGTAGCTGCATCTCCAGACAGATATGACAACAAGAAAGCTACTTTAGACTGGGCATCAGGGAAAGTATGTGGTCTGCAGGTGAAGTGAAGTTCCATTTGAACCAGAAAAGATTGCGCTTTCAAGGGATCACCTGAGAAGCGTTCTGGGGGAGCTAAAGGAATGGCTGAAGGAACATTGAGGGAAATGTTAGTCGGACTACCGCCAGAAGTCTGAGAAGAAGTACCTGGCCAAGACACACCTGTGAGACTTTGTTCTTTCTTCTCAACCTTATTCTGTAACTGACTCACCCTCTCAGCTAGACTATTTGTCAAATCCTTTGATGATACCACTTCTGACTGGAGCTGGGTGATAGCCTTGACTAGCTCGTCCAGTGTGGCCATGCTGAGAACATACACAAACCAGGAGGATAATAATTTGTGGGCTCACTATTCTGTCAGAGTCACCAGATCCTCGGGGTCCGTGCACGTTCCCAACACTTCCACCACAAGACTGCTCCAATACTCTGATTAGATTTATCACAGAGTCTAAGAGAGTCCAAGTGGGGAAAAGGGGATTAGGACGGGAACAGCTGGGAAGGAGACCCGTAGGAAGCAAAAGGTTAAAACACAACATCAAAATTACATCTCATGAAATCAGTACCATGCTACAACTCTAAGCTTCGTCTTTTCCGAAAAAACATGAACAACCCTAGAATAATCCTAAAACTGACTAGGCTTTAGATGACCGAATACCTGAGGAGGAAACAGGAAAAGTTAAATAGGACTTTTAGATTCAAGTACTTTCTTTAGCATGAGAATCAGGAAACACTCTGAGCAATTTCTAAACAACCATATGAATCTCCTTTTAGGAATACATATCAGGAACACACAGAATTACCTCTAGAACTCTGGTATTGTGTTGTGTTCATCTCAGAAAAAACATTGGGAAGTAAATTGCGCACACTGCAGATTTGTACATGAGTATTAAATACCATAAAGGTTTGTGCACCATGAAATCACACAACGTAGATTAAAGGAATAAATCACGCGACGTGTCAACTTGAAATACTACCAAGAAAATGTCTTCGAATGGTAGCGCACAGTAACTTACATTATTTATACACGAGGAAAGAATTGCGCGTCTTGCCGATTGAAATGCCACCATACAAAAGCCAAGAAGTGGTAGCGCACAATGAATAACATGAAAAAACACTCAAGGAAAGAATCGCGCGTGTTGCAGATTCGAATGCCATCATGTAAATACCAGAAAATGGTAGCGCACAATGAACAGCATGAATTACACACGAGAAGTGAATCGCGTGTTTCGCCGTTTCGAATGCCACCATGTAAATGTCAAGAAAAGGTAGCGCGCAATGAACAACAAAGTTAAATGCTCATGAAACGAGTTGCACGTCTTGCCAACTCGTAAAACATCATGTAAATGTCAAGAAATATCAGCGCGCAATGAACAATAATGTAATAACGAAGTCAAATCTTTATGGAATAAATTGCGCGTCCTTCCTATTTGCAAACCACCATACAAATGTCAAAAAATGGCAGCGCACAAGTAATCTGTTATTCATTTAAGAATTAACATCAAGAATATGAAGATTCTCAATTACGGTGTTGGGAAATGTCCAAACACCGTCTTACCGCCTGGAAACAGTGATCACCAATGAGAGATGAGTGCAGAAGACTGGAAAATCCAAATAGGCCGCCGGGACAGGAGCTCAGGAAGAAGCTGCTTCTCTGCACCGGGACCTCTGAATAGTGAGCACTGGAAGTTGGGCTGACTCTCTTTTATAGAGTCTTGGCCCAGCCTAGAACCACGCCCAGGCATGTTGCAGGGAAAGTCTCCAGAAGGCCCTGGAAAGGGACAACACCCTAACACACTCTGAATGTCTGCAGCAACACATTGTAAATGTACAGTATTTATAAGCACCTTAAAAATGAATCTTTTGGATGGAATTCTGCAATGCAAAAGGTTAAACAATAACATATCATCACAATGCATAAATTACTTTATCTTGCGAGTGTTGGGTTTTTGCATTCTAGATGCCCGTAGAGCACGCACTGTCCTGGTGTTGACAGTACTCCCCTCTCCCAGGCGCGCTCTAGGGCCTGGTTTATCTGGATTGAGAGGATGAAAGCGTCTCACAAGTACTGGAGCATGAACATCAGATGCGGAAACCCATGAATTACTTTCAGGGCCATAACCTTTCCATGGGATTAAGTACCATAGGTTACGCCCTCTCAGTTTAGAGTCCAACACTTTCTTGACTTCATATTCTTCTTCCCCCTGTACTAGAACAGGAGCTGGATGAGTGCGGACCTTTTGGACTGCCTTTTTTAAGAGGGAAGTATGGAACACTGGATGAATCCGTAATGATTTTGGGAATTGTAGTTTATAGGTCACAGGATTGATTTGCTGAAGAACAGTGTAAGGACCTATAAATTTGGGGCTGAACATGTGCTTCGTCTTGAAGTCTATATGTTTTGTGGAAAGCCACACTTTGTCACCAGGTTGATACTGCGGTCCCTCACAATGTTTCTTGTCATAATGCTTTTTGTATTTTTGTTTGGCTTTTTCTAAATGTTGTTGAATCGATTTCTGAGTTTGATGCAAATGTTGAATGATTTCTGACACAGCTGGAGTGAGAGAGCTTTCTTGAGGAATTGTGATGGGCAAGGTGTCAGGATGATAGCCAAACAAACCAAAGAAGGGTGTAACGCCAGTAGAAAGTGGAAGGAGTTGTTGTAGGCTAACTCAGCTAACCAGAGCATTGATGTCCATGAATTAAGTGTTTTTTCAGCATAAGCACGTAGGTATTGCTTCAAGGTCTGATTTAGTCTCTCCGTTTGACCATCTGTTTGAGGATGGTGGCTAGTAGATAGGGTAGATGTCACTTGGAGTGTTTTACACCATGTCTTCCAGAAGTTGTAGGCAAATTGCGATCCCCGATCGGAGAGGATCACTTTTGGCAGTCCATGATAACGAACCACTCTATTCAGTAAGATAGTTGCCAGTTCACTAGAGGTGGGTAATTTCTTACAGGCAATGAAATGTCCATATTTCGTGAGACTATCTACTACCACCAGAATTACTGAATGCTGTTGTACCACTGGCAGACCTGTAATAAAGTCTAAAGAGATGTGTTCCCACGGACGACTTGGGGTTGGGAGTGGGTGTAACAACCCTTTCGGTTTTGAATGACTTGTTTTAGTTCGAGCACAGACTTCGCAGTTGTTTACCATTGTTTTTACATCCTTTGTTAAGGTAGGCCACCAAAAATAGCGTTGGATTAATTCAAGAGTTTTAGGAGCACCAGGGTGACCTGCTGTAGGTATAACATGCAACCAATGAAACACTATCTTGCAAAGTTTGGTAGTGGGCACAAACAAACGAGCATCGTAAAAGGGTAATCCTTGCTTGATTGATCTTTTCGGATCTGCTTGGGCCCACGCCTGCCATTTTTCAACAGTGAATGAATTGCGGATGTCTTCAAAGAAATCTTCTGTTTTTATGATACATAGGACCTTGTCAGGAGCAATGATAGCTCTGGAGGTTTGAACTGCAGGCAATGTGGTAGACTCTTGGCGGGACAAGGCGTCAGCTTTGCGATTATCTTTACCAGGCCGGAAGGTTACCACAAAATCAAACTCGGCAAAAAACAGCATCCAGCGTAATTGCCGAGGAGTCAAAAGTCTGGCAGAACTCATGAATTGAAGATTGCGGTGATCAGTATATACTGTGACAGTATATTTAGCTCCCAACAAATGATGTCTCCATTCTTTAAAAGCGTCACGAATCGCCAGAAGCTCTTTTTCAGCAATGACATAGTTCTTTTCGGCTTCGTTCAACTTCCGAGACATGTAAGCTACAGGATGAAGCTGACCAGTGTCTTTGTTTCATTGTGACAAGACTGCTCCTATCGCCACATCTGAAGCATCAGCTTCCACTATGAAAGGTCGATCCGCATCTGGATGAGTCAAGACTGGGGCAGTGGAGAAAGCTTCTTTCAAAGTTGAAAAGGCTTGGTCTGCTTCTGGGGACCATACAAATTTTTCTTTCTTTCTTAATAACTTAGTAATTGGAGCCACTGTCTGGGAGAAATGATTGATGAACCTCCGGTAAAAATTTGCAAAGCCCAGGAAACATTGTACATCACAAACAGACTTTGGGATGGGCCATTCAGATACGGCTTTTACTTTCTTTTCTGCCATCACCATACCTTGAGGGGTAAGGATAACCCCTAAAAACTCAACTGTGGTAACATGAAACTCACACTTGGTTAGCTTGCAATATAAATGGTGTTTACGAAGGGCTGCCAAAATTTTCTTGACATGTTGAACATGTTGATTCTCATTGTCTGAGTAGATCAAAATGTCATCAATGTAAACTATGGCAAAGATATCAAGGTACTCTCTAAGAACGTCATTTAAGAAAAATTGAAATGCTGCTGGAGCATTGCACAGACCAAAAGGCATGACGGTGTATTCAAAAAGGCCATATCTTGATTTGAATGCCGTTTTCCATTCGTCACCCTCTCTCATTCTGACCAAATGGTAAGCACCTCGAAGATCAAGCTTTGTGTAGATTTTTGCTTTCTTTACTTGTTCCAGTAAGACCGGAATTAGAGGCAAAGGATATTTGTTCTTGATGGTGATTTTATTCAAGCCCCTGTAGTCGATACAAGTTCGAAGCTCTCGGTTCGCTTTTGGAACAACAAACAAAGGAGAAGCTGTGGGAGACTTAGAGGGGCGGATGAAACCATTCTCTAAGAATTTATCCAAGTATTTTCGTAAATGTTGATTTTCATGTTCTGACAGGGCATACACACGACAGTTGGGAAGTATTCCCCCTGGGACTAGATCAATTTGACAGTCATAAGATCTATGAGGAGGTAAGTTCTCTGCTTCTTTCTCATCAAATACATCTTGATAAGACGAATACTGTTTGGGCAACTGAACTTCTTTCTCTGCGGCGGTAGCTATTTAAGAATGGCGAACTTCCGATTCTTGAGTCCTTTGGAGACAATGTTCTTTACATAGCACTGATGAGAACACGATCTTTCGTTCAGCCCAATTAATCTCTGGATTGTGATGAGTTAACCATGGCAAGCCAAGGATGATCCCATACTGGGGAGCATGGATCACGTCAAGGATGAGTTCCTCTTTATGTTTCTTTCTTTAATTTTTACCTTCACAAATTATTGTCAAGGGGACAGTCTGAAGAGTTATCGGACCTCCAGTCAAGAGTTTTCCATCAACTGCCTGGATGGTTTCTGGAGTCTTCTTTTCAATACATGAGATACCCCATGCACGAACCAATTGGGCGTCAACAAAGTTTCCAGTAGCCCCAGAGTCGACTAGAGCCTTCTTGAAATAGGTCTTTTTCTTGACCTGAACTCTTATTCCCAATTTTAGATGTTTGGATTGTGAAGGATCCACGGTGACACCCAAGAGCAACCCTTCTCTGCAACTTGGGTGATTTAGATTTTCCGACTTGACTGATGCATTGGTTGCAACTTTCTGAACTGGGCCTCGCTTGCTCTTTGTTTTGATTGGACAATCTTTGGCGGAATGACCTTTCTGCCCACAATAGAGACATTGCCCATTTTTTCTGCGTAGATCCTTTTAGTCTTTGGTCAAAGGTCTCCTGATGGTTCCAATTTCCATCGGTTCCGGCGTTCTTTCTCTCGGAGTTCTTGAGTCTTTGTTATCATGAGCATGCCAAGAATGTTTTTCAGTCTTTTTACGCGTTCCTTTTCGTTCATTTAAACGATGATCAAGCCTCAAGACAAGGTTTATTAAATCTTGACAGTTTGCAGGTTGTGGGTCGACTCGCGCTAAGATGTCTTTTAGCTCCTCTTTGAGTCCCCTGTAAAACAAGGCCGCTTGTTTTTCTTCAGGCCAGGATGTCTCAGTGACCAGGCGATTAAAGTTGGCTAAATATGACACTAAGGGGGTTATTACAACTTTGGAGGAGGTGTTAATCCGTCCCAAAAGTGACGGTAAAGTGATGGATATACCACCAGCCGTATTACGAGTCCATTATATCCTATGGAACTCGTAATATGGCTGGTGGTATATCCGTCACTTTACCGTCACTTGTGGGACGGATTAACACCTCCTCCAAAGTTGTAATAACCCCCTAAGTCCTGATTCTCTTGGCGTAAGTCTAATAATTCACGATCTGCTGACTGTGTTACAGTTCTACGATCGAAAACTCTCTCAAATTCACGAACAAAATGTTTCCAGTTGTACAACAGGGGACTATTTTTACGCACAAGAGGAATAGCCCAGGTAGCTGCATCTCCAGACAGATATGACAACAAGAAAGCTACTTTAGACTGGGCATCAGGGAAAGTATGTGGTCTGCAGGTGAAGTGAAGTTCCACTTGAACCAGAAAAGATTGCGCTTTCAAGGGATCACCTGAGAAGCGTTCTGGGGGAGCTAAAGGAATGGCTGAAGGAACATTGAGGGAAATGTTAGTCGGACTACCTCCAGAAGTCTGAGAAGAAGTGCCTGGCCAAGACACACCTGTGGGACTTTGTTCTTTCTTCTCAACCTTATTCTGTAACTGACTCACCCTCTCAGCTAGACTATTTGTCAAATCCTTTGATGATACCACTTCTGACTGGAGCTGGGTGATAGCCTTGACTAGCTCGTCCAGTGTGGCCATGCTGAGAACATACACAAACCAGGAGGATAATAATTTGTGGGCTCACTATTCTGTCAGAGTCACCAGATCCTCAGGGTCCGTGCACGTTCCCAACACTTCCACCACAAGACAGCTCCAATACTCTGATTAGATTTATCACAGAGTCTAAGAGAGTCCAAGTGGGGAAAAGGGGATTAGGACGGGAACAGCTGGGAAGGAGACCCGTAGGAAGCAAAAGGTTAAAACACAACATCAAAATTACATCTCATGAAATCAGTACCATGCTACAACTCTAAGCTTCGTCTTTTCCAAAAAAACATGAACAACCCTAGAATAATCCTAAAACTGACTAGGCTTTAGATGACCGAATACCTGAGGAGGAAACAGGAAAAGTTAAATAGGACTTTCAGATTCAAGTACTTTCTTTAGCATGAGAATCAGGAAACACTCTGAGCAATTTCTAAACAACCATATGAATCTCCTTTTAGGAATACATATCAGGAACACACAGAATTACCTCTAGAACTCTGGTATTGTGTTGTGTTCATCTCAGAAAAAACATTGGGAAGTAAATTGCGCACACTGCAGATTTTTACATGAGTATTAAATACCATAAAGTTTTGTGCAACATGAAATCACACAACGTAGATTAAAGGAATAAATCACGCAACGTGTCAACTTGAAATGCTACCAAGAAAATGTCTTCGAATGGTAGCGCACAGTAACTTACATTATTTATACACGAGGAAAGAATTGCGCGTCTTGCCGATTCAAATGCCACCATACAAAAGCCAAGAAATGGTAGCGCACAATGAATAACATGAAAAAACACTCAAGGAAAGAATCGCGCGTGTTGCCGATTCGAATGCCACCATGTAAATGCCAGAAAATGGTAGCGCACAATGAACAGCATGAATTACACACGAGAAGTGAATCGCGTGTTTCGCCATTTCGAATGCCACCATGTAAATGTCAAGAAAAGGTAGCGCGCAATGAACAACAAAGTTAAATGCTCATGAAACGAGTTGCACGTCTTGCCAACTCGTAAAACATCATGTAAATGTCAAGAAATATCAGCGCGCAATGAACAATAATGTAATAACAAAGTCAAATCTTTATGGAATAAATTGCGCGTCCTCCCTATTTGCAAACCACCATACAAATGTCAAAAAATGGCAGCGCACAAGTAATCTGTTATTCATTTAAGAATTAACATCAAGAATATGAAGATTCTCAATTACGGTGTTGGGAAATGTCCAAACACCGTCTTACCGCCTGGAAACAGTGATCACCAATGAGAGATGAGTGCAGAAGACTGGAAAATCCAAATAGGCCGCCGGGACAGGAGCTCAGGAAGAAGCTGCTTCTCTGCACCGGGACCTCTGAATAGTGAGCACTGGAAGTTGGGCTGACTCTCTTTTATAGAGTCTTGGCCCAGCCTAGAACCACGCCCAGGCATGTTGCAGGGAAAGTCTCCAGAAGGCCCTGGAAAGGGACCACACCCTAACACACTCTGAATGTCTGCAGCAACACATTGTAAATGTACAGTATTTATAAGCACCTTAAAAATGAATCTTTTGGATGGAATTCTGCAATGCAAAAGGTTAAACAATAACATATCATCACAATGCATAAATTACTTTATCTTGCGAGTGTTGGGTTTTTGCATTCTAGATGCCCATAGAGCACGCACTGTCCTGGTGTTGACAGTACTCTCCTCTCCCAGGCGCGCTCTAGGGCCTGGTTTATCTGGATTGAGAGGATGAAAGCGTCTCACAAGTACTGGAGCATGAACATCAGATGCGGAAACCCATGAATTACTTTCAGGGCCATAACCTTTCCATGGGATTAAGTACCATAGGTTACGCCCTCTCAGTTTAGAGTCCAACACTTTCTTGACTTCATATTCTTCTTCCCCCTGTACTAGAACAGGAGCTGGATGAGGGCGGACCTTTTGGACTGCCTTTTTTAAGAGGGAAGTATGGAACACTGGATGAATCCGTAATGATTTTGGGAATTGTAGTTTATAGGTCACAGGATTGATTTGCTGAAGAACAGTGTAAGGACCTATAAATTTGGGGTTGAACATGTGCTTCGTCTTGAAGTCTATATGTTTTGTGGAAAGCCACACTTTGTCACCAGGTTGATACTGCAGTCCCTCACAATGTTTCTTGTCATAATGCTTTTTGTATTTTTGTTTGGCTTTTTCTAAATGTTGTTGAATCGATTTCTGAGTTTGATGCAAATGTTGAATGATTTCTGACACAGCTGGAGTGAGAGAGCTTTCTTGAGGAATTGTGATGTGCAAGGTGTCAGGATGATAGCCAAACAAACCAAAGGAGGGTGTAACGCCAGTAGAAGTGTGGAAGGAGTTGTTGTAGGCTAACTCAGCTAACCAGAGCATTGATGTCCATGAATTAAGTGTTTTTTCAGCATAAGCACGTAGGTATTGCTTCAAAGTCTGATTTAGTCTCTCCGTTTGACCATCTGTTTGAGGATGGTGGCTAGTAGATAGGGTAGATGTCACTTGGAGTGTTTTACACCATGTCTTCCAGAAGTTGTAGGCAAATTGCGATCCCCGATCGGAGAGGATCACTTTTGGCAGTCCATGATAACGAACCACTCTATTCAGTAAGATAGTTGCCAGTTCACTAGAGGTGGGTAATTTCTTACAGGCAATGAAATGTCCATATTTCGTGAGACCATCTACTACCACCAGAATTACTGAATGCTGTTGTACCACTGGCAGACCTGTAACATGTGTTCCCACGGACGACTTGGGGTTGGGAGTGAGTGTAACAACCCTTTCGGTTTTGAATGACTTGTTTTAGTTCGAGCACAGACTTCGCAGTTGTTTACCATTGTTTTTACATCCTTTGTTAAGGTAGGCCACCAAAAATAGCGTTGGATTAATTCAAGAGTTTTAGGAGCACCAGGGTGACCTGCTGTAGGTATAACATGCAACCAATGAAACACTATCTTGCAAAGTTTGGTAGTGGGCACAAACAAACGAGCATCGTAAAAGGGTAATCCTTGCTTGATTGATCTTTTCGGATCTGCTTGGGCCCACGCCTGCCATTTTTCAACAGTGAATGAATTGCGGATGTCTTCAAAGAAATCTTCTGTTTTTATGATACATAGGACCTTGTCAGGAGCAATGATAGCTCTGGAGGTTTGAACTGCAGGCAATGTGGTAGACTCTTGGCGGGACAAGGCGTCAGCTTTGCGATTATCTTTACCAGGCCGGAAGGTTACCACAAAATCAAACTCGGCAAAAAACAGCATCCAGCGTAATTGCCGAGGAGTCAAAAGTCTGGCAGAACTCATGAATTGAAGATTGCGGTGATCAGTATATACTGTGACAGTATATTTAGCTCCCAACAAATGATGTCTCCATTCTTTAAAGGCGTCACGAATCGCCAGAAGCTCTTTTTCAGCAATGACATAGTTCTTTTCGGCTTCGTTCAACTTCCGAGACATGTAAGCTACAGGATGAAGCTGACCAGTGTCTTTGTTTCATTGTGACAAGACTGCTCCTATCGCCACATCTGAAGCATCAGCTTCCACTATGAAAGGTCGATCCGCATCTGGATGAGTCAAGACTGGGGCAGTGGAGAAAGCTTCTTTCAAAGTTGAAAAGGCTTGGTCTGCTTCTGGGGACCATACAAATTTTTCTTTCTTTCTTAATAACTTAGTAATTGGAGCCACTGTCTGGGAGAAATGATTGATGAACCTCCGGTAAAAATTTGCAAAGCCCAGGAAACATTCTACATCACGAACAGACTTTGGGATGGGCCATTCAGATACGGCTTTTACTTTCTTTTCTGCCATCACCATACCTTGAGGGGTAAGGATAACCCCTAAAAACTCAACTGTGGTAACATGAAACTCACACTTGGTTAGCTTGCAATATAAATGGTGTTTACGAAGGGCTGCCAACATTTTCTTGACATGTTGAACATGTTGATTCTCATTGTCTGAGTAGATCAAAACGTCATCAATGTAAACTATGGCAAAGATATCAAGGTACTCTCTAAGAACGTCATTTAAGAAAAATTGAAATGCTGCTGGAGCATTGCACAGACCAAAAGGCATGACGGTGTATTCAAAAAGGCCATATCTTGATTTGAATGCCGTTTTCCATTCGTCACCCTCTCTCATTCTGACCAAATGGTAAGCACCTCGAAGATCAAGCTTTGTGTAGATTTTTGCTTTCTTTACTTGTTCCAGTAAGACCGGAATTAGAGGTCAAAGGATATTTGTTCTTGATGGTGATTTTATTCAAGCCCCTATAGTCGATACAAGTTCGAAGCTCTCCGTTCGCTTTTGCAACAAAAAACAAAGGAGAAGCTGTGGGAGACTTAGAAGTGCGGATGAAACCATTCTCTAAGAATTTATCCAAGTATTTTCGTAAATGTTGATTTTCATGTTCTGACAGGGCATACACACGACAGTTGGGAAGTATTCCCCCTGGGACTAGATCAATTTGACAGTCATAAGATCTATGAGGAGGTAAGTTCTCTGCTTCTTTCTCATCAAATACATCTTCATAAGACGAATACTGTTTGGGCAAATGAACTTCTTTCTCTGCGGCGGTAGCTATTTAAAAATGGCGAACTTCCGATTCTTGAGTCCTTTGGAGACAATTTTCTTTACATAGCACTGATGAGAACACGATCTTTCGTTCAGCCCAATTAATCTCTGGATTGTGATGAGTTAACCATGGCAAGCCAAGGATGATCCCATACTGGGGAGCATGGATCACGTCAAGGATGAGTTCCTCTTTATGTTTCTTTCTTTGATTTTTACCTTCACAAATTATTGTCAAGGGGACAGTCTGAAGAGTTATCGGACCTCCAGTCAAGAGTTTTCCATCAACTGCCTGGATGGTTTCTGGAGTCTTCTTTTCAATACATGAGATACCCCATGCACGAACCAATTGGGCGTCAACAAAGTTTCCAGTAGCCCCAGAGTCGACTAGAGCCTTCTTGAAATAGGTCTTTTTCTTGACCTGAACTCTTATTCCCAATTTTAGATGTTTGGATTGTGAAGGATCCACGGTGACACCCAAGAGCAACCCTTCTCTGCAACTTGGGTGCTTTAGATTTTCCGACTTGACTGATGCATTGGTTGCAACTTTCTGAACTGGGCCTCGCTTGCTCTTTGTTTTGATTGGACAATCTTTGGCGGAATGACCTTTCTGCCCACAATAGAGACATTGCCCATTTTTTCTGCGTAGGTCCTTTTAGTCTTTGGTCAAAGGTCTCCTGATGGTTCCAATTTCCATCGGTTCCGGCGTTCTTTCTCTCGGAGTTCTTGAGTCTTTGTTATCATGAGCATGCCAAGAATGTTTTTCAGTCTTTTTACACGTTCCTTTTCGTTCATTTAAACGATGATCAAGCCTCAAGACAAGGTTTATTAAATCTTGACAGTTTGCAGGTTGTGGGTCGACTCGCGCTAAGATGTCTTTTAGCTCCTCTTTGAGTCCCCTGTAAAACAAGGCCGCTTGTTTTTCTTCAGGCCAGGATGTCTCAGCGACCAGGCGATTAAAGTTGGCTAAATATGACACTAAGGGGGTTATTACAACTTTGGAGGAGGTGTTAATCCGTCCCAAAAGTGACAGTAAAGTGATGGATATACGACCAGCCGTATTACGAGTCCATTATATCCTATGGAACTCGTAATATGGCTGGTGGTATATCCGTCACTTTACCGTCACTTTTGGGACGGATTAACACCTCCTCCAAAGTTGTAATAACCCCCTAAGTCCTGATTCTCTTGGCGTAAGTCTAATAATTCACAATCTGCTGACTGTGTTACAGTTCTACGATCGAAAACTCTCTCAAATTCACGAACAAAATTTTTCCAGTTGTACAACAGGGGACTATTTTTACGCACAAGAGGAATAGCCCAGGTAGCTGCATCTCCAGACAGATATGACAACAAGAAAGCTACTTTAGACTGGGCATCAGGGAAAGTATGTGGTTTGCAGGTGAAGTGAAGTTCCACTTGAACCAGAAAAGATTGCGCTTTCAAGGGATCACCTGAGAAGCGTTCTGGGGGAGCTAAAGGAATGGCTAAAGGAACATTGAGGGAAATGTTAGTCGGACTACCTCCAGAAGTCTGAGAAGAAGTACCTGGCCAAGACACACCTGTGGGACTTTGTTCTTTCTTCTCAACCTTATTCTGTAACTGACTCACCCTCTCAGCTAGACTATTTGTCAAATCCTTTGATGATACCACTTCTGACTGGAGCTGGGTGATAGCCTTGACTAGCTCGTCCAGTGTGGCCATGCTGAGAACATACACAAACCAGGAGGATAATAATTTGTGGGCTCACTATTCTGTCAGAGTCACCAGATCCTCAGGGTCCGTGCACGTTCCCAACACTTCCACCACAACACAGCTCCAATACTCTGATTAGATTTATCACAGAGTCTAAGAGAGTCCAAGTGGGGAAAGGGGATTAGGACGGGAACAGCTGGGAAGGAGACCCGTAGGAAGCAAAAGGTTAAAACACAACATCAAAATTACATCTCATGAAATCAGTACCATGCTACAACTCTAAGCTTCGTCTTTTCCAAAAAAACATGAACAACCCTAGAATAATCCTAAAACTGACTAGGCTTTAGATGACCGAATACCTGAGGAGGAAACAGGAAAAGTTAAATAGGACTTTCAGATTCAAGTACTTTCTTTAGCATGAGAATCAGGAAACACTCTGAGCAATTTCTAAACAACCATATGAATCTCCTTTTAGGAATACATATCAGGAACACACAGAATTACCTCTAGAACTCTGGTATTGTGTTGTGTTCATCTCAGAAAAAACATTGGGAAGTAAATTGCGCACACTGCAGATTTTTACATGAGTATTAAATACCATAAAGGTTTGTGCACCATGAAATCACACAACGTAGATTAAAGGAATAAATCACGCGACGTGTCAACTTGAAATGCTCCCAAGAAAATGTCTTCGAATGGTAGCGCACAGTAACTTACATTATTTATACACGAGGAAAGAATTGCGCGTCTTGCCGATTCAAATGCCACCATACAAAAGCCAAGAAATGGTAGCGCACAATGAATAACATGAAAAAACACTCAAGGAAAGAATCGCGCGTGTTGCCGATTCGAATGCCACCATGTAAATGCCAGAAAATGGTAGCGCACAATGAACAGCATGAATTACACACGAGAAGTGAATCGCGCGTTTCGCCGATTCGAATGCCAGCATGTAAATGTCAAGAAAAGGTAGCGCGCAAAGAACAACAAAGTTAAATGCTCATGAAACGAGTTGCACGTCTTGCCAACTCGTAAAACATCATGTAAATGTCAAGAAATATCAGCGCGCAATGAACAATAATGTAATAACGAAGTCAAATCTTTATGGAATAAATTGCGCGTCCTCCCTATTTGCAAACCACCATACAAATGTCAAAAAATGGCAGCGCACAAGTAATCTGTTATTCATTTAAGAATTAACATCAAGAATATGAAGATTCTCAATTACGGTGTTGGGAAATGTCCAAACACCGCCTTACCGCCTGGAAACAGTGATCACCAATGAGAGATGAGTGCAGAAGACTAGAAAATCCAAATAGGCCGCCGGGACAGGAGCTCAGGAAAAAGCTGCTTCTCTGCACCGGGACCTCTGAATAGTGAGCACTGGAAGTTGGGCTGACTCTCTTTTATAGAGTCTTGGCCCAGCCTAGAACCACGCCCAGGCATGTTGCAGGGAAAGTCTCCAGAAGGCCTTGGAAAGGGACCACACCCTAACCCACTCTGAATGTCTGCAGCAACACATTGTAAATGTACAGTATTTATAAGCACCTTAAAAATGAATCTTTTGGATGGAATTCTGCAATGCAAAAGGTTAAACAATAACATATCATCACAATGCATAAATTACTTTATCTTGCGAGTGTTGGGTTTTTGCATTCTAGATGCCCGTAGAGCACGCACTGTCCTGGTGTTGACAGTACTCCCCTCTCCCAGGCGCGCTCTAGGGCCTGGTTTATCTGGATTGAGAGGATGAAAGCGTCTCACAAGTACAGGAGCATGAACATCAGATGCGGAAAGCCATGAATTACTTTCAGGGCCATAACCTTTCCATGGGATTAAGTACCATAGGTTACGCCCTCTCAGTTTAGAGTCCAACACTTTCTTGACTTCATATTCTTCTTCCCCCTGTACTAGAACAGGAGCTGGATGAGGGCGGACCTTTTGGACTGCCTTTTTTAAGAGGGAAGTATGGAACACTGGATGAATCCGTAATGATTTTGGGAATTGTAGTTTATAGGTCACAGGATTGATTTGCTGAAGAACAGTGTAAGGACCTATAAATTTGGGGTTGAACATGTGCTTCGTCTTGAAGTCTATATGTTTTGTGGAAAGCCACACTTTGTCACCAGGTTGATACTGCGGTCCCTCACAATGTTTCTTGTCATAATGCTTTTTGTATTTTTGTTTGGCTTTTTCTAAATGTTGTTGAATCGATTTCTGAGTTTGATGCAAATGTTGAATGATTTCTGACACAGCTGGTGTGAGAGAGCTTTCTTGAGGAATTGTGATGTGCAAGGTGTCAGGATGATAGCCAAACAAACCAAAGAAGAGTGTAACGCCAGTAGAAGTGTGGAAGGAGTTGTTGTAGGCTAACTCAGCTAACCAGAGCATTGATGTCCATGAATTAAGTGTTTTTTCAGCATAAGCACGTAGGTATTGCTTCAAAGTCTGATTTAGTCTCTCCGTTTGACCATCTGTTTGAGGATGGTGGCTAGTAGATAGGGTAGATGTCACTTGGAGTGTTTTACACCATGTCTTCCAGAAGTTGTAGGCAAATTGCGATCCCCGATCGGAGAGGATCACTTTTGGCAGTCCATGATAACGAACCACTCTATTCAGTAAGATAGTTGCCAGTTCACTAGAGGTGGGTAATTTCTTACAGGCAATGAAATGTCCATATTTCGTGAGACTATCTACTACCACCAGAATTACTGAATGCTGTTGTACCACTGGCAGACCTGTAATAAAGTCTAAAGAGATGTGTTCCCATGGACGACTTGGGGTTGGGAGTGAGTGTAACAACCCTTTCGGTTTTGAATGACTTGTTTTAGTTCGAGCACAGACTTCGCAGTTGTTTACCATTGTTTTTACATCCTTTGTTAAGGTAGGCCACCAAAAATAGCGTTGGATTAATTCAAGAGTTTTAGGAGCACCAGGGTGACCTGCTGTAGGTATAACATGCAACCAATGAAACACTATCTTGCGAAGTTTGGTAGTGGGCACAAACAAACGAGCATCGTAAAAGGGTAATCCTTGCTTGATTGATCTTTTCGGATCTGCTTGGGCCCACGCCTGCCATTTTTCAACAGTGAATGAATTGCGGATGTCTTCAAAGAAATCTTCTGTTTTTATGATACATAGGACCTTGTCAGGAGCAATGATAGCTCTGGAGGTTTGAACTGCAGGCAATGTGGTAGACTCTTGGTGGGACAAGGCGTCAGCTTTGCGATTATCTTTACCAGGCTGGAAGGTTACCACAAAATCAAACTCGGCAAAAAACAGCATCCAGCGTAATTGCCGAGGAGTCAAAAGTCTGGCAGAACTCATGAATTGAAGATTGCGGTGATCAGTATATACTGTGACAGTATATTTAGCTCCCAACAAATGATGTCTCCATTCTTTAAAGGCGTCACGAATCGCCAGAAGCTCTTTTTCAGCAATGACATAGTTCTTTTCGGCTTCGTTCAACTTCCGAGACATGTAAGCTACAGGATGAAGCTGACCAGTGTCTTTGTTTCATTGTGACAAGACTGCTCCTATCGCCACATCTGAAGCATCAGCTTCCACTATGAAAGGTCGATCCGCATCTGGATGAGTCAAGACTGGGGCAGTGGAGAAAGCTTCTTTCAAAGTTGAAAAGTCTTGGTCTGCTTCTGGGGACCATACAAATTTTTCTTTCTTTCTTAATAACTTAGTAATTGGAGCCACTGTCTGGGAGAAATGATTGATGAACCTCCGGTAAAAATTTGCACAGCCCAGGAAACATTGTACATCACGAACAGTCTTTGGGATGGGCCATTCAGATACGGCTTTTACTTTCTTTTCTGCCATCACCATACCTTGAGGGGTAAGGATAACCCCTAAAAACTCAACTGTGGTAACATGAAACTCACACTTGGTTAGCTTGCAATATAAATGGTGTTTACGAAGGGCTGCCAAAATTTTCTTGACATGTTGAACATGTTGATTCTCATTGTCTGAGTAGATCAAAATGTCATCAATGTAAACTATGGCAAAGATATCAAGGTACTCTCTAAGAACGTCATTTAAGAAAAATTGAAATGCTGCTGGAGCATTGCACAGACCAAAAGGCATGACGGTGTATTCAAAAAGGCCATATCTTGATTTGAATGCCGTTTTCCATTCGTCACCCTCTCTCATTCTGACCAAATGGTAAGCACCTCGAAGATCAAGCTTTGTGTAGATTTTTGCTTTCTTTACTTGTTCCAGTAAGACCCGAATTAGAGGCAAAGGATATTTGTTCTTGATGGTGATTTTATTCAAGCCCCTATAGTCGATACAAGTTCGAAGTTCTCCGTTCGCTTTTGGAACAAAAAACAAAGGAGAAGCTGTGGGAGACTTAGAGGGGCGGATGAAACCATTCTCTAAGAATTTATCCAAGTATTTTCGTAAATGTTGATTTTCATGTTCTGACAGGGCATACACACGACAGTTGGGAAGTATTCCCCCTGGGACTAGATCAATTTGACAGTCATAAGATCTATGAGGAGGTAAGTTCTCTGCTTCTTTCTCATCAAATACATCTTCATAAGACGAATACTGTTTGGGCAACTGAACTTCTTTCTCTGCGGCGGTAGCTATTTAAGAATGGCGAACTTCCGATTCTTGAGTCCTTTGGAGACAATGTTCTTTACATAGCACTGATGAGAACACAATCTTTCGTTCAGCCCAATTAATCTCTGGATTGTGATGAGTTAACCATGGCAAGCCAAGGATGATCCCATACTGGGGAGCATGGATCACGTCAAGGATGAGTTCCTCTTTATGTTTCTTTCTTTGATTTTTACCTTCACAAATTATTGTCAAGGGGACAGTCTGAAGAGTTATCGGACCTCCAGTCAAGAGTTTTCCATCAACTGCCTGGATGGTTTCTGGAGTCTTCTTTTCAATACATGAGATACCCCATGCACGAACCAATTGGGCGTCAACAAAGTTTCCAGTAGCCCCAGAGTCGACTAGAGCCTTCTTGAAATAGGTCTTTTTCTTGACCTGAACTCTTATTCCCAATTTTAAATGTTTGGATTGTGAAGGATCCACGGTGACACCCAAGAGCAACCCTTCTCTGCAACTTGGGTGCTTTAGATTTTCCGACTTGACTGATGCATTGGATGCAACTTTCTGAACTGGGCCTCGCTTGCTCTTTGTTTTGATTGGACAATCTTTGGCGGAATGACCTTTCTGCCCACAATAGAGACATTGCCCATTTTTTCTGCGTAGATCCTTTTAGTCTTTGGTCAAAGGTCTCCTGATGGTTCCAATTTCCATCGGTTCCGGCATTCTTTCTCTCGGAGTTCTTGAGTCTTTGTTATCATGAGCATGCCAAGAATGTTTTTCAGTCTTTTTACGCGTTCCTTTTCGTTCATTTAAACGATGATCAAGCCTCAAGACAAGGTTTATTAAATCTTGACAGTTTGCAGGTTGTGGGTCGACTCGCGCTAAGATGTCTTTTAGCTCCTCTTTGAGTCCCCTGTAAAACAAGGCCGCTTGTTTTTCTTCAGGCCAGGATGTCTCAGCGACCAGGCGATTAAAGTTGGCTAAATATGACACTAAGGGGGTTATTACAACTTTGGAGGAGGTGTTAATCCGTCCCAAAAGTGACGGTAAAGTGATGGATATACCACCAGCCGTATTACGAGTCCATTATATCCTATGGAACTCGTAATACGGCTGGTGGTATATCCGTCACTTTACCGTCACTTTTGGGACGGATTAACACCTCCTCCAAAGTTGTAATAACCTCCTAAGTCCTGATTCTCTTGGCGTAAGTCTAATAATTCACGATCTGCTGACTGTGTTACAGTTCTACGATCGAAAACTCTCTGAAATTCACGAACAAAATTTTTCCAGTTGTACAACAGGGGACTATTTTTACGCACAAGAGGAATAGCCCAGGTAGCTGCATCTCCAGACAGATATGACAACAAGAAAGCTACTTTAGGCTGGGCATCAGGAAAAGTATGTGGTCTGCAGGTGAAGTGAAGTTCCACTTGAACCAGAAAAGATTGCGCTTTCAAGGGATCACCTGAGAAGCGTTCTGGGGGAGCTAAAGGAATGGCTGAAGGAACATTGAGGGAAATGTTAGTCGGACTACCTCCAGAAGTCTGAGAAGAAGTACCTGGCCAAGACACACCTGTGGGACTTTGTTCTTTCTTCTCAACCTTATTCTGTAACTGACTCACCCTCTCAGCTAGACTATTTGTCAAATCCTTTGATGATACCACTTCTGACTGGAGCTGGGTGATAGCCTTGACTAGCTCCTCCAGTGTGGCCATGCTGAGAACATACACAAACCAGGAGGATAATAATTTGTGGGCTCACTATTCTGTCAGAGTCACCAGATCCTCGGGGTCCGTGCACGTTCCCAACACTTCCACCACAAGACAGCTCCAATACTCTGATTAGATTTATCACAGAGTCTAAGAGAGTCCAAGTGGGGAAAGGGGATTAGGACGGGAACAGCTGGGAAGGAGACCCGTAGGAAGCAAAAGGTTAAAACACAACATCAAAATTACATCTCATGAAATCAGTACCATGCTACAACTCTAAGCTTCGTCTTTTCCAAAAAAACATGAACAACCCTAGAATAATCCTAAAACTGACTAGGCTTTAGATGACCGAATACCTGAGGAGGAAACAGGAAAAGTTAAATAGGACTTTCAGATTCAAGTACTTTCTTTAGCATGAGAATCAGGAAACACTCTGAGCAATTTCTAAACAACCATATGAATCTCCTTTTAGGAATACATATCAGGAACACACAGAATTACCTCTAGAACTCTGGTATTGTGTTGTGTTCATCTCAGAAAAAACATTGGGAAGTAAATTGCGCACACTGCAGATTTTTACATGAGTATTAAATACCATAAAGGTTTGTGCACCATGAAATCACACAACGTAGATTAAAGGAATAAATCACGCGACGTGTCAACTTGAAATGCTCCCAAGAAAATGTCTTCGAATGGTAGCGCACAGTAACTTACATTATTTATACACGAGGAAAGAATTGCGCGTCTTGCCGATTCAAATGCCACCATACAAAAGCCAAGAAATGGTAGCGCACAATGAATAACATGAAAAAACACTCAAGGAAAGAATCGCGCGTGTTGCCGATTCGAATGCCACCATGTAAATGCCAGAAAATGGTAGCGCACAATGAACAGCATGAATTACACACGAGAAGTGAATCGCGCGTTTCGCCGATTCGAATGCCAGCATGTAAATGTCAAGAAAAGGTAGCGCGCAAAGAACAACAAAGTTAAATGCTCATGAAACGAGTTGCACGTCTTGCCAACTCGTAAAACATCATGTAAATGTCAAGAAATATCAGCGCGCAATGAACAATAATGTAATAACGAAGTCAAATCTTTATGGAATAAATTGCGCGTCCTCCCTATTTGCAAACCACCATACAAATGTCAAAAAATGGCAGCGCACAAGTAATCTGTTATTCATTTAAGAATTAACATCAAGAATATGAAGATTCTCAATTACGGTGTTGGGAAATGTCCAAACACCGCCTTACCGCCTGGAAACAGTGATCACCAATGAGAGATGAGTGCAGAAGACTAGAAAATCCAAATAGGCCGCCGGGACAGGAGCTCAGGAAGAAGCTGCTTCTCTGCACCGGGACCTCTGAATAGTGAGCACTGGAAGTTGGGCTGACTCTCTTTTATAGAGTCTTGGCCCAGCCTAGAACCACGCCCAGGCATGTTGCAGGGAAAGTCTCCAGAAGGCCTTGGAAAGGGACCACACCCTAACCCACTCTGAATGTCTGCAGCAACACATTGTAAATGTACAGTATTTATAAGCACCTTAAAAATGAATCTTTTGGATGGAATTCTGCAATGCAAAAGGTTAAACAATAACATATCATCACAATGCATAAATTACTTTATCTTGCGAGTGTTGGGTTTTTGCATTCTAGATGCCCGTAGAGCACGCACTGTCCTGGTGTTGACAGTACTCCCCTCTCCCAGGCGCGCTCTAGGGCCTGGTTTATCTGGATTGAGAGGATGAAAGCGTCTCACAAGTACAGGAGCATGAACATCAGATGCGGAAAGCCATGAATTACTTTCAGGGCCATAACCTTTCCATGGGATTAAGTACCATAGGTTACGCCCTCTCAGTTTAGAGTCCAACACTTTCTTGACTTCATATTCTTCTTCCCCCTGTACTAGAACAGGAGCTGGATGAGGGCGGACCTTTTGGACTGCCTTTTTTAAGAGGGAAGTATGGAACACTGGATGAATCCGTAATGATTTTGGGAATTGTAGTTTATAGGTCACAGGATTGATTTGCTGAAGAACAGTGTAAGGACCTATAAATTTGGGGTTGAACATGTGCTTCGTCTTGAAGTCTATATGTTTTGTGGAAAGCCACACTTTGTCACCAGGTTGATACTGCGGTCCCTCACAATGTTTCTTGTCATAATGCTTTTTGTATTTTTGTTTGGCTTTTTCTAAATGTTGTTGAATCGATTTCTGAGTTTGATGCAAATGTTGAATGATTTCTGACACAGCTGGTGTGAGAGAGCTTTCTTGAGGAATTGTGATGTGCAAGGTGTCAGGATGATAGCCAAACAAACCAAAGAAGGGTGTAACGCCAGTAGAAGTGTGGAAGGAGTTGTTGTAGGCTAACTCAGCTAACCAGAGCATTGATGTCCATGAATTAAGTGTTTTTTCAGCATAAGCACGTAGGTATTGCTTCAAAGTCTGATTTAGTCTCTCCGTTTGACCATCTGTTTGAGGATGGTGGCTAGTAGATAGGGTAGATGTCACTTGGAGTGTTTTACACCATGTCTTCCAGAAGTTGTAGGCAAATTGCGATCCCCGATCGGAGAGGATCACTTTTGGCAGTCCATGATAACGAACCACTCTATTCAGTAAGATAGTTGCCAGTTCACTAGAGGTGGGTAATTTCTTACAGGCAATGAAATGTCCATATTTCGTGAGACTATCTACTACCACCAGAATTACTGAATGCTGTTGTACCACTGGCAGACCTGTAATAAAGTCTAAAGAGATGTGTTCCCATGGACGACTTGGGGTTGGGAGTGAGTGTAACAACCCTTTCGGTTTTGAATGACTTGTTTTAGTTCGAGCACAGACTTCGCAGTTGTTTACCATTGTTTTTACATCCTTTGTTAAGGTAGGCCACCAAAAATAGCGTTGGATTAATTCAAGAGTTTTAGGAGCACCAGGGTGACCTGCTGTAGGTATAACATGCAACCAATGAAACACTATCTTGCGAAGTTTGGTAGTGGGCACAAACAAACGAGCATCGTAAAAGGGTAATCCTTGCTTGATTGATCTTTTCGGATCTGCTTGGGCCCACGCCTGCCATTTTTCAACAGTGAATGAATTGCGGATGTCTTCAAAGAAATCTTCTGTTTTTATGATACATAGGACCTTGTCAGGAGCAATGATAGCTCTGGAGGTTTGAACTGCAGGCAATGTGGTAGACTCTTGGTGGGACAAGGCGTCAGCTTTGCGATTATCTTTACCAGGCTGGAAGGTTACCACAAAATCAAACTCGGCAAAAAACAGCATCCAGCGTAATTGCCGAGGAGTCAAAAGTCTGGCAGAACTCATGAATTGAAGATTGCGGTGATCAGTATATACTGTGACAGTATATTTAGCTCCCAACAAATGATGTCTCCATTCTTTAAAGGCGTCACGAATCGCCAGAAGCTCTTTTTCAGCAATGACATAGTTCTTTTCGGCTTTGTTCAACTTCCGAGACATGTAAGCTACAGGATGAAGCTGACCAGTGTCTTTGTTTCATTGTGACAAGACTGCTCCTATCGCCACATCTGAAGCATCAGCTTCCACTATGAAAGGTCGATCCGCATCTGGATGAGTCAAGACTGGGGCAGTGGAGAAAGCTTCTTTCAAAGTTGAAAAGTCTTGGTCTGCTTCTGGGGACCATACAAATTTTTCTTTCTTTCTTAATAACTTAGTAATTGGAGCCACTGTCTGGGAGAAATGATTGATGAACCTCCGGTAAAAATTTGCAAAGCCCAGGAAACATTGTACATCACGAACAGTCTTTGGGATGGGCCATTCAGATACGGCTTTTACTTTCTTTTCTGCCATCACCATACCTTGAGGGGTAAGGATAACCCCTAAAAACTCAACTGTGGTAACATGAAACTCACACTTGGTTAGCTTGCAATATAAATGGTGTTTACGAAGGGCTGCCAACATTTTCTTGACATGTTGAACATGTTGATTCTCATTGTCTGAGTAGATCAAAATGTCATCAATGTAAACTATGGCAAAGATATCAAGGTACTCTCTAAGAACGTCATTTAAGAAAAATTGAAATGCTGCTGGAGCATTGCAGAGACCAAAAGGCATGACGGTGTATTCAAAAAGGCCATATCTTGATTTGAATGCCGTTTTCCATTCGTCACCCTCTCTCATTCTGACCAAATGGTAAGCACCTCGAAGATCAAGCTTTGTGTAGATTTTTGCTTTCTTTACTTGTTCCAGTAAGACCCGAATTAGAGGCAAAGGATATTTGTTCTTGATGGTGATTTTATTCAAGCCCCTATAGTCGATACAAGTTCGAAGTTCTCCGTTCGCTTTTGGAACAAAAAACAAAGGAGAAGCTGTGGGAGACTTAGAGGGGCGGATGAAACCATTCTCTAAGAATTTATCCAAGTATTTTCGTAAATGTTGATTTTCATGTTCTGACAGGGCATACACACGACAGTTGGGAAGTATTCCCCCTGGGACTAGATCAATTTGACAGTCATAAGATCTATGAGGAGGTAAGTTCTCTGCTTCTTTCTCATCAAATACATCTTCATAAGACGAATACTGTTTGGGCAACTGAACTTCTTTCTCTGCGGCGGTAGCTATTTAAGAATGGCGAACTTCCGATTCTTGAGTCCTTTGGAGACAATGTTCTTTACATAGCACTGATGAGAACACAATCTTTCGTTCAGCCCAATTAATCTCTGGATTGTGATGAGTTAACCATGGCAAGCCAAGGATGATCCCATACTGGGGAGCATGGATCACGTCAAGGATGAGTTCCTCTTTATGTTTCTTTCTTTGATTTTTACCTTCACAAATTATTGTCAAGGGGACAGTCTGAAGAGTTATCGGACCTCCAGTCAAGAGTTTTCCATCAACTGCCTGGATGGTTTCTGGAGTCTTCTTTTCAATACATGAGATACCCCATGCACGAACCAATTGGGCGTCAACAAAGTTTCCAGTAGCCCCAGAGTCGACTAGAGCCTTCTTGAAATAGGTCTTTTTCTTGACCTGAACTCTTATTCCCAATTTTAAATGTTTGGATTGTGAAGGATCCACGGTGACACCCAAGAGCAACCCTTCTCTGCAACTTGGGTGCTTTAGATTTTCCGACTTGACTGATGCATTGGATGCAACTTTCTGAACTGGGCCTCGCTTGCTCTTTGTTTTGATTGGACAATCTTTGGCGGAATGACCTTTCTGCCCACAATAGAGACATTGCCCATTTTTTCTGCATAGATCCTTTTAGTCTTTGGTCAAAGGTCTCCTGATGGTTCCAATTTCCATCGGTTCCGGCATTCTTTCTCTCGGAGTTCTTGAGTCTTTGTTATCATGAGCATGCCAAGAATGTTTTTCAGTCTTTTTACGCGTTCCTTTTCGTTCATTTAAACGATGATCAAGCCTCAAGACAAGGTTTATTAAATCTTGACAGTTTGCAGGTTGTGGGTCGACTCGCGCTAAGATGTCTTTTAGCTCCTCTTTGAGTCCCCTGTAAAACAAGGCCGCTTGTTTTTCTTCAGGCCAGGATGTCTCAGCGACCAGGCGATTAAAGTTGGCTAAATATGACACTAAGGGGGTTATTACAACTTTGGAGGAGGTGTTAATCCGTCCCAAAAGTGACGGTAAAGTGATGGATATACCACCAGCCGTATTACGAGTCCATTATATCCTATGGAACTCGTAATACGGCTGGTGGTATATCCGTCACTTTACCGTCACTTTTGGGACGGATTAACACCTCCTCCAAAGTTGTAATAACCTCCTAAGTCCTGATTCTCTTGGCGTAAGTCTAATAATTCACAATCTGCTGACTGTGTTACAGTTCTACGATCGAAAACTCTCTGAAATTCACGAACAAAATTTTTCCAGTTGTACAACAGGGGACTATTTTTACGCACAAGAGGAATAGCCCAGGTAGCTGCATCTCCAGACAGATATGACAACAAGAAAGCTACTTTAGGCTGGGCATCAGGAAAAGTATGTGGTCTGCAGGTGAAGTGAAGTTCCACTTGAACCAGAAAAGATTGCGCTTTCAAGGGATCACCTGAGAAGCGTTCTGGGGGAGCTAAAGGAATGGCTGAAGGAACATTGAGGGAAATGTTAGTCGGACTACCTCCAGAAGTCTGAGAAGAAGTACCTGGCCAAGACACACCTGTGGGACTTTGTTCTTTCTTCTCAACCTTATTCTGTAACTGACTCACCCTCTCAGCTAGACTATTTGTCAAATCCTTTGATGATACCACTTCTGACTGGAGCTGGGTGATAGCCTTGACTAGCTCCTCCAGTGTGGCCATGCTGAGAACATACACAAACCAGGAGGATAATAATTTGTGGGCTCACTATTCTGTCAGAGTCACCAGATCCTCGGGGTCCGTGCACGTTCCCAACACTTCCACCACAAGACAGCTCCAATACTCTGATTAGATTTATCACAGAGTCTAAGAGAGTCCAAGTGGGGAAAAGGGGATTAGGACGGGAACAGCTGGGAAGGAGACCCGTAGGAAGCAAAAGGTTAAAACACAACATCAAAATTACATCTCATGAAATCAGTACCATGCTACAACTCTAAGCTTCGTCTTTTCCGAAAAAACATGAACAACCCTAGAATAATCCTAAAACTGACTAGGCTTTAGATGACCGAATACCTGAGGAGGAAACAGGAAAAGTTAAATAGGACTTTCAGATTCAAGTACTTTCTTTAGCATGAGAATCAGGAAATACTCTGAGCAATTTCTAAACAACCATATGAATCTCCTTTTAGGAATACATATCAGGAACACACAGAATTACCTCTAGAACTCTGGTATTGTGTTGTGTTCATCTCAGAAAAAACATTGGGAAGTAAATTGCGCACACTGCAGATTTTTACATGAGTATTAAATACCATAAAGGTTTGTGCACCATGAAATCACACAACGTAGATTAAAGGAATAAATCACGCGACGTGTCAACTTGAAATGCTACCAAGAAAATGTCTTCGAATGGTAGCGCACAGTAACTTACATTATTTATACACGAGGAAAGAATTGCGCGTCTTGCCAATTCAAATGCCACCATACAAAAGCCAAGAAATGGTAGCGCACAATGAATAACATGAAAAAACACTCAAGGAAAGAATTGCGCGTGTTGCCGATTCGAATGCCACCATGTAAATGCCAGAAAATGGTAGCGCACAATGAACAGCATGAAATACACACGAGAAGTGAATCGCGTGTTTCGCCGTTTCGAATGCCACCATGTAAATGTCAAGAAAAGGTAGCGCGCAATGAACAACAAAGTTAAATGCTCATGAAACGAGTTGCACTTCTTGCCAACTCGTAAAACATCATGTAAATGTCAAGAAATATCAGCGCGCAATCTACAATAATGTAATAACGAAGTCAAATCTTTATGGAATAAATTGCGCGTCCTCCCTATTTGCAAACCACCATACAAATGTCAAAAAATGGCAGCGCACAAGTAATCTGTTATTCATTTAAGAATTAACATCAAGAATATGAAGATTCTCAATAACGGTGTTGGGAAATGTCCAAACACCGTCTTACCGCCTGCAAACAGTGATCACCAATGAGAGATGAGTGCAGAAGACTGGAAAATCCAAAAAGGCCGCCGGGACAGGAGCTCAGGAAGAAGCTGCTTCTCTGCACCGGGACCTCTGAATAGTGAGCACTGGAAGTTGGGCTGACTCTCTTTTATAGAGTCTTGGCCCAGCCTAGAACCACGCCCAGGCATGTTGCAGGGAAAGTCTCCAGAAGGCCCTGGAAAGGGACCACACCCTAACACACTCTGAATGTCTGCAGCAACACATTGTAAATGTACAGTATTTATAAGCACCTTAAAAATGAATCTTTTGGATGGAATTCTGCAATGCAAAAGGTTAAACAATAACATATCATCACAATGCATAAATTACTTTATCTTGCGAGTGTTGGGTTTTTGCATTCTAGATGCCCGTAGAGCACGCACTGTCCTGGTGTTGACAGTACTCCCCTCTCCCAGGCGCGCTCTAGGGCCTGGTTTATCTGGATTGAGAGGATGAAAGCGTCTCACAAGTACTGGAGCATGAACATCAGATGCGGAAACCCATGAATTACTTTCAGGGCCATAACCTTTCCATGGGATTAAGTACCATAGGTTACGCCCTCTCAGTTTAGAGTCCAACACTTTCTTGACTTCATATTCTTCTTCCCCCTGTACTAGAACAGGAGCTGGATGAGGGCGGACCTTTTGGACTGCCTTTTTTAAGAGGGAAGTATGGAACACTGGATGAATCTGTAATGATTTTGGGAATTGTAGTTTATAGGTCACAGGATTGATTTGCTGAAGAACAGTGTAAGGACCTATAAATTTGGGGTTGAACATGTGCTTCGTCTTGAAGTCTATATGTTTTGTGGAAAGCCACACTTTGTCACCAGGTTGATACTGCGGTCCCTCACAATGTTTCTTGTCATAATGCTTTTTGTATTTTTGTTTGGCTTTTTCTAAATGTTGTTGAATCGATTTCTGAGTTTGATGCAAATGTTGAATGATTTCTGACACAGCTGGAGTGAGAGCGCTTTCTTGAGGAATTGTGATGGGCAAGGTGTCAGGATGATAGCCAAACAAACCAAAGAAGGGTGTAACGCCAGTAGAAGTGTGGAAGGAGTTGTTGTAGGCTAACTCAGCTAACCAGAGCATTGATGTCCATGAATTAAGTGTTTTTTCAGCATAAGCACGTAGGTATTGCTTCAAAGTCTGATTTAGTCTCTCCGTTTGACCATCTGTTTGAGGATGGTGGCTAGTAGATAGGGTAGATGTCACTTGGAGTGTTTTACACCATGTCTTCCAGAAGTTGTAGGCAAATTGCGATACCCGATCGGAGAGGATCACTTTTGGCAGTCCATGATAACGAACCACTCTATTCAGTAAGATAGTTGCCAGTTCACTAGAGGTGGGTAATTTCTTACAGGCAATGAAATGTCCATATTTCGTGAGACTATCTACTACCACCAGAATTACTGAATGCTGTTGTACCACTGGCAGACCTGTAATAAAGTCTAAAGAGATGTGTTCCCACGGACGACTTGGGGTTGGGAGTGGGTGTAACAACCCTTTCGGTTTTGAATGACTTATTTTAGTGCGAGCACAGACTTCGCAGTTGTTTACCATTGTTTTTACATCCTTTGTTAAGGTAGGCCACCAAAAATAGCGTTGGATTAATTCAAGAGTTTTAGGAGCACCAGGGTGACCTGCTGTAGGTATAACATGCAACCAATGAAACACTATCTTGCGAAGTTTGGTAGTGGGCACAAACAAACGAGCATCGTAAAAGGGTAATCCTTGCTTGATTGATCTTTTCGGATCTGCTTGGGCCCACGCCTGCCATTTTTCAACAGTGAATGAATTGCGGATGTCTTCAAAGAAATCTTCTGTTTTTATGATACATAGGACCTTGTCAGGAGCAATGATAGCTCTGGAGGTTTGAACTGCAGGCAATGTGGTAGACTCTTGGCGGGACAAGGCGTCAGCTTTACGATTATCTTTACCAGGCCGGAAGGTTACCACAAAATCAAACTCGGCAAAAAACAGCATCCAGCGTAATTGCCGAGGAGTCAAAAGTCTGGCAGAACTCATGAATTGAAGATTGCGGTGATCAGTATATACTGTGACAGTATATTTAGCTCCCAACAAATGATGTCTCCATTCTTTAAAGGCGTCACAAATCGCCAGAAGCTCTTTTTCAGCAATGACATAGTTCTTTTCGGCTTCGTTCAACTTCCGAGACATGTAAGCTACAGGATGAAGCTGACCAGTGTCTTTGTTTCATTGTGACAAGACTGCTCCTATCGCCACATCTGAAGCATCAGCTTCCACTATGAAAGGTCGATCCGCATCTGGATGAGTCAAGACTGGGGCAGTGGAGAAAGCTTCTTTCAAAGTTGAAAAGGCTTGGTCTGCTTCTGGGGACCATACACATTTTTCTTTCTTTCTTAATAACTTAGTAATTGGAGCCACTGTCTGGGAGAAATGATTGATGAACCTCCGGTAAAAATTTGCAAAGCCCAGGAAACATTGTACATCACGAACAGACTTTGGGATGGGCCATTCAGATACGGCTTTTACTTTCTTTTCTGCCATCACCATACCTTGAGGGGTAAGGATAACCCCTAAAAACTCAACTGTGGTAACATGAAACTCACACTTGGTTAGCTTGCAATATAAATGGTGTTTACGAAGGGCTGCCAACATTTTCTTGACATGTTGAACATGTTGATTCTCATTGTCTGAGTAGATCAAAATGTCATCAATGTAAACTATGGCAAAGATGTCAAGGTACTCTCTAAGAACGTCATTTAAGAAAAATTGAAATGCTGCTGGAGCATTGCAGAGACCAAAAGGCATGACGGTGTATTCAAAAAGGCCATATCTTGATTTGAATGCCGTTTTCCATTCGTCACCCTCTCTCATTCTGACCAAATGGTAAGCACCTCGAAGATCAAGCTTTGTGTAGATTTTTGCTTTCTTTACTTGTTCCAGTAAGACCGGAATTAGAGGCAAAGGATATTTGTTCTTGATGGTGATTTTATTCAAGCCCCTATAGTCGATACAAGTTTGAAGCTCTCCGTTCGCTTTTGGAACAAAAAACAAAGGAGAAGCTGTGGGAGACTTAGAGGGGCGGATGAAACCATTCTCTAAGAATTTATCCAAGTATTTTCGTAAATGTTGATTTTCATGTTCTGACAGGGCATACACACGACAGTTGGGAAGTATTCCCCCTGGGACTAGATCAATTTGACAGTCATAAGATCTATGAGGAGGTAAGTTCTCTGCTTCTTTCTCATCAAATACATCTTCATAAGACGAATACTGTTTGGGCAACTGAACTTCTTTCTCTGCGGCGGTAGCTATTTAAGAATGGCGAACTTCCGATTCTTGAGTCCTTTGGAGACAATGTTCTTTACATAGCACTGATGAGAACACGATCTTTCGTTCAGCCCAATTAATCTCTGGATTGTGATGAGTTAACCATGGCAAGCCAAGGATGATCCCATACTGGGGAGCATGGATCACGTCAAGGATGAGTTCCTCTTTATGTTTCTTTCTTTGATTTTTACCTTCACAAATTATTGTCAAGGGGACAGTCTGAAGAGTTATCGGACCTCCAGTCAAGAGTTTTCCATCAACTGCCTGGATGGTTTCTGGAGTCTTCTTTTCAATACATGAGATACCCCATGCACGAACCAATTGGGCGTCAACAAAGTTTCCAGTAGCCCCAGAGTCGACTAGAGCCTTCTTGAAATAGGTATTTTTCTTGACCTGAACTCTTATTCCCAATTTTAAATGTTTGGATTGTGAAGGATCCACGGTGACACCCAAGAGCAACCCTTCTCTGCAACTTGGGTGCTTTAGATTTTCCGACTTGACTGATGCATTGGTTGCAACTTTCTGAACTGGGCCTCGCTTGCTCTTTGTTTTGATTGGACAATCTTTGGCGGAATGACCTTTCTGCCCACAATAGAGACATTGCCCATTTTTTCTGCGTAGATCCTTTTAGTCTTTGGTCAAAGGTCTCCTGATGGTTCCAATTTCCATCGGTTCCGGCATTCTTTCTCTCGGAGTTCTTGAGTCTTTGTTATCATGAGCATGCCAAGAATGTTTTTCAGTCTTTTTACGCGTTCCTTTTCGTTCATTTAAACGATGATCAAGCCTCAAGACAAGGTTTATTAAATCTTGACAGTTTGCAGGTTGTGGGTCGGCTCGCGCTAAGATGTCTTTTAGCTCCTCTTTGAGTCCCCTGTAAAACAAGGCCGCTTGTTTTTCTTCAGGCCAGGATGTCTCAGCGACCAGGCGATTAAAGTTGGCTAAATATGACACTAAGGGGGTTATTACAACTTTGGAGGAGGTGTTAATCCGTCCCAAAAGTGACGGTAAAGTGATGGATATACCACCAGCCGTATTACGAGTCCATTATATCCTACGGAACTCGAAATACGGCTGGTGGTATATCCGTCACTTTACTGTCACTTTTGGGACGGATTAACACCTCCTCCAAAGTTGTAATAACCCCCTAAGTCCTGATTCTCTTGGCGTAAGTCTAATAATTCACGATCTGCTGACTGTGTTACAGTTCTACGATCGAAAACTCTCTCAAATTCACGAACAAAATTTTTCCAGTTGTACAACAGGGGACTATTTTTACGCACAAGAGGAATAGCCCAGGTAGCTGCATCTCCAGACAGACATGACAACAAGAAAGCTACTTTAGACTGGGCATCAGGGAAAGTATGTGGTCTGCAGGTGAAGTGAAGTTCCACTTGAACCAGAAAAGATTGCGCTTTCAAGGGATCACCTGAGAAGCGTTCTGGGGGAGCTAAAGGAATGGCTGAAGGAACATTGAGGGAAATGTTAGTCGGACTACCTCCAGAAGTCTGAGAAGAAGTACCTGGCCAAGACACACCTGTGGGACTTTGTTCTTTCTTCTCAACCTTATTCTGTAACTGACTCACCCTCTCAGCTAGACTATTTGTCAAATCCTTTGATGATACCTCTTCTAACTGGAGCTGGGTGATAGCCTTGACTAGCTCCTCCAGTGTGGCCATGCTGAGAACATACACAAACCAGGAGGATAATAATTTGTGGGCTCACTATTCTGTCAGAGTCACCAGATCCTCGGGGTCCGTGCACGTTCCCAACACTTCCACCACAAGACAGCTCCAATACTCTGATTAGATTTATCACAGAGTCTAAGAGAGTCCAAGTGGGGAAAAGGGGATTAGGACGGGAACAGCTGGGAAGGAGACCCGTAGGAAGCAAAAGGTTAAAACACAACATCAAAATTACATCTCATGAAATCAGTACCATGCTACAACTCTAAGCTTCGTCTTTTCCGAAAAAACATGAACAACCCTAGAATAATCCTAAAACTGACTAGGCTTTAGATGACCGAATACCTGAGGAGGAAACAGGAAAAGTTAAATAGGACTTTCAGATTCAAGTACTTTCTTTAGCATGAGAATCAGGAAACACTCTGAGCAATTTCTAAACAACCATATGAATCTCCTTTTAGGAATACATATCAGGAACACACAGAATTACCTCTAGAACTCTGGTATTGTGTTGTGTTCATCTCAGAAAAAACATTGGGAAGTAAATTGCGCACACTGCAGATTTTTACATGAGTATTAAATACCATAAACCATAAAGGTTTGTGCAATATGAAATCACACAACGTAGATTAAAGGAATAAATCACGCGACGTGTCAACTTGAAATGCTACCAAGAAAATGTCTTCGAATGGTAGCGCACAGTAACTTACATTATTTATACACGAGGAAAGAATTGCGCGTCTTGCCAATTCAAATGCCACCATACAAAAGCCAAGAAATGGTAGCGCACAATGAATAACATGAAAAAACACTCAAGGAAAGAATTGCGCGTGTTGCCGATTCGAATGCCACCATGTAAATGCCAGAAAATGGTAGCGCACAATGAACAGCATGAATTACACACGAGAAGTGAATCGCGTGTTTCGCCGTTTCGAATGCCACCATGTAAATGTCAAGAAAAGGTAGCGCGCAATGAACAACAAAGTTAAATGCTCATGAAACGAGTTGCACGTCTTGCCAACTCGTAAAACATCATGTAAATGTCAAGAAATATCAGCGCGCAATGTACAATAATGTAATAACGAAGTCAAATCTTTATGGAATAAATTGCGCGTCCTCCCTATTTGCAAACCACCATACAAATGTCAAAAAATGGCAGCGCACAAGTAATCTGTTATTCATTTAAGAATTAACATCAAGAATATGAAGATTCTCAGTAACGGTGTTGGGAAATGTCCAAACACCGTCTTACCGCCTGGAAACAGTGATCACCAATGAGAGATGAGTGCAGAAGACTGGAAAATCCAAATAGGCCGCCGGGACAGGAGCTCAGGAAGAAGCTGCTTCTCTGCACCGGGACCTCTGAATAGTGAGCACTGGAAGTTGGGCTGACTCTCTTTTATAGAGTCTTGGCCCAGCCTAGAACCACGCCCAGGCATGTTGCAGGGAAAGTCTCCAGAAGGCCCTGGAAAGGGACCACACCCTAACACACTCTGAATGTCTGCAGCAACACATTGTAAATGTACAGTATTTATAAGCACCTTAAAAATGAATCTTTTGGATGGAATTCTGCAATGCAAAAGGTTAAACAATAACATATCATCACAATGCATAAATTACTTTATCTTGCGAGTGTTGGTTTTTTTGCATTCTAGATGCCCGTAGAGCACGCACTGTCCTGGTGTTGACAGTACTCCCCTCTCCCAGGCGCGCTCTAGGGCCTGGTTTATCTGGATTGAGAGGATGAAAGCGTCTCACAAGTACTGGAGCATGAACATCAGATGCGGAAACCCATGAATTACTTTCAGGGCCATAACCTTTCCATGGGATTAAGTACCATAGGTTACGCCCTCTCAGTTTAGAGTCCAACACTTTCTTGACTTCATATTCTTCTTCCCCCTGTACTAGAACAGGAGCTGGATGAGGGCGGACCTTTTGGACTGCCTTTTTTAAGAGGGAAGTATGGAACACTGGATGAATCCGTAATGATTTTGGGAATTGTAGTTTATAGGTCACAGGATTGATTTGCTGAAGAACAGTGTAAGGACCTATAAATTTGGGGTTGAACATGTGCTTCGTCTTGAAGTCTATATGTTTTGTGGAAAGCCACACTTTGTCACCAGGTTGATACTGCGGTCCCTCACAATGTTTCTTATCATAATGCTTTTTGTATTTTTGTTTGGCTTTTTCTAAATGTTGTTGAATCGATTTCTGAGTTTGATGCAAATGTTGAATGATTTCTGACACAGCTGGAGTGAGAGAGCTTTCTTGAGGAATTGTGATGGGCAAGGTGTCAGGATGATAGCCAAACAAACCAAAGAAGGGTGTAACGCCAGTAGAAGTGTGGAAGGAGTTGTTGTAGGCTAACTCAGCTAACCAGAGCATTGATGTCCATGAATTAAGTGTTTTTTCAGCATAAGCACGTAGGTATTGCTTCAAAGTCTGATTTAGTCTCTCCGTTTGACCATCTGTTTGAGGATGGTGGCTAGTAGATAGGGTAGATGTCACTTGGAGTGTTTTACACCATGTCTTCCAGAAGTTGTAGGCAAATTGCGATACCCGATCGGAGAGGATCACTTTTGGCAGTCCATGATAACGAACCACTCTATTCAGTAAGATAGTTGCCAGTTCACTAGAGGTGGGTAATTTCTTACAGGCAATGAAATGTCCATATTTCGTGAGACTATCTACTACCACCAGAATTACTGAATGCTGTTGTACCACTGGCAGACCTGTAATAAAGTCTAAAGAGATGTGTTCCCACGGACGACTTGGGGTTGGGAGTGGGTGTAACAACCCTTTCGGTTTTGAATGACTTATTTTAGTGCGAGCACAGACTTCGCAGTTGTTTACCATTGTTTTTACATCCTTTGTTAAGGTAGGCCACCAAAAATAGCGTTGGATTAATTCAAGAGTTTTAGGAGCACCAGGGTGACCTGCTGTAGGTATAACATGCAACCAATGAAACACTATCTTGCGAAGTTTGGTAGTGGGCACAAACAAACGAGCATCGTAAAAGGGTAATCCTTGCTTGATTGATCTTTTCGGATCTGCTTGGGCCCACGCCTGCCATTTTTCAACAGTGAATGAATTGCGGATGTCTTCAAAGAAATCTTCTGTTTTTATGATACATAGGACCTTGTCAGGAGCAATGATAGCTCTGGAGGTTTGAACTGCAGGCAATGTGGTAGACTCTTGGCGGGACAAGGCGTCAGCTTTACGATTATCTTTACCAGGCCGGAAGGTTACCACAAAATCAAACTCGGCAAAAAACAGCATCCAGCGTAATTGCCGAGGAGTCAAAAGTCTGGCAGAACTCATGAATTGAAGATTGCGGTGATCAGTATATACTGTGACAGTATATTTAGCTCCCAACAAATGATGTCTCCATTCTTTAAAGGCGTCACAAATCGCCAGAAGCTCTTTTTCAGCAATGACATAGTTCTTTTCGGCTTCGTTCAACTTCCGAGACATGTAAGCTACAGGATGAAGCTGACCAGTGTCTTTGTTTCATTGTGACAAGACTGCTCCTATCGCCACATCTGAAGCATCAGCTTCCACTATGAAAGGTCGATCCGCATCTGGATGAGTCAAGACTGGGGCAGTGGAGAAAGCTTCTTTCAAAGTTGAAAAGGCTTGGTCTGCTTCTGGGGACCATACACATTTTTCTTTCTTTCTTAATAACTTAGTAATTGGAGCCACTGTCTGGGAGAAATGATTGATGAACCTCCGGTAAAAATTTGCAAAGCCCAGGAAACATTGTACATCACGAACAGACTTTGGGATGGGCCATTCAGATACGGCTTTTACTTTCTTTTCTGCCATCACCATACCTTGAGGGGTAAGGATAACCCCTAAAAACTCAACTGTGGTAACATGAAACTCACACTTGGTTAGCTTGCAATATAAATGGTGTTTACGAAGGGCTGCCAACATTTTCTTGACATGTTGAACATGTTGATTCTCATTGTCTGAGTAGATCAAAATGTCATCAATGTAAACTATGGCAAAGATGTCAAGGTACTCTCTAAGAACGTCATTTAAGAAAAATTGAAATGCTGCTGGAGCATTGCAGAGACCAAAAGGCATGACGGTGTATTCAAAAAGGCCATATCTTGATTTGAATGCCGTTTTCCATTCGTCACCCTCTCTCATTCTGACCAAATGGTAAGCACCTCGAAGATCAAGCTTTGTGTAGATTTTTGCTTTCTTTACTTGTTCCAGTAAGACCGGAATTAGAGGCAAAGGATATTTGTTCTTGATGGTGATTTTATTCAAGCCCCTATAGTCGATACAAGTTTGAAGCTCTCCGTTCGCTTTTGGAACAAAAAACAAAGGAGAAGCTGTGGGAGACTTAGAGGGGCGGATGAAACCATTCTCTAAGAATTTATCCAAGTATTTTCGTAAATGTTGATTTTCATGTTCTGACAGGGCATACACACGACAGTTGGGAAGTATTCCCCCTGGGACTAGATCAATTTGACAGTCATAAGATCTATGAGGAGGTAAGTTCTCTGCTTCTTTCTCATCAAATACATCTTCATAAGACGAATACTGTTTGGGCAACTGAACTTCTTTCTCTGCGGCGGTAGCTATTTAAGAATGGCGAACTTCCGATTCTTGAGTCCTTTGGAGACAATGTTCTTTACATAGCACTGATGAGAACACGATCTTTCGTTCAGCCCAATTAATCTCTGGATTGTGATGAGTTAACCATGGCAAGCCAAGGATGATCCCATACTGGGGAGCATGGATCACGTCAAGGATGAGTTCCTCTTTATGTTTCTTTCTTTGATTTTTACCTTCACAAATTATTGTCAAGGGGACAGTCTGAAGAGTTATCGGACCTCCAGTCAAGAGTTTTCCATCAACTGCCTGGATGGTTTCTGGAGTCTTCTTTTCAATACATGAGATACCCCATGCACGAACCAATTGGGCGTCAACAAAGTTTCCAGTAGCCCCAGAGTCGACTAGAGCCTTCTTGAAATAGGTATTTTTCTTGACCTGAACTCTTATTCCCAATTTTAAATGTTTGGATTGTGAAGGATCCACGGTGACACCCAAGAGCAACCCTTCTCTGCAACTTGGGTGCTTTAGATTTTCCGACTTGACTGATGCATTGGTTGCAACTTTCTGAACTGGGCCTCGCTTGCTCTTTGTTTTGATTGGACAATCTTTGGCGGAATGACCTTTCTGCCCACAATAGAGACATTGCCCATTTTTTCTGCGTAGATCCTTTTAGTCTTTGGTCAAAGGTCTCCTGATGGTTCCAATTTCCATCGGTTCCGGCATTCTTTCTCTCGGAGTTCTTGAGTCTTTGTTATCATGAGCATGCCAAGAATGTTTTTCAGTCTTTTTACGCGTTCCTTTTCGTTCATTTAAACGATGATCAAGCCTCAAGACAAGGTTTATTAAATCTTGACAGTTTGCAGGTTGTGGGTCGGCTCGCGCTAAGATGTCTTTTAGCTCCTCTTTGAGTCCCCTGTAAAACAAGGCCGCTTGTTTTTCTTCAGGCCAGGATGTCTCAGCGACCAGGCGATTAAAGTTGGCTAAATATGACACTAAGGGGGTTATTACAACTTTGGAGGAGGTGTTAATCCGTCCCAAAAGTGACGGTAAAGTGATGGATATACCACCAGCCGTATTACGAGTCCATTATATCCTACGGAACTCGAAATACGGCTGGTGGTATATCCGTCACTTTACTGTCACTTTTGGGACGGATTAACACCTCCTCCAAAGTTGTAATAACCCCCTAAGTCCTGATTCTCTTGGCGTAAGTCTAATAATTCACGATCTGCTGACTGTGTTACAGTTCTACGATCGAAAACTCTCTCAAATTCACGAACAAAATTTTTCCAGTTGTACAACAGGGGACTATTTTTACGCACAAGAGGAATAGCCCAGGTAGCTGCATCTCCAGACAGACATGACAACAAGAAAGCTACTTTAGACTGGGCATCAGGGAAAGTATGTGGTCTGCAGGTGAAGTGAAGTTCCACTTGAACCAGAAAAGATTGCGCTTTCAAGGGATCACCTGAGAAGCGTTCTGGGGGAGCTAAAGGAATGGCTGAAGGAACATTGAGGGAAATGTTAGTCGGACTACCTCCAGAAGTCTGAGAAGAAGTACCTGGCCAAGACACACCTGTGGGACTTTGTTCTTTCTTCTCAACCTTATTCTGTAACTGACTCACCCTCTCAGCTAGACTATTTGTCAAATCCTTTGATGATACCTCTTCTAACTGGAGCTGGGTGATAGCCTTGACTAGCTCCTCCAGTGTGGCCATGCTGAGAACATACACAAACCAGGAGGATAATAATTTGTGGGCTCACTATTCTGTCAGAGTCACCAGATCCTCGGGGTCCGTGCACGTTCCCAACACTTCCACCACAAGACAGCTCCAATACTCTGATTAGATTTATCACAGAGTCTAAGAGAGTCCAAGTGGGGAAAAGGGGATTAGGACGGGAACAGCTGGGAAGGAGACCCGTAGGAAGCAAAAGGTTAAAACACAACATCAAAATTACATCTCATGAAATCAGTACCATGCTACAACTCTAAGCTTCGTCTTTTCCGAAAAAACATGAACAACCCTAGAATAATCCTAAAACTGACTAGGCTTTAGATGACCGAATACCTGAGGAGGAAACAGGAAAAGTTAAATAGGACTTTCAGATTCAAGTACTTTCTTTAGCATGAGAATCAGGAAACACTCTGAGCAATTTCTAAACAACCATATGAATCTCCTTTTAGGAATACATATCAGGAACACACAGAATTACCTCTAGAACTCTGGTATTGTGTTGTGTTCATCTCAGAAAAAACATTGGGAAGTAAATTGCGCACACTGCAGATTTTTACATGAGTATTAAATACCATAAAGGTTTGTGCAATATGAAATCACACAACGTAGATTAAAGGAATAAATCACGCGACGTGTCAACTTGAAATGCTACCAAGAAAATGTCTTCGAATGGTAGCGCACAGTAACTTACATTATTTATACACGAGGAAAGAATTGCGCGTCTTGCCAATTCAAATGCCACCATACAAAAGCCAAGAAATGGTAGCGCACAATGAATAACATGAAAAAACACTCAAGGAAAGAATTGCGCGTGTTGCCGATTCGAATGCCACCATGTAAATGCCAGAAAATGGTAGCGCACAATGAACAGCATGAATTACACACGAGAAGTGAATCGCGTGTTTCGCCGTTTCGAATGCCACCATGTAAATGTCAAGAAAAGGTAGCGCGCAATGAACAACAAAGTTAAATGCTCATGAAACGAGTTGCACGTCTTGCCAACTCGTAAAACATCATGTAAATGTCAAGAAATATCAGCGCGCAATGTACAATAATGTAATAACGAAGTCAAATCTTTATGGAATAAATTGCGCGTCCTCCCTATTTGCAAACCACCATACAAATGTCAAAAAATGGCAGCGCACAAGTAATCTGTTATTCATTTAAGAATTAACATCAAGAATATGAAGATTCTCAGTAACGGTGTTGGGAAATGTCCAAACACCGTCTTACCGCCTGGAAACAGTGATCACCAATGAGAGATGAGTGCAGAAGACTGGAAAATCCAAATAGGCCGCCGGGACAGGAGCTCAGGAAGAAGCTGCTTCTCTGCACCGGGACCTCTGAATAGTGAGCACTGGAAGTTGGGCTGACTCTCTTTTATAGAGTCTTGGCCCAGCCTAGAACCACGCCCAGGCATGTTGCAGGGAAAGTCTCCAGAAGGCCCTGGAAAGGGACCACACCCTAACACACTCTGAATGTCTGCAGCAACACATTGTAAATGTACAGTATTTATAAGCACCTTAAAAATGAATCTTTTGGATGGAATTCTGCAATGCAAAAGGTTAAACAATAACATATCATCACAATGCATAAATTACTTTATCTTGCGAGTGTTGGTTTTTTTGCATTCTAGATGCCCGTAGAGCACGCACTGTCCTGGTGTTGACAGTACTCCCCTCTCCCAGGCGCGCTCTAGGGCCTGGTTTATCTGGATTGAGAGGATGAAAGCGTCTCACAAGTACTGGAGCATGAACATCAGATGCGGAAACCCATGAATTACTTTCAGGGCCATAACCTTTCCATGGGATTAAGTACCATAGGTTACGCCCTCTCAGTTTAGAGTCCAACACTTTCTTGACTTCATATTCTTCTTCCCCCTGTACTAGAACAGGAGCTGGATGAGGGCGGACCTTTTGGACTGCCTTTTTTAAGAGGGAAGTATGGAACACTGGATGAATCCGTAATGATTTTGGGAATTGTAGTTTATAGGTCACAGGATTGATTTGCTGAAGAACAGTGTAAGGACCTATAAATTTGGGGTTGAACATGTGCTTCGTCTTGAAGTCTATATGTTTTGTGGAAAGCCACACTTTGTCACCAGGTTGATACTGCGGTCCCTCACAATGTTTCTTATCATAATGCTTTTTGTATTTTTGTTTGGCTTTTTCTAAATGTTGTTGAATCGATTTCTGAGTTTGATGCAAATGTTGAATGATTTCTGACACAGCTGGAGTGAGAGAGCTTTCTTGAGGAATTGTGATGGGCAAGGTGTCAGGATGATAGCCAAACAAACCAAAGAAGGGTGTAACGCCAGTAGAAGTGTGGAAGGAGTTGTTGTAGGCTAACTCAGCTAACCAGAGCATTGATGTCCATGAATTAAGTGTTTTTTCAGCATAAGCACGTAGGTATTGCTTCAAAGTCTGATTTAGTCTCTCCGTTTGACCATCTGTTTGAGGATGGTGGCTAGTAGATAGGGTAGATGTCACTTGGAGTGTTTTACACCATGTCTTCCAGAAGTTGTAGGCAAATTGCGATACCCGATCGGAGAGGATCACTTTTGGCAGTCCATGATAACGAACCACTCTATTCAGTAAGATAGTTGCCAGTTCACTAGAGGTGGGTAATTTCTTACAGGCAATGAAATGTCCATATTTCGTGAGACTATCTACTACCACCAGAATTACTGAATGCTGTTGTACCACTGGCAGACCTGTAATAAAGTCTAAAGAGATGTGTTCCCACGGACGACTTGGGGTTGGGAGTGGGTGTAACAACCCTTTCGGTTTTGAATGACTTGTTTTAGTGCGAGCACAGACTTCGCAGTTGTTTACCATTGCTTTTACATCCTTTGTTAAGGTAGGCCACCAAAAATAGCGTTGGATTAATTCAAGAGTTTTAGGAGCACCAGGGTGACCTGCTGTAGGTATAACATGCAACCAATGAAACACTATCTTGCGAAGTTTGGTAGTGGGCACAAACAAACGAGCATCGTAAAAGGGTAATCCTTGCTTGATTGATCTTTTCGGATCTGCTTGGGCCCACGCCTGCCATTTTTCAACAGTGAATGAATTGCGGATGTCTTCAAAGAAATCTTCTGTTTTTATGATACATAGGACCTTGTCAGGAGCAATGATAGCTCTGGAGGTTTGAACTGCAGGCAATGTGGTAGACTCTTGGCGGGACAAGGCGTCAGCTTTACGATTATCTTTACCAGGCCGGAAGGTTACCACAAAATCAAACTCGGCAAAAAACAGCATCCAGCGTAATTGCCGAGGAGTCAAAAGTCTGGCAGAACTCATGAATTGAAGATTGCGGTGATCAGTATATACTGTGACAGTATATTTAGCTCCCAACAAATGATGTCTCCATTCTTTAAAGGCGTCACGAATCGCCAGAAGCTCTTTTTCAGCAATGACATAGTTCTTTTCGGCTTCGTTCAACTTCCGAGACATGTAAGCTACAGGATGAAGCTGACCAGTGTCTTTGTTTCATTGTGACAAGACTGCTCCTATCGCCACATCTGAAGCATCAGCTTCCACTATGAAAGGTCGATCCGCATTTGGATGAGTCAAGACTGGGGCAGTGGAGAAAGCTTCTTTCAAAGTTGAAAAGGCTTGGTCTGCTTCTGGGGACCATACAAATTTTTCTTTCTTTCTTAATAACTTAGTAATTGGAGCCACTGTCTGGGAGAAATGATTGATGAACCTCCGGTAAAAATTTGCAAAGCCCAGGAAACATTGTACATCACGAACAGACTTTGGGATGGGCCATTCAGATACGGCTTTTACTTTCTTTTCTGCCATCACCATACCTTGAGGGGTAAGGATAACCCCTAAAAACTCAACTGTGGTAACATGAAACTCACACTTGGTTAGCTTGCAATATAAATGGTGTTTACGAAGGGCTGCCAACATTTTCTTGACATGTTGAACATGTTGATTCTCATTGTCTGAGTAGATCAAAATGTCATCAATGTAAACTATGGCAAAGATATCAAGGTACTCTCTAAGAACGTCATTTAAGAAAAATTGAAATGCTGCTGGAGCATTGCACAGACCAAAAGGCATGACGGTGTATTCAAAAAGGCCATATCTTGATTTGAATACCATTTTCCATTCGTCACCTTCTCTCATTCTGACCAAATGGTAAGCACCTCGAAGATCAAGCTTTGTGTAGATTTTTGCTTTCTTTACTTGTTCCAGTAAGACCCGAATTAGAGGCAAAGGATATTTGTTCTTGATGGTGATTTTATTCAAGCCCCTATAGTCGATACAAGTTCGAAGCTCTCCGTTCGCTTTTGGAACAAAAAACAAAGGAGAAGCTGTGGGAGACTTAGAGGGGCGGATGAAACCATTCTCTAAGAATTTATCCAAGTATTTTCGTAAATGTTGATTTTCATGTTCTGACAGGGCATACACACGACAGTTGGGAAGTATTCCCCCTGGGACTAGATCAATTTGACAGTCATAAGATCTATGAGGAGGTAAGTTCTCTGCTTCTTTCTCATCAAATACATCTTCATAAGATGAATACTGTTTGGGCAACTGAACTTCTTTCTCTGCGGCGGTAGCTATTTAAGAATGGCGAACTTCCGATTCTTGAGTCCTTTGGAGACAATGTTCTTTACATAGCACTGATGAGAACACGATCTTTCGTTCAGCCCAATTAATCTCTGGATTGTGATGAGTTAACCATGGCAAGCCAAGGATGATCCCATACTGGGGAGCATGGATCACGTCAAGGATGAGTTCCTCTTTATGTTTCTTTCTTTGATTTTTACCTTCACAAATTATTGTCAAGGGGACAGTCTGAAGAGTTATCGGACCTCCAGTCAAGAGTTTTCCATCAACTGCCTGGATGGTTTCTGGAGTCTTCTTTTCAATACATGAGATACCCCATGCACGAACCAATTGGGCGTCAACAAAGTTTCCAGTAGCCCCAGAGTCGACTAGAGCCTTCTTGAAATAGGTCTTTTTCTTGACCTGAACTCTTATTCCCAATTTTAGATGTTTGAATTGTGAAGGATCCACGGTGACACCCAAGAGCAACCCTTCTCTGCAACTTGGGTGCTTTAGATTTTCCGACTTGACTGATGCATTGGTTGCAACTTTCTGAACTGGGCCTCGCTTGCTCTTTGTTTTGATTGGACAATCTTTGGCGGAATGACCTTTCTGCCCACAATAGAGACATTGCCCATTTTTTCTGCGTAGATCCTTTTAGTCTTTGGTCAAAGGTCTCCTGATGGTTCCAATTTCCATCGGTTCCGGCGTTCTTTCTCTCGGAGTTCTTGAGTCTTTGTTATCATGAGCATGCCAAGAATGTTTTTCAGTCTTTTTACGCGTTCCTTTTCGTTCATTTAAACGATGATCAAGCCTCAAGACAAGGTTTATTAAATCTTGACAGTTTGCAGGTTGTGGGTCGACTCGCGCTAAGATGTCTTTTAGCTCCTCTTTGAGTCCCCTGTAAAACAAGGCTGCTTGTTTTTCTTCAGGCCAGGATGTCTCAGCGACCAGGCGATTAAAGTTGGCTAAATATGACACTAAGGGGGTTATTACAACTTTGGAGGAGGTGTTAATCCGTCCCAAAAGTGACGGTAAAGTGATGGATATACCACCAGCCGTATTACGAGTCCATTATATCCTATGGAACTCGTAATACGGCTGGTGGTATATCCGTCACTTTACCGTCACTTTTGGGACGGATTAACACCTCCTCCAAAGTTGTAATAACCCCCTAAGTCCTGATTCTCTTGGCGTAAGTCTAATAATTCACGATCTGCTGACTGTGTTACAGTTCTACGATCGAAAACTCTCTCAAATTCACGAACAAAATGTTTCCAGTTGTACAACAGGGGACTATTTTTACGCACAAGAGGAATAGCCCAGGTAGCTGCATCTCCAGACAGATATGACAACAAGAAAGCTACTTTAGACTGGGCATCAGGGAAAGTATGTGGTCTGCAGGTGAAGTGAAGTTCCACTTGAACCAGAAAAGATTGCGCTTTCAAGGGATCACCTGAGACGCGTTCTGGGGGAGCTAAAGGAATGGCTGAAGGAACATTGAGGCAAATGTTAGTCGGACTACCTCCAGAAGTCTGAGAAGAAGTACCTGGCCAAGACACACCTGTGGGACTTTGTTCTTTCTTCTCAACCTTATTCTGTAACTGACTCACCCTCTCAGCTAGACTATTTGTCAAATCCTTTGATGATACCACTTCTGACTGGAGCTGGGTGATAGCCTTGACTAGCTCGTCCAGTGTGGCCATGCTGAGAACATACACAAACCAGGAGGATAATAATTTGTGGGCTCACTATTCTGTCAGAGTCACCAGATCCTCGGGGTCCGTGCACGTTCCCAACACTTCCACCACAAGACAGCTCCAATACTCTGATTAGATTTATCACAGAGTCTAAGAGAGTCCAAGTGGGGAAAAGGGGATTAGGACGGGAACAGCTGGGAAGGAGACCTGTAGGAAGCAAAAGGTTAAAACACAACATCAAAATTACATCTCATGAAATCAGTACCATGCTACAACTTTAAGCTTCGTCTTTTCCGAAAAACATGAACAACCCTAGAATAATCCTAAAACTGATTAGGCTTTAGATGACCGAATACCTGAGGAGGAAACAGGAAAAGTTAAATAGGACTTTCAGATTCAAGTACTTTCTTTAGCATGAGAATCAGGAAACACTCTGAGCAATTTCTAAACAACCATATGAATCTCCTTTTAGGAATACATATCAGGAACACACAGAATTACCTCTAGAACTCTGGTATTGTGTTGTGTTCATCTCAGGAAAAACATTGGGAAGTAAATTGCGCACACTGCAGATTTTTACATGAGTATTAAACACCATAAAGGTTTGTGCACCATGAAATCACACAACGTAGATTCAAGGAATAAATCATGCGACATGTCAACTTGAAATGCTACCAAGAAAATGTCTTAGAATGGTAGCGCACAGTAACTTACACTATTTATACACGAGGAAAGAATTGCGCGTCTTGCCGATTCAAATGCCACCATACAAAAGCCAAGAAATGGTAGCGCACAATGAATAACATGAAAAAACACTCAAGGAAAGAATCGCGCGTGTTGCCGATTCGAATGCCACCATGTAAATGCCAGAAAATGGTAGCGCACAATGAACAGCATGAATTACACACGAGAAGTGAATCGCGCGTTTCGCCGATTCGAATGCCAGCATGTAAATGTCAAGAAAAGGTAGCGCGCAAAGAACAACAAAGTTAAATGCTCATGAAACGAGTTGCACGTCTTGCCAACTCGTAAAACATCATGTAAATGTCAAGAAATATCAGCGCGCAATGAACAATAATGTAATAACGAAGTCAAATCTTTATGGAATAAATTGCGCGTCCTCCCTATTTGCAAACCACCATACAAATGTCAAAAAATGGCAGCGCACAAGTAATCTGTTATTCATTTAAGAATTAAAATCAAGAATATGAAGATTCTCAATTACGGTGTTGGGAAATGTCCAAACACCGTCTTACCGCCTGGAAACAGTGATCACCAATGAGAGATGAGTGCAGAAGACTGGAAAATCCAAATAGGCCGCCGGGACAGGAGCTCAGGAAGAAGCTGCTGCTCTGCACCGGGACCTCTGAATAGTGAGCACTGGAAGTTGGGCTGACTCTCTTTTATAGAGTCTTGGCCCAGCCTAGAACCACGCCCAGGCATGTTGCAGGGAAAGTCTCCAGAAGGCCCTGGAAAGGTACCACACCCTAACACACTCTGAATGTCTGCAGCAACACATTGTAAATGTACAGTATTTATAAGCACCTTAAAAATGAATCTTTTGGATGGAATTCTGCAATGCAAAAGGTTAAACAATAACATATCACCACAATGCATAAATTACTTTATCTTGCAAGTGTTGGGTTTTTGCATTCTAGATGCCCGTAGAGCACGCACTGTCCTGGTGTTGACAGGCGCACAGCCTGTGCAAATGCAGGTGTGCCCCGCCTCTCCCTTCTCCCAGGAAGTCCACACAATATGTAGATGCACCTCTGTGACACCTTCACCCTCCCTGTATACAGGCTGTCTGAAAAGCATGCACAAAGCCCAGCTGTCAGCCTGCCCAGATGTGGATTGGAGTCAAGCTGCAAAACACCAGTCATAAGCACAGAGAAATGCTCACTTCCTAGAAGTGGTATTTCTGTAACAGTAATAAAAAATATACCTACACCAGTAAGCAGCATTTCTAACCACCATTATAATGATACCACACATGCCTACTCTACCCCTTATAAATCAGACAATACCCCTTGCACATAAGGCAGGGCATTTGTAATACAACCCTATGAGAAGGCAAAACTCACAGCAATGAGACACCAAGTTCGGCTGTTTGTCACCACCAGGACCGGCTACGCAACCTGGCACATGTCCTGCCTTCTACAGACATGGCACCCTACCCATAGTGCTAGCTAGGGCATACCTTAGGGTGACTTATAAGTAGTAAAAGGGGAGTTATGGGCCTGGCAAGTAAATTTAGATGCCAGGTCCCTGTGACAGAAAACGGCGCATACATGCCCTGTACTAGAAGGCCTGTGATAGGTATGAAAGGTGACTTTAGTGGGTGGTGCAAGCAGCGCTGCAGGCCCCCTAGTAGAATTTAATTTACAGGCCCTGGGTATAGGGATACCACTTTATAAGGGACTTATAGATAACTTAAATATGCCAATTAGGTATAAGCCAATCATGCCAATTTACAAGGGAGAGCACATGCACTTTAGCACTGATTAGCAGTGAAAAAGTGCTCCGAGTCATAACGTCAGCAAACAAGGGTCAGAAAAACAAGGAAGAAAAAGGCAAAATGTCTGGGGAATGACCCTGTAAAAGGGCCAGGTCCAACAGTATTCAAAGAACGCATTTCTGTAGTTCTGAGAATAAATTCTCTGACAACACCCAAAGAATTGAGGATGTTTCTCGGTCTCGTTGGCTACTGTCGTCAGTGGATCTCCAGCTTTTCCTTGATTGTGAAGCCTCTACACAGGTTGACTTGTCGCTTAGGCTCTCATTATCCTAATGAGACTACTGGATTTTGAGCGGCAAGATCGTTCACAGTGTGGGGGACTAAGTCTGACCCACGGTGAAGGGCCCTTGTCACTCTAAATCCGGGTTTTTCTCCGGCTAACTAGCAGTGCCTCATCTCTCCCAAATGGGAGAGACAATTGGGCAGCCGAGCGCATGACATCTTAGCACTTCCCAGGGAAGTCGTGGTCACTCAGGTCACAACCGGTTCTCTCATACACAGTACGGTCTCATATATAAATGACAAAGGCAGTTTAAGTTTTAAAGATTGGTTTAATGAAACGACTGCATTTTAGATAGCAAAGCGTGAGCTGCAATAACCAGAACTACACAACACAGTAGGATTAAAATAGTAACGATGAGAGTGAAGCACAAGAATAAGGCTATCATAGTGCCACTAGGTTATTTTCTCTCTAAGTTATATTTCGAGCACAGCATGTGAAGCTCTAAGCCTGCCTTTCAGGTTCCCCCGGGAGGACATCAACCCTCATACCTGAGCAAAGGCCTGTAATCTGCATCAGCATCTGCAACGGGGCATTCAGCATTTGGTTGTAGGTTCCTGGACGGAATCTCCCTCTTGACCTGTACTAGGACTAGGAAGTGTTTTTATACTACCACGCAGATGTTCTAAGAAAATGTCCCTACGTAAGGATGTGTATTTTCTATGAATACTGGAGACTAAACTTCTACCACGTTTACCGACAATGTACCAGAATGTAACCTTGACTGAAGCACAGGGCGATCAAGAATGCATTATTTGAGAACACAGTGCTGAACTAAGCTAAACAATGCGATAGAAGAAATTAAAACAAGACCGTAAAACTGGTTATTGTAAAATAACAGTACGAAGTTGAATAAAATATATCTAGGGCAAAGTGGACAGCGGCCTAGTATGCTAAACTAACGTGCATGAAGCTATATTAAAAATGGCTACACTACACCCTCCCCTTGTCGGTAGAAAGTGGTTTAAGCCTAAGCTAAAATATATGTAAAACCCTACTTAATTTTAACAAGTTAAGAGGACACACAAGCATACTATTTGGTAATTTGAAAAAGAGCAGGCGGCTAAAAAGCCGAATTCAAAGGAAAATGTCAATTTAGGACCGTTCCAAATCAAACATCAGTCATGGGAAGCAGGAGATTCTCCACCTCGGCAGATAACAAAACCGGTAAATCCACGCCAAAAACTATCAAAGAGCAGGTGTGTTCCATAGCCCCAGCGTCAACCAAGGCGGCATCCCGTGCAGCGCCTGTGAACAAGTGAATGGTAACTTCCTCCAGGAAGGGTAGCTCGTAATCGGCTTCTCTGACCAAACGCAGCCGCAGTGCGCATGTCTGGTAATGAACCCTCAACGAGAACATCAACAGATCAGCATCAATCACTGAGGGGCGTTGCTGTGAGAGACAAACTTCTAGTGCCTGTTCAAAAGAGCACCAACGGCACCGTAACGGGCTGCACACAATCCAAAACTGGTCTGAATGACAGAGACCAGTCACACCCCAAATGTTCCAGGAGTGTTGCTCCAAAGTGCTGCGTCATGCATTCACGACACAGCTGCACTGATGGCAGTGCCCTCATTTGTCCTTGTTGCGGCGGGACAGCCATTGCGGAAAAACAACAGCAACAGCAAAATGCCGGCTAATAAAGCCAAAGTTATCGGAAATCCCCCAAAAATGCTTCCGAAAATTGAATGAATAGCCGAAGGTATTAAACCGAATATGGAGGAAAAGGTGTGAACGAAACCAATACCAACAGCTTTGAAAAAATTTGCTATTCCAGCCGTGCTGGACGCATTAAATATACGTCCCACGAGTTCACCAAAGTGTCTCGGAAAGTTTGTATTTAACAGGGACTGTATTTCCGCCGATGACCTTGCCACCTGAAGTGCATAGGTCTTGCGTGCAGATGTAAGGGCCACATGCTTCTGAAACAATAAAGCCTTCAGTCTACTTAACTTGTCAAAATTCACCTTGGAAGTAGCAATGTGAGGCCAAATATCTGCTACCTCCCTAATTCTAGTGGGGGGAAGCAACACGCTCCTGCAGCATGTAACGACCTTAGTGACCGAAACAACGTAAACTATTCCAGCCCGTATGCCACAACAGTCTTCACTATTGAGAAGGACGTAGCTGCCGTTTGAAAGCACCTGGAACGTGTGTTTAATCAAGGGGACTGGAACTCCCTTCAGATAGCAAGCCAAGTTCGCAACCGAGGCATTACACGCCCCATGCGAGGACAGCTGCTTACAAATCATTGAATGGATGACTGAAGTATCACATTCACTACCGCTAAGAAAGACCTCTTTCATACCATTGAGGCATTTGTACGAGAAGGGAAGCTCCAACACATCATGGATGGAACTATCTCCCAACTTTTCATATCTGCCTACCAGAACATGTTTCAAACACGAAGTGAATTGTAATGTAGAAATAGGCAGATTAATAACCCTGTGTATCAACCACTCTGCTGAGGGAATCTCGGCCACGGTAAAAGGCAATCTTTCTATCTTTTCAATGTTAAGCATTACATAAGTCGCTTCCTTTTTAGCCATGAGTTGTTGCTGTCGTGTCAAATTAAAGGAAAAAAAAATGTCCCTGGCACTGAGGTGCTGCCCCGGAACGCGACCTGCCTTCAATGTCTGAAGTGTCCAACCCAACTGCATAATGGACCTGGTCTGACTCTGTCTATGATATAAAGAAGACATATCAGATCGTATAATGTCTATAGCAGAAAAAACAATGTTGTTAATTGTGTATATCCGGTCGGACAAGGTGTGAATCCCATTATCCACAACAGCTAATGCCTTTTTCTGATTTTCCTGATCTATCTGCCTTAACCGGGCTGCAGCCTCTTTTTTGGAGAGTTTCCATATTTCATTGTGTACCTCATACAAGAAACGCTTCCTACGTGGTATCTTTGGGCCTGACAAAAAATCTTGTAAATCAGTGTTGTTAGACAGGAGACTGAGGTGTGTCTTAACCGCATCTAGTGAGGATGATTTTAGCCACTATTGGCACAATTTTCCTACACTATATGTTGTAATTATTTCAGCATGTTCTGGTGATATATAGCGAGGATCTGACCTACTGGTTCGGAAACCCCCCGAGGAGGTGACAAAACGTTGATGACACCCGTTGGTATCTATTGGCCACAATAACCACCCACCTGGACGTGTCAATGAAGCATTAAACGTACCATTCTGGACCCACTCATTAAGCTCACTAAAGGTTGAAATATTCACAAAGGAAAAGTCTCTTCGAACCTTATGTGATGAAAAATGTGGTTTCAATACCTCCTCCACCTGTTCAACCGCTGATCTCTCGGGAAGAAAATGACCATCTATTAACAGAAAAAAGGTAGTAAAAACCCAATCCAAAGAAAAAACGCTAGGACAGTCAAGGAAAGCCACACATAGTTCCATGGAAAAATGAAATACGTATCTTTCAGCCAATGTATCAGCTTACGTGCACCTGACAGTTCAGCAGTCGAGGAGGCAAACGAGTCAGATAGACCGTCGTTGTAGTCGGCAAAGTAACCAGAGGCAGTTTGTGCAAAAGGCGTTGCCGTAGTCAATGGAGGATTTGGTGTTTCCTGTGGTGATACACTGTAAATAGCACCATCCGTCTGGTTTGTAGTCATAGTGACTTGATCAAATGTTTCTAAGTTGCTTGTCGTTAGTGGAACCAATGCAAGATCATCATCATCCACCCTTCCCAAGCTCGGAGAGGCATCAGTGTTGGTGTAAACAACTTGAAGCAGAACTTCTTCTCCAGTAGTGTGAGGGATTTGGGACCTACTAGATGTTCCTCTTGGTCAGCTGTGTAGAATCGGCCACATGTTGTAGCTTGACATTGTCAATGGAAATAAAGCGGTTTTCTTTGGCACCTGGCAACGGTGGTAGAATAACAGTTCTGGTACCTTGTATCTCCAACACAGGGACTGATGCTCAATAAGAAGGGTCGAATTATTTTTTCACTGTGACCTTTTCACGCACAAGATCCCCAACTCTGGGAATCCAGCCGGTAGGTGTTACTGGCACATCCTTAATTCCTGTGGAGGCAGCACTTTTAGAAGAGTTATCTTCACGGAACTGCTGTAATTCCTGTAAAACAGTGACACGTTCATTTATGTCAAAAGGTGTTTCCGCCGCCTCCACACCAGGACCATCAAGATCCGGAACAAACATTTGTGTTCCGAACAGGCACTCATATGAAGTACGACCCCCTAGGCAAGTTATTTAGTGCTCTCTGAACTCCATACAGGTGGGTTAGCCAACTACGACCCGTACCTAAGACTCTGGCCATTAAGGATTGCTTTAAATCGCGGTTTAATCTCTCCACAACAGAATTTCCCTCTGGATGAAATGGAGATGAGTACTGGAGCTGGACCCCCAACGAAGCCATGGTGTCCCTGAATGCCCTTGAGGCAAAAGCAGGGCCCTGGTCCGAATGGAATGCCGCAACTGCATATGTACCGACAAAGACTCGCAAATCTTTAATAACAGTCCGAGCGTCAGCCGAGCGTTGTGGCCACACCCACACAAATCTGGAGCAAGAATCAACAGCGACTAGTATATATTTGTTTGCACTATCAGGTGTTAATTGATCGCAATGATCCAAGTACACACATTGTAATGGTCTATTTGAGATTAAGAGGGGTGTCTGCGGCAGGCGCTTAGCTGTGGAAACTTCAATTTGTTGACAGATGTCACAACAAAGGACATACTGCTTAGTCTCCTTATAGAGACCAGGCCACCAGTAACGGGCCTGCAAGAGTGATATTGTAACCGCCACACCAGCATGTGCAGATGCCACCCCCTCATGTGCTGCTTTAATCAATTGTGATCTTACATCTCTATTGGGGATGTCGCGTACACCTACGCCTGGAATTTTAACTTCAGCGTTCAGCATACTTCCCATCAAGTATTGATATTTATTAGGAAGTCCTTTAGGATAAGGCGTACCATCAACCGTAGCTTTTATGGCAGCCATAATGTCTGTGTCTGGTTTGGAACTCGAACGAGTCACTGCAGCTACAGTGGCAACTGCCACTGCCGACTTTGCGGCTTCATCAGCCAAGGTATTTCCAGCAATGTGTATCCCAATGCGCTGGTGTCCAAGTGTATGCACAACATGGACTTTGGGTAGCGTCTCTTTCAGGTCTGCTACCTTCCCCCACAGGAGTCTGTGTTTTATGGTGTTGCCTTTCGAATCTCTGAACCCATTCAAGCGCCAGTAATGCAGGTATTAAATAAAAGACTGGACGCAATAATAAGAATCACAAACAATCAGTGTAAACTGTGTCGGATCTGTGTGTTCTAGTGCCATTAGTAGAGCCTTTAGCTCCGCCAATTGTGCTGTACAATCCCCTAAGGTCTGTGTATAGGTATGTTGGGGACAGAATTTCTCCCCCTCCATATAGCCGCTCACGACCGCACATGCAGCTGAATATTGATGTTTGGTTCCAAACGCTGGTTGCGCAGACCCATCGGTGTACATGACTACATGATATTGATCAATAGGCAAAGTGTCAGCGGGAACTGGATATTCTACTTCATATTGTAGAAATTCCTGAGTTTGCTTCAAAGATGTAGTCTACATCAGTGGCTGTTCAAGACGTAGCCCATTGTATCCAACATGGATGAAGTGCTTTTGCATTCGGGACACTAGCTTTTGTAACAGCCTCAAGGGCCGGAATAGGAGAAACGACAATAATGCGTTTTCCTTGGGCAAGAGGTCTTTCTTTAATAACAGCCATCTGGACAGCAGTGAAAATTTTCTCAGTGGGTGCAAAGCGTTGTTCTGCAGCGGAAGACAGGTGTGATTTATATGCAATCGGGACTGTCTCACCTTCATTAAAGGTGACATATGTAAAGCCAATGGCCCCAGCTATCACCCTGATGACCAAATGTGTCTTATTGTCCCGTATGTGTAAATGTTTTGCTGCTAGCATGTCTGCCTGTAACTCTCAAAGAGTATGTGTATGTTCATTTGTCCAGTATTTGCTTGAAAAATCAGGACGTATCAATTCATATAAAGGTTTTATGCGTGTAACATAATCAGGAATGTATGTTCTGCCAAAATTTAGAAAGCCCAACAATGATTGTAGTTTTTTAATCGTATTTGGAGGTTGCAATTGTGCACATTTTTCAAAAAATTGTGCCGCTAGGCTTTTCCCTTAATTCGACAGCTCATATCCCAGGAACAGGACACTGAGGGAGGCAATTTTTTATTTTTTGGAATTAAAGTTGTAGCCAATTTCAGCAAACCCTACAACAATTCGGGTTACCCGTCTTAAATGTTGTAGTAACTCGTCATCGTGAGATATATATCATCCACATATGACAATGCTTCAGGGTCGAGGCTCGTGTAAAATTGCAGTCACACAAGCTGCAAACAGTCCTGGTCTGTTTTTATACCCTTGAGGCAAATGACAGACTTTTTCTGGGAGCCTAGTCCGCTAAAGATTGTAAAATCTCTACTTTCAGGCGCTATATTCTGGCAGAAGAATCCATTCAAGATGTCTAAAGTCGTTTTATATTTTTTTCGCACAATGTTGCTCATTAGTGCAGTGCTATGCGAATTTTGTATAGCATATGTATGTGTATGTCCGTTTAAATGTCTGTAGTCTAAAACTATTCTGTATGAAAGGTCCGGTTTAGCTACAGGAAACAAGGGATTATTCATCGGTGAGACACAGGGTTCAATCACCCCCTGGTATTCTAATTGCGTAAATATTTCTCTCACCGGTGCCCCTGCTTCATGTTTTATGGGATATTGCGGTTGTGGCTGAGGTTCACCTTTAATGGGAATTACATGGTATGGAGAATCCCTATCCCACCCTACGTGATTTCTATATAACGCAGGTGCTTGTGCTAGAGCCCATTCTATAGAATAGGACTCAGCGAGTTCCTCCGGAACAAGGGGCGAGAAGGAAGGTTTAATAACCTCCTCTCCATATGGGCAGCTGCGGACAAAATCAAGCGGCCAATCTTGTTCAGCCAACAAAATGTGATATATTTTTACTACACGTTCCCAGAAGATTGCGTGTATGGTGCGTTCAATGTCCCCTTCTAATTGTAGAGCTACTCTATACACCCTATCGGGTTCGGAGACACGCATATCTGCTGTTTTTACTTGTATGAAGTCATCAGTTGCTTTCACCTCCAGATGCTCTAGAAGATTCCGGCGAACTATTGTGACCTCTGCCGCGCTGTCTAGCAGTGCTAGAGCCCATTTCTCGTTCTTCAAGAGAACCCTCTTCCTGAGTGGCATGTCTAACTGAGACAGCTGCCACTTTTTTCTTTTTAAATTATTGTTTTTGTTGTACCAGTTTCTCTTCCTTCTTAACAGAAGCCTCTGAGGAGCGTTGTGATTCCTGTCTCGGTTTCACGTACTCTGTTCTCCGCTCTGATCGCCCACCTCTCTCATTTCTCTTTTCCGATGAGTCCTGAAAGGAACGAGATTGGCGTGTATCAGTATATTGATATCTATCAGGCGTTCTTATATTCTCTCTATTTCTGAGATAATACCTATTCTGTGGGGTCTCCGTGCGTGGCGATTCTCCCATTTCTTTTTTAGGCGTTTGTTGTTTTTTCTCCCACCGTTTCTTATTACCCTCAGGTTGTTGTTTAGTATTTTCTTTATTAATTTCACCCTGAAATTTAGGCTTTTGTGGTCTAGCCCCAAGGCTATCTCGACCGATACTGGAATATGTTTCCGCTATTATTTTAGGCAGCTCTCGTTCCTGATCTTGTTGCGGAATGTCACGGAGCCGCATGCGCACTGCAAGTGCAACTGCTTCCCCTTTAAGGTTACTTAGGATGATTGAAGAAACTGTGGCAAAGTTACCCATCAGTTGCATTCCCAAGTCTAGGGCCGGGGCAGCCCCGTATTCATCTTGAATTTGTCTAAGCACTTCCGGTAGATTGGCTAGCTTTGGTGTACTGTGTGCCGTTGTATAGAGCGCGGCAAATACCGTGCCCCATGTATTACAGTGTTCAACTGTAGGAACCATCCCAAAGGGCAAGCACATAGTTAATATTCTATGTTTATCCTGAGGTCCCGTATGGGGAAATACTGCCTCCAGCGTATTCATTTTTTGTGCTAGCCAAAACGGAGTCTCCTCTCGTTTGGCTGGGACCTTACCCATAATAGAGTGTACAGTCACAGGATTTATACCTGGTGTTACTGCATGTGGTTGTGCTGGAGCAGCACGCGCTGGGTTTGTATTTAGTGTCTGCATCACAAATTGTACTAATCGTCTATATATTGCTGTTAATTCAATATATAAGCGTCGAACCTCAGCTACTGCCATATTCGCAACCGCAGGATGAGGTGTATATGTGACCAATAAAGGCCAGATAGGACCATCATTACTTAGTTGACCTAACCTTACTGGTAATATTGTATGGGGTAGGGCGCCAACAAGCCAATTATTATGTTCTTGATAAGATAGAGGTATCTCTAAGTATGCGTACGCCCTGTACTGTCCAGGCGCGTTCGCAACTGTATATGTATGACATTTATTTGTGTTCCCATCAACTGCTGGAAATGTGACCCAAGAGTAAAACAGCTCTGTTCTATAGGCTGCGTGAGCATCCACCACAAATGGGACTGGACCTCTCTGTGCTGTAAGACCATATGCTAGTAAATGTGTTGTAAGTGGTTGTCTCATGTTAAGAGCTATTTGTACAGCCTGGGGATTCACCATTATAAAGGCACTAAGAGTTCAGAGAAGGCACACCAAGATGGTTCTATTTTTCCATTTAAGGTTCAAGCTTGAACAACCACCTGCTGTAAAATAGGGTTACCTATACGGCGGTGGTGGAAATCCTCAGTACCATGGACGTCTCCGTATACGGAACTGAGGGGTCATTATATAAAAATGAGACCGAGATATGCCGGTGGACCCGAAACTTAGAGCCTGACCAAACGTTGTGCGCCATGTCGCGGAGGCTCTCATTATCCTAATGAGACTACTGGATTTTGAGCGGCAAGATCGTTCACAGAGTGGGGGACTAAGTCTGACCCACGGTAAAGGACCCTTGTCACTCTAAATCCGGGTTTTGATCCGGCTAACTAGCAGTGCCTCATCTCTCCCAAATGGGAGAGACAATTGGGCAGCCGAGCGCATGACATCTTAGCAATTCTCAGGGAAGTCGTGGTCACTCAGGTCACAACCGGTTCTCTCATACACAGTACGGTCTCATATATAAATGACAAAGGCAGTTTAAGTTTTAAAGATTGGTTTAATAAAACAACTGCATTTTAGATAGCAAATCGTGAGCTGCAATAACCAGAACTACACAACACAGTAGGATTAAAATAGTGACAATGAGAGTAAAGCACAAGAATAAGGCTATAATAGTGCCGCTAGATAATTTTCTCTCTAAGTTATATTTTGAGCACAGCATGTGAAGCTCTAAGCCTGCCTTTCAGGTTCCCCCGGGAGGACATCAACCCTCATACCTGAGCAAAGGCCTGTAATCTGCATCAGCATCTGCAACGGGGCATTCAGCATCTAGTTGTAGGTTCCTGGCCGGAATCTCCCTCTTGACCTCAACTAGGACTAGGAAGTGTTTTTATACTACCACGCAGATGTTCTAAGAAAATGTCCCTACGTAAGGATGTGTATTTTCTATGAATACTGGAGACTAAATTTCTACCACGTTTACCGGCAATGTACCAGACTGTAACCTTGACTGAAGCACAGGGCGATCAAGAATGCATTATTTGAGAACACAGTGCTGAACTAAGCTAAACAATGCGATAGAAGAAATTAAAAGAAGACTGTAAAACTGGTTATTTTGAAATAACAGTACGAAGTTGAATAAAATATTTCTAGGGCAAAGTGCACAGCGGCCTAGTATGCTAAACTAACGTGCATGAAGCTATATTAAAAATGGATACACTACAGACTCGTAATGATGTGAGTGATCCAGTACCCTGGAATAAAGAATGCATGCAGGCCTTGCTAAAAAAGAGCCCTCTTTGTATATGGAACTCATCCTAGGAATAGGGGTGGGCACATCTCACGTAATTTGCTGTAGTGTAATTATATGAAATAACAGCAGAAGTAAGCAAGATTACACAGACTTATTCAGGGAACATAACCCAGCATTTAGAGCTGTTTTCCTAGCACAGAATGCACCATTGCGTCCAAAATGGACCAAAGGATGCATTTCGCACTAAAAAAATAATGTGAAATGCAACAGAATACAAACGAGCAGCAAGCAGCTGCTCACACTTGCTAAACTTGTTGTTCCAGTACTTCTCTGGTAGGATTTTGTGCCAAATTACTCCTATTTACACAAATGGGCGTAATTGTGTAATTTTCCGTAACTTTGTGTCAAAACAGTAACATGACATTATTGAAATTACTCTGATTACAGGCAATTAAAATTTCACCCAGGCCTAACTGGGAATGCCCAACCACAGGAAGGATTATTACATGTTTTTTCATAAAAGAGAAGTGGGCAAACTTTCTATTCTTACACAACAGCATGGAGATGAAAAAAGGCCAATTGCATATTTTTCTGCAATCCTTGACCAAGTGGTGGCAGCTTTGAAAGAGTGGACGAAAAACATAGTTCCTATAGCATTGGTCATCACACAGAGTGAAATGATTGTAATGGGTAACAAATTGGTTACAGTTGTTCGACACTTATTTGAAGCACATTGACTCACATATGCACTCAGCACTTGACAAGCAGCCAGGTAACTAAACATAAGCAAATAATTCTGGCCACAGAAAACATTTCTATAACATTGTGTACGGTATTAAATCCTGGCTCATTGCTGCCAATTTGCAAAGAGATATTTGAAGCTGGAGATGATTTTGAGCATGATTGTAGTGATGTGACAGAACTGTGTACCAAACCAAGACCAAACATTCATGGTGTACCATTTGAGTTGGCTGATTTTATTTTATTTGTGGGTGGCTCATGTTTGAGAAATGCTCATGGAACTCTTCGAACAGCATATGAGGTTTGCACATTGACATACATTTTAGAAGCATCATACTTGTGTAATGTAACCTCAGCACAAGAAGCTGAATTGATTCCCATCACAACAGTATGCTGCATAGCCAATGAATTGATTGTTGACATCTAAGTGGTTGTTAACTATGGGTTTGGAGTGGTCCACGACTCTGGGCATTTGTTGCCTCAGTTGGATTTTATGGCATCTGCTGGCACCCCAATTAAAAATGCCCCCCCTATTTCGAATCTATTGAATATATTGAAGTTACCGTAAATGATTGCTATTGTAAAATGTGCTGCCCATAAAAGTGGCAGTTACATTGTTAAATTGGGTAATGTTTTTTTTTAGAAGAGACTGATAAATAATGAGTTCTTATGTCTATAGCTTTACCAGTTTCAAGTGGCAGTTCAGATACAGATGATTCAGATCTTGAAGTTGTAAGTGCTTTTCTTTTTATGACAATTCAGAGAATTGAAGAATTGAGGGATTTACAGAGTGAGGCTCCAGATGCAGAAAACAAAAGGTGGGAACATCAGGGGTGTAAACAAGACAAATACAAAATATGAAGATCAACACATTAGAGGTTAATTTTGCCAGACTCACCGCTACTGGAGAAGGCAAGGCACATGCATGGACCTACACATGTGGGACATGATGGAATGGTGGATACATTTATGAAATATTGGTTTAATCCACTTTTCTGAGACATTGCAGAAAATGTATGTCAGAGATGCATCACATGTCAGAAGATCAATGTAGGGAAAAGAACTAAAGGGATAATGAGTCAGAAAGTCCTTTCACATGGTTGCAGTTGCATTTGGTAGAAATGCCAGCATGCAGTGCTCTGGAGTACATATTAGGGATTGTTTGTTTGTTTTCAAAATGGATTGAGGTATGTCCAAAAGCAGATGTGATGCGATGACAGTGGTTAAAGTATTACTGGTGGAGTTGGTTCCAACATTTGGTTTGCCAAGCTTTACAGAGACAAACAAGGGCATACACTTTAAAACAGAAATAATGAGAGTCTTATGTACAGTACTTAAGATTGCGGAAAGGTTCCATTGCAGCTATCACTCAGAAGCATCAAGAGTTGTGGAAATGGTCAATGTCATAAAAAAAAGCAAATTTAGCCAAGATGTATTCCTCAATGTCATTGAAATGGGCAGATGCTTTTCTTTTAATTTTACTCAGCTTGAGAAGCACCCCAAACGAGGTGAAAGATTTAAGTGCTGATGAAGCGCTCATGCGGAGAGCCATGAAGATTTGCGTGATTCAATAGTCTGCTGCTCTTGTAAATATTAACAATGACACAGGGGGTCATTACAAGCTTGGCGGGCGGCTACCGCCACCCGCCAAGCTGTAACCGCCGTGCGGCCGCCAATGCGGCCGCACTCCCGCGGTCCCCATTACAACATCCCCGCTGGGCCGGCGGGCGCAAACCTAGTTTACGCCCGCCGGCCCAGCGGGGATGCGGCCGCAACATAGGAGCCGTCTCCTAATGGAGCCGGCGGTGTTGCAGCCGTGCGACGGGTGCAGTAGCACCTGTCGTGCTTTTCACTGTCTGCTATGCAGACAGTGAAAAGCTGCATGGGGCCCTGTTAGGGGGCCCCTGCACTGCCCATGCCAGTGGCATGGGCAGTGCAGGGGCCCCCAGTGGCCCCAGGACTCCCCTTACCGCCATCCTCTTCCTGGCGGTGCAAACCGCCAGAAACAGGCTGGCGGTAGGGGAGTCATAATCCCCAGGGCAGCGCTGCTTGCAGCGCTGCCCTGGCGGATTATCACCGCCGGGGCTAAAACGGCGGGAAAACGGGAATACGGCGGGAATATGGGTCTCCGTACCGCCAGCCTGTTGGCGGTACGGACGCCACTTTAGCCCTGTTAAAATAACCCCCATAGTCTTGGATTAGTGTAAAGGTTTGACTGATGTTGAATGCTCTATCACCCACTAGCTGAAATTTGCAAAACCTTCTGCAAGTACTGAACCTGCCACGGCTTAGAGCCTAGTGACTGAATTTTGGCAGAGAAACATGTGAGAGAGTTGTATCTAGGAGCTAGGTGGAGTGGACCATTTCAAGTTATACAGGTGACAAATACTGCTGTGAAATGTGTATGTTTGCCATATTGGAACCATGCATCTCACATTAATAGATTGTGTACTACTGATAAAGAAATAGTGATACAAATCATTGATTCACAAAGTCAAGATCAAGTTTGCTACATGGATTCAGAAGGCAGGAAATCAAAAGAAAAAGAGCTCAATATCAACAAGGAGAAAATCGAACTCTCAAACCCCCAAAGGCAAGTCTGAGAGCAAACAAGCCTCCACTAGTTGGAAAGAGTGCAAATTTAGAAACATAACATTGTGATGCAAATGAAGCAATTAAACTGGAAAATACTGGTGTGGTCCAAGCTGACTGTCCTGGAAGTGTGAAAGAAGAAAGCAGAGTGTTGCAAAGCAAGGACAGCCTGAAAGAAAGTGTTGGAAGTCCAGCTGAGGCAGTAACAGATCTGTCCGACAAGGAAATGGTGAAGCAGTAATCAGAAGACCATCAAGCATAAATGTGTAAAACATGAAATACACACCTCCTGAATGGTCATACTTAACAAAGATCATCCTATAAGAAAAAGATTTCAACCTGAAAGATTTAAAAATTTTGCTTAGAGGACTACTATGAAGCAGTTCATGAACTGAGAAATTAAATAACTAGTGCTAAATAACTTCATGAGGAAGGTCTGAACTCCAAATTTGAATTTTTGCGTTTGATTTTTCAAAAGACGGAATTGATTTCAAGATAATTTTTGTGCTTGCATAGTTTTTGAGAAACTGGATTTCAACTTCTGCCTGCATTGACTCTTTTTATTTTTATTTGCTTGCATTTTTTAGATGCCCGCATTTGAGTTTGAGATCTACTTGCATTTGACATCCGTAGACGTTTTAGCTGCAAATTTCACCTAATGATCTACCTACATTTTTAGGTCTATTTTTGAAGTTTTCTCCATATGCTAGCATAACTCTTGAATTTTTTGATTGTTTGATACTTACATCACTAAAGAAGTACTAAACTGCCCACAGAATTGTTGACTGTACGAACTCTGAAGCATTTTGATTTTGTACCTTGTTTTTTGAGTTTGAAGTTGTTGAGAGGCTGAATTTTGAAAGTAAAAGATTTTGATTTTGTACCTTGTTTTTTGAGTTTGAAGGTGTTGAGAGACTGAATTTTGAAAGTAAAAAGATGGTATCTTCTAGAGAAAGATTTTTCCAAGATGTATCACTTGAAGGATCACGGTCCTGAAGAAAGCTATGGACACCTTACGATCTGTAGGTTTGGCTGAAACATGTCAACCTAAGGGATATGGAAACAATAATTATCCCAATAAGCCCAACCTTTTGTTCTTAACATCCCTCTGAGAACCCACAATAAAAACTCAAGATACTGATTTATCGAAAGGGAGGTTTAATTTATGTATCAGGATCATTCACTTCACGAGAATGGGGTATTCATCCACAATAAAGTGTCTGTAGCAACAGCACGTCCATCCTCCCCCCAACAAACTGTAAAGTGGATGTGATTACCCCGTGATGAAGTATGTTACCTGTGCTGGTGCCTGATGGTTTGTCTTTATTTTAGAAGTATTTCCTGACACACTACAAACGTAAGTATTGGGTTCCCCCGCTAAGCAATTCGTAGGGCGTACTCGTCAGCCCAGATAACTTTGGGCCAGATGTAGGAAGGAAGCAATTTGCGAGTTGCAAATTGCGAGTCCTTCCGACTCGCAATTTGCAACTCGCAAATTGCTATGCAGTACGGTGTCTCAGACACCGACTGTAACTCGCTATGGGGTCGCAATGACCCACCTCATGAATATTCATGAGGTGGGTCGCAAATTGCGGCCCCATAGCGAGTATAGGCACTCGCTAACATGGAGGCCTGCTGTAGTCAGCAGGCCTCCATGTTAGCGACCTGCTTTTCAATAAAGCAGTTTTGTTTTGTTTTTAAATGTAGCCCGTTTTCCCTAAGGGAAAACGAGCTGCATTTCAAAAAATCCGAAACCTTTTGTTTCGGTTTTTTCAGGGCAGGGAGTGGTCCCTTGGACCACTCCCTGCCCTGAAAAAATATTTTGGGGTCCATTCACAAAGGGGAAGGGGTCCCATGGGGACCCCTTCCCGTTTGCGAATGGGTTACCATCCACTTCAAGTGGATGGTAACTGTGACTCCATTTGCGACCGCATAAGCGGTCACAAATGGAATTGCATACCATTGCGAATCGCAAATAGGAAGGGAACACCCCTTCCTATTTGCGATTCGGAAATGCATTTTGCGAGTCGGTAACGACTCGCAAAATGCATTTCTGCATAGGAAACACGCATTTGCGAGTCGCAAACGGCAAATTTTGCCGTTTGCGACTCGCAAAGTGCTTCCTACATCTGGCCCATAGTTCTTTGTGATGTCCTGTGTTGGAACACAAAGGAATGTTCACTGAGCAAAGAACTCTTCCTGGTACACCTTTGATTATTCTTGATCTGAACTAGCAAGACCAAGCTATGCTGTAACCAGCTGACAGTCCATAATGTCTTAAAGGCAGTCTGATTCCAGGATTGTAGCAGGCGGAACTATTTCTAATTGTGTGATCTATTTGCGCCAGACTGTTGTGACTTTCTTAGTTTGTACCATTTGTACCAGGAGAGGAGGCAAGTTTAAATAAGTCACTTTAACATAGTCAGAGCAATGAAGTATAACAGCTCAGCTCATGGAGGCAATGTGTTCCTTAGAATGGGAACATATGTCATTTTCAAGCGCCTAAGAAACAGCCTGATGATTTTGGTTTCTGCTTTTAGTTTCTAAATTTGCATATTTTCAGTTTTGCTTTCTATATTAAAGCCTGCAATTCTAACCTGGTTGACTGGTAAAGGATGAGTGCTCATCATCACAGGCCATGGCAAGAAAGAGGAAGCTTTTTCTTAGCAACAGACACTCCGTCTTTGCTAAATTATGAGCAGGGCAAGTGGTTTATATCCAGAATTGTACTTAATGCAGACAGAAATGTATTGATTGAGAAACAACAGACATGCTTCTAGTAGACTTACTGCATACAGTTAGTGTAATTAACATTGAACCTTCAGATGCCCTCAACCATTGGTGCAAGTATGTGTTAAAAGAATAGGAGAAAAAAGACCCTCTGAACTCTACAATAAAAAAAGTTCCTAAGCAAAGCTGTTAACCACCCTAACTTGCATTGATTTAACAACTGAGAAATAGTCTGATCCAGATCAAATGAGCATCTGTGATGATCAAGAAATAGAAAAACAATATAGTATAAAACGTCAGAAATGCAAGAAGGAGAGTATCTCAATAATAAATTGAATGCAACCTTTATGAAAGTCCTAAGATGTATTGTAAGATTAAGTGATAGTCGCACACCAATTGGCAGGGTTACTTTATAGGTTAGTATCTTAAAAACAGAAAAAAAAGAAATTGGGTGAAGTGGATAATAGAGGTATAAGAGTAACAAGATGGTTGCCCATTCTTTTCTACTGTCCAGTAGCACCTGGTGCTTCACCGTAAAAAAAAACAAAAAAACTAGCAGGTCAGGATGTACGAATCACACTCCTTGCCTCGCAATCGTACTTTTTTATCTGTATTTTCTGACACCTGAATCAAACAGTAGACCAACAGCGAGCAGAAGTGGACCAACACGAATGTACATGCGTACTTACATCTGCCCCAAGCAAAGCTGGGGCCAGGTGTAGCTTTGTTCTCCTGTTGGCATGATGGTACTCCAAAGGGTGCCTCAGCTAGAAGACGATTAGGTGTGGGTTAGTGTAGCAGTGAGGAAGCCCTAATCTTCAGTCATTGATGCTTTATGCTGGCTCAGGAAGTTTAGGTTATGGCAATCTTTGGTGTTTGACCTGCAGATGAGAAGGCCACAGATTGCTGGGATGTGGTAAGATCTGGAGTGAGGTGGGGTGAACAAATTTTAAGACAAGCTTGGTAGTGTGAGAAAGTTATAAACTGTGTGTAGGTCAATGTGCTTAGCAAATGTTGAGACTGAAAAAAATGCTTGCAATCTATCAGTCCACACGGCAGAGAAAAGACCTAAATCATACAAGTGTTTACCACGTATATTTAATTCATTTCTCCCTCTCTCCAAAAGCCACTTTTTAAACACCTCTAAATCAGCCCAACATGAAATCCCTCCTTTTTTTAGGTTTCAATAACTTTTTATTAGGTTTTAATTCACGTAGGGCAGACATTACCGCCCTGAATACATACGCGATACTTATTGTGTCTCAAACATAAACAGACTTAAACCTCAAATCACATTCCAATAGCTCACTTTCCATCTTTCCTACTCCCTTCTATGCCTTTTGTGCCACAACTGTATACTAATTTGTCGTACTGTGCGGGTCTTGCAAAACGCTGACTTCTCAGCTCCAAAACTTATGTGTGCTCATTTGTCACACATGTTCTGTTTTTTCCATAGCTCGTATTAATAAACCAGAGTATGTTTTTTCTAGCGTCTGCAGTGCCTAGGCTTCTTGGAGGCTCAGCATCTATAAATGGCCTTGCTCAATTTTTTGTTTTTTTAATCAGAGGATTTGGCAAGATACAATGGCATTAGCTTTAATGTTTCCCCTGAAGTGTTAACGGAAGCTCTGATCATCAGTCAGTATGACTTAAACAAGACAAGCAGGAGCAAACCCCTCTTTGGTCCGTAGGAAACCATGTAAAGACGAGGTATAAACGATACCAGTGATTGTAGAGGGCTAAGCAGATGGGCCGATTCCGGGACGGATGCTGTAAACCGGATTCCATACTTGGGGCCTTATGGCTTAGACTATATGAGGCTAATGTATGACTCTCATACAAATTATGTTGTAAATCAGGTAGTTAACACAGATAGAAATCGCAGTAATTGATTACGGATCTGTGTTACGAAAAATTATTGCAGTGTATAAAGGGTTGGGTTGATTTCTTCGCTGACACAACAATGATCATAATATATTTTACTCATTTTTTGAAAGCAAATAGCTGATAATAAATATGAGTCAATTGTAAAATACTAATGCTTTTCTGTGTACTGCTTTCAGGGTTCAGTGTGGAGCTCCGCATTTCACCCACTGCTGAGAGACTCTCTCACACATTTGCCTGACTTCTACCACATTCACCGCATGAGTTTTATAACTCAGTCGGTGGGCTGCGAGACACCTGCTAATTTCCTTTTTTCTTAATAGGTTGCGTTTTTCTTTTGGGGCTTAAGAAGTCTACTATGTGTGACACCAAAAATGTTGGGGAACATGACAAGTTGTTAGCCCTACCTTATCCGTTTGTCCTGTTTAGACTCAGTGTGAATTCACATAGAGGAGTTTAAGATCACTGTAGTTCAGTGCCTTATCCTGAATTCCTTTCATATGGTATGAACCCTGCAGCTCATTGGAGGGTGGTCCATAAGGCCACCTAACTGGTTCAAGCACTGGTTTCTTTTCCCCTACAAGAATAGCGCTGCCCACCATAATTAGCAGAGCCGGACTGGCCAAAGTGGGCATCGGGCATTTTGCTAGTAGGCCGGAAGGATGGGGTCCAGTATTTCAGCTGTGGGGACCGGTTTTGCAGTAGTGCTGCAACATCGGTCCCCAGTAACAAAAGAACAAAAGCAGCAGTGCTTGTCCTCTCAATCACCCATCACCCACCCCCCAGGGCTGGTCTAACAAAATTGCCAGGGCTGCTTTGGGGTCCCAGTCTGGCCCTGATCATTAGATATGTCAACTTTGCTGCCATAGATTGACGGGTTCTGTCCCTTATCTTATTCTTTTTCATGCCCTAAGAGGCCCAAACAGGGAATATGCCTCGAGAAGATATCCTTAACCTGCACACCTGGATCCTGGAAATCCTACATTACTGTTGGACCTGGCCTTCGCTGCAGGGCCACCCCCAAACGTTTTGCTTTCTACTGTCCACCTTTTTATGAATTGGTAAATGTCACTACCAATTAAGAAAATTACAATTGCTCGTGTCCTGTTAGGCAGTGAAGCACAAGGCAGGTCTAGTGCACTGTGATCAATATAGTGTCAAAGAAAGCTGACTAAAGTCACTGGAAACTGATGAAATCTGCACTTTTGTGAAGACATTTCTTTTAGAAAGCCTATTTTGGGAGCAACGTTCAAATTTGGTTTTGGAACTTGTAGAGCTCATACCCCTGTTTAGAAACGGCCCTTTGCCCTAAAGACCTAGGGGTCACGCGTTTTGTTTTCGAGACCTATAAAATATGAGCAGCCAGGTAAACTGACTACTCTGGAAGTAGGATGTTCAAGGGGTTCACTTTAGAGTTATTGATTAGGCTTTTCACAAGAATGCTGTACAGCCTGAACTGACATGCACTTTCATATAAATACATGCTTATTAGACAAAGCCTCCATGGCTTAGTGGCAATTTTAAAGGGTCTAGGTTGTTGCAGTTGCATTTCTAATAGGATGTGTTCCTTGTGGCGCGGCATTGCTACGAAAAAACTCACTGGCAACACATTTCTGACTTTCTGAAGGTTTTGTTCAGTTTGAGAAAATGAAGTATTGATTTTGGTATAAGATTGATAGAGCGCGATATTGCAAACAATTTCAATTCTAAGGTGCAAATTCTAGGGTTTGACATTTCTCAGATGATTACATCAGTTAGCGACACATTATTAAGTTTCTGACACTTCCTTACATACCCAACTTGGTGGTCCGTAGTTCACGCCATATCAGAGAAAACCAGCTTTTGATTGATCGATATTGTGTGTTATTTTGAAGAACGTCCTTTGAAAACCACATGCCGTCTTTTTCTCTTGACCTCTTTTAACCTGTTGTTTGCTTGATTGTTTTACTGTATTTCTGTAACGTTCTCCCCCGACACTAATGCCTCAGTTGAGCTATTGGAAATATATCATCCATATATCTAGTATTTACAGAGCTCATTTAAAATATAAATTGCAATCAAATAGTCGGGCAGCAGGAGAATGAATGTAAGGAAAATGTGTGCATTTCTCCTCCACTAAACTTTCGGGGCCATATTTATACTTTTTGACGCAAAATTGCGCTAACGCAGTTTTGCGTCAAAAAAATTAGCGCCGGGTAACGCCATTCTGAAGCGCCATGCGGGCGCCGTATTTAATCAATGACGTTAGCCGGCGTTAGCCGCCGGCGCTGCCTGGTGTGCGTGGAAAAAAACGACGTACACCAGGCAGCGCCGGCGTAGGGGGATATGGGGCTTGGGCGTCAAGAAATGGGGCAAGTCAGGTTGAGGCAATTTTTTCACCTCAACCCGATTTGCGCCATTTTTTTCGACTCCCAACCCCCATAGAAATGACTCCTGTCTTAGCAAAGACAGGAGTCATGCCCCCTTGCCCAATGGCCATGCCCAGGGGACTTATGTCCCCTGGGCATGGTCATTGGGCATAGTGGCATGTAGGGGGGCACAAATCAGGCCCCCCTATGCCACAAAAAAAAATGAAAAAAAACACTTACCTGAACTTACCTTAATGTCCCTGGGATGGGTCCCTCCAGCCTTGGGTGTCCTCCTGGGGTGGGCAAGGGTGACAGGGGGTGTCCCTGGGGGCATGGGAGGGCACCTCTGGGCTCCTTCAGAGCCCACAGGTCCCTTAACGCCTGCCTTTTGCAGGCGCTAAAAAACGGCGCAAAAGCGGCCGTACGTCATTTTTTTTGACCCGCCCACTCCCGGGCGTGAATTTTGCCCGGGAGTATAAATCCGACGCACATGCCTCGGAGTCGATTTTTTAGACGGGAACGCCTACCTTGCATATAATTAATGCAAAGTAGGTGTCCACGCTAAAAAATGACGCTAACTCCATGGACTTTGGCGCTAGACGCGTCTAACGCCAAAGTATAAATATGGAGTTAGTTTTGCGTCGAAATAGCGTCAAAAAAAATGACGCAATTCCGGAGCAAACGGAGTATAAATATGCCCCTCGGTTTTTTATGTCATCCCAAGTGTGAGTACATGGGGGATCTATTAATGACTTGAGTCGTGCTTTGGTTCTTAGGACCAATCCAGGCTCCTGAGTCGACTTTTGCTTGGATCTTCCTGTGAATTTGGCGGCTTGGTCATCTCTATTGCTGAATGCAAACATGTTGGTGACCTGTTACTCAGCCGTTTTCTTTACTTAGCACATTTCCAAAAGGTTAAAGGGGTGTTTATGTCCTTTTCTGTGTCCTTTTCTGTGAAAGACATTCATGCTGATTTGTAATTAACAAGAGTATGAATCCTTGCTTAGCTCCAGATGAAAGATACTTAAAATCACTATTGTTGGTAACCTAGCCCAGCCGCCGTGGTAAGGTCGACAGGATAAAGGATAAAACAAATTGAGGTCATGAAAATAACGAATACATGAATAATGTGAGATTAAAACAGAATTATATAATGTACGATACTGTATAATCGTCACTTTTCGCAAGGAGCAAAAACAGATTATACAGTGCAACAAGTAATAACATAGTTTTAAAAACATGAAAAAGACCTTCTACATGCACCTCGCATCTATCAAGTACATTGAAATCTAAGACAAGAATTAACATCTGAAAGTGTAGATGGAATTATACATCTTTGAGCCTTAATTAAATTTGTAATTAATTACTTGGTGACTTTTGTACCTAGCTAATTATAAATTTTAAAAAAGTATCTGCACTGCATATAACTATGGTGGTATTGTTAAGCAAAAGTAAGTCGTGTTTCTACAGTTTTGAATCCTGGAAGTTGTCTTTTTCTTTCCGCTAGCAGAATTGACCATCAACAGAAGATATGAAACAGAGATTCCTTCTAATAGTGCATAATGTGTGGTTTTGCATGACCTGAGGGGGTTAAGGCTTTGGCCAAGAAGAAATCCTGTTTTTGGGTAACAGAGACAAGCACCATATTAAAACAGTGCTGTGTTTTTAGTGAAGGAAAACAGTGCAGCCATGAGCGACTTTGTTCTGGACATCAGTAACGTCGTTGGTCACTCATGTCCTGGCTGACAGTAGGTGAGAAAATGGGGCTTGGGACTCCAAATAACCCCAAAGTCCCCCCCCCCCCCCTTTATGATAAAGGATCACACTGTGGGATAGCTGGCTGCCAATGGAATGTTGGCAATCTTGTATTGGACTGCATTTTTAAAAGGGATTAATGAACATGACTGCAGTCTTTTAACACTATTTTACTTGTTAGATGTGTTCAGAGCTGGCACTTTTTTAGGCTAATTGTGAGAAATTATGTATGTCATTCATGGTGGCTCTGATGATTATTTATTACGAAGTTGCAGCATTAAATACCTTGAAGATTATTGCGATAAGGGCATAGCAAATTGCCCAATATTTGATGTAAAAGAGTACCAGCTTTGTCTAAACTGATAAATGGGTCCGTGAAAAAGCGCATATTCATTATCTTCTGCCTAAAATATTTTTTTGCATGCCTTGAATCACATACGATTGAGAGACCCAATGAGCTCCTTTTAATTTTAATTTGAAATTCTGGGCAGACTATGTCCCTTCAATTCATGATCAATTAAGATTTAATCTGCTGTGTAAATGTAGAGACTGGTATTGTGATTTTTCATTGTTCAACAAGTCCCACATCTATTAGAACTCTGTTTAAATAAAGCATACAGGGCTCCATTCTGGATGAGCAGCCACTAGAAAGAAGTATAGCTAATCAACCTTTCAAAGTACCTGGCACGGCACGTTTAACGCAATAACAGTTTGACAAAAGAAGTCATATCTGCCACATTGTAAACATTTCCATGAAGTTGTATTCGTTGTTTAGAAGCAATCACTTGAAGGGCAATTCAAACCATACACAAATGTGCATATAATTAAAACATATACCTGAATAAATGAACATAAATAACTCAAACCTAGAAGAGAAAATATATGGTGATTATAACACCAGACTACCCATTAACCAATTTTCAGTTGATGTATGTTTTGTGCCAAAAGTAATTAGCTTGGTTTGATTTATTTTTCCAGTTCATATATTTAACTCATATTTTCCAATACAACATTATACAGATGGATGGCAACCTAAAGAGGGGACGTAGGAAGTTGGCTCTGTATATACTATACTATGAGAGCGTGCACACAGTCCAAGGGTTCCCTTAGAGGTTGATAGTGGCAAAATTAGATAATACTAATGCTCTATTTTGTGGTAGTGTGGTCCAGCAGTAGGCTTATCAGAGGGTAGTGTTAAGCATTTGTTGTACACACACAGCCAATAAATGAGAACACACACTCAAAGACTTACTCCAGGCCAATAGGTTTTTATATAGAAAAATATCCTTTTCTTAATTTATTGTAGAACAACAAGATTCAGAATTCGAATAAATACATACATTGTAAAGCACTTGGAATAGGTAAGTATGGAACTTTGAATGAAAACAGTAATGTACACAGTTTGGTCAAAAATGGCAATAAGCTATTTTAAAAGTGGACACTGTAAAAATCAACAGTTCCTGGAGGAGGTAAGTACAAGTTAGTTTATCAGGTAAGTAAAGCACTTACAAGTTCAGTCTCGGGGCATAGGCAGCCCACCGTTGGGGGTTCAAGTCATCTCCAAACACCTAGCACCAGCAACACAGGGCCGGTCAGGTGCAGAGGTCAAAGTAGGGCCCAAATACAAGAGTGGCTATGGAGACTAGGGGTGCTTCGGTTCCAGTCTGCTAGCAGGTAAGTACCTGCGTCCTCGGGGAACAGACCCGGGGGATTTTGTAGAGAACTGGGGGGGTCACAAACAAGCACACAAAATACACCCTCAACAGCACAGAGGCAGCCGGATGCAGTGTGCAAAGTAGGGTTTTAGATTGAAATCAATGGAGAGACCCGGGAGGGTCACTCTGGCGATGCAGGCAGGGCACAGGGGGGCTTCTCGGGCCAACCACCAACTGGGCAAGGATGAGGGCCACCTGCTGGTCACTCCTGCACCGGTAGTTGGTTTCTCTCGGGCCTGGGGAGCTCCGAATACAATGCTTCTTCCAGGCATCTGGTTTTTGTTACCGGGAGTCGCAGTCAGGGGGAGCCTCTGGATTCTCGCTGCAGGTGTCACTGTAGGGGTGCAAGGAGGGCGCTCAGGGTGTCCACATCATTGGAGTTGCCTGGGGGTCATCTCTGCAGTGTTGGTTCTTCTGGACACGAGCCGGGGGCGTTGGGTGCAGAGTGCTGGGGACTAACGCTTCGGAGTGAGCCTGAAGTCCCTTTGAAGTTGGTTGTTTCTTTGTTGGTTAAACAGAGCCGCTGTCCACAGGAGTTTCTTGGTCCTTTGGGATGCAGGGCAGTCCTCTGAGTCGGCAGAGGTCGCTGGTCCCGCTGGATGCGTTGCAGGTTCTTTGAGTCTGGAGACAGGCCGGTAGGGCTGGGGTCAAGTTAGTTGTCATCTCCGTCGTCTCTGTGCGGCTTTCAGGTCAGTAGTCCTTCTTCTTGTTTCAGGTCATCAGGAATCTGTTTTCTTGGGTTCAGGGTCGCCCCTAAATACTCAATTTAAGGGGGTGTTTAGGGCTGGAGGGCAGTAGTTAATGGCTACTGTCCCTGAGGGTGGCTACATCCTCCTTCTGCCTCCTCCCTGTGGGAAGGGGGGGAACATCCCTAATCCTATTGGGGTAAATCCTCCAAAGCAAGATGGAGGATTTTCTAAGGCAGGGGTCACCTCAGCTCAGGACACCTTAGGGGCTGTCTTGGCTGGAGGGTGACTCCTCCTTGTTTTTCTCATTATCTACTCCGGACTTGCCGCCAAAAGTGGGGGCTGTGTCCGGGCATCTCCACCAGCTGGAGTGCCCTGGGGCACTGTAACACCAGGCTTGAGCCTTTGAGGCTCACCACCAGGTATTACAGTTCCTGCAGGGAGAGGTGTGAAGCACCTCCACCCAGTACAGGCTTTGTTCCTGGTCACAGAGTGCACAAAGGCACTCACCCCATGTGGCCAGAAACCCGTCTGGATGTGGCAGGCTGGCAGAAACTGGTCAGCCTAGCACTAGTAGTTGGGCTGGTAAACAGGGGGCATCTCTAAGATGTGGATTTATTGTGCTGAGAAGTTTGATACCAAACTTCCCAGTATTCAGTGTAGCCATTATTGAACTGTGGAGTTCGTGTTTGACAAACTCCCAGACCATATACTCTTTATGGCTAGCCTGCACTTCCAATGTCTAAGATTTGGCTTTGACACTGTAGGGCCATAGTGCTCATGCAGCTATGCCCTCACCTGTGGTATAGTGCACCCTGCCTTAGGGCTGTAAGGCCTGCTAGAGGGCAGACTTACCTATGTCACAGGCAGTGGGTTGTAGGCATGGCACCCTGAGGGGAGTGCAATGTCGACTTAGTCTTTTTCTCCCCACTAGCACACACCAGCTATGAGGCAGTGTGCATGTGCTGAGTGAGGGGTCCCCAGGGTGGCATAATACATGCTGCCGCCCTTAGAGACCTTCTCTGGCCACAGGGCCCTTGGTACCAGAGGTACCATTTACAAGGGACTTAACTGTGTGCCAGGGCTGTGCCAATTGTGGAGACAAAGGTACATTTTTGCTGGTTAGCAGGATCCCAGCACACTTCTCAGTCAAGTCAGCATCAATATCAGGCAAAAAGTGGGGGGTAATTGCAACAAGGAGCCATTTTCCTGCAGGGGAGAAGACCAATATGGGTGCTGTCCAGGACAGGAATATCATACATATATTTTAGGATTTGTATGACCTTATCACCCATATGTGTGGAGGAGGGGGCTCACAGTACCAAGGGCATTACCAAGATGAGTACAAACTAAACAACAAGAAGGGGAACATACAACCCTGCTTAAGCTCCTTGATGTTGCAATGCATCAGGAAATGTGGTTGTGCTTTCCTAGCTTAACTCTTACCCAAGTGCCTGTGCACAAATATTTACTAGCTCTTAGTGATTGACTAGTGTGCCCTAACTTTTTAGCTTTCTCAAAGAAGACCACCTTCCACTCATCAAATGCTGCTGGGTAATATACCAAGCATGCATAGAGATGTGCATTCAAAACATGTTTTGCTTGAAGAATTAAGTAGAATAAACTCAGTACATTGACAATTGTACTGCATTAGGGTCTAAAGCCCATCTGATAGACGGAAATGATCTAAATTCCCAGAAACGCATGCCTCCTGCTCTGTCAATAAAACTCTTGCATACAATTTAACATCTATGCATTATAATCCTATTAAACGATAATTTTGCTGGATTGCATCAATTTACCACTTTGTATAGAGGGTATTACATTGACCCTTTCCTAGATTCAAGGATCTCGGAGAAATCATAAATAACAAAACAGAGAGGCTAACCAAGTTCCCCAAAATGAGGTATCTGTATCAAGGAGAGAGGCAGGAATTCCATGTGGTCTTGGTGCACCTGCTGACTTGGTTTTCCTTATGCTTTACCTCACCACAAAACGTGAAATGGTTAAATGGCGAGATTCCAATTTGTGATAGTTATTATTGGTAAAGTTAATTATTAATTACTAGAGTGTTGCCCAGATTTGAGGCATCCCATAAAGGGAGTTGATAAGACACAAAGGGGGTCATTCTGACCCTGGCGGTCACCGACCGCCAGGGCCAACGACCACGGAAGCACCGCCAACAGGCTGGCGGTGCTTCCTGGGCCATTCCGCGGTCAGAAAAGGGAAACCGGCGGTTTCCCGCCGGTTTACCCCTGGCCCAGGGAATCCTCTATGGCGGCGCTGCTTGCAGCGCCGCCATGGGGATTCCGACCCCCTTCCCGCCATCCTGTTCCTGGCGGTTCTTACCGCCAGGAACAGGATGGAGGGAACGGGTGTCGTGGGGCCCCTGGGGGCCCCTGCACTGCCCATGCCACTGGCATGGGCAGTGCAGGGGCCCCCTAACAGGGCCCCACAAAGATTTTCAGTGTCTGCTTTGCAGACACTGAAAATCGCGACGGGTGCCACTGCACCCGTCGCACCCCTGCAAATCCGCCGGCTCCATTCGGAGCCGGCTTCCTCTTTGCAGGGGCTTTCCCGCCAGGCCAGCGGGAAAGTTAGAATGACCGCCGCGGTCATTTGACCGCGGTGCGGTCTTTTGGCGGTTTCCGCCCGCCGGGGTCGGAATGACCCCCAAAATCGCTTGTGAGTTATTAGTGACAATATTCTTACATAACGATCTAATGTGAAACCAAGTATTCTTTTTTCTTAAGCAATATTTGTCTTTTGTAGCTTTTCTTAGAAAAGTCGTTTTGAAAATAGCCTTTCGCTTAAATTCATTTTGTGGTAGATGTCTTTGTTACAACGTAATAATTGTCTTGTGTAAAATCAATTTTGAATGCCTGTCTCTTCGAGTGGGCCATTGAACTGTGTCTTTAATGGTCGTAATTTGCCAATGGCCTTCAAAAAGCTCTCCCTCAAAGAGACTATTTTGTTTTCCCAAAAAGAGACAGAAGTCGTGGCTTTGGTAAGTAACTTGTGTGACAGATTTGTAGAAAAGTTGTCATTTCTCCAAACATTCTCCCACATGGGCTGACCACTTGATATGCTGCAAACATTCCAACTCTGTACTGAGTCAAAAATATCCATGAGTCCTTGAAGCAGACCGACATTATCAGCTAGGGTAAGAAAATGCTGATGGATGATTTCCAGACTGGCCATTACTACAAGATTTCTAAAATTGTTTAAGTGAGGCAATAACCAAAATATGTAACCAAGCACTGCTAATTTCCAGTTGAAATAGGTGTGTAATGGAGTACCATTTGCTATGCAACCCAGAGAAACACTGACAGGGCAGTAATCTGCCATAGACTTAGTTTATAATAATATTTTGAGGATGATAATATTAGGAAATACCTATATTGGAAAATTCAACCAAAACAAACCAGGAACAAACTAATGAACAAAACAATGGCTTCCTGATACATGAATTGTCTGATAATAATTGTGAGTCACAACAACAGGTACACACATGTTTATGAGTTACACCCCAAAAACATTTGCCTGACAAATGAATGAAATAGATATTTAGAAGGCAATTGTAAATTGTGCAAATGTATTGGATTATTTTTTTTCTTAATTAAAGAGAAATGAACCACCCAGGCCTAGTGACCACTCACTGAAATAATTTATGATGAAATGCATAATTATGCAATATTAATTCCATAATAATGCAATAATAATAGTTCCTGTACATAGGCAATATTCACTGTTTTATTGGAGACGGAGAAAGAACAGGCTTCATCTTTGGTTACGAGTCATCCATTTTCAAGATGTAAAAGAAAAAACTGTTAAAAGTTTATGGGCGAGACACCTTGTGTCACTTACTGACTTTGTAATTTTACTGTACGAGGGTCCTCCTGGACAGTCCCTCCTGATGGAGGGTTGGGAGGCTCCTTCCCTCTCTCTGTGGGCAGTTTGGCTTTTAGGCACTTCAGGTCTGATGAACACCTTCTGCCAGCAAGGTATTGATTAGGGGTTTTCCCCTCACCCCTTGGAAGCTGTCTGTGAGATAGACACCAATTCTGGTTATGCAACAGTCCTCTGAGTATTGTGTGGAGGACACCTTTCCTTAACCATAGAGAACTCGGAACTAGAAAACAAGTGGGCCCCTGGGTCAAGCAGTCAAAGCAGACAGGAGATGTGGATCCACTTTCTGCATTTTCAGGACTAGTTTAAAGTGGTTCTCCTTTCAAGTGACCTTTCCCAGCAATTCTCCATGCACTGCCTTTGTGTAGTGATGCTCCTTAAAGAAAAGTAGAGGTAAGTCTATAGCACCCACAAAAGAGGCACAAAGCGATAAGAGCTCTCTGCACTTGTATGTATTCAGCCATACTGAAGAGTGATCAGGGGGAAGACAAAAGCCTGGCCTTGCCTAAGGGTTCCCCTTCACCTTGAAAAAAGGAGAGTGCGGTTCCACCATAAACCCCTACCATCTAGCAAATAGCAGTGCTACAGAAGACTAATCATCAACGGCTCTCAACAAAAGGCCTAAACAAATTCCTAAAGGAATCCTACCTTCTCTCGCCTGCTCCAAAGTCTAGGTCTCCATTCTCCAGCTTCAGGAATATCAGCAATGTCCTACAGTGTCTGGGTAAGCAACTTCACTTTATTTTGTGCAGTAGGCCATGGGCATCCAAAATGGATCTCACTGTCCTTTACCTCCCTGGCTACTTATACACACATTGTATGTACCACACAAGCTACATTCACAAACACACACAACATGCACTAGGGGCATTAGTGCTAGGATCTGGGTTAGTGCTACAAAGAGGACATTTGCACAAGTGAACCAGTGGGCCTCCAATCCAGTGACACAGATAAAAAGATATGGTCATAACTAAGGAGTCATGGAACAGGCTACACAGCTAACAATACTCTATATTGTAAACACATAAGAGGGGTAATATTGGACTGTCAGTAAAATGAAGGTGTAGAAGCATATCCCAGAATGCGTAGATTACTGTGCTTAACATTTACTCAGTTCCCCGCCCCAACTGTGCACCATAGAGCTCAGATGTAACCTTTATTGTTTATTTAACAGTACAAAATTCAGTTTGGTCCATAGTCACATTTTGAAAGCTCAACGTTTTTTGTTCGTTATGTTCCTAAAATGGACAAATTTACAAGTGTATACATTCAAACCACCTGTGTGATGTAAAAAGTGCCAACAGTTTTTGGTAGCAGAGAATGGTTGGATGATTCCTCTATTCCAATGATTTACTGGTCCCTTTGTTGCTAGTTAGATATAATTTAATGGCTCTCTACCCAAACTCTCCATAGTCCTAGTACCTAAATCATCTGGATGTATCAGTCCAGTTGAAGTAGCATTACAGAAGTATAATTAAGACAAGACCTGTTCTTGTCTTGCATTGGTGTGTGGCTTGATGAGTAGTTTTCTTGCAACCTGTGAATCATGATACTTTGTGAGCTGTGTGATATGAGTGAGAAATTGTTTCGGGGCATAGTGACATCCGTCTTGTAAATGGTTCTGTCTTGCGCTTGCACATCAATCACATTGAAGCTGAATTTGCGTTACAATGTATATGTTTTACACGAATTGCTCAAATTTTGAATTGTGTTTATTGAAGTTCACGTTGTAGATAAAGTGCTTAAAGGAGGTTCACCTGCTCATTTTATTATTTGATTCTTCAGACTTGTCTGTGGTTACATGAATGTCACAAGATTACTGCTGATGATAAACGTATGCAAATTCATTTGAATGTAACTTTTAACATGACGAAGATTGAGTATTTATGACATGCTAGGTATGAAGTGAAAGCACACCCTAGGCCCGCATAGTTTGAAACATTGAAAGAGTGGGATTTCTCAGTGAAAGAAAACAAATGTAAGAGAATGTCACAGGATCAGGTTAGAAAAACAGTGCGTAATTGAAAACATGCTAGAAGGTGAATGCAAAAGAAAGGATGGAGAGAGGACATGGTAGAAGGAGTAGGAGTGTTTCCTGCAATTGTTGAAGAGACAGGCAAAAAGAAAACAAAGAATAATGACAAAGATTAACCTATCAATGATAAAGAGAAAAAAAAAAAAACACTTTCCTGTGATTCTGACAGAGAGGATGGCTTTTCAATGATTTAAGCACACTTCTGTATAATGATGAAGTTCTGCAAGTACAGGAGAGAGGAGCTAGAGATTTGAGTACTGCCTTGTCAGAACCGAGTACTTGTACACTGATAGTGTCAGCACCAAGTGAGCCAGAAGAAATTCATATTGTCAGACTTAAAATTGAACTGAGAGAAATTATCAATAGTACTACTAATGAAGACAGAGTAATGTATTTTAATGAAGAAGAGTTGAGATGTTTGAGTAGATAAGCAGCAAGGTGTGTGTGAGACACATATGAAAAGCTTGGCAATTTGGGCTGGACTGTTCCCATGGGGAACAGGGTCAAGACTGATTGGTATATGGCTGGGTCCAAACTGGGATGGAATGGTGACAAAAAGAACGATGAAATAAACCCATTTCTGTGACTGTGGGTGAGTGTTGAGCCTACAAGTAACATTAAATGTACATGCCCTGGGCATATGTAGTGCACTTTACTAGAAACTTACAAGTAAATTAAAGATTCCAATTTGGTTTAAGCCACTGTTACCATCTTTTAGGGGAAAGGGCACAAACACTTCAGCACTGGTTAGCTGTGGTAATGTGAACAGAGTTCTAAAGCCAGCAAAAACGAGGACAGAAAAATGGAGGAGGTAGGCAAAAAGTTGGGGAGAAGATCATCCTAATGCTGTCAGGTCTAATGCAGATAATGTTTTTAAAAATGTTAAAGTGTAATGGCTTTTGTTACATCCTAGTTGTCAGTTTCTTCTCAAGCTCTGTGGAGACCTTTCCGTCTAGGAGACGTGGCAGCTTAACCATAGCTAAGCTCTTGTTGAAAGAGTTGATCCCTAGATTTGGTTTGACGACTTCTTTATAATCAGATAAAGGGACTCCCTTTAAGAATGATTTGAGGAGGCATTTATGCACCACATTTAAAATACATCAGCATTTTCATAGTAGTTATTGACCTGAAGCATGCTGAGTGGTTGAGAGAGTGAATGGTATTCTCAAGTCAAAGCTATCAAAGACTTCTAATTGAACATCTCTGAAGTGGCAGATTGTTTGCAATTAGCATTAATGAGTATAAGAAGCACCCAAAATAAGATGACTGGACTGTCACTTCATGAGGTCCTGATGTGGAAAGTGATGCAAGTTCCTGGTTTCCATGCTGCAGCGCTTGTGAATATTTTTGATGATCTTATGTTAGACTACTGCAAAAGATTGCCTGATGTTCTACGCGCTAGTCCTCACCAAGGAAAAAAACTACACCATGAGCAAGTGAAGCGTAGTGCCATGACCTGATTATTGGAGACTGAGTCATGGTGAAGAAGCATGTGAAAAATAACTGCCTGTGTTATTCTTGTGACAAATACTGCTGTGAAGTATGCAAGGTTGCCTCAGTGGATCCATGCATCTGAAGAAGTGGTGATATGAACCACTGATTCACAGTGTCAAATTCAAGTTTGCTATGTGGATCCAGTGGGGGAGCAGGAAAACTGAAAAGAAGCATAGAGTGTACAAGCATAGAGTGTACAATAGTAAAGTGAACAAAATTAGACCACAAGAGTGCAGAAAAAAGTGTAAGTTTCAAAATCCCCCAGATAGGATCAAGTCTCTACAATCAAAAACTGCACAGACCACACAACAAGCGAAAAGCAGAACAAAAGCATCAAAAGAGAGCCAGAGTCTCAAAACTGTGAAAGAAGAGTCGGAAGAACAAGAAACAAAGCAAGAAGAGACAATTTTGAGTGAGGAACCAGTTGTCAGAAGATCTGCAGGAGTGAGACTACCGAAAAAGAAGTATGCATCATCACAGTGAGTGCATCTGGCTAGCATTGAGCCTGAGCAAAGAGACATGAATGGCATTGTTTGAAAGACATTCATTTTTGATGAGCCACTATGAAAATGCTGTGAAATTAGTCAACATTCAGTGTTGATGATGGAGTACTGAAGAAATTAATTTTACTTTTTGAGTTTTGAAATTGTAAGAGTGCAAACATTAATTATCTTTAGAGTCCAATTCTTTGTTCAGAATAATTTTGATTTTATACCTTGCTTTATGTTTCCAGTAGAAGATAGTTGGTTTCCTTGTAAACATTGATTGAACTGAGTGACTATATAGTGGTGTATGAATTTTTAAAGACTTTGAAGACGTTTGCCTCACAGATAGTTCACATATAGAAGAGAAACTTAGATTTTTGTTTTTTATTTGTTTGTATTTGACTTTTACAGAAGGAAGTCATGGCTGAGATTAAAAATAGCTTTTGTTTAGCTTTGAATATATTTTCTGTAGTTTTCCTGATAATAATATTGAAAGGTATCTTCGTTAGCCTTAATTGTCCAGCCGGAACCACCTCTCCTAGATCTGAAATTAAAACGTATGCTGGCACTAATGTTTAGAGGGATTAGAGATTAATTAATAGTGAAATGTTTATTAATAATTATTCAGATAATGTGTATGCTATTCTGTTAAAGGAGTATTTAGTAATAACGAATGTCACAAATTGTTTTATATTTATCTGCTTCTATTACAAATGGGGTAACGTATAATCAGCTGTCCCTCACCTACGGACTCACATTTAGGGGCATATTTATACTTTGCTTGCACCATTTTAGTGTCAATAATTTTGATGCTAAAACGGCACTAAGCTAACTCCATATTTATATTTTGACACTAGACCCATCTTGCATCTAAATATTGGAGTTAGCGTCATGTTGTGGATGTGGCAAATTACCTTGTGCTAATTAGATGCAAGGTAGGAGTTCCCGTCCACAATATGACGCTAACCTCCTGCCGCCTTATTTATCCTCCAGCGCAGAAACAACGCGCACGGAGTACGCGCCTGGGTCAGACGTTAGGGTACCTGTGGGCACATTTCCATAGTCAAACACCATGGAATAGGCCCTCAGATGCCCACCCTAAGCCCCAGCAACACCCCCACCCACACCATAATCAAAACTTGTGCTTTTTATGCAAGAATAAGACTGTTGCAACAAATGTTCTAAAAGGCATTCCACATCTTTCTTGTGCCCAATCTTGGGTAGCTTAGGTTGCATCAAAACGGTAGATCGTGTTCCATCATTTCCTTGGTAATCTGAGTAGTCAGGATTGAGGTTGCAAAACCCATCTGGTACCCTGGTGTGTTTAGGGGTTCAAATGAGGCACTGTAAGCTAGCTAGGAACCATGTCAACATTTTCTGATGGTGTATATGGGCTGAGTCCTTATACACAATCCTGCTTGATTCATAGTCATCGTATAACATGGCATCACCAATGTTATATGTCAGGTACTTGTTAAATGGGTCTCCTGAGTAGTAGTTAAATACCCAGGTGTTCCCTTCTTAGCTTATATGGAGACGTCTGTGGTGTTATGGATTAATCCTCCTCAGCTTAGAGGAAATCCTTATTTCAGTCTGTAGGTTGTTCAAGCTTAAACTCTTAAAAGGATTACCCTACTATAGTGTTCCCTCTCTGAATCCCATTCTTAATATGGTGAATAGAGTTAACATGCCAGTTAACTGTAGACAGGCAGTCACAACATATATGGCACAACAGAGAATGTCTAACACTGGAGGTGAAGTTACCGTCGTGGTAGATGCCCACAAAGCATATACATTTTTATTAATTGGTCAAATTTCCTGCAGTAGATGCAAACACGCAAACCTTCCATACATACACTGAGGTGGCTGCACCAAATTAATACAGACTGTGGGGGTCATTATGACTACAGTGGTCTGACCGCCACATTATGACACTGGTGGAGATGCCACGGTCCAACCGTCAACACCGCCAGGCTGCCACCTGCCTGCAGCCTGGTGGTCCCGGCAGTTGTAATCCACCAGGGCAGCGCTGCAAGCATTTGTACAAGTTGAAACACCAGATCAGAGGGTAAGCCCTCCGAGAAGACAATGGGGGTCATTATGACCCCGGCGGTCAGCAGTAATATGGAGGAAAGTACTGCCAACAGGCTGGTGGTACTTTCCTTCATATTATGACATTGGCGGTTTGGCTAAAGCCAGACTGCCAATGTACCACACCGACTGCCACGGCGGTAACGGCCGCTGGGCTGGAGACTTCAATCTCCAACCCAGCGGCCGTCACTTGCCCGCCTGCAGGATTATGACCCCACCTACCACCATGGTTTTCGTGGCATCCTTACCGCCACGAAAACCATGGCGGTAGGCACTATCAGTGAGAGGGAATCCCTTCCCTGTCACTGATAGGGGTCTTCCCGCCCCCTCCCCCTCCACAGGTTTCCCCACCTCCCTTCCTCTCCAAACCCCCCTCCCTTCACACATGCACACACGCATACACACACCCATTCCAACAGTCATCCACGTGTGCATACATCCATACACACACACATCCACACGCACTTACATACATACACGCAGACACGCATTCACACAACTCAACATACACGCACACACCACCCAAACATGCACACACATACAACATGCAACACACAACTGAATACACGCATCCACAGTTATACACACACCTCCCCAAACACACACACAACACCCCTCTCCCCTGTCCGGGCACCCACTTAACAGGATCCAGGGGGTCCTCCGGCAGGAGATGGGACGAGACGCTGCTGCCAGCAGCAGTATCCGCCAGCAGAACACCGCCAGGCTGTATTAATTCTCATAATACAGCCAGCGGCAGTCTACTGGCGTGGCGCTGCTGCTGGCAGCGGAGCCACCTTACCGCCATCTGCCAGCATGGCCACAGCTGGATTTCCGGCATCATTCTGGTGGAAATATGGCTGTGGTCATGGTATGGTGGATGGCTGGTAGCCGGGGCGACGGTCTTTTCGTAGCCGTCGCCACAGCGGTAGGGGGTATTTACCGCCAAGGTCCAAATGAGGGCCTAAATGACTTAAACATTAAAATTGAGTGAGACATTACATGCACTATTAAGGGAAAAATTGACATACAGTCATGACATTATGTTAGCTGAAGTAGATTGACCGCCTGAGTTTGTTAGGAAAGTCCCAAAAGGAGAAGATTTGATACTACCATCCTTCTCAGTTCTTGTTCAACAAGCATTCCCTTTTACCTTATAATACCTATACTCTCAAGTCAACAAGTGCAACCACAATACCCTATTAAACATGAAGCAAAAACTCCAGTGAGGGAAATTCTCTCACAACTTGAGTACCAGGGAGTACCTGAATCCTGTGTCACTGCTATAAATAATCCTCTTTTTCCCACCATGAAGCCAAATCATTCCCTTTGCATAATCTTAGACCACAGACATTTAAACAGTCACGAACGTACCTTTGCTACTCAAAAGTATGACTCTAATGAACAACATAGCATATAAAAAATACAAAACAACCTTGGACATTTCCAATTGTTTTCCCTTTCAAAACATAGCACCTGAATACAGAGACGTCACAGTGTACTAAACCCAAGCATCACTGCAGTGATTTTGTCGACTCCCTCAGGGGTATTGAAACAGTCCTGGACTTTTTGCTGCCAAGTAACATCAATTTTATACAAAATTGACTCAGCAGCGTTGTCTTATGTTGATGACATCTATCTGACGGACAATGACTTAAACAGACACTTAGAGCAAGTAGATCGCATAGTGTTGAGATTTTCCGAATGTGGCTACAAATTCAATTTTTAGAAATCATAAATTGCTTTTCTTAGTGGGAGACAAATTGTTTAATGAAGGCAAAAGTCTTACCCTGCTCTTCCTAGAGAACTGTGCTCTTTTACATCCACCAAACACCATAAAGAAATTACAGTCACTGTTAGGCTTCCTAAATATTGGTGGAACAAGGATACCATACTGTGCACAGCAAATCAAACCGTTGCATGACTTATTTTGCCCAGATTGTTGGAGTACACATTGGACACTTGAACATACACAAATACTCAGATCATTACAGAATTACATGCTAGCATTAAGGCACTTACTCATGCCAACAAGATGGATACAGTGAGCCCCTTCTTTGACAGCCACTGATGAAGATTATGGCCCTCATTTTGACTTTGGCGTTCTTTCTTGAAGACCGCCAAAGCTGTGGGCACCAGAAGACTGCCAGTGCTGGCGGGCTTCCGATCACCGCATCATGGGTACTGCTGGATTTCAGCCACACTTTGGGAGGAACTCCAGCAGTAGTTGTGCTGGCGGGTGGAGGCGCATGGGCGATTTCACCACTGGCCCCGCCAGAAGGACACCGCCCACCCTATTATAGACAATAATATGGCATGACGGTGTCCTGATGGTGGGGCGCTGCCGGAGGTGGAAACGCCCATTCTCGTTCTCTGCCGGATGACCTCCTTCCCAGACCAGGTAAGTTGATTGTCCGACAGGGGAGGGGATGGGAGGTGTTGTATGTGCATGTGTGAGTGGGTGTTTGTCTGCATGTGTGTATGTATGCTTGTCTGTGTATATGCGTGTTTGGATGTGTGTATGTATGTGTGTTTGGATGGGTGTGTGCATGCGTGGTTGAATATGTGTATGAGTGCTGAGGTGAATGCGAGTATGGATGCGTGTGAATGCATGTGTGTATGTAAGTGTAGGTGAATGAGTGTATGCGTAGTGCGTGTGGGTGTCTGTGTGCATGTATGCGGGCAGGGGCCTTGGGGGGAGGGTGGCACTGTACCTGGAGAGGGGTGGAGGGCGCTGTATCTGGAGGGGCTGGGGGCACTGTACCAGGAGGGGGGGTGGAGGGAGAGGCGAAGGGGTATTGTGCTTGCTGAGTGAGGGTGGGGGAGTCATCTACTGGTGACAGGGAAGAAATTTCCCTTCATCGGTAGCCTTTCAACCAGGGTTTTCGTGGCGGTGCTACCGCTGCGGAATCCCTGGTGGAAAAGCAGCTCCTAATACCACCGGCGGTCTTCTGTGGATCGTCGGGTCGGAGATGTTCATCTCCGGCCTGGCATGTCCAACCCCCCTGGTGGTATAAATAGAAATGTGGCGGGTTGGCTGACGGTTGTGAATTCATCTTTAAGGCTTTCATGGATACCATGGGAACTCTGGGTGTTGCTGTGAATTACTCCTCTCCTTATCATCCACGGGGAAATTTGATAGTGGAAAGGAAGAACCATTACTTAAAGCAGTCCTTAATAGCTACAGTATTAGGTTCAGGTCATAGTTGGATCAATCACTTGTATGGAATCCAGAGAGCTTTAAATAATCTGCTGAGAAGATCTTTGTCTCCTACCAACCACCTTTTGAAGAGACTACCAGTTCTCCTTCTCTACGTGAGGTCCCTGGTTTTGCACAAACTGCCTCTGGTTACCTTATCAACATTGATGTTTTTTCTTCTAATTCTTCACACACGTCTTTGCATGGTGTACGTGCTTTTCTTGCCTTGCGAAAAAAGACTTACCTGATTTCTCCTTTGCCCTATACTTTGATTGCTATTTCATAGTTCATTGTTGTTCCTTTTCCTTTGGATTAGGTCTGTTACACCATTACTCTTGATTTTGAATGGACATTACCTTCCAGAACGAATTGCTACTCTGAACTTAAAACTGAAGATTTGTATTTGAGTTCTGCAAATGATGGTGAAATGTTTCATTACCATCATTATGCTTATCATTATTCCAAAACATACATGACAAAGTTTGCGTATTGTTCAAGACACAATCGCTTGGACTCAAGTTCCTACTTTACAAACTTATCCCTTCACCAGCAAACTAAAACATGCTTACACTAATTAAATTATTTTATTCTGATTCATTTCTATCTGAATTAATCCTACAGGGTTATGAATATTGGGAAAATAGTATTGATTTGAAGTCAATTTGGACAACACATAATTGCCCAGTACAGAGTACAGATGCATTATTCAGAGCCTGCATAATACCATGGCACATGATTTTCCTGACCAAAAAAATTCAAAAAACAGCTTGTATGGGTCTGCCTAAAATTAAAGACATGGCTTTACCTAGCATTCCCTCTATTGCACATTTTGAAAATTGGCAACACTTTGCAAACTTTACAGAAGATCAATTAAATTACATGATGCAGAATGGTACATATAAACCTTTCCTTTCAGGTCCAGACAGATGGTTAGTGTGGCCATTCAACACTAACGGTTGTCATGCACATTTCTTAAACTCCACTTTGGGTTTTAAAGCTAGGAGACAATACCCCTAATACTTGCAGTCTCAACATTCAGGGGTACTGACCACTTACAATGAGGTGAAATTGTGTCAACTATGTTTAGAACATTTTACCTTAGCAGCAGTGAAAGACTCACAAGATTTCTGGTTAGGTTCTAGAACTCCACGTCAGAAACACTTCCCATCTATGCCATATATAATGGGATTCAGAAGTTTTACCAGAAAGACGCTGCTGAACGATTGAGACAGATTGATGGGGAAAATTTAAATACATTTTTTGCTATTGTAGACAACGGTTTGACTACTCCTTTAACTCTCATTTATTCTTTGAATCATATTATGTCATCTTCATCCAATACTATACAAAAAGAGATGTCTTTATAACAGCATGGACAGAACTAGTTGAGATCGATTATGCAATTGAGTTGGACATTACAGGTTTTAAAATCAAACCGTGCACCATGAAATACCTGAACACAACAGAGTTGTTTTTGCCCTTTAATATAACATATATTCAGTGGGTTATGGCAAAATGAGATGCAGCTTAGACCCTTCTGAACATTGATCTCTGAGCAAAATTACCGGTTTCAGTAGCCGAAGCACCATCAGCCACATGGCTAATCCATGGCTTTATTTTGATATCAATCTCTACAATTCAGTTGACATCCTGCTTGTAGTACTATCTATTAAGTAGATATGAAGCTATGGGGATAGGTTTGTTCACAAGTCCTGGGTTCTGTCTTTCAATTACAAGAGTGCACATGGGGATACAAAAGTCTTCCATAGTGGAAACAAATTTGAAATTTTGTTTGGCCACTCATTACTTTGTAAAGAGGTCATGCTGCATGGTGAGTGTAATGCCTCTATGGAAAATTTTGTGTGCTATCTGAAACGAGCATCACTCTCCTTGATTCACTCAGTGTTCCGATTGCTCTTGAATGGGAGTTATTTGGTTCTGAATGACCAAGGTTGTTGGCCTTCCATCTCTATTTTTGGTCTGAATTTTGAAAAGCTGAACCGACTGAAAGCCTTTTTGTTTAAGAAGGATGTTGCTATATCATCTGCCAGGGAGACTTTGATCTGCAAGGTCGTTTGCTGAAGTTCAATCATTATTCCATACTAACTTGTCCCAGCATTTTAGTCGACTTGTTCACCAAATATTGAATGCATTTATTATTGTGGGAGTCGTACATGTTTTAAGGCAATTGGATCTGGGTTTGTGAGCATGTTACAGTCTGTAATTGGAGTGACACCATCCTTTCTGCACTCTCTGGATTCCAGAGTTTTTGGAGGTATACTGATTGTACTGTTCCTGGTCATTGCTACTTTGGTTTTGGTTGTTCTGCTCCGCAATGGATGTTCTACCAACACAAGGCCAAATAGTGATGATCTGCTACACATTCTACTGTGTTGTGAACTTATGATACAGTACTTTGGGGGTGTCCCTGCTCCAGGAATTGAACTTTTTACTGGTCTTTGTCGTTTAGACCAGCATGGGTACAATGTGTTCCATCTTGGGAAGCCAAGTCCTGCCTGGTGAAAACATGAGGAGTAGAGGAATCCCCCAGACAGATTTGTGAATTGCTGCATTCCTGAAGGCTGGGTGGGACATGCACTGGAGGATGGGAGAGCAAGGCCCAGGAAGAGAGAGATGGGGCTGATAAAGTAACCTTAAAGAGTAATGCTGAGGGCCCAGATTTACCTTTCTGATGCACATAGCACTGTGGCTGACATCAAGGTGTGAACTTGTTTGAATCTTGTTGTGGTTTAATCAGCTTTGGAATCCTGCCAGTTGTGACAGACATTATTCAGGAGGAAGAAGAATGGGGAAAGATGTCCACTTCAAAGATGTAGAACCCCTACATAAAACTTCAAAGACCCAGACACTAAAATACATTTTGTGTCTAGAAAAAGGACTGTATGTAGGGGAGTCTGAGAACTCAAAGCTTTTTCATCTGCCAAGCATCCAAATGGGCTGTGTGAGGAGGGAAAGCTCTGTAAGTCTGCTGCCTGTGACCAGGACTAGGGGCCCAAGCCTGCTAGTCTAGCTGCAGGGTGAGAGGACATCACCCAGGGAAACCAAAACCACCTGCTCTGGAGCCTCGAGCACCAACACCTACCTGCTCACCAAGACCCCACAAGAGCTGAGGAGAGCGTTGGAGGGAATGAGGTTCAGAAGGGAGCCCCGACATGAGGACTCCCTGTGCTAGGTGTAAAGAATTTGCTCCAGCATAGATCAATGTGCTAGACTGATGTGCTAGACTCCGTATGCAGGAGGTGCTGCTGTGTACTGAGTTATGGGGCGAGGTGGAAGAAACCAGCACCAATTGGGCTGTCGCCCATGCGCAGGATGATTTTGGTGACCCCTATGGCAGGAGGATCGTCATGGATGCCACTATCAGGTCAGTGTGACCGCATTTGTGAGTACCAGGGTAGCGACCCTGTATGTTAGGTGGGGTCGCTGTAGATGCTGAGGCCAAGGATCATCACCCGAGGTCAAGAAAGTGCTGCTGTGACCAGCCAGAATTTTGTGGAATGCACTGAAGGAGGGTTGAGGATCAACGGGACACAGCCGGAGCTCCACTGAAGCAAGGAGTCCACCTGTTTTCCCTGCAGAGGTAAAAGTAACTTACAGTATCATCTGCGGTGCAAACCCGATTGTCGGAAACAGCCTGTAGCGTGGCTCAAGGGAGAGAGCCTGTTGAGTGCTGCCCCATGTGACCACACCCTGCGTCTTTACCAATCTGAAGTAGGACCCCACTGTTGCCCCGTTAAAGAGTTACATCCCACCAGAGCAGGTAAGTCAAGAACTGGGCCTTTGGGGCCCCGGGAGACATACTGCCATTGGTGCTGCAACTCCCTAGACTCCAATGATGGAACTTATGAAAAGAGTTAGAAGAGAGAACACTTGAATACAGCCTAATAGTTTACATTCCCTGGATGGGGTCATCAGTGAATGGGGAATAACATAGAACCGGTTGCACTAGAGGTGGGAGGACAGAGTGCGGCATGACCACTACTAAACACATTTGATTGGACATTGGTGTATTGGTCGTGCTGCTGGCACGTTGAGTTACAGGTCGTGTTTACTGATCTGTATCTGTGCTTCTCCCAAAGGAGCCTAGACTGCTCATCCTATGCTACCCAACAGAGAGTCATATGCAGAAGAGGGTGCTTGGCCCATTTGAGCGGGTTTAATAGTAGGGCAGGCCCAGGACATCAGGAGTAGAAGGCCTCAACCACTACGGTTGTGCCCAGTAACTCCTGCTTCCCAGTAGCCCGCTGAATGAGATTCTGACAGTGCCAAAACCCTTTTCACTTGAACTTTCTTTTCATTTACATTGGAATTTATAGAATTTTGAAAGATAGCACTATTGACCTCTGCTTGATGCAGGCTAGGCCTTTTGGGTCTGAACAGTACGCATTACCTTCATCTCAGATAGCGTTATCTGGTAGGAGAGGAGGTTCAACCTTTCATCAGTTATAGTCAGAACATTGTTGACAAAACTAACATCTGACATAAATATTGTGCCCTAAATATAGTTTATATAAATATCGTCCCATTGGGCAATATATTTGCAAACAATATTTAGGGCAAAATACTTTTGTCAGACAATATTTCGCCTATACTATTTCAGTAAAATACCTCTTTCATCACTCTCCTTATAAAGGAATATTTGGCTCAGGGTGAAATAAAACAATGCAATTTAAAGAAAATACGGCGTTCAACTTTGTTCTCTTGATTAACTCTCCTAGAACTCTAGGATTATTTATTTAGATTTTTCAGTATGCTTTCAAGACCCTTTATCAGAAGTGAATGTGAACACATGCATTCCAAGACATGGTGGAGATCTTGAGCTCAGGTTGTGTCATATGCCTACATTTTTGTTAGGGGGAAATGAAGCTGGGAACTTTAATCTCCTTGTGCATTTCCTGTTTAGTACCTCTGATCTGGATCCATGCTTATGAACTTAGAAATGTAATTGTAATGATATTTATATAGCACTTTCCATCCCTGACAAGGCGTCAAAGTGATTTTCTGTGAGTAGCACACTATTGTCGTACCTAAAAGAATTAGGGGTGTATTAGTGTAGGGAAATATGACTTCATTAGAGTGGTGGAAATGTGAGTCTATTAGTTGGATTGAATTGAATAATATATAGATAGCACAGGGAAGAATCTAGAAAGTGTTCATTGTGAGATGAGGTTTGGGATGAGTAAAAAGAGAGATGGCGGAGGGAAGAGTCTGTAGAAAAGGAATAGCGAGATCATAGTAGTAAAATTAGGTTTGAGATAAGTCAATGGAGACATACATGAAGAAGGAATTTAGAAGGGCTGTTTAGGAGCTCAAAGTAGGAAAATGAGGTTTCGGTGAGCCAGGAGGAGTAGGGGAGGTAAGAGTCTAGAAAGGGTTATTTTGGAGGTCATAGAAGTAGAATAAGATTTTAGATGAGTCAGAGAGTAGAGATAGAGGATAGATTGTTAGACGTATTGGGTTAGACAGAGTAGTGCATTGGAGACAGTGAAAGCTGTTTTTTTATCTTATAAATATGTAGATACCTGACTACATAGAAAGGCTATATATATGTACAAGGAAGATAAGATATTGAGTTTTAAAGTTGTACTGTATAATCACAGACTTGCAGTCCTTGAAGGTAATTTATTTGTGTATTTTTTATAACTCAATGTTTAAAAAATATATATATATATTCTTCCCTAAATGTTATCTTTTCCTCAATATTTTAATAGTGAAGTGCTTGTAGATAAAATAGTTATGATAATATTTACCTACAGTGATAGATAAATACAACAGAGATCCATAAGCATCTAATCAAACAACTTACATAAAAACTACGCAATAACATATAAACATGTTAAGCATTAAAAAATACATATCTATATTTAACCGTAAGTAACATATACATTTGCTAAGCAGACTTAAAAAGTATCTCTGTGTTTTAAACACCATGATTATTAGACTTATTTGTACAAAGAAATACACATATCTAGATACATACATATAATCAAATCATAAATGTTTACATACACAGGGATATGATGTATGTGGTGTCTGAGTATGGTGGCTCTGTAGGAAAAAGCCAACTCTTGAGTAGTCTTCTAAAGATAAGATAGCTATCTGTGGGTCTTATATTTGGGGGTAATGAACTCCATAGTTTGGCAGCTTGAACAGAAAAAGATGTACCACCTGTTGTCTTTTTCTTGTATGGTGGGGTTTTGAGGCGAGATGCCAATCTTGAGCAGAGGTTCCTTTGAACAAAGGTTTTCTCTAACTAATAGTTGAGGTATCACTTTTGGAAGTGACTCCCAACTACCTAATTGAACTATATTTTCATTAAGTCCAATTGCCTATGATAATATTTTATACAGTTAGTGATACTGCCTATACTTGTCTGTGGTACCGGAAGCCTGGAAGGGGTCGATTCTGCATCCAATCCATAAAAAGGGGGACCTCACTCGATCTAAAAAATATAGGTTGACAACAGTATTGGAAGTGGATGGTAAGGCTTTTGAAAAAGTTTTTTAACAAGAGCTTGAAAACTGGATAATGGAAAATAACATCATACCCATGAATCAGACTGGGTTCAGACCCAATTCTTCCACTATAGACAATGGGCTTGCTCTTTCATACTTGGGCGCCAAGGTACAAAAGTCTTCATCCCCTCCACTTTCCACCTGCTTTATAGATTACAGTACGGCTTACGATGCTGTTGAACGTATTACCCTTTGGAAAAAACTAGCTGTTTGGTGGATACCCAAAAAGCTGCAGGCATCCATAACCACTTTATATACAGACATATGGGTGTAAATTAAAATATCTCAAATGCACGCAACAGAGAAAATTTATACCAACAGAGGTTTAAAACAGGGCTACGTCATCTCCCCCACTCTTTTCAATATTTACACCTCTGACCTGGGTGCGGAGCTGCTTAAACGGAACACATTCTCCCCTAAACTGGGTCAGACAACGCTCCCTATAATCCAGCATGTTGATGACCTGGCTCTGTTCCCCAGACCCTGAAAAGGCTGAAAAGAGGTTTGGATATGCTGCACTGTTATAACCTAAAAAACGCTTTGCGGGCAAATGCAGCTAAGATTAAGGCCCTGATCCTTGACCGTCAATTAAAAAAAACATCTGATGGAATGGAATCTTGGCCCTCTAAAGATAGGGATGGAAACTAAATACCATTACCTTGGAATTTGGATATCAAACACCAGTAAAGCTTTACACCAGGCAGCTTCGTTGGCAGAGAAAGCTGGGAGAACTACCTATGCCCTGCCCTAACTCTAGCATCGGCTTAAATCTCTGACCGCAGAGGCAATCAGGAAAGTTATTAAGGCCAAACTACTACCAACAGCCACTTATGGCCATCTTGCATACCAAGGCAGGCTCACCACGCTACTCAAGAACTGCCATATAAAAGCCTACAAGAACATTTTTCAGATTCCAAGACCTGCTAGGCACATAGTGATACATCTGGAATTTGACTTGGTGAGGATGGGGATAGCATGCAAAAAGGATGTAATTAAGGGCCAGATGTAGTAAGGTCCGAATTTGCGATTTGGAAATTGCGAGTCTGTCCGACTCGCAATTTCCGAATCGCAAATTTGGATGCAGAACGGTGTCTCAGACACCGTCTGCGACTCGCTATGGGGTCGCAAAGATCCACCTCATTAACCCCTTCGCTGCCAGGCCTTTTCCCCCTCCTGTGGTGAGCCTTTTTTTGGCTATTTGGGGCAGTTCGCTCTTAGGCCCTCATAACTTTTTGTTCACATAAGCTACCCACGCCAAATGTGCGTCCTTTTGTTCCAACATCCTAGGGATTCTAGAGGTACCCAGACTTTGTGGGTTCCCCAGAAGGAGGCCAAGAAATTAGCCAAAATACAGTGAAAATTTCATTTTTTTTAAAAAAAATGGGAAAAAGGGGCTGCAGAAGAAGGCTTGTGGTTTTTTCCCTGAAAATGGCATCAACAAAGGGTTTGCGGTGCTAAAATCACCAGCTTCCCAGCTTTCAGGAACAGGCAGACTTGAATCAGAAAACCCAATTTTTCAACACAATTTTGGCATTTTACTGGGACATACCCCATTTTTACGATTTTTTGTGCTTTCAGCCTCCTTCCAGTCAGTGACAGAAATGGGCATGAAACCAATGCCTGATCTCAGAAACCACAACATTTCTGAAAAGTAGACAGAATTCTGAATTCAGCAAGGGGTAATTTGTGTAGATCCTACAAGGGTTTCCTACAGAAAATAACAACTGAAAAAGAAAAATATTGAAATTGAGGTAAAAAAACATCAATTTTTCTCTGCGTTTTACTCTGTAACTTTTTCCTGCAATGTCAGATTTTCTAAAGCAATATACCGTTACGTCTGCTGGACTCCTCTGGTTGCGGAGATACATAGGCCTTGTAGGTTCATCAAGAACCCTAGGTACCCAGAGCCAATAAATGAGCTGCACCCTGCAGTGCGTTTTCATTCTATACCAGGTATACAGCAATTCATTTGCTGAAATATAAAAAGTGAAAAATAGCTATCTTTGTATTTCCAAAAAGGGCACAAGATAAGGTGTTGAGGAGCAGTGGTTATTTGCACATCTCTGAATTCCGGGGTGACCATACTAGCATGTGAATTACAGGGCATTTCTCAAACAGATGTCTTTTTTACACACTCTCTTATATTTGGAAGGAAAAAATTTAGAGAAAGACAAGGGGCAATAACACTTGTTTTGCTAATCTATGTTCCCCCAATTCTCCCGATAAAAATGATACCTCACTTGTGTGGGTAGGCCTAGCGCCCGCGACAGGAAACGCCCCAAAAACGCAACATGGACACATCACATTTTTTGAAAGAAAACAGAGGTGTTTTTTTGCAAAGTGCCTACCTGTAGATTTTGGCCTCTAGCTCAGCTGGCACCTAGGGAAACCTATCAAATCTGTGCATTTTTTAAAACTAGAGACCTAGGGGAATCCAAGATGGGGTGACTTGTGGGGCTCTGACCAGGTTCTGTTACCCAGAATCCTTTGCAAACCTCAACATTTGGCTAAAAAAACACATTTTCCTCACATTTCGGTGACAGAAAGTTATGGAATCTGAGAGGAGCCACAAATTTCCTTCCACCCAGCGTTCCCCTAAGTCTCCCGATAAAAATGATACCTCACTTGTGTGGGTAGGCCTAGCGCCCGTAACAGGAAACACCCCAAAACACAACGTGGACACATCACATTTTTTGAAAGAAAACAGAGGTGTTTTTTTGCAAAGTGCCTACCTGTAGATTTTGGCCTCTAGCTCAGCCGGCACCTAGGGAAACCTACCTAACCTGTGCATTTTTTTAAACTAGAGACCTAGGGGAATCCACGATGGGGTGACTTGTGGGGCTCTGACCAGGTTCTGTTACGCAGAATCCTTTGCAAACCTCAAACTTTGGCTAAAAAAACACATTTTCCTCAAATTTTGGAGACAGAAAGTTCAGGAATCAGAGAGGAGCCACAAATTTCCTTCCACCCAGCTTTCCCCCAAGTCTCCCGATAAAAATTATACCTCACTTGTGTGGGTAGGCCTAGCGTCCGCAACAGGAAACGCCCCAAAACGCAACGTGGACACATCACATTTTTTGAAAGAAAACAGAGGTGTTTTTTTGCAAAGTGCCTACCTGTAGATTTTGGCCTCTAGCTCAGCCGGCACCTAGGGAAACCTACCAAACCTGTGCATTTTTGAAAACTAGAGACCTAGGGGAATCCAAGATGGGGTGACTTGTGGGGCTCTGACCAGGTTCTGTTACCCAGAATCCCTTGCAAACCTCAAACTTTGGCTAAAGAAACACATTTTCCTCAAATTTTGGAGACAGAAAGTTCTGGAATCAGAGAGGAGCCACAAATTTCCTTCCACCCAGCGTTCCCCCAAGTCTCCAGATAAAAATGATACCTCACTTGTGTGGGTAGGCCTAGCGTCCGCAACAGGAAATGCCCCAAAAGGCAACGTGGACACATAAATTTGTTTTAAAGAAAACAGAGGTGTTTTTTGCAAAGTGCCTACCTGTAGATTTTGGCCTCTAGCTCAGCCGGTACCTAGGGAAACCTACTAAACCTGTGCATTTTTGAAAACTAGAGACCTAGGGGAATCCAGGATGGGGTGACTTGTGGGGCTCTGACCAGGTTCTGTTACCCAGAATCCTTTGCAAACCTCAAAATTTGGCTAAAGAAAAACATTTTCCTCACATTTTGGTGACAGAAAGTTCTGGAATCAAAGAGGAGCCACACATTTTCTTCCACCCAGCGTTCCCCCAAGTCTTCCGATAAAAATGATACCTCACTTTTGTAGGTAGGCCTAGTGCCCGCAACAGGAAATGCCCCAAAACGCAACGTGGACACATCACATTTTTTGAAAGAAAACAGAGGTGTTTTTTGCAAAGTGCCTACCTGTAGATTTTGGCCTCTAGCTCAGCTGGCACCTAGGGAAACCTACCAAACCTGTGCATTTTTGAAAACTAGAGACCTAGGGGAATCCAAGATGGGGTGACTTGTGGGGCTCTGACCAGGTTCTGTTACCCAGAATCCCTTGCAAACCTCAAACTTTGGCTAAAAAAACACATTTTCCGCAAATTTTGGAGACAGAAAGTTCTGGAATCAGAGAGGAGCCACAAATTTCCTTCCACCCAGCGTTCCCCCAAGTCTCCAGATAAAAATGATACCTCACTTGTGTGGGTAGGCCTAGCGTCCGCAACAGGAAATGCCCCAAAAGGCAACGTGGACACATAAATTTGTTTTAAAGAAAACAGAGGTGTTTTTTGCAAAGTGCCTACCTGTAGATTTTGGCCTCTAGCTCAGCCGGTACCTAGGGAAACCTACTAAACCTGTGCATTTTTGAAAACTAGAGACCTAGGGGAATCCAGGATGGGGTGACTTGTGGGGCTCTGACCAGGTTCTGTTACCCAGAATCCTTTGCAAACCTCAAAATTTGGCTAAAGAAAAACATTTTCCTCACATTTTGGTGACAGAAAGTTCTGGAATCAAAGAGGAGCCACACATTTTCTTCCACCCAGCGTTCCCCCAAGTCTTCCAATAAAAATGATACCTCACTTTTGTAGGTAGGCCTAGTGCCCGCAACAGGAAATGCCCCAAAACGCAACGTGGACACATCACATTTTTTGAAAGAAAACAGAGGTGTTTTTTGCAAAGTGCCTACCTGTAGATTTTGGCCTCTAGCTCAGCTGGCACCTAGGGAAACCTATCAAATCTGTGCATTTTTTAAAACTAGAGACCTAGGGGAATCCAAGATGGGGTGACTTGTGGGGCTCTGACCAGGTTCTGTTACCCAGAATCCTTTGCAAACCTCAACATTTGGCTAAAAAAACACATTTTCCTCACATTTCGGTGACAGAAAGTTATGGAATCTGAGAGGAGCCACAAATTTCCTTCCACCCAGCGTTCCCCCAAGTCTCCCGATAAAAATGATACCTCACTTGTGTGGGTAGGCCTAGCGCCCGTAACAGGAAACACCCCAAAACACAACATGGACACATCACATTTTTTGAAAGAAAACAGAGGTGTTTTTTGCAAAGTGCCTACCTGTAGATTTTGGCCTCTAGCTCAGCCGGCACCTGGGGAAACCTAGCAAACCAGCGCTTTTTTTAAAACTAGAGACCTAGGGGAATCCAAGATGGGGTGACTTGTGGGGCTCTGACCAGGTTCTGTTACCCAGAATCCTTTGCAAACCTCAACATTTGGCTAAAAAAACACGTTTTCCTCACATTTCGGTGACAGAAAGTTATGGAATCTGAGAGGAGCCACAAATTTCCTTCTACCCAGCGTTCCCCCAAGTCTCCCGATAAAAATGATACCTCACTTGTGTGGGTAGGCCTAGCGCTCGTGACAGGAAACGCCCCAAAACACAACGTGGACACATCACATTTTTTGAAAGAAAACAGAGGTGTTTTTTTGCAAAGTGCCTACCTGTAGATTTTGGCCTCTAGCTCAGCCGGCACCTAGGGAAACCTACCAAACCTGTGCATTTTTTTAAACTAGAGACTTAGGGGAATCCAAGATGGGTAGACTTGTGGGGCTCTGACCAGGTTCTGTTACCCAGAATCCTTTGCAAACCTCAAAATTTGGCTAAAAAAAACACGTTTTCCTTACATTTCGGTGACAAAAAGTTCTGGAATCTGAGAGGAGGCACAAATTTCCTTCCACCCAGCGTTCCCCCAAGTCTCCCGATAAAAATGATACCTCACTTGTGTGGGTAGGCCTAGCGCCCGCGACAGGAAATGGCCCAAAACACAACGTGGACACATCACATTTTTTCATAGAAAACAGTGCCTACCTGTGGATTTTGGCCTCTAGCTCAGCCGGCACCTGGGGAAACCTAGCAAACCAGCACATTTTTTAAAACTAGAAACCCAGGGGAATCCAAGATGGGGTGACTTGTGGGGCTCTGACCAAGTTCTGTTACTCAGAATCCTTTGCTAACCTCAAAATTTGGCTAAAAAAACACGTTTTCCTCACATTTCGGTGACAGGAAGTTCTGGAATCTGAGAGGAGCCACAAATTTCCTTCCACCCAGCGTTCCCCCAAGCCTCCCGATAAAAATGATTCCTCACTTGTGTGGGTAGGCCTAGCGCCCGCGACAGGAAATGGCCCAAAACACAACGTGGACACATCACATTTTTTCATAGAAAACAGTGCCTACCTGTGGATTTTGGCCTCTAGCTCACCTGGCCCCCGGGGGGGCAGAAATGGCCTAAATAAATTTGTCCTCCACCCCCCCAACCCCTCCCCCCAAGGGGAGCGACCCTTGCCTACGGGGTCGCTCCCCCTGCGAGACATTGGCGCCAAAAAAAAAATCCCCGGTGCCTAGTGGTTTCTGCCCCCTTGGGGGCAGATTGACCTAAAATCGGCCAATCTGCCCCCAAGGGGGGCAGAAATGGTATAAATACAATTTGCCCCCCAGGGGAGCGACCCTTGCCTAATGGGTCGCTCCCCATCTAAAAAACAAACAAACAAACAAACAAACAAAAAACACAAAAAAACTATTTGCCCTGGCGCCTTGTGGTTTCCGCCCCCCGGGGGCAGATCGGCCTAATAACAATAGGCCGATCTGCTCCGGGGGGTGGCAGAAATGGCTTAAAATAAATGTGCCCCCCCAATCCCCCCTGGGAGCGACCCTTGCCTACGGGGTCGCTCCCCCTGCGTGACATTGGCGCAAAAAAAAAATCCCCGATGCCTAGTGGTTTCTGCCCCCTTGGGGGCAGATTGACCTAAAATCAGCCAATCTGCCTCCAAGGGGGGCAGAAATGGTCTAAATACAATTTGCCCCCCAGGGGAGCGACCCTTGCCTAATGGGTCACTCCCCATCTCTAAAAAAACAAACAAAACAAAAAAAACACAAAATAAAAATTTGCCCTGGCACCTAGAGGTTTCTGCCCCCCCTGGAGGCAGATCGGCCTAATAACAATAGGCCGATCTGCCCCCGGGGGGGCAGAAATGGCCTAAAATAAATTTGCCCCTCCACCCCCCCAACACCTCCCCGGGAGCGACCCTTGCCTACGGGGTAGCTCCCCCTGTGTGACATTGGCGCCCCAAAAAAATCCCCGGTGCCTAGTGGTTTCTGCCCCCTTGGGGGCAGATTGACCTAAAATCGTCCAATCTGCCCCCAAGGGGGGCAGAAATGGTCTATATACAATTTGCCCCCCAGGGGAGCGACCCTTGCCTAATGGGTCGCTCCCCATCTCTAAAAAAACAAACCAACAAAAAAAAAAACACAAAAAAAACCCACAAAAAAAAAAATTGCCCTGGCGCCAGCTCAGCCTAATAACAATAGGCCGATCTGCCCCCGGGGGGGCAGAAATGGCCTAAAATAAATTTACTTCCAGCGCGAAGGAGGAAGCATTGTGATTGTCAGCGCGCGCTCGCGCGCTGACGTCACAGGGGGGGAGGGGGTGGAAGGGGAAGGGCTTCCCCTTCCATCCCTGACTTGGGGGGTGGGGGGAACCCCACAGAGGGAGCGCTAGCGCTCCCTCTGGGCTGGGTGCCCAGGACGTAATGGTTACGTCCTGGGCACAGCAGCACTGTGCCGCAGGACGTAACCATTACGTCCTCGGTACAGAACCGGTTAATATTAATGAGGTGAGTCGCTTTTTGCGACCCCATAGCGAGTCCCTGCACTCACAGGGATGGTGGCCTGCTGAAGTCAGCAGACCTCCATGTCTGTGACTGCTTTTTCAATAAAGCATTTTTTTTTTCTTCATTTTGCAGCCCGTTTTCCTTAAAGGAAAACAAGTTGCAAAATGAAAAAAATTACAAAACCATTTGTTTTTGTTTTTTCAGTGTAGGCAGTGGTCCATTGGACCACTGCCTGCTCTGAAAAAACCTTTATGCCCACATTCACAAAGGGGAAGGGGTCCCACGGGGACCCCTTCCCTTTTGCGAATGAGTTACCACCAGTGTGACACTGGTGGTAACTGCGAATTGCTTTGCAACCTCATTCACGGTCACAAAGCAATTCTACATTGCGATGCGAGTCGCAAATAGGAAGGGAACACCCCTTCCTATTTGCGAGTCGCATTCACAAATTGCGAGTCGGTACCGACTCGCAATTTGTGAATGAGCATCGCGTTAGGCTGTTTGCATGGCGCCAACTGCGATTTTCGCAGTTTGCGCCGTGCAAACGCCTTCCTACATCTGGCCCTAAGTTCTATCACCAAGTTTGCAGGGCTAATACTGCCAGCTTGCGTGGGTCTCTGAAAGTAATCTTCAGAGACAATTCTAGCAACTGGGTCAAGTACTTAAGGAGAGCAGAGGAATCCTTTGATCTGGCTCCAACTTATGTGCAAGACCCCCTTAAAACGATGGCCCTACAAACTAAGAGTTTGAAAGAGCATGGGCTGTGGGCCTCGAGGGAAAGTGACATACCTTGTATTAGGAATATTAGAGGAGCAGATGGTCTTGCCAACCATACCTAAAAGTGGCATTGGGCGCCTGTGCTTTTCGAAGCATATTGCGGATACGGCTCTTAACTCCTCTCGCATGGAAGTACAAATGCCACTGGAAGTCCCCACATGGTTTTCAGCAACAATGTACCTTGTGTAACTATCATACAGGATCAGTTATCCATCTTGTATGTTGTCGTTCGGAACTTGCCTCATAGAGACGCTCATTAGTAAAGCCTCTATTTCTGAAATAGGGGTTGAGAACATGTAAAGAGGCCCTGAAGTGTATGTTTACAGTGATATTCCCCATGGAACTTGCCTGTTTTGGGAAATTTTTGCTAAAGCCAGCAGGGCCCTCCAGGAAGTGAGAGATCAGCATGGGTTAGTGCCTGGGGGGCAGCACCACTCGAAAATGAGCTTCATTAATTAAATGCCCAATATTTACATATCTTTAATTTTATGCTAAGGCCAACTATATCCAGGACTTGTACAGAACACTTTAGCCTCCTTGCTGCATTTAAACTATCTGGTAATGCAGGTAGAACACGTGCATTAATGATGTAGGAGAACTGTAATGAGGTAATGTATGGGGATTACATGTTTGAATTTCGCTTTTCTACCTCTTTTAAGTATTTTTTGTCAATGATAGTAGTGTACTTTTTTCATTATCTTACAAACTGCAAGTGGAGGACTTGTAATGATGGTATGCATTTTTCTGTTTTACATATAGGCGGAAGATGATTTATTACGATGAAATGCACTTTGGCTGCACACTTTTTTATACAATACCTTTTCTGGATTTATTTTGCTTCACTTTTTCATGTAGATGATTTGCAATTAAGGTATGTACTGGGATTATGCATTTCAATCCTGCTCTTTTGCTTCTTTTAAGCATTTTTTACCAATATTGCAACAGGCTAGTTCTTGATAGGAGTGCATTTTTAACATCATCTTATTTATTGTTAGGGGTTGATTTGTAATGATGGTATGCATATTACATTGTTTTATACATAGGTAGAAGATGATTGTGATGAAGGAATGCACCTTGGTTGCTTATTTTATATACAGTATATATATATACATATACCTCTTCTGGTCTTATCCTTGTTTCACTGTTGTGTACTTTTGCAACAATTTTAAGTAATCATGCAATGAAGGTATTACTCAACTTACTGCTTTTTATGAAATGTGGGACAAAAGGGACACCCAGTTTGCTTCAAACCAACTATAAGGTATAAAAGCTGTGTCTGATATGTCCCACCATAAACTAAAACTCTATACTTGGGCCTTCATTTGGATCAGCTTGTCAGGGATGAGGTATGTCTTGCTGAGAAAACTTTTTAAATAGATCTAGAAATTGAGAGAGAGAATGTGTGTGAGAGAAAGAGATCAACGGAAAGAGAGAGAGATCCGTTGTCTTTTAAGTACACGGTCCAGTCTTAATGAATTGTAGTTGAAAGAGATAGGTGAACTTCCAATATTCTTCACTTCAAGAGATACACGGCCAGAGTCACCAATAGTATATGGCAGGGAAGAACTAAATTATGAAGTGGCGTAATGTGTCTAGAAAATACAATTTATGTGGCATAACACAGAACATTCTCTGGCAGTAATGTTTGGCTATTTGGTCATTTGAACACACATTACTACAGTCTGCACAAAGGTGTTACCTGTATAGTACATGTTTACTATCCAAATACAGCATGCAGCAATTACCTTTTGTAAATGATCTGCCACTGTACTAATATTGCTCTTGTTTTAGTAACTGCGGACCCTTTTCAGACTGAAACAATTTAACCCCTTAACACCCACATAACTTTGTACCCTTAACCACCCCTGAACCTTTAAAACCCCTAACATCACTTACTTCCCTTTAAAGCAGACTTAACTAAATGGTGAAGTATCACATTGTAAAGAAAATGACATGCTTAGTACTTACTTGGTTTGTAAATGTAACATGTGGTAATCCCCACATTGTAAAGATTGTATACTGGTTCTGGGGAAACAAGTCTTGGTTTGTCTGATAGTTAAGTATTGTATGTTATGAAAAAATGGATTTTGTGTCTGGTGGCTCAGTGGATTAATGCATTAATCTCCAGAATCCATGTTAAAGTAGCTGGTCACATAGATGATTACATGTTTGATTCGAAGGAGGCCCCTTCAGCCTTTCCAGATTAATAAAATAAGTACCATTTACTTGGGTAACAGCTAGAATCCATTATAAATAAAATCACCATGAGATCCCTATAGTGATGAATGTGTACTATCCAAACATACCATTCATGTTATTTAGACTATTCTTTTGCAATATATGAGTTTCAGTTTGACCACACTCTAAAGATGGACTTAATTATAGATGGGTGATAACACAGAAAGCTCTGATTTGTGGAAGTAGTATTAACTCCAGAGAAAAGCCACAAGTGGAGTTTTGTCCACCACCCTATCTCTATATGGAGTAGGTTCTCATGATGCTTTTCCTCCAAATTTATCAGTCACTTAAAAAATCCTGTGACTTTGTGCTGCTACTCAACTCTAAATTAGCCATATATTTTTTGTTGTTATAAATGTTTCTTTTGCACTCTCATAGTTCTCTTTCTTGCCATGTGGACTAGAACTTTGTAATGGGATATAGGAATTAATCTTTTTTTTTTTACTAATGGCAGACGTAATCCAGGTTTTGAGATAGGTGTCAAGCAAAAACCTGCTGAGGTATGTGTAGGTGAAACAAGTGACTTGGGTGATGTTGTTCCTGCCTACCACCGCAATTTCTTCACTACCATTCTAAACTTCTGTTAGCAGGAGAATGCCAGACACAGCAATTTCCTTGCCTGATTATGTGCTCCCCCATGTCACTCAAAGCTATACTGCAGTTAATGTGCATGTACAACCAGGAGTCTGCTAGTTGCAGTTTCTCCCTCTACTATTAAACACATGCCATTCCATAAAAGTGACTCCTATTCACACTGCCTACAGTGGCTGCCTCAAACTAGCTGCATTTAACTTATGCCCCAGACTCCAATTTTATTTTCCTCAAGATTTGTGTCATGGGCAACTGTCCAATTCTCCTATTCGAACAGGATACCTCTGCTGCCTGGTCTGTTGTATGAAACCAGTGCATTGCATGTCATTTGTTTGTCACAATCAAGGTTACACCATGATCCTCTATGAAGAGTAAAGAAAGGCAATGCTATTGATTTCTGAAATTCCTTTGAATATTTTCCTGTTCAAACCCAAGTGATGATTGCCAGATTCATCAAGCTCATCCAGGTAGCAGTTGTCAGGAATAGAAAGGAATATCATGGGGCTGCAATACCTTTGCAAAGATATCCAGGGTTCAAACCTTTTTTTAAGGTCAGAAGTGGATAGGCAGGAAGAATAAGGAAGAAGGAGACTCAGAACTGAACTGTATGTGCTTACCTTCTGGGTCAGAGGTGGGACTTATGTGACCCGTGTGAGAGAACTGCACAAACAAAACTCACTCTGCACATTTTTATTACTTTCACTGTTTTATTAGGATCACCCCTTCAGACAAATATATCCTTGTGTCTAGATTAACATGTTTAAAGAAATATACAATGCAATACATTTCTATTGATGTTACATTGTTTGTACTCTTAGAATTATTTTAGTCATTAGATCACCGCGGAAGTCTAGGTTACTTCCCCCTTGGATTGACTATTAATCTATTTACATAAAGCATGTCCCAACAGCATATGTCTGGGCTGGAGTGACAGCTGGCTTCCTGCATTCCCAGTACACAGCCTCACACAAAGGAAGGGTAGGTGTGACTACGTGGCCATCTGCATGATGATGGGTGATCTTGGGCAGAATGGGAGTGAGGGGCTGCCACTTACAATAGGTAGTGTCCTGCTCCCTCACAAAGGGCTGCTTAACCCCCTATAGTGAATCTGGAGCCAGGGCAGTAAGGATGGACCTCTGTGCACTTCAAAGACCACTTTGAAGTCACCCTACACTACAAAGGCACTCCTGGATATAAGAACTGGTCATCTGACCCTACCAACTCAGTACACTCCTATACCTGTGGATACTCTGCCAGGAAGAAGGACAGCTGTGCTGCTACAAGGACTGCTACTTTGCTGGTCTGCTGCTCTAGAAGAGCTGCTTTTCTGCTGTGCGGGCCTGCCTGCTGCCCTCTCTGCCTGAGTGAGAAGGGCTGGACTTACACCACTTGAACCTAGAGTGACTCCAAGGGTTTGTTTGCATGCCTCCGGTTCTGAAGTCTCGGGGACATCAAAGACTTCCAGCAATTCTACAATAACACCTGAGCACTGCTAACTGTGAGTCCTCCCTGCCAAGTGGTGCCAATCCAGTTCTGGGCCATTGGAAGTGGGTTTACTCAAGGACTTTGCATTGCTAGCTGTGCAGCTTGACAATGATGCATCGCCTTCAATGCCAATGTACCACAGCAGATGCATCTCTGACTGCACGGACCGGAACCGTCCTTTCACCTGCATCCAAAGGGATCAATACCAATGCATCGCTCCCTCTGCTCCTCGCATCGGGTCTTCGACGTTGATGCATCCTCTAACCAAAGGTACTGTATCCAACCCGTACTCGATTGTGGTCGAATTCACTTTTCAGATTTGACACAGTCTAACACAACATGTAGCCCCAGTCAGCACTTTAAGTTTCTAAGCACTATATTTGCAGATATCCTTTCAAAATTCAAATCTTGACTTCTACTATTGGAGTTTTCTCATTTTTTTCTTGTTTTACTTACAACATTATACCCTATTTTTCTAAATTGTTGTGGAGTATTTTTGCTGTGTTTTCACTGTGTTACTGTTTTAAATATTGCACAAATGCTTTACATATTGCCTCATAAGTGAAGCCTGCATGTTCTGGGCCAAACTACCAGAGGGTGCACAGGTTAATTTATTGGGTGCACCTGACTTGCCTTGACTATGATGGTGATCCCTATTTGGACAGGGTGCATACCGCTGCTAACTAGAGGCACAATTTCGAACACATGAGGTTTGTGTTCACTAGTGATTTAAAAAAACAATCATCGCAAAAGTGAATTTGTACAATTGCCAGGTTGGTAATGGAAAGAAAACATTACTGATGCAGAATTGAATATCGTGATTCAAAATGGTACTTATATTCCGATTGTACTTAATCCAGATGGTGTAGCCCGATGGCCAATAGATACCAACTGATGGATGAATGTATGTATGAACAGGCTCCTTTCTAGAACTGCTGGTTCCGTAGCAAGCAGACCAGATCTCCATTATAGTATATCTTCACCATAACAGTAACCGCATTTATGGCCTCATTTACAAGGCCCATGGCACAGGCCGGCACTTGCTGCACCCCTGGGAAAGGTCAGAAATGAGACGTATCTACAAGACAAAGCACATTTCTGCCCTCTCCCCCTGTGCTGGTGCACAAGTTGCTGCCTAGTGCCAATGCAGGCACCCTTACACCATGGTGCAAGGGTGTCTGCACTGTGGGGTTGATTGTTTTTGTGCAGTAAGGGACATCTTCCAGAACAAAAACAATCACGAGAGGAAACAAAACATGGAGAAATAAAGATGTTTCTCCCTGTTGCATCACTCTTACGCCACCCCTGAGGTGGCATAGGAATCTGACACATTCCCAGACTTGTAAATCTGGGAATGCATCAGATTCCTTCAAGCTCCATGGATGTTGTGTGGAAACACCTCAAGCAACACCCATGAAACGCCCCTTTCACGAGGTGTTATGCTAGAAAGGGGTCCATATTTACAAGGCCATAAAAAGGCACGCAAGGAGGCTTTGCATGGCCTTGTAAATATGGGCTGGCAGACTGCACCATCAGACTGTAAAAAAAAATTACACTCCAGTGGTGCAGCGTGCTGCTAGGGCATCGTAAATGAGACCCATAGTGAGGGTAAACAGTGCAGCAATGGCAGGCACATTCCTGTTTAACTGCTGTGAAAGATCATCTGTAAAAATGAAAGAAGATATGGATTTTAATAGTTTGTTTCCTGGGAACATCATCTGGTAGAAAATAAGTGAATTGTATTCAATATATATATATATATATATATATATATATATATATATATATATTACATACATATATCATATTAAAAAAGAGCAGGCATAGTCAGAAAGCGAAGCTGCCCAAAAAAATAGGGAAACTGAGAAATAAATAATGCAGACCACATTTAAAGTTATGGATATGGATAATGGTTTCCAGGCCCTCTCAAAATGTGTCTAGATATTTTTCACCATTATCACATCAGTCCTTAATCTTCTCAAGGAAGATACAAGTCTTTTGCAAAAATGGCAGGCTCAGATGCAAGCAAAATCACAGCTAAATTGTGCATTACAAACTTTAAAACTGGTAAAGTTGCTTCCATGGCAGCTCAATAATTAAAGTGACATGTTTGACCCTTACAATTTGACTTCAAAACAGATGTCAGTGGCTAAAAAAGAGGGGTTGTAAAACTTTTAAAATATTGAATACATAGCACCCTATGCTCCGCGGCAGAAGCTCAAATGTCATGTGGCTCTTATACGGAGTAATCTCCGTGCCAATTCCTGCCTTTCATTTCCATAACTGCCAAAAAACACATCTTTAGGTTAGGTATGAAAAAATACTTATTGCCTTTCTTTTTATATGAATGGAATTTCCCATTTAAATTCAATTGTTGGACAAAAGGCAAGCCAGCATTTATACAGATATCTGCACCTACCAACCCTCTAAGACACTCACTCATCTGTGATTCCTTCACTCTGCACAGAGCTTGTAACGCTTTGATGCCAGGTTTTGCTTGCACATTGCTAGCAAATCAAATCCTATTCATTCCTTTTCATCGCACGCTCCTCAGAAATGGGTCCTATCTATTAAGGACAAAAAATATTTGTTACATGATTGCCTTTGGGTTCACATACCTGTTAAATGTTTAAAAAACAATAAATGCTGTAATATTACAGTGTATCCTCCTTCTAGGAAGTTGTTTGAAATTGTTTCATGGCCAAAAATATACATGATAAATATTTGCTTTAATCAGTTAAATAAGCTTGTTGTGATGCTAATGCAGAGACAGGTGACACCTTGCCTTGCAAGAAGCCTGTTCTTCATCTGAAAATAAACGATTAATGCAGACACTTTTTTTCCAACCCAGTTTTCTGACATGTTGCATACTATTTTTCTCTCATCAAATACAACAGGCATATCCTGCAGTTTTCAAAAATATTGGATCTGGCTTAGTGGCTGATCTTAAGGCTGTATTCGAACAAATTCCTTTAATCTTAGGTCATTATTTTCTAACCTGCTTGGTTCATTTTCAACTACCCTACTGATAATTGGTGAGTATTCCTGTAACAGGGTTGCGAGAACCCTTAGATACACTACAGAAGCGGGCCGATATTGCCGTACCCTGAGGGCATTATAAATGGAAAAGAGGGCCGGGCTCTAGAGGCGAACCCGGATATCCGGGAAGAAAGCGAGACGGCAGAGGTGATAGAGGGAGAAGACGAGGGAGAGGACGAATGAAAAATGAAGACGCCAAGGAGAGCGGCCGACACAGGAGGAGACGGGCGTGTCAGCGAGGAATCGACCGAGCCCAGCGACGATACAAACAACAGAAGAGAAAACCCAACGAACGCGGGAGAAGGCGAAAGAACCAGCCACGTCCCTGGAGGGACGTGGCTCATGCAGGTACGTGCCTGCATACAAACCCTAAGGTATACTGGTGGAGGTGGATGAGAGGGGAGGAGGGACTGAGGGAAAAGAACGAACAGGAGTAAATTAGATGCTTACCTGTAGCTCTCGGCTCTACCTTGCCACTAATCCTAATTGAAAAAAAAAACTCCTCTCTGAATATTATTTGCATTTTTCCTTACACACTGGGGTTTTTCTTTAGTTCTTCCTCTTCAACCCTTTTTCCCCCACACCTTAAATAAATAACCAGTAAAAGAGGAAATAGAGTCCACTTACCTCATCCTTTCCAGGTTCTGTTTTGTCCTTCTTGCCCTGACAATGGTGGAGAAAATTCAAGGAAACCGATACCTGAGGAGAAGAGACACGGAAGATATTAAAGCCAAGAAATAAAAAAAAAACAAGAAAAACAAGAAGACAAAAGAGAGAAGAATAAGGAGCGAAACAAACAAAAATCACTTACCTTTGCCCACCTGGTTGTGAATAAACAAACTTCCATATATTATTATGTTTTGGTTATTTCCATTTTTATCTTATTACTTTAAATAAATAACCAAGAAGAACCCACCACATTGGAGTCAGAAGTGGGATTTTGGTGGGAATACAGAAGCCTCTCAACAAAAATGGAAGATAAACCCACCCTAGAAGATATGATCCAACAGCTGGCAGAAGGTCAACGACATCTACAATTGGTTTGGGAGGAACAACAGAGAGAGGCCCGGAATGATCGGGAGACGCTACAAAACGCCCTAAAGAGTCAAGCCACCATAATAGTTAATAACCAGTTGATACATGAGACTGCACTTCAAACACTAACCAACACCATTGCTGCTAGTCGCGTTCATCCCAACGTCCCAAGCTCAGTATTATAGAAGTTCCAAGAAAAAGAGGATCTGAACAAATTTTTTACTAATTTTGAATGAGTAGCCGCTTCAGTCAACTGGCCAGAGGACAGGTGGGGACAATATATAGCTCAATTACTGACTGGAAGCTTACAGGCTGCATATCAGGCTGTGAACCCTGGAGGTACAACACCTCACCCAGAGATAAAGAAAGCAATTTTAGAACAAGTAGGATTCGATACAGAATACTACTGTATCAAGTTCCAAAAAGCAAAATGGAGTCCAATGGAAATTCCTTGTGATCTATATTATAGAATACAGGACTTAGGGCTGAAGTGGTTGAGCCCCACATGTACGGACAGAGATGAGGTAATATGAATTATTCTACTTGAACAATTTTTAGAGGCCCTACCCCCACAAACCTGTAATTGGATCAAGCAGCATCCGAATGTGGACACAACAACTGCAATAGAACTTGCTTGTGCTTTTCATCGGGCTCCCAAATTCAAACTAGGAACCCAAAAAGGACAATCTGAGGGAAGTCGCACATCCAGTCCCCCATTTCGTACAAGACCGATAAAGAGTCCTGAGGAAGTTCCCATGTCTAGAATACCGGATAAGGATCCAAATCAACTGCCACAGTGTTATAACTGTGCTGAATGGGGACACATAACCAGGAACTATCCCCACAAAATAAACAAACCTAAGCCAATGGAAATTGGAGTCACCAGGAGTAGAGTTTTCTACACGGGCAAAGACGTCTCTCGCTACATCAAGGAAATGTTAGTAAATGGGAAACCCACCAGAGTATTAGTTGATTCAGGATGTAGTTAGTGAGTGATTCGTGCAGATTTAGTCCCCAGGGAAATAACATAAAATAATGAATGTGTCTTCATATGCTGTATTCATGGAGAGATGAGACAATACCCCCTGGCAGAAATCTCAAAATTGAGTGGAGAGGACAACAAGAAACACTTACAATGGGTATAATCCAACATTTAGTCGAAGAGGTTATTATAGGCACAGACTACGAACATTTTTCTGATCTTATAGACGGTGTACATGACAGACAAAAGCTATACTTATGGTTGGACGAAGCTCCTTTTTCCCAAACTCATATCACCCCGGATAAAGAAAAACAACATTTAGTCGAAGAGGTTATTATAGGCACAGACTACAAACATTTTTCTGATCTTATAGACAGTGTACATGACAGACAAAAGCTAGACTTCTGGTTGGATGAAGCTCCTTCTTCCTAAACTCATATCACCCCGGATAAAGAAAAACCAAACTAAGTAGAGGTGAAAAAGGAGAATGAAAAAGATACTTCCAAATGGGTAACTTATCTATAAATACCACAGACAAATCAGTTTTTGCGACATTACCCCCTTTTCGGATTAGCCAAAGAGAAGACCCTACGCTACAACATGCCAGAGGAACCGCAGTAACAGAAAAGACCGGACAGATAGGTCCATATTTCTTCGTTCAAAAGGGTCTTTTATATAGAGTGACCCAACAGAACAACCAAGAAAAAACGCAGCTGATAGTTCCACAACCATTCGGCATCCAGACCCTGCATTTAGCACACAGCCAAATGGGATATGGCCATTTTGGACGAGAAAAGACAGAGGAATACCTGTTACCGTGGTTTTATTGGCCAGGGGTATTCTCAGAAATTTGTCGGTTTTGTCAGCAATGCCCGAAATGTCAACTTATTAATCCCGGACCACAAAGAAGGGCTCCCCTTTTCCCTTTACCCGTTATTGACATTCCCTTTTCTCCTGTCGGTATGGATTTGGTAGGTCCCTTGACTCCCTCCTCAAGGGGATACATGTATATTCTCATTTTGGTGGACTATGCGACCCGATATCCTGAAGCCATCCCTCTCGTTAGTTTGACCACCCAAAGTATGGCACATGCATGATAGGGTTCTTCTCCCGGGTTGGATTTCCCAGGGTATTACTCACAGATTAGGGAACTCCATTCATGTCCCTATTGATGACACAAATATGTCAGATACTAGGCGTTAAACAAATCTGCACATCCGTCTACCACCCCCAAACAGACGGGTTGTAGGAAAGATACAATCATACCCCTAAAACCTTATTAAGAAAAACCATATCGGACTCCGGTAGAGACTGGGACAAAAAGTTACTCCTGGTACTCTACACTATACGAACCCATGTTCAAGCATCAACTGGTCATAGTCCATTTGAGTTGGTATTTGGAAGAAAACCTAGCACCCTACTAGATATGGCGGCAGAGAGATGGGAGAAGAACAATACTGAAGAGAAAGATATCCTTGAATACACAATTAAAGTGCCAGTCCATTCAGTTTGGGAAGATGTGAGAATATATTTAGAGGGAGCCCAAGAGAAACAAAAAAAATACTATAATAGAAACACTACTCTCAGACAATTCAAAACAGGAGACAAAGTATTAATATTACTACCCAGCTCAGAGAATAAATGACTAGCCAAATGGCAGGGACCCTATAAAATATTAGAAAAAGTGAGTCCCATTACGTACAGAATAGAAATATCCGAAAGCCCCAGAAAGACACAGATTTACCACATTAACTTACTAAAGAAATGGGAAGAAACTGATAGCTCCCCTTTATCAACAAATATTGGATTCCTTGTAAACAAAACAAAACCCCTAGAAATTAATTTGTGTCCCCAATCTAAAGAACCCAGTTACTGTCTTCCCTCGATTAATTCTACTCTTTCCTACCAACAACAAAATCAACTGAGGGAGATATTAACCAAATATCAGAATTTTTTTTCTTTGATTCCTGGGAAAACCTTGTTAGTACAACACGCTATAAAAACTCAGGGAGGAAAGATCATTCGTCTTCGACCCTATAGAATCCCTGAAGCACGTCAGAAGGTAGTAGAGCAAGAAGTACAATCCATGCAACAATTGGGTATCATAGAACCCTCTATAAGTCCTTGGTGTTCCCCAGTTGTTCTAGTTCCAAAACCCAATGGCTCTGTAAGATTCTGTATTGATTTTTGACAATTGAATAATACTTCTAAATTCGATACATATCCAATACCCCGGGTAGATGAGTTGCTTGAACAACTAGGCAAAGCACAATACATATCCACCCTGGATCTCACGAAAGGCTACTGGCAGATTCCTTTGAACCCCCGAGATAAAGAGAAAACAGTCTTCGTTACCCCATCTGGGCTATATTAATATATAGTCCTACCTTTTGGTTTACATGGGGCTCCTGCTACATTTCAAAGATTAATGGACAAACTCTTGCGTGCTCACATAGGATATGCTTCTGCATATCTTAACGACACTGTGATATACAGTGAAACCTGGGAAGACCATTTACAACATCTAGCTGAGGTGTTCCAATTACTACTAGAGGCAGGGTTAACCGCTAATCCTGAGAAATGCAACCTGGCACATGATGCTATTGCATATCTAGGATGCCATATAGGGAAAAGACAAATATGACCCCAATCAAACAAAGTTGAGGCTATCCTCAATGTACCCCCACCTACCACAAAAAAAGAAGTAAGGTCCTTTTTAGGAATGGTGGGCTATTACTGTCGATTTATCCCAAACTATTCAACTATCGCAGCCCCTTTAACTGATCTATTAAAAAAAGAACGACCCTCCAAGATCAAGGAATTAAATTTACACCAACTCCGTAGCTATGAGACACTTAAAAAAAGTTTGACTACGGAACCAGTATTACATTGTCCCAACTTCAAAAGAATGTTTTATTTACAAACAGACGCCTCTGTTAGCAGGAAACTATTACCAGGAGAACAACGGTACACCGTAATAGAGAGAGAATGTCTAGCGATTAAGTGGGCGATAGAAACCTTTCAATATTATTTACTAGGCCACCCTTTTGTCTTATATAGTGATCATGCTCCCCTCACTTGGTTAGCACAAACTAAAGATACGAATCCGAGAATACTAAGATGGTTTATGGAGCTCCAACCATTTATGTTCCAGATCCAACACCTCCCGGGTAGTCAGTTGTCAACTGCAGACTACTTATTCTGATATCCTGTGGAACAAGGCCTCAATCAGCCCTTCTCAAGGGGGAGTGTATGTAACAGGGTTGCGAGAACCCTTCGATACACTACAGAAGCAGGGCCGATATTGCCATACCCCGGGGGCACTATAAATGGAAAAGAGGGCCGGGCTCTGGAGGCGAACTCAGATATACGGGAAGCAAGCACGGCAGCAGAGAAGATAGAGGGACAAGATGAGGGAGAGGACGAACGAAAAACAAAGACGCCAAGGAGAGTGGCCGACACAGGAGGAGACGGGTGTGTCAGCGAGGAATTGACCGAGCCCAGCGGTGCACCGAGCAACAGAAGAGAAAACCTGACGAACGCGGGAGAAGGCAAAATAACTCATGTAGGTACGTGCCTGCATACAAAACCCTAAGGGATATTGGTGGAGGTGGGGGAGAGGGGAGGAGGGACTGAGGGAAAAGAACGAACAGGAGAAAATTTGATGTTTACCTGTTGCTCTGGGCTCCACCTTGCCACTGATCCTAATTGAAAAAAAAAACTCCTCTCTGAATATTATTTTCATTTTTCCTCACACACAGGGGTTTTTCTTTAGTTCTTCATCTTTAACCCTTTTTACCCCACCCCTTAAAGAAATAACCAATAAAAGAAGAAATAGAGTCCACTTACCTTTTCTTTTCTCGGTTCTGTTTTGTCCTTCTTCCCCTGACGACGGTGGAGAAAATTCAAGGAAACTGATACCTAAGGAGAAGAGACAGGGAAGATATGAAAGCCAAGATATAAAAAAACGAACAAGAAAAACAAGAAGACAAAAGAGAGAAGAATAAGGAGCAAAACGAACAAAAATCACTTTCCTTTGCCCACCTGGTTGTGAATAAACAAACTTCCATATATTATTATGTTTTGGTTATTTCCATTTTTATCTTATTACTTTGACCCCTTGCAAGCCATGGACGTAATGGTTACGTCCATGGCTGCGCCTGTGAGGCACCATGGACGTAACCATTACGTCCATTTACCGGCCCTCGGGGGAAGCGCTAGCGCTCCCCCCGAAGGCCGCCCCACCCCCAAGGTCAGGGCTGGAAGGGGAATCACTTCCCCTTTCACCCGACCCCCTGACACCCCTGAACCCTCCAGTGACGTCTGATGACGTCAGCACGCAAAAGCATGCTGACCTCATCAGAGGTCACCTCCCATCACTCTGGAAGCATGCTTCCAGAGCGATTGTGGAAGAGAAATGCTAAGCATTTCTCTTCCGCTCTGGAGGAGGGGGCCAGCAGAGGCATGAAAGGAAAGGAAAGGCCTTTCCTTTCCTTTCATGTCTCTGCAAGCATTTCTGCTGCCCGATCACACCAGACACCAGGGATTTTTTTAAATGAACATAACGGGAGCGGCCCCTTTGGGCAAGAGCCGCTCCCCAGGGGGGCAAATCATTTTTAGGCCATTTCTGCCCCCAGATGCCTTTTTTTTCCTTTTATGTGTAGGGAGCGACCCCTTCGGCAAGGGTGGCTCCCTGGGGGGGCCAAATTGTTTTTAGGCCAATTCTGCCCCCGGGGGGGGGGCAGAAACCACTAGACAACAGGGATATATATATATATTTTTATTTACTTTATGTTTTTATGTATGGGGCGCAAAGCCCTAGGCAAGGATCGCTCCCCTGGGGGGACAAATTGTAGTAAGGCCATTTCTGCCCCCTTGGGGGCAGATCAGCATATTTTTGTTAGGCCAATCTGCCCCCAAGGGGTGCAGAAATCACTAGACATCAGGGATTGGTGTGTGTGTATGTGTGTGTTTTGTTAGAAGGGGCTGCCCCTTGGACAGGGGTCGCTCCCCATGGGGGCACATTACTGTTGGCCGCCTATTTCTGGAAGGCTCATCTTCCCCCAAGTGGGGCACAAAGCCCACCAGAGACCAGGGAAGATTTTGTTTTCAAAATAAGAGGGTGAGGTATGGCCATACTCCCACCCCAAATAAATGGGGCCAACGTTGTTCTGCCCACCAGTGGGCAGATAGGGCAATTACCCCTGATCCACACCCCGGGGGCATAATTCTACTAGATGGCATGACATTTAAAAAAAAAAAAAACATAGTGGGGTGGTGGCTACCAACCAGTATGGGCCTGGTTATGCCCCCACCCCAACTGAAGGGGGTAACAGTCTTTCAGCTCTCCCCCCGCACACTAAAACATCTTATCCCACGGCAAGCAAGTAGACATTTGATTATTTTGGGTTTTGGTTTTACATTTGGGCCATGAGAGCTTGGTAACTCTCAAAATCGTTCCACTTGGAATGGTGAGGGCTGCACTTTTTTTTAATGTGGGGCGCTGCCATGTAGAAATATCCACAACACCCAGACACATCTGAAAACTAAATATCTGGTTGATTCCAGGGTGGTGTGCTTCACATGCACCCCACACCATTTTCTTACCCACAATGCCCTGCAAACCTCCAACTTTGCTGGAAATCACAAATTTTTCCCACATTTGTGTGATGGAACCTTCCGGAATCTGCAGGAATCCACAAAATTCCTACCACCCAACATTGTCCCATCTATACCGATAAAAATTCTGCTGCACTTGTCAGCCTAAACATTTTTTTTTCAAACTGCCCTTTTGGACCCGCTTTGGTTCCCCGTCAATTTGGACATGTTTTTGGCTCTTCCCTGTCACAGGCCCTTGGCCCACCTACACAAGTGAGGTATCATTTTTACTGGGGGACTGAGGGGAACGTTGGGTGGTAAGAAATTCGTCCCGGTGCGGTGATCCCACACAGAAATGTGGGGAAAAAGTGATTTTTGTTAGCTAAATTTGAGGTTTGCTGAGGATTCTTGGTAAGAAATTATTGGGGGATCCACGCAAGTCACACCTCCCTGGACTCCCTAGGGTGTCTAGTTTTCAGAAATGTTTGGGTTTGGTAGATTTCCCTAGATGGCTGCTGAGCCCAGAACCTAAAACCCAGGTGCCCCCGCAAAAAACAGGTAGTTTTGTATTTGATAATTTTGATGTGTCCAGATAGTGTTTTGGGGCATTTCCTGCCGCGGGCACTAGGCCTACCCACACAAGTGAGGTATCATTTTTATCGTGAGATTTGTGGGAATGCGGAGTGGGAGGAAATTTGTGGCTCCTCTCAAATTCCAGAACTTTCTGTCACCGAAAATGTTGAGGTTTGCAAAGGATTCTGGGTAACAAAACCTGGTGAGAGCCCCACAAGTCACCCCATCTTGGATTCCCCTAGGTGTCTAGTTTTATAAATTGTGCAGGTTTGCTAGGTTTCCCTAGGTGCCAGCTGAGCTAGAGGCCAAAATCTACAGCTAGGCACTTGGCAAAAAAACACAACGGATTTCGATGTAAAAATGTGATGTGTCCATGTTGCGTTTCCTGTCGTGAGCATCAGGCCTACCCATGCAAGTGAGGTACCATTTTTATCGGGAGACTTGGGGGAATACAGAATAGCAAAACAAGTGTTATTGCCCCTTGTCTTTTTCTTCATTTTTTCCTTCCAAATGTAAGACAGTGTGTAAAAAAGATGTGTAATTGAGAAATGCCCAGTAATTCACATGCTAGTATGGGCACCCCGGAATTCAGAGATGTGCAAATAACCACTGCTTCTCAACACCTTATTCTGTGCCCATTTTGGAAATCCAAAGGTTTTCTTGATACCTATTTTTCACTCTTTCTGTTTCAGCAAATGAATTGCTGTATACACGGTATAGAATGAAAACCCATTGCAAGGTGCAGCTCATTTATTGGCTCAGGGTACCTAGGGTTCTTGATGAACAGACAAGCCCTATATATCCCCGAAACCTGAAGAGTCCAGCAGACGTAACGGTATATTGCTTTAAAAAATCTGACATCGCAGGAAAAAGTTACAGAGTAAAACATTGAGAAAAATTGTTTTTTTCACCTCAATTTCAATAGATTTTTATTTCAGCTGTTATTTTCTGTAGGAAACCCTTGTAGGATCTACACAAATGACCTCTTGCTGAATTCAGAATTTTCAGAAATGTTTAGCTTTCTGGGATCCAGCATTGGTTTCACACCCATTTCTGTCACTAAGTGGAAGGAGGCTGAAAGCACAAAAAATAGTAAAAAAGGGGTATGTCCCAGTAAAATGCCAAAATTGTGTTGAAAAATTGGGTTTTCTGATTCAAGCCTGCCTGTTCCTGAAAGCTGGGAAGATGGTGATTTTAGTACCGTAAACCCTTTGTTGATGCTATTTTCAGGAGAAAAACCACAAGCCTTCTTCTGCAGCCCTTGTTTTCCCATTTTTATGAAAAAAATGAAAATTGTGCTGTATTTTGGCTAATTTCTTGGTCTCCTTCAGGGGAACCCACAAAGTCTGGATACCTTTAGAATCCCTAGGATGTTGGAAAAAAAGGACGCAAAGTTGGTGTGGGTAGCTTATGCGGACAAAAAGTTATGAGGGCCTAAGAGCGAACTGCCCCAAATAGCCCAAAAAAAGGCTTGGCATCTGAGGGGGAAAAGGCCTGGCAGCGAAGGGGTTAAATAAATAACCAAGAAGAACTCACTACAATTCCCCTACTTGAGTTACATATACCAGTCAATCAATCAAAAAGTTAATACATAACATTATTATAATGCTGACTGTGTTCATACTATTATCTTCTGCAATCTGATAATCAAGCCTATGTGAAAATATTTGCCATGTTTACTTTGAAAAATGACTGCCTCTTTCTACATTCACTTGTTGGTGACTTCTAATCATTTCTAGAAAGTTGACAACCATGTGCCATGTTTACTGTTGTTATTTCAAATGCTATTGCATAAAATGAAAATAATGGAAAGAGCACCAAGTCACTTTCTGGTAATTGTTTGTGATCAGTTTCTAACAACAATGAGATTTTGCTATAAAGGTCAAACAGAGAGAGTGAAAAGTAGAGTGGAATTGATTTCACTCTAGGTGATACTGGGACAAGCCATATAAAGGCATATATCCAGACCCTATTGAAAGCCGACAGGAGGCATTTAGCATGTTGTGGCTCTGTTTATTTGTCTTTATTGTGGTTGCAATTCACGTAGTGTGCACTGCGCACTAGACTAGGGATCTGATTTTGAATAAATATTTAAAATGCTCTATTGTTCTTGAGTTTTATTGGTTTTGAAAGTTAAAAGACAACACAAAAAACTATACAATAATGGTATATATGTGAATGGTATATATATATATATATATATATATATATATATATATATATATATATATATACACATGTTCCCTTAAAGGGTAGTTGTAACATAAGACCACCAAGCTTAGTTCTACACTACTTCAGTGGAATTCCAATTCGACCTGATGGATTTGATGGTTATAGAAATGAGGAGATAAAACTGTTCAGTATGGGGATCTGATAAGTTAGAACATAATGCATAAGATTTACAAATAATCATATTATATGTGAGAGTATCAGTTATGGGAAGTATTTTAACAATCATATCCCAATTATTTTTTCAAAACTGTAACATTACTACACATTCAAATTAATCATGTTTTAAAGATCCCTCAGTTAGTTTCCAATGCCAATAAAGAGATGAATCAACAAGTTTAGCCTTATATAAATTATATGGAGCCCAAAAACAATTGCATAAAATAAAAGCATTAGTTTGTGACAGTGATACAGGAAACATCCAGATATATTTGTTATCTATATTCGTCTCCAATCATTTAAGGACATTCAGTACAAAGTTCTGTATTCCAATATGTAGTTATAAAATTCAAGTTGTTGTCACTGATACAGTTCAGTTGTTTATAAAATTTGGAGACAGTATGTGGGGAAGCAGAGAGAGCACTAATACAGAATTCTGAGTCGGGTGTAGTAGTCTGAGGTAAAATATTTAGAAAATAAATAAGTAAAACATTACATAAAATATCATAGTTGTGAGCTTCTGCATCAGTCATTATTATACATTTACTTTATAATTTAGATAATGATAACAAAACTCCTTTATCATAGATGTCATTAAGGTAAAATAAATGCCAGCAGTTATCCATAATTTTCAAAATTTGATGGTATGATTAAACTTACCTTAGGGTTATTCCAAAGGTATAGTTTGGTAGAATCTGAAATATGTGAAGAAAATGAAGAGTCACAATCAGAAATAACTAAAGTAGTAGAGGCTATAATGGAAGATGACTTAAGAAGTTTATTTGAGTTCATCATTGATAACAATGTCAGAAGAGGTAATGGCAAAATTAAATGTTGCTAACTCAAAAGCCATTTAGGGGGATGAATAGGATCAATGCAAGTAAATCAAAGGGAACCTTGTTTTAAAATTAATACTTTATAGTAATTGAAAAGATCTGGTAAGTGTAAGCTTAATACAGCGAATACGTGGTGGTTTGTGTTATCAACAAAATTTTAAAATAATTCTATCTAGTTTTTTCATGGAATATGAGAGACAATTGTAATGAGATGCTGGATAAAGTGTAAAAAATAATAGGAGCAAGTACCATTTTGATGGCCTCAAGTTTTGTCCATCATTATATGTGCAATGGAGACTACTGGGAATTTTTATCTGTAAGTAAAATGGCACAATTTAATGTAAAGGAATGTTTTGAGTGTGAAAATTGTATTTTGAAATATTTAAATTTATCTTTTTGCCAAGTAATATTAGTATTGTCTAATTCTTCAGGCGTGCCATGGACAATCAGGGAAAACAATGCTGTTTTGTTAACATTTAAAGTGTAACCGGAAGCAACAGAGCATTCGTGTAGGATATTTAGAACTGTAGGTACAAAGGTAGCTGGGTTGCTAAGGTATAACAGAAGATCATCTGCATACGCAAACATTTTAAGTGTAATGTTTGCTACTTCTATTTATGTCATATCATTGGAATTTCAGATATTAGAAAGTATTATAAAGTAAAGGTTCAATTGCTAACAAAAAAAGAAGGGGCAATAATGGACCTCCTGATCAGGTTCCTCTGTGGAGAAAAAAAATCTGAAAACTGACCAGTGATAAGTAGTCCTGCAGAAAGGGAACCATATAATGCTAAGGCCATTTTAATAAAAATTGTTTCAAAAATTAAATGAGGATAACGCTTGAAATAAAAATTGACAATGATATTTGGCACAGGTCCACATCTAAAGCGAGAAGGCCAGAGGGTGAAGTAAATATGATGATATTGTCTATTACATCAAATAAAAGTTGTGTGTTATTGACAGAGAATCTCTCTTTCATAAAACCTGTTAGATCTTTATGTCTGAGTGATGATAAAATGTTGGATAATCTAGTGGCAAAATGTTTTGCAAAAATTTTACAGTCTTGATGCATGAGGGAGATTGGGTGATAATTAGATACTGTAGTTCAATCTTTATCTGCAATACTATAATCAGTCCTTCAGCAAAAGAACCTTCAACAATGCCTGACTGACTGAAGTTAGTAAAAAAAGTGAATTAAATGAGGATTAGGGATAGAAGCAAGTGCTTTATAACATTACTTAGGGATACCATTTGGTCCAGGAGACGTTTGATATTTGAGCGACTGAATAGTGGTTAAAATGTCTTCTTTAGATATAGAAGTATCTAATTTGGATTTATCAGATTGGGAAAGTTGTAGGAGGTTAGCAGAGTTAAAAAAAAGCATCTATAATTTGAGATACAAGCAGATTTGGCTTGTTATATAAGGATGAATAAAATATAAGAAATTAATCAACACTCTCAGGAGTAGATGCAGCAATTGTACCATTATCTCTATGAATAGCATGAATTTTTGGTTTCTATCATTTTTAATGTGAAGCTAGTTGGCTAAAAATTCCCAGATCTATTAACATTAAAGCAACATTTTGCTTTCTGGTTTGAAAGTTGCATTCCAGCTCTTGTATTCAATAGTGAATTATATTCATGTCTAAGTTTTTGCAGTGTACTTTTTAAAAGTAATATTGTTAGATGAATTACATAGTCTTTCAAATTTAGCAATTTGTTTCTCTAAATCAAATAGTTTTGATTTGAATGTCTTGTTTTCATGAACCATCATAGAAATTATTACCTCTCGTAAGTATGCTTTAAAAGCACCCCGTGTTATGATAGGAAACGTTACATCATCACAGTTGAGAGAAAAGTATTCTTGGACAGCTACCAATATTGTAGCTTTATTAACATCCTGAAGAACAGCATCAACATCCATGCACTATCGGGAATGAGAAACAGAGAAGTTATTAACTTGCAAACATAGCGAAATTATGGCATGGTTAGAAACGTCAATAATTCCAAATGAAGGCTGAGTTATAGTTTTTACCACATCTCTGGATGCTAATAAGTAATCTAAGTGTGAGTGAGAATTATGAGGTTTGGAGAATAAAAGTGAAGTCTTTGTGAGTTGGGAAACGTAATCTCCCGATGTCAATAGGTTTAGTGTTTTTTAACAGAGTTTTGTGTGAGTAGGATGCTTTTGAAGGAGCAAATTTAGTAGGGGAGAGTCTATCTACATGGGGATCACTTATCAAATTAAATGTCCACCAACAATAAGCAAAACATTTTTGAGTGAATAATTTCAGAAGTAATGTGATTATAAAAACTACGGTGATCAGCTGTTGATCTACAGATATTAATTAAATGTAGTACAGTATTACCAAGTTAATTTTAACCAATAAAAATCTGCCTTCTGAGTCTGAGTGTTTATAAAAAATTTGTAACTGAAGCTTTTTAGAAAATAAAATTCCCACAAAATTTGTCTTATCCAATGCTGGGGAGGAAATGATGTGACCAACCCATTTCTTTTGCATGAAGGCTAAGATTGTGTCATCAATATGTGATTCTTGCAATAAACAAATGTTTGCTTTTCACCTAATTAAGTAATCTAACATTTTCAAATGTTTAACAGGATGTCATAATCCTTTAATATTAGTCTGATGGGCCTTGTGTGCCCATTGGAAGAGAGAAATGTTTATCCAAGAATGCTTGAAGATCTTATGGACGATGGAATGAACAGGAGATGTCATTTTTCCAAATGTGCATGGTGGAAGGGACAAAAAATCCGTCTTTGAAAGCAGAGTTTTTCAGTTGTGGCCTTAAAGCTTTAAAGTCTTTACGGATGGTGACTGTCTCTTTAGCAAAATCTTGATAAATGAAGATTTTGTTGTCACTAACCAGAAGAAAGAGAATTTCTGGTGTTGCTTTTCGAATGAGCACAAGATAGGCGTCAAGAAGAACCTTAAAAACTACAATTCTTGGTTTGATATGGCCAGGTTTATGATAAGATGGAATTCGATGCCCTTTATAAATCTAAAATATTTCTGGAATATTTACATTTAAGAGATTAGAAAGCAAATTCTCAAGGAAAGGTCTACAGTCATTGCCCTCTATGTCTTCAGGAAAATTAAAAATGTGCAAGTCATATTGCCTATTTTGATTTTCTAAATCTATCAGTCTTGTATTCATAAGAGGAATTTTTGTGGCAAATGGCATTAGCTTTTTCATTTTTGCTTTATTGCCGTTTATTTTAATTTTGTTATCTGCAACCTTCTTTGAAAGACCTACCATATCTTTATGAATATTTTTAATTTCTGTAGCAATAGTGTCAGTATTAGATCTAACAGCTTGCAGTTCCTCCAATATAGTAGTGAATGAGGGTTCAGAGGAATCTACAATTTTAGACTTAATAGATGGCAGAGACACTCCTTGTTTATGCTTAAGACCTGATGACATTGAAGCTTTGCCTTCCATGTTAATAAATAACAACAAAAGTGTATATAGAAAATAATAGAAACATATAAATGGAAGTAAATAAGCCAAGCCAATGGTAATATGGTGAAAAGTCTCAGGTGCAGCAACTAAAACTGACTGAGGGAGGATTCAAAGCCACACCCTCTCCTGAAGAAAACCCCACCTTCCAGACAGGAACTCTGAGCATCGAGTAGAGAGGAGCCTCAATGCAGGTTGAGACGCTTTCCAGAGGACACCGTTAAAGACACAGCCACAAAAACGAAACCAGTAGGCTCCTCACCACCTGGGGGCAAGTGAAGTGGTGTAGAGATCCAAAAATTCCCTAGTAAATCAGAGTAAATAGCTCATTGGAAAAAAGGCAGGCCAGAGCTTAACGGTGGGTGGCCATCTTGACTAGTGCACATGCAGGTTTCATGTACTATTGTTCTTGAGTGTCTAGTTCTTAAATGAAAGAAAATTTGGAATTCCAGTAGCTATCCTTGAAAAGTCTCATGAGATTAAACATTGCCTGAACACATCTCGCCCGAATATTGCTCATATTTTTTCTTGTTAACATGGATCAACCAACTAACATTTCCCCCTTCTTATGATACAATGATGCATCACAGCAAACCCAGTGTAAATACAGAAGTTGTAGCTAGTGGAGCAACTTCTAACACATTGCCTCAAAGTGATGCAGGCATATTTAGAGGTGTTTTGAGTACTTTAGCATCACCTGATAAGTTTACAAGAGAACCATGATTAATCCAAACATTCTTTGCTCAATGCCAGTCACAATGTTTAGCAAAGGGATATAGTTTTGATACAAACACCTTCAGAGTATCATTTATATTTTCTGATTTATAAACAATGCATTAACATGGACCACACCACTTATCTTAAATTGGATCTTTTGCTTAAATGCTTATGATTAGTTCATCCAACAGGTTCAGCCTGTTTTCGCAAAAACAAAATAAACAGCAAGCCCACATAGGGGTATTAATTCTTTAATTAGGAAATCAAGATCATGTTACCTACATCAGTTGTTTCAACAATTATCTGTTGAAGCTTTATTGACTTGTGAAGCAGCTGCAGCAGTCTTTTATCAGAGTTTGAAAGAGCAATTCAAAGGCACATTGTGTTTATTTGTAAATCGTTTTGTAACAACAATGGCATTAATTGATTTAACACTCTAAATTGATGCTCAACAAGAAACTTCCAAATGCAATAGGTGAATAAATCCAAAGAAACTTGATGGGACAGTTTCATGCAGAGAAAATGAGAGTGAGAAGCCCACAGTCAAACCTATGCAGTTAGGAGGGACTTAAACAACCCTGTTCCATGAACACAAACAATGTAGACAAAAGAAGGACTATCACTGTATTGAGGCAAATGATAATATTTTATTTAGCTATGTCCTACATTGTCAGGAAAGCCCATTTTAGGAGGACAGATAGGGGTTGAGCTTAAACATATCAAACTGGTCTGTCACTATGAAAGCCTACCTTTATGATGAAGTAGCCTTTTCTCCAATGCATGGACCTTTCTAGGTCTATTTCTTAATTGACTTTGGGGCAACAGATTCTTTCATTGACACAACCTTTCACATATAAGTGATATTCTACGTAAGGAGTGCAAGGAAACTAACACTCTGTTTAAGTCAACTGGATCTGACCATCTAGAAACTATCATTTTTGACATCACTGATTATGTCAGCATTCTCTGTAGTTGTCAAGCACTAACCTGTTCATCCAACGGAGACACAATATTGACCAAGATGCTTGTTCCCAATTCCACCTAAACGGTGCCTTCCTCCCACTTAAATACACATGATCGGCACCGCAACATCTTGGGGGAAAGGGGATGGATGAGAGAAGGAGAGAGACACTGGAGTCGCAGGGCTGGATCCAGACGCCTAGTGATGGTTCTTAAAGACTGGTCTGTCCTATGATAAATTACACATCAGTCAAATAACTAATATCTCATAACCCATGTATACTCTACTGGTAAACTATGATGTGCAAGCTAGATGTACCTGTCTGGGTCCCCTGTCTGGCTTCTGTTGGCTCTCCCCCTCTAGGAGTTTTCAGAAATGATGTGGATTACCTGTGATTAAATAAGACCATTGAACCTCCTATACTGTCTGTAGCTACTCCCACTGTGATCCCAGATTAGTCCCTCATCACCTTAATTAAGCCTACCTATATGTTCCTTGACATTCAGTGGATATCTTGGCGAGTTTCACCTTCATGAGATGCTGATTCAGCAATCAGCATGCAGTCATAGTCATTTGGCTGACTCACTCGACTCATAGACATTTACAATAACAAGAACAAACTGTCAGGGAATTAGATTCTCCAGATATTCATGGGTTAATCATTGTACTGTGCTAGTATTGCGAGGAACGCAATTCAGTGGTCAAATCACACTGAAAACATAGGGTTAATATCAAGGATTATGGTTCACGTTGTATTATTATGAAAACATAGGGTTAATCAATAGCGCTCAACTTCATGAATAACCTGATTATCACTGTTATATCACAGGGTAATTTTGAGCATTGCAAAGATAAGCTTCAACTTTGTTGAAGCGCCAATCACAGAATGTTGCACATAACCAACAACTATTAGAAATAATGCAAATGACAGTTTGAACTCAGCGATAATAACCATATTCACAGTACATCGTATCGCTAACAACCATAGTAAAGCCACATTAAACTCAGCGACAATAAATATATTCACAATACATCATTTTTATAATAATTGTTCAATAGAAACTCCTTTCTGTGGTATAATGCAAAGAACTACAATAAGCGTTATAGCATGTCAAGCAGCGAACATCCCAATGACCTTAAAACCCAAAGATGTGCTCTTTTAGGCACATCACATCCTGGAACATTCACTTTTCAAGTTTCAGGTCAGCAAGCATCAGGTTTTAGCACTAAATGTCCTTAAATCGCATAAATCGCATAACCGCCTTTTTAAGGATTAATTCCCTCAGTCTCTTCTTCTTCGGGAAGCAGGCTCCAAGATGCTGGACAGATCAAAACATGAAGATCAAAAGTGGAGGAGCAGAGATTCCTTCTCTGCAGCCGGTGACCTTTACAGCAAGCCTGCTGCATGAAGCCACACCCAGTCTGAGTCATAGGGAGCCACGCCCAGTATGAGCCATACTTGTGCTTGGAAGCTTGAGCAACACATATTCCCAAACAAGCTTTAGTCCCTAACAAGCATTAGTTCTAGCAGGCATTGGTCCCTGCAAACAAGCATTGGTCTCTGTAAGCAAGCATTGCTCCCTGCAAAGGCAAATGATCAACTCAGATGTTTTTTACTGGGGCACTTCCGGGTTTGCAGGCCGGACAGTAGTCCTAGGAATTTTCTGGTTTCATGGACACAATACAAAGATTGATTGGGAGATTCCAGCCATCAGTTTTGGTTCTGAGGATTGCAAGAACTATTTCTTTCCCTGACATGATTTAGAAGATGCCCCCCTTTAGCCAGGCACCTTGTAAAACATTACCTCAATACGTTGTCTACTGTGGGGAGCCTTGTAGGGACAACAGTTTATGGGGCTTACAAAGAATTCTAAGCCTTCTTTAGTTCCGAGGATTCTGACTCCCTTCTCTGCATCACCCCTGTGCCTGAACCATAGATTTAATACACAAGGTCTTCATTCTTCATATGAGAATACATTCTGTAACTGCAAAGGAAGATGACATTTTGAACAGTATTTCCAAGAAATCCTGGAAAAGTGTTTCATCTGCCATTCCTCCTCACCTGCAGGGGTGCTGATCTTCTTTATACCGCAATAAGATGGTGAATACCAATGACATATTGACTACTGTGAACTCAACCCTATCACTATCAGAAATTGGTAGCCTCTCACCCTCATAACTGATTTGTTTGACCAGAACAAAGAGAGCAAAATCTTCTCAAACGTAGAGTCCTGAGGAGCCTACAACTTAGTCAAAATACATGAAGGGGAGAGTGAAAGGCTGTATATAGCAGTTGCTATGGTCAATTGGAAAACGTAGTTAAGTCATTCAATTTGTGTAAGGCCCCTGTACCATTCCTACACTGCCTTTATAATATTTTCTGCAATCTTCCAGGCACCTTTATAACAGTTTATCTCAATGATACCCTGATATACTCTGAAGACTTACAACAACGTTGTAGTTATGGAAAATAACTACTTTCTTACTTCAGAAAACACTCAGTATATGCAAAAGCAGAAAATGTGATTTAGAAACGTCAAGAGTATTTCTTGAATTCCAGATCTCAGGGAATAGTATAAGCATGGACTAAGAAAACCTGTATTAGATTGTGTGGCACCCACATCAGTTGAAGAAATACAGAGATTGTTGGGGTTTAGCAACTTTTATAAACGCTTCATCGAGCATTTTTTCTACAATTGTTTGATCTACCTCCCTGATCTCTCAAAAGGACAATCTTTACCTGGGGAACAGTACAATAGGACGACTTCCAGGCCCTTAATATAGCATTAACTACAGCTCCTGTTCTTGGACATGTAAATAAGGAATTACCCTTTAGTGAAGGGATATACTCCGGTGCCCTACTACTTCAAAATGCAGTCACCTCACAATTGAAGAAGCTTTTACACGGTTGAAACATTACCTGGAGGGTCCAATGCCTCAAATCATGCTCTGGACAGGTCCCAAAAATCTCTTGTATTTCTTTAAATATCTAAATCCACATCAAGTAAGATAGTCCTTTTTTTAGCTCGAGTCTAGGCACTGCGCAAGCACTGTCTCTCGACATGTTGTAATCTACATCTGACAGCTCACATGCCCATCTCACACCCATCACTTTCATTCGTTCCTTGGCCTGCCTATCAAAATTCCCTTGATTTCGTAGGCAATGCTTCAAGTTTGTCCTGCCTTATGTCTGCTTTGTTACCGCCTTGGAGACTGACCTTGTTACATGGATGATTGCACAATCAGCCATATACCTAAGAGTGGCGCACTACTTTTTTTCTTTGCCTTGTCACTTTGGCCTACGTGGCTGCATGTTGTTTCTTTCTCTCCCTTGTTTTGGGCATTCTGCAGTTTCTTTTGTCGCATCTGAGTGCTTTCCAGTAGGACATTAAGGCAGTCATTCTGACCCTGGCGGTAAAAACCGCCAGGGCCGTGGTCCGCGTGAGCACCGCCAACAGGCTGGCGGTGCTCCTTTGGGGATTCTGACCGCGGCGATACAGCCGCGGCCAGAAACGGAAAGTCGGCGGTGTACCGCTGGCTTTCCGCTGCCCAGGGGAATGCGCTGCCATGGGGATTCCGACCCCCATACCGCCATCCTGTTCCTGGCGGTTTCGGCCGCCAGGAACAGGATGGTGGTATGGGGTGTCGTGGGGCCCCTGGGGGCCTCTGCAGTGCCCATGCCAATGGCATGGGCACTGCAGGGGCCCCCATAAGAGGGCCCCACTTAGAATTTCAGTGTCTGCTTAGCAGACACTGAAATTCGCGACGGGTGCTACTGCACCCGTAGCACCCCTTCCACTCCGCCGGCTCCATTCGGAGCCGGCTTCCCCGTGGAAGGGTGTTTCCCGCTGGGCTGGCGGGCGGCCTTTTGGCGGTCGCCCGCCAGCCCAGTGGGAAACCCAGAATGACCGCCGTGGTCTTTTGACCACGGTACGGTCTTCTGGCGGTTCCCGCTTGGCGGGCGGCTCCCGCCGCCCGCCAAGCTTGGAATCACCCCCTAAGTTTCATATAGTGCAAACTCGATCAGAAGAGTGCTTTACATGACTATGTGAAGTTTCATGTAGCACAACTTCTTACTTTTTTTAGTTTTTAAGCAGCATATTACTCTTGTCTCCCCTTCCTCATAACCTGAATGCCCAGTGTAAAACGTTTCTAAAACAAAAAGGCTGGAATTCATTTTTCAGCACAACCCCGGAAAGCCATTGGGGATGTGTTGAATTCAAGATTTCAGGGTGCAAGAGGTCCCAAACGGCACCTAGTTACAGTCTGTGGTACTGCACCCTTTCCCTGCTTCATGTACATCAGAACAGTACATGTTGCAGGTTTTTTTCAGCCAACATATTACAAGTGTAAAAGCGTTAACATAACCATGTTGTTCATGCATTCATTTCACATGCTTTACTTAATCTTGCATTCTCTATGAGTGTTTGCTTTTTGCAGGATTTTGTTACTTATTTTTTTTCATCCAACATATTACTCTTGTCTCCCCTCCCTCATAACCTGAATGCACAGCGTAAAACTTTTCACAAAACGGGCGCTGCGCTTCATTTTTCAGCATGGTACCCAAAATGTCATTGGGGATGTGTTGAATTCAAGTTTGCAGGGTTCAGCAACTTATGTGGCCAATAGAGGTCCCAAGGGACACCTAGTGACAACCTGTGGCACTGCACCTTTTCCCTGCTTTGTGCACATTAGAACAGTAAATGTTGCAGGTTTCTTTGAGCCAGCATATTAGAAGTGTAAAAACATTAACGTAACCATGTGGGTCCTGCTTACATTTCAAATGCTTTACTTAATCTTGCATTCTCTATGAGTGTTTGCTTTTTTCCAGCCAGCATATTACTTTGTTCTCCCCTCCCTCATAACCTATTTGCCATATTCTGGTTCTCCAACGTTGCATGGTCATACGAATGGCAATAGCGCTATGCAAATATCATCAGTCCACTTCATACAAAAAAACTTTAAAAAATTCAATTTTCAATGCAAAGAGCTCTAACTTTCACAAATGCGAGACTGATTGCATTGTAAATTGTTTTTCTTGTGGTTCTAATATAAGGTGACCTACAGACTAGGAAATTGACATGGCATTACAGACACATTGTAAAGCCACAGTGAATGGAATAATTTATCTATATCAGATCCCAGCACCGTGTTGGACAACAATCATATGGATAAAATCATTGATGAATTCATTGAACACTTTGCCTTTAGATAAGGGCATTTGAATTGACAACAGTGGGCCTAGAAAGAACCCGAAGAAAGGAAGAAAGGAAAAACAAGCAATGTTCTGCTTAGGAAAGAAGCCCTGAATCTTTCACAGAAGGATTTACAACTTGAAGCAATGAGATAGTATCAGGATTCACTGACTGTTGGACACCAAGGACAAAGGAAGATGCAAGATCTAATATAAAGACATTTCTGCTGGCCCAACATGTCCATATCTGTAAAGAGTGTTATAAAACAGTTTTCTATTTGCTCTCAAGGTAAGAGAGACATGAACCAACCTGCAGGTCAATCATTACCACATCCTCTACCCTCTCTTTCATGGTCCATGATTTCAATAGACTTTGTACTAGATGTATCATCATCACAAGGATTCATGATACTTATAGTGGTACTAGATAATTTTACAAAGATAGAGCAAAGGCTGATGAACTGGCCTAATTTTTTCCCAATTGTGTTTATGCATGATGATTTACCCAATGTGATCCTCAAGGACTAAGGCTTACAGTACCTCACTAGCAACTGTAATTAATCAAGAGAACTTCACACTTTCCTTACAGTAATTATTCACTATCTGATAGATTCATAATAGGTTGAACTAAGGCCTCAAACAATATCTTAAGTGTTTCTTAAAAGAATATCAGACAGACTGGAGCAACTGGACTTCCATTGCGGATTTTGCAGAAGATAATTCATTATCTATTTTCACTCGAACCTCACTATGCTACTATCCTTATGGCATAATTCAACGGACCATTTCTGCCTTTCTTTCTCCTACAACATTTCCCTCTGTCACTCACTTCTTGAGATACGTAAAAATAGCCTGTACAGGCAGAGCATCATTGTAGACCCACACTTGAGCACAAAGTCTTGTTGACAAAAAAATTCCTCCATCTGCCACAATCCCATCCCAAGTTTTTCCATGGGTTCCTAACTGACATATTATCCTTCAGTACCTATCTACATGTGGATGTGTATAGCGCACTTGTCACCTGTGAGGGTACCCAGGTGCTGTGTGCTGCAGAGCTCAAGGTGAATAGCCAGGTCTTGAGGCCCATCTTGAACTTTTGGAGGTATGGAGCCCTTCTCAGGTGGGTTGGGAGGAGAAAGGGTGGCCTATGAGAGAGCTGCAGCAGATGCGAGGGGTGACTGTGAGAGAGAGTGTTGCTGACGAAAGGTGCCTGGAGGTTTGGAGAAGTTCAGTAGGTGGTTGAGGCAGGTGGGACTGAGATTGTGGAGGGCCTTGTATGCGTAGCTCAGGATCGTGAATTGACAGCATTTCAGCATTGGCATCCAGTGGAGGTCCTTTAGGTGGGGGGAGATGTGGGTTATTCTAGGGAGGTTTAGGATGAGTCTGGCGGCTGAGTTTTAGATGACTTGGAGTCATTTTGCGAGGTGAGCTGTGATCCCTGAGTAGAAAGCATTTCCGTAGTCAAGGCGGCTGGTGAAGAGTGCCTGAGTGACTGTCCTTCTTGTTGTTACTGGGAGCCACTTGGAGATCTACCGCAGCATACATAGGGTAAGCAAGCAGGCAGCGGAGACTGAGTTGATCTGTTTCTCCATGCTGAGTTTATTATCAAGGATGAACCCAAGCTCCTGGCGGAGATAGAGTCGGTGGGGAGAGGTTCAAGCTCGTCAGACCACCAGGAGAAATCCCAGGGTCAGGTGGATTTTCCAAATAGGAGGACTTCTGATTTGTCAGTGTTAGGCTTGAGGCAGTTGTCCTTCAAATATTTGGTGATGCAGTTCATGCAGAGGTGAAAATTGGCTTTTGTAGTGTGCGTGTCTTTGGATAGCAAGAGGATGAGTTGAGTGTTGTCTGCGTAGAAGATGATTTTCAGACCGTAGCTCCTGACGATGCTGGCTGGAGGTATCATGTAGATATTAAAGAGGGTGGGGCTGGGGGAAAATCTCTGTGGTATTCCGCATATGATACCCTTGGATTGAGAGATGAAGGGAGGGAGGATCTGTCGGAGAGGAAGGAGGCAATCCACTGTAGGGCTTTGCGTCTGATGTCTATCAGGTGGAGTCTCTTGATCAGCATGTGATGGGAGACCATGTCAAACACCTTCAAGAGGTCGAGGGGAACAAGTGCGGTTGAATCTCCTTGGTCAAGCAGAGTTCTGATACCACCTGTGGTGGTAATCAGACCAGATTTGGTGGCTTTGAATCCAGATTGGGAGGTGTCAAGAAGTTCATGATCTTCTAGGTCAGTGTTGCACTGCTAGCTAATGGCTTTCTCAATTACCTTGGCTGGGAACGGAAGCAGGGAGATTGTGAGGTAAGTTTTTGAGATTTTTTGGGTTTGCAGAGGGTTTTTGAGGAGGGGCTTGACTCCAGCATGTTTCCACTCTTTGGGGTATGTGGATGTCATGATGGAGATGTTGAGGATGTCTGTAAGTTTGATGTCAATGGTTTTGTTGCGTTGGTTGAACATGTGATGGGGACAAGGATCCATGGGTGATCAGAGTGGATAGATTTCATGATGTTGGTGATTAATTGCGTGGTGAGTGGTCTCCAGCATGGAAGGATGGCGATGGTTGGAGGGGACATTATAGTTGAGTAACCTGAGAGTGTCAGCGGCCATTGGCTGGGGGGCGAAGTTTTTGTATATTGTGGATATTTTATCATGGAAGTAGTCGGCAAGGGAATTGCAGAGTTCTTGCTTAGATGAGATGTTGTTTTCTTCTGCTGGTGGGTTGGAGAATTCTTTGAAGATCATAAACAGTTCCTTGCTTCTGCTGGTGTTGGATTAGATCCTGGTTAGTATGTCTAGCTTCTTAGCTTATTTTAGACCATTGTGATAATGGCTGAGTGAGTGTTTGAAGGCCGCTCTGTCACTGGGAGCTCTGGTGTTATGCCAGCGCCTCTCAAGTTGCTTGCATTTTCATTTCTGTAAATGGAGCTCTGGGGTGCACCATTTTTCTTGTTTTGTGGGTTTGTGTGTGATCATTTTGATAGAGGCTAGTCTGTCAGCACAGCCGGTGATCCAGGAGCTAAAGCTTTTGACTGCAGTGTTGACGTCCAAGGTGGCTTCTGGGGAATGGCGACTGAGGGTGTCTGTCCATTGGTTCTTGGAGATCTTCCACCAGCTCTGCTGGGTGGTACGCAAGTGAGAGGGGAGGCGACTGGGAATAGGGGCATAGGTGAAGTGGGTTGGAACAGGTTGGTGATTGGGACTGTCAGCTACCTCTGTTTGGGGATTGATACCGTTGAACAGAGATGTTTAAAGGCATGGGCAAAGTGGCTCTGGCCCCTTCTTAGGGTCTCCACTTTTCAAGAAGCCCCCTTTTTGAGTTTTCAAGACAGCACCAGACTGTCTAGAGCTTTACAATAACTAGTTTGTTTATTTACTTTCTTTTTGGTTAAGTCAGACCAACACCTACTTGAGTGATAGTGATGGAGAAGGAAAAATACCTATTAGATTCTGGTTAGATTCAGCAAGCACTTTTAAGCTTTTAAAATTCACAGGCCCAGCCCACCTAAAAGGCCTTTGCCTTTATGCAGCGTGTGTCACTCACAGTGCAGTAAAGATTAACATTGTGTGCTCCCTCTTTGACTGTACGATCCTTGTGGTGCTGTTTCAAAAAGTGTGATCACAGTATGCTGCCTCTTGACTCTGAATACCAAACCCAACCAGTACAGGCAGTGCGGTAAACAAGAGAAAAAGCAGCCAATAGCACTGTATGACAGATCAGCTACACCACACATTGTGGCAAGAAGGCTTGGTAAGATCTCTAGTCTTTCTGCTTTTCTGGTACAATTCAACTGGGGACAGCGTGTGCCAAGGTAGGGCCTGTGGGTATGCCACCAGCCTCTGTGCAGTCAAGAGCAGCATTATATGTTCCCTTCATGACTGAATCATCCAGCTGGAGCCGCTGCTGGGCCAGTGTGATCATACCCTAGAGCTACCTGTCTCTGGGACTATGTTCCTCACCGAGCATGTAAAGCTAAAAAAAAAAAATCTCCATTAGTACAGACCTGAAAGGTGAGTCACCAGTCCACTGTACCGTATGCAGCAGGCTTCTTCAAGATACTTGTATTTCTGCTTCTCTGGTGCCAGCCGGGAACAGGGAGACTGTTTGTTCAAGGATTGGGCACTAAAGTAGGCTGGCCAAGGCATAGGATTAGCAAAGATCCAACCATAGCCCCCAAGTAGTGAATGAGCAGAAAATGGATATAAAATTCTGAGTTGTTCTAAGCAGGGGACTCGAATTACGTTTGACCTGTGGCTCCAAAAATCGTTAGAATGTCCCTGCCCACAAGAAATAACACTTGGAATGTCATGACTGAATTTATATTGGATTGCTCTATGTAGTTAATTATAATTCACTTAGGCTGTGTGTTTCAGTGTAGACACCCTCTGAATGCCTAAGTACTGTACTTGACCAGTGGAATGGTAATTACCCTGAAGAGCAGCAATCTTCTCTTTTTTCTGTACAGTGAGTTTCAATGCCTGTGTTTTAGGCTTGTTCGACCTTGTCCCCAACAACTTCCTGTAACATTCCAGCTCCTCCAGTAGAGCTGTATGTGTACCTTCTGGTGTGTCATCATGACCAATACATTGTCTGCGTACAGAACCAGCCTGTAGTTCTCTTTGCCCATTTTGATCTCATGGAACGTAACCCTCCATCTGATCCTCTCCACTGGGGAGTCCAGTAAGAGATAAACAATAGCGGGAAGAGGAGACAACTTTGACAGGTTCACATCCTAATTCCAAACTGTTTTCAGGTGAGGTTGTTAGCTGTTATCTAGCCATCAGAGTCTTACAGCAGCTAGATGTCCAGCTTCGGAAAATAAGCCACACACAACTGAGTCTAGTGTTGCATTTAAACATTTCCACATGACCTGATCAAATGCCTTTTCGACGTCTAGTGACAGTAGCAAGGTTTTCTTAGAAGTTCTATGGACATTATTGATAAGACACCTCAAAATTTTAAGGTTAGCACTGCAGGTTCTACCTGGCACGAAACCTGCTTGGTGGGGCGCAATCAAGCCAGACAGTACCTACTTCAACCTGTGGGGTAAAAGTCCTATGAAGATTTTAAAGTCAACATTTCACACATAGATTGGCCTGTATAAATCATACATTTGTGTGCCTTTCCCAGGTTCTGCAGTGACTGATATCAGTGCCTGGGCCATTATGGGTCTATCTCTGGATCCTTCAGTAAAGGAGTTATATCCATGTGTAAAGTTATAGAAGTGCAGGAAGCTGTTTGTCCCAGGTGCTTTGTTCATGTTAAGTCTGCTTATGGCAAGGATTACTTTGCTAACATATATGGGTTCTTCAAGTGAGAAGGCTTGCTCGGGCATAAGTCTAATGGTTAGTAAGTATTGTATGTCTCTTTGTTTCTGCATTTTAAATATTCTGTTAAGCATAAAGATCTTCATAAAATGCCCAAAAAGAGTCAACTATCTGCTGGTCAGAGTTTTTTAAATTGTGCCTCCCTAATCATAATGCATATTATCTTATCTTGGACCAGTTTGGCTCGTAATCTGAAGACTAAAAGGTTGCCTGCCTTATTGCTCTAATCAAAGCAGCATGTTTTGTCTTCGAAAAAAAGTATTATGCGTTGGCAGTGTCTAGTGCCTTGACTTGGGCCCTAGTTGCTATCACTTTTCACAAACAATTCTGGGAATTTCGTCTTTTGTGCACATCTTCAAACTCTTTCAGTTGAGCCTCTAGGTTTCAACTCTTTTCTCTTCATTATGTCTTGCAGTATGTGAAATAAACCACACCTAACCTATCTCAAGAGCATCCCACCTAACATGCGAGTCAGTGTCTTAATCTTAACAGCATTGTCAGTGAGGAATGTGCTAAGAGAGTTACTAATTTCTCTATCTCCTTGCAATATAGTGCTCTCACGGTCAATCGCCAACCTTTATGCTTGTAGCAGTTTATTGGGAACAGTAACATTAAGGCAAGTGGGGGTGTGGTCAGAAAGGTCTCTGTTTAATAGTTGCCACTTCTGCTCCTTGGCCATGGTACTGGCAACCAGGAAGTGATCTATTCAAACAGGTTCTGCAGGCTGCAGAGAAATGTGTTCAGTTAGTGGCTGTGTGGTGTTGCTCCCACCATATGTTGAAATACCCTGTTCCTGCAACAATTAAAGTGTGTTGGGAGAGAGGGTACCCATTTGCCCAAACCTTTGAGCTGACCGGTTTTGTACCCCATCCATCACTATATTAATGTTATCCCCAATTATTATGTCTGCTTGAGTCTTTTTCAGGACCTCCTCTAAGGCTTTTTGGAGGTAGTTTTATGTGTGTGTTAAGCACATATAAATGGAGAGTGCAGTGTAAAAACAGTGACCTTGCCTACCTGTAGCAGTGAACAGAATACCATCTTCACTATCACTTTACCTTAGAAGCTTTCACTGAAAAGAATCACTATCCCTCCTGTTTTATTGGGGCAGATGCAAAAAAACTACCATGGAACCATTTGGAATGGAGTCTCTGTATGGTTCCTGTAGTTTGTAAACCTCACCTCAAAGAGAGTGTAAAAGACTAAGGGCCTAATTTAGAGTTTGGCAGATGGGGTTACTCCATCACAAATATGATGGATCTCCTGTCTGACATATTAGGATCCCAATGTATCCTATGGGAATCATAATATGGCAGATGGGATATCCTTTACAATTGTGACGGAGTAACCCATCTTCCAAACTCTAAATCAGGCCCCCTAGAATAGATAATCACCTAGTTGGAGAATTCACGCCACTAACACTGAAGCTTGTAAACGTGGTCATTGTGTGATCAACCTATTTGTATCTGGAAAGTAATGTGTTGATTGTTGTGTCCTGTCAGCATCTCCTCCCTCATGTGACACCCGAAGCTCAACCTATCCCAGAACTAACAACAGAAACACTCCTTCTTGCCACCATCTATTCAAGTACTCTGAATTTCATAAACAGTAAACAATTCCAACATGGCACTAGCATGTAAAACACCTGAAACATTACCCAAATGATGCTATGGCTCCCGCATCTCTACCATCTAACAGTGGAACTTCTGTATTCAGCACCGGAACTGTTCTTCAGATTCTCAAGACCGGAGTTCTTCAATTGTTCTGTGACAGCAGCACTTACCTTATGTCTTGACCTCAAGTGCTTTTTAGTGACTCTCTGCCGGCCTCTCGGTTAGTCTGTTCAGGCAGAGGAGGAGATCAACATCCTTCTGCAGTTCCTCTACATTCGTTGGCTCCATCAGGGTCTGAAGCAGTGCTTTGTTTATTTTAGGGAGGAAATCTGCATCAGTCAGTTCAGCCAATCTAAAATTAGATGAAATGGGTGGCCCCATATATATGTCACTCGAAGAGAATAAAGGAAGTCAAGGCGGGCTGAATTGTATGCTGTTTTGTAGTGTTATTGGGGAACTGTCCTGAAAGGTGAGGACATTATGCCCAAGATTTTACTTCCTTATGGCTGCCGCCATAATTTCCTACTTTTGATGAAAGTAGTGCACCTATGCTCGATTGTCCGAAGGCTGGGTTAACCCAAATGGTGGCCTTGTGGTTCTGTGTGTCCTGTCCAGCAAAATATTTTCAGAGCCCGGCTTATCTAGTAGGTTCTGGAAGAGATGTGGACGAAGGCAAAGATATCTCATCCCCCTGCTGACTTGTGTCTTCTGAAGACAGGGCTCTTTTGCCCAACTTGCTAAGATTTTGGACATATCTTCTTTGAGATCCTGGAAAAAGTCTGTCAGAAACTGTTTTGTGACAGGCCTCTTTTGATCAGGTCGAAACACAGCCCTGGAGTGGCTTTGTTATTTGCAGCAGCTTTTGCACTGGTAGGCCTAGGAGTTCAGGGTTTCAAAAGTAAGTACCTGACAGAACTGTCTTTCTTCAATTTTTCCCCTCCCATCCAGGGCACAGCAGCCAGCCGGATCTGCCTCTCCGACTGTTGCTAAACTACCAGGTACAAATAAGGCAATACCTTCCCTGTGCCCCATCAGGAACGCCACCCGCTTTCAACAGAAGTACTCTTATGATCAGAACACTCAGCCAGCTGATATTATAATCTGTAACAGGGTCCAGCCCACCCTTCAGTCTCAATAGTTCAGAGATTCAGGTCCGCTCTATGTACTACAGGTAGGGGGGCAAGGGACCCAAGTGACCACCACCATGAATATTGGGGGCCAGGCGGTCTCCTGTTGGCTTTTAGTAGTGAACAGCCTTTCAGGGAATGCTACCTGCAGGATGTGTGTCCTGATGGCTTGTGAAATTTCCAAACTTTTTTTATTTTCAGACACAAAAACCCAAAGTTGCCTTTTGTGTTAGAAAATAAGAAAAAATGCCCTCCTCACTGTGGGAATCATCTCCAAGGGCGAGGGGACATTTTTTGTTTTTCACTTTCCCTTACCACCAAGGTTTGCCTGGTGGTGATGGGCAGTAAAAAACTGCTACATGTCCACCCATCCTATTGGGCAGGCAGACTTATAGCCAATTCTCTAATGGTCCTTAATCATTTGGGCCTTCAGAGAAGTTTGACCAATGCTAAGATGGAGTAGGCTCCACTGTGATCAAACTATGATCTGCCCACTTTTAAATTCAGCAGGAGAATCATCATGTTGGTGATAAACAAACTCTGTCGCCATTGCAATGGAGTATGCTTCCCGCCAACATTTAATTTGGGCCCTCCAACTTATCATGATGGACCACATATGATCAATGTTGGATTTGACATCTTTGGTGTATGCTTCCTAACTTTGTGCTTTCAATCCTTCTGTCTTTTCTGACTTTGTTTTTGCTGGCCTTAGGGCTCTGCACATTTTACCACTGCTCACCAGTGCTGAAGTGCTTGTGTTCTCTCCTTGAAACATGGTAACATTGGCTTTCACGTGTGGCATATTTAATTTACTTGTAGGTCCCCAGTTGATTGATACTACAGGTACCCAGGGCCTGTAAATTAAATGTTACGAGTGGGCCTGCAGCACTCATTGTGTCATCCAATTAAGCAGCCATTTAAACTTGTCTCAAGCCTGCCACTGCAGCCTGTGTGTGCAGATCAAACTGACATTTCAACTTGGCAGAATAAACGTTTTCTCAGACCTAAACCTTCCTTTTCATTTTATGTAAGTCACATGTAGGGTGGGCCCAAAACAACAGCCCATAGGGAAGGAAGCAGTGTATTTAAAAAGTTGGACTTGTACTTTTGACTTTTACGTATCCTGGTAGTGAAAAATTCTTAAATTTGTTTATTCTGGACCTGTGGAAGACTCAGAATAAGTACTGCTGTGCTGCTCTGCTGCAAGAAGGACTGTTGCTGTCCTGCCCAGCTACTTTGCAGCCCAGAAGCCCTGCTGCCCTGCTTCCTGATTGAGAAGAACTGAACCTGCATCTTGAACCCAGGGTCACCAGAGTGAATCCAAGGAGTAGTTGGCGGGTCTTCTGATTAGAGCCTCAGGGACAGAAAAGTCCCTAACCAGCTTGAGCCTTGCACCTGGACTCTGCCTACTGTGAGTCTTGTCCCCCAAGTGGTGTCACCTGAGTCCCGGACCCTTGGAAGTGGGCCTGAAGGTGCTCTGTAAGCCTAGCTTTGGCATTTTGGGCAGAACCTATGCAGCATGATGCATCTCCTCACAGCCCCACATGGGAACCGCCACTGGTAAACACATCTCTGATGCAGGACCCTTTAACTCTTGGAAACTGCCACTGTGTGACACCTTCTCAACGCAGGACCTTGCATCACAGTCCCTCAGCTCCTTGGAGCTTTCACTGCACAGCATATCTTCGAACCAGGATCTCACATCACAACCCCACAGCTTCCCAGAATCATTGCTGCACAGCGCATCCTCTACGCAGGACCTTGCATCACAGCTCATCAGAAATTCCTATGTGCGTTGCGTCCTCAACACAGGATCTCACAACACTCTGCAATCACGTTTTGAGCTACTTTCTGCAGCCAACCTAACTTGGTCCCTTAGCCGGCCTGCCCTCCACTGCAGTCAGCCTGAACTTGTGACTTTGGGTCAGCAGTACATAGAAATCCGTGTGCAATTTCCTATTAGGAAATCACAAACTGTGATGTACCAATGTGTTTCAGACACATTTAGCTATTCCCAGTTGGTCACAAATGGACCTTCTCCATCAATATTCATGAAGTAGGATGCAATTTGTGACACATTGGGAATGGACAAAATCATGGAGCCATCAGACCTCCATGTCTGTGATTGCTTTTTAAAGCATTTTTTTAAAATTCAGCCTTAAAAAAGAAAACTGAGAAGATTTCTTAAATTTTTTTAAGAGAAGGCATTGGTCACAAAAGGGCACTGGTGATAAATGCAAATGTTTTGCGCCCGCATTCAAGTTACAAAATATTTATACATCCCCTTGCGAGTCACTATTAGTAAGGAACACCCTTGACACACCCCTTCCGAATACCGAATTAAAAAACTATTTTGCAATTCGGATTTTTTCAGATCTCCACTGGTTTAGCTATGAGCTCGTCAAGCACAAACTGTGGGAGCGCTTGTGTGCTAAGGAAGCCGCTTTCATGACCAGCTTCACTACTGGAGCCATCTCAGGGACTGTAAGCACCCACCAGTGGGTGGGGGTTTGGATTCACAAGTGCTCTGGTGGACACAAGGAATGGGAGTGAAAGAACCCCCTCACCAGCACTGTAAATGCTTCAGTGAGGCATGCGCATACGAATGAAGTATCCTTCTTGCCAGCTCTGTAAGTGCTCCTGTGAGGCCTGGGCGTAGCAGTGTCAGTGGTTTGGTTAGGCATGGGCAGATAGATGAAGAAACCCTCTGACCAGCACTGTAAGTTCTCCGCCGAGGGCTGGGCATAAAGATGAAGGGACCACCTCACATGCACTGTAAGTGCTTCGTAAGGCCTGGGTGTAAGCAGGACAGAGTCCTCTGACCAGCACTGTAAGTGCTCTAGTAAAGCCTGGGTATAAGGATGAAGGAGCAAGCTCAATGAGACCGGAAGTGCTCCAGTGAGACCGAGGTGTAAACACAATGGAGTCCTCCGAGCAGCACTGTAAGTGCTCTGGTGAGGCCTGACCATAAGGACGAAGGAAACCTCTGACCAACACTGTAAGTGCTCTGGTGAGGCTTGGGCATAAGGACAAAGGAACCCTTTGATAAGAACTGTAAGTGTTCCAATGAAGTCTGGGCATAAGGACAAAGGGAGTCGCTCATTGGCACTGTAAGTGCTCTATTGAGGCCTGGATATCTCTCACTGGACGCTACTCACAAGTTCCCGTTGTGAGCATAAGGACAAAGAAGTCCTCTTGGTAGCCCGTGGTTGAGAGTGGAGCATTGCTCAGTTTTTAAGAGCACCTCTATGAGATCTGGGATGGAAGGTGTTTTTAGGCAGTGCTTGGGTGAGGCTTGCGAAGGAGGTCTAACTCTCTGGGGTTAGCTGTGTGAGGCTGTCTTATGGGCTCAAGAAGGTCTTGCAATTACTGAGAAGTCTGCAGGTTGATGAAAGCAATCTATAGTCTAGCGGTACTTGGTGATGCCTGTGGCTGAGGCTTACGACGATCTCCCTCTCAATATTAACAGTGGAGTGAAATTAACTTCTGCATAAGGAAGGAATGAAGCGGCTCTGTAGTCTTAAGTGGTACTGAGGTGATGTCTGTGTGAGGGGCTCAAGAACTCTCCCCATCATTGTGAAGTCTGCAGGCAAGGGAGTATTCTGCTACAGCCTTTTAGTGGGGCTAAAAGGTACTGAGAGTACTCTGCTCTGCCCTTGGGCTAAAGAAAAAGGGTACTGTGAGTACAAACCTCATTTTACTACTATGATCTTCCTAATCCCTTTCCACTGACTCTTCCCTCCTCCATCTCTCCTTTTACACATCAGAACCTCATCTTACTGCTATGATCTACCAATTAACACTTTCCAGACTCTTCCCTCTTCTACCCCTCCATTGTTCCCATCAATCCATCTAACAGACTCACATGTCCACCGCTCAAATTAACTCATATTTCCCTATACTAATCCACCACTAATCTTTTTGGATTCCGGAGCAGAGTGGTACTCACCATAAAGCGCTTCAACATCTCATCAGGAGTAATAAGCACTATATAAACACAATTACAATTTGTACATCCCAAAATGTTTTTTTGTGGTTGCAAATGTCCCGATTCTGCGAAGTGGACAGTTAATGAGTGAAAAAAAATCTTTGTACATCTGCAACTTTTTCCCGGTCCAACCCAACCAGATAACCAAGTTGGTCCTTTGTGCTTTTAAGCACGATTTTTACTTAAATATTTTAAATTGCATAACTCTTTTTCTACTGGTTATACATAGATTTTTGTCACTTTGGTGTCAAATAATTTATTAAATTTCACTCTATGTTTCTATGTTGGTGTGGGATTTTTCTTGTGTTGTGTTTTTCCTGTATTACTGTTTGAAGTGCTACATACATACTTTACACATTGCCTTTCAGTTAAGCCTGACTGTTTTTGTAACAGCCTACCAGTGGGCAAAGCACTGGTTATTTTGGGGTTTGCTTGTGTTTCACCCTGACAAGAAATCTGGTTGCTGCTTGAATGAGGTTGCACACCCATATCCTCTTCCTGTTTTGGCATACTCAGACTTTTTGGAAAGATTTTCAAAATACTTCCATTCATTGCAAAGAGGCTCATCATACAGGCCTTAATAATCTCTTGATTGGTCTATGGGAACGCCCTGTTTCTTGGTGCACCAAAATATGTTATGAAGAAATTGCAGGTGGTGCAGAACACTGCTGCCCGCCTCCTCTTCAATCTACCTAGGCATGAATTGGCCAGATCAGCTTTATCAACGTTGCACTGGCTTCCTTTGGAGCAGCAGATAAAATTTAAATCTTTATGTTGCATTCATAGAGCGCTACATGACAAAGGCCAACCAATATTGCGAACCCTGGCTTCTTTTTACAAACCTACCAGACATCTTAGATCATCCTCCATGGCTCTAGCTGTCATTCCCCCAATACAAAAAGCCAAATGGGGAGGAAGATCAATATAGTATCTTGGAGCTACACTGTGGAATTCATTACCACTGAATCTACGTCAAACCAGCCACAAACTGTTGTTCTGGCGGTTATTAAAAACTTGGTTATTTTAGTTTGTGCCCCAAAGCCGTATGTTCAAAAGTTTTTCTGTATAGCGCTGGGAGGCCTTCGGGTAGCTATGCGCTCTATAAATGTTCATAACATAACATAACAATCAGTCTGCACTTAAAGAAAAGTCCCCTTGCATTTAATGCTTTGCTAATTGCTGTGAGACTGAGTTTCATGTAAAGTGTGGCAGATGGCCCACACTTTCTAGTTTAGCGAGGATTCAGGCCTTACCACTAGCAGACAATCATCTGCCACAGTTAGAGATTGGCCACAACGCTCTAAAGGCACATAAATATCATACATGCCAGTACACTCGATTCAGGCGGGAGACTCCCATTTGTGAAGCCAAAAACTGCCTTATTGTTACTGTCTCTTACCTGAAATCGCCTCTGTTTTAATAGATGTCAATGGGGGAAATACATGATCCCAATTATGTTTTTTAAAGTCTCCTACTTTTCTCATCTGAAATGTTGGCATGCATGAAATATCCAGTGGGCACAATGTTTATTTTGTTCACTTGGCATTCATTTTTTATATTTTACTGAAACAAACTCCGAGCGTGGGTGTTTGGAAACTGCTAAGTGGAAATTTGTTTCCCTAAAATAAAAAACAATGGTCCTCACACGCAGGAAATTTACTCCATGTATCAGAACGATTGTTCTGTTGAGTTTTCTTTGCTCAGTCCAGGCAGACCAAATCAGTGACAGACGCTCAACCCTAAATAGGGTATGCAACCCTGCAGTTATTACAAGCATAACCAATATGTGTGGCTAGCCTAACAGATACTAGTTCTAAATTATTTTCCTCCCAGTACAAGGAGCTAGCCATTTAATTGCTCTCAGAACTTTCAATTGCTTTAATGTTAGGTTAAAAAGCTGTGTCTCATAACTGCAAATTAGATCTTTGTTTAATTTGTACAGCTCTTTTTGTTTTTGTAAAGTCCTATTGTTGTTTAGTACTTTTCAGTATGATACATTGCTCCCGTGGCTAATGTCCTCTTTTTGTTTCATGCGCAGAGACTCTTATGGATCACTACTGTATTGCAACATGTTGTTTTGACCTGTATATCAAAAATGCATTTTTATTTACTGGTTTATCCTTAAGATTAACTCCAGATTGCATGAAAACTATATAGGTAGAGTGAACACTTTCATCCATATTTTAAAGTCCTTAGATTCATTCTGTTTCTTCAGATTCATTTTTTAGCTATTTTATCAGTCTTCAGATTTTTTCTCCTCAATGTTCGTTACACAGCTGCCTAAGAAATGATGTGTATTTGCAGGGGGGGTGTTTAATCCCTCTGCCATTGCTCAACATTGTAGGTGGCAACTGTTTCAGGCTTTGAAATAATTATTAGTACGGTTTGTTCAGCATTCAAGTATATATGATTTTGTGATTTTTTAATGTTCATTTTGAATTCTGAAATTGATCAAAATATTTTATTAGGTTTTCAATGGAATATCCCGGTTGCCCCATAAAGAGAGTATATCATCAGCAAACTGAACACTATGAATTATTCTGAAATAGCATTGTTTTATTGTATCTTTTCAGGAACCGTTCCATAGAAAATACAAATATTAAAGGAGCTAAAGGGCAGCCTTTGCATATGCCATTTGATAGTGTGTGGTTGTTTGTGAGCTCAAGCAGAATTAGCTAAATACATTTGGTTACGTTAGGGACAAATCACACTTTCCATAAACCCTTGTTATACAATTCCATTAAATTTGGTTAAATGCCTTATCTGTATGAAGTCCAAGGAGAGACAGCAGCATTATTGTCCAGGTAGTTCAATCAACACTATTTAAAGATAACCATATACTATCGCCTGTTTGTCTATGTTTGATAAGGTTGACTTGCAATGGCAAAACCATCCTCAAGTTGGGCCTTTGACATTTTGGTATATTTTGGTTCTAGAATTTAGTAATTTGATTTGTCTGTGGACTTATGTGTCTAGATCTCTATCTAGCTTGGAAATTACTATAAGTGCACATGCCATCATGATATCTATGCTTGAATTCCTGTTTGTGAGAATCAATTCCATACCTTTGCCGGCAGATTTACCACAAGTGGAACAAAATTTTTGTAAAAATATACAGTGAAGAATGGAACCTTGGTGCTTTACTCCTGGAGAATCACTGGCACAACAAAGGCCACCTGTTTGTTTCCCGTGCCTAGCAACGTGAGCAAGAAGCTATTTAAGCTACAACGATAATTGCTCCCCTGCTTGGCTTCAAGTTCCCTGACTTATCTCCTTGTGTGTTCCTCTGGCCTTCAGTTTTTGAGTGGGGATTCTTGGAGACCGTCTCATCGTTGCAAGTGAAGTTCACTCATCAGTCTCCAGTCATGAAGGACAGAAGGGACGTTTATGGCGTAAGATCTTTCTCACGCACCTGCGCCCTGGGAGAATCAAGGTTAGTACTTGCACTGTGTTTTAGTTTCATAATGCAGAGAAAGTAAGGGGAATTTCTCTGAAAAGAACTAAGCAGTTTGTTATTGAGAGCGCTTATTTAAAGAGCTGCCATCCCCCTTTGACATTTAATCGTATCTAGGTGAACAGGAAAGTGTTCTCCATTGGCTATGGAGTAATAGTTGTGTTCTTACTCCGTTTGTTAGGTGATTATAAAGGAATCCTGGAACTTTGTTTCTAGACTCAGTGAGACTCAGAAAGACAATATTGGTTACACCAAAAAACGAGGAAAATACAGAGAACACTAGTGAAATCTGACAAATCTCTAATTCTGTAGTGCAGCGCTTGTTTCCTGCCTTGATTAACGGTGTGTAATGTGTGTTTTGGTTAGTGTTGAATTGTTCATAAAACTTTGAAAGGGTTTATACTCATCTTGTCCCATTGTTTCCCACTGAGGCATTGCAATACAGACAAGAGATGTGATCCTTAGGCTGAACGTCATAGGAACTCCTGGTACCAGTTTGTCTTCCCTCTCCCAAATCCCTATCCCTAGCCCTCCCGCAAGAGCTATTCCCTCATTTTCTGTGCCTACTAGTTGTTAGGGAATAGTTCATAGGGGTGTGGGTTACCTCTTCGCTCCCGCAGATACCTGGAATTCACATGAATCGTCCTGGCACTGTCAGTGAACCGTGCCCATGAAAAACAAATCTGCCCACGTGAAGATGTCCCAGGCTAAGGTTAATATGGCAGACCTTGTGCAGGCCTTAGCCCAGGTTCAGGTGGCGGTAGCACAATTACGGGATGAGAAGTACTCTCTCAGGGTCGAACTGGAAAGGTATAGACGTAGAGTTGATCCTGGTCAGGTGCAACAACAAAAACATATAAAACCTATTTGAGACAACCTACATTGGTACCTAATAAATCTGTTACAACGGAAGAGGTTTCCTCTGTTAAACTAATTGTGGTAACCCCTGTGCCCATTTCCCTGGCCCCACCTCAGAGATTTACTGGGTATAGTAGTAAATTTGATATTTGTATGAATCAATGTCACTTACAGTTTTTGTGTAGACTCACTGCCTTTCCGGATGATGTTGCAAAGGTGGCTTTCGTCCTGTCTTATCTGGCAGGAAATGTTGCCAACTGGTCAATCCCATTAGTCCAAAATGATTATCCCCTTTTGTATAATTTCGCAGCGTTTAAGATACAAATGAAAAAATTGTTTGCTAAACACACCTTTATGCAAACAAGCAGTACAGAATTGTTGCATTTAAAACAGGGAACAAAGGATCTGTTGATCTATGTTACCAATTTTAACAGATGTATCTGAAACCCATTGGCCCGAGGAAAAAAGAACGCCATTGTTTTAGCTAGGTCTGAGAGATGACTTAAGGACGTGCTAACTCAGATAGTGGACCCCCCTGATGATTGTTCCGATTTCATAGATCTGGTTGTGAAACTCTACCTCCGCCTAATCGGGAGAAAGGGGGAAAAGAGCAAGGGGTGAGATTCTGCATGTTGTTTACTATTACAAAAAGAAAGAGGATTCTATAATGCATAAGACTAGTGAACCCATGAAAATAGGAAGTCTTTGTTCACCTTTGTCTAGTGAAGAAAAGGAGAGGCATTGCTCTCATAATCTATGTCTATATAGCGGTAAAGCAGGACACTTTGCTCGTGAATGTCCTGTTAAACCCAAATCCAAGGCCATAGTAACTCCCAAGAAGACAATTGTTTCAGTAGATGTTCCCTTAGACAGTGCAGAAAACTAAGTAGCCCAAGGAAATCAGGAGTCGATCCTTTTAGTGAAACACGACAGACTTCAAAACCCTTGAAACATACACTCTCGGGACCTCCACATAATTTTCTCATAACTGTGACCATGATATTGCAAAATCAAGTAAGGAAAGTTAATTCTGCCCTGCTGGACTCAGGGGCGACAGGTAATTTTTTAGATATCACGTTGGCAAAACTTTGGGAGTCACCTTTTTGCGTAAACAAGAACTTAAACCTGTTGTGGCCATTCATGGTTCTGAGTTATCTTCTGGGTTAATTACTTATTACTCCGAACCCATAACTCTTGACTGTGACAATGGTCACTCCAAATCTATTAATTTTGACCTTATTGATACTCTAACTTTTGGAGCTATATTGGGAGTGCCATGGCTGCAATAACACAATCCGAGAATTGAGTGGGAAGCCGTACAGTAACTCTAAATTCTTCCTTCTGCTTATAGTACTGTTATCAAGAACCTTCAAGTTGGAGCTCACCATTGTTATGCACAACATCGCCAACCATTGAAACCGTAGCTCTTCCCAGGCAATACCAAGCTTACACAGATGTCTTTGACAAAATACATGGCAACCAGTCTGTGTCCTCACTGCAGATTTGACTGTTGCATAGATTTAGTCCTCGGCGCTACCTTGCCTTGTAGTAGAATCTATGCTTTGTCGGAACCCGAAACCAGGCATCTTAAGCAATACTTTGATGAGCTTTTGGCTATAGGTTTCATACGACATTCCACATCCCCTGTTTCATCTCCCTTGTTCTTTGTTCCAAAGAAGAATGGAGAGCTTAGGATTTGTATTGATAATAGAGCTCTTAATAAAGTAACTATAAAAAACAAGTATCCGCTTCCACTAATTCCAGTGTTACTGGACCAACTCCACGGGGCCACCTTTTTTACCACCCTTGATCTTCGCGTAGCTTATTGTTGCATACGAATCTGCGAAGGTGGTGAATGCAAAAAAGATTTTTGCATGAAATACGGCCTTTTTGAATATTGTGTGATGCCGTTTGGCCTATGCAATGCCCCAGCAGCATTCCAATTTTTTGTTAATTAAGTTTTAGGAGAATTCCTTGATCGATTCATGATCGTCTAAATAAATTATATATTAATATACTCTGACAACAAGAATGAACATGAATGTTTCAGTAGTTCTTAAAAAGTTGTGGAACACCAATTGTATGAAAAACTAGAAAAATCTCAAGTACATGTCCCTCAAGTAGAATTCTTGAGTTTTGTACCCTCTGCCCAAGGGGTTCAAATGGACTCAAAAAAGATTGACGCCATTCTTAAATGGCCAAAACCCACAACGATAAAAGAAGTGCAAACTATACTTTGTTTTGCTAACTTCTATCGAAGGTTCATTACCCATTTTTCTGATGTAGGTGCTCCAATCACTAATTTTTTATGCAAAGGAGTTTCCTTTCTTTGGACCCAAGAGGCACAACAAGCTTTTGATAAACGTAAGACAAGCTTCACCTCTGCCCCTATTCTTAAACGTCTTGATCCTTCACTACCCTATTATGTAGAAGCTGATGCTTCTCAGGTGGCAGTCAGTGGTATTATATCTCAATGGGATCCAAAAACACCCTCTTCTCCCAAAAACCTTTACCCGCAGAACAGAACTACACCACTTCTGAAAGAGAATTTCTAGCAATTAAATTGGCTTTTCAAAAATTATCATCATCATTTGTGGGGGCACAGTTTCCAATTACGATTTAGTCTGATCACAAAAATCTACAGTTTTTTAGGTCAGCCATGGCACTTACTCCAAGGCAAATGAGGTGGGTTTCTTTCATTAACAAATTTGATTTTGTGATTACGTATAAATTGGGGGCCCAGCAATTAAAGCCTATACTCTCTCTCGGGTGCACATACCTCTCCCCAGAAAGATTAAAAAACACATGGACTCATCCCAGTGATTTCTCAAGAAAGGATAATGGCTCTTGATCCGATTCTCCTTTTTGGGAACAATGATGCATAAATGTCATTTCTAATAAATTGTTTTATCACAAGCAATGTCTTTTCATTCCCCTAAATCTAAGAGAACAAATTCCTAAATGGTGTCATGTGTCTCCTTCAAGTGGGCATCCCGGGGTTCTGGTAGGAATCCCTTGACGACGACGTTAAAACCTATGTAGAATCTTGCCCAGTGTGTACCACCAATAAGTCTTCCCATTCAGCTCCTGCTGGTCAATTGCTTTCTCTCCCAGTCCCGTCAACCCCCTGGCGTAGCATTAGTTTGGATTTTGTAACCAATTTGCCAAAAGACCAAGGACACATAAGTATATTAGTAGTAGGAGATTTATTTTCTAAAATGTCCCATTTCATTCTACTTCCAAAACTTCCCTCAGCTAAAGAATTAGTTAATCCCTTCTTAGCACAGGTCGTCCAACTCCACGGTCTAACCACTGTTATAATTTCTGACCACAGAACGTAGTTTGTGTTTAAATTCTGGCAAGAGCTCTGCGCCAAACTCCACACAGACCACCGGTTATCCTCGGCTCATCATCCACAGACAGATGGTCAAATGGAGTGAACTAATAAAACTATGGAGCAATTCCTCCGATCTTTGCTAGCCACTTTAACTAGTAGCTGGATGCAAGCATTACTGCTAGCAAAGTTTGCATATAATAACATCCTCCATTCAGCACATAACAGGTACCCCTTTTACTGTAATATAGGCTATCATCCTAGACTCTTACCTTTTCAATTATCTCAAAAGTTACCAGTAGTACACATGTGTGTTTCTGAGCTAAGAAACATTTGGAAAAAAGCTGAAACTATATTACAAGACACCAAGGACAAAAAGAAACTACAAGCAGACAAACATCGGACACCAACACTTGTGTATACTGAAGGAAAATTAGTTTGGCTATGCACCCTCCATTTAGCCATGCCTAGGAAATTACAACCCAGTTTCATTGGCCCTTTTCTAATATTAAAAGTGATCAACCCTGTAGTAATAAAATTGGCCCTTCCCAGCTAGCACCAAATCCACCCAGTATTCCACGTTTCCCTACTAAAACTCTTCCACCCCACTACAAAACCTATTCCCCCTCCTCCTCCAATACTCATTGCCAAGCAAGAAAAATTTCAAGTGCGCCGTATCCTAGACTCCCGTAGACATCAAGGGTGGCTAGTTTATTGAATTGACTGGAAAGATAACCCACAAGAAGAGTGATCATGGGAACCAGCAGCTCATGTCCATGCCCCACAACTAGTGTGATGTTTTCATGCTTGTAACCCATCTAAACCATGTCCAGTAGAAAGACCTTTGGGGGGAGGTACTGTTAGGACATTCTCACTGTGCGCTGTCTGTGCCCCTTTGCCCAAGCTACCTCATCAACACATATTAAAAAGGTGGAGTATTTAATTACGATATTGCCAAAACTTGCACTTTCAGGAGCGAACTTTTGGGCGTTGTGAACCTTATTTTATTCTGAAGATTGGTATATGTAATAAAGGATTTTATGTGTGATCTTTTATGTTACAAGCAAACTGGTTATGAGAAAACACTGACTCTTTATTCAGCACGTCGGTCCTACTGATACCTTTCCATGACTCAAGCTTTTCAATGTGCTGCCGATGAGTCATGCATTCCTCAGCATGTTTGTTTCCCACCTGTTTGATTCCCGTGCCTAGCAACGTGAGCAAGAAGCTATTTAAGCCACAACGATAATTGCTCCCCTGCTTGGCTTCAGGTTTCCTGACTTGTCTCCTCGTGTGCTCATCTGGCCTCCAGTTTTCGAGTAGTGATTCTTCGAGACCGTCTCATCATTGATGTCTGGAGGGCCTCTTTGGCCTTTGATTTTCTAGGGAGCCTCCTTGGCCTTGGATGTCTGAGGGGCCTCCTTGGCCTTTGATTTCTGGGGGGCCTCCTTGGCCTTTGATTTTTGGGGGGGCTCCTTGGGCAGGGACTTCGTTGGAGCCTCCTTGGCCCTGGGTTTTGGAGGTGGTCCCATAGTCTTGCCAGTCTGTTTGGGAGGGGATGACACTTTAGCCCTCCGTTTAGGGGGGAGGAGTTGCGGGGGCCCAGCTTCTCACTCATGTGCCCTTTAGTGGCAGCTGGAGACATTGGGGTGGAGATGTGTCAGACTGTATGCTTGAGGTACTGACCTGGGGTGGTGTGACCTTCCTCTAATGGGCAGGAGGTGGGGAGGGGCAAGGAAAAGCTTCTTAAGAACAATGGAGCAGGATGTGGGTGGAGGGATGGGAGTGGAGGTAGAGGGAGTGGTTGTAGGAGGAGGAGGCGTGCTGAACTTGGGTGCAGGTGCATGGACAGTGTGCGTGAGGTGGATGGCTGTTGGAGGTCTGAGTGCGAGCGTGTGTGTGTGTGTTACTGGAGGGCGGCAGACAGGGTGGGGAGGACAAACATGACGTGTGTATGGATGTTGTGGTGGTGTCTGCAAGTGAGGTGGGTGTGCTACATGAGGTGGTGGTTGTGGTGACTGCGCATGTCTGCAGATCTGCTGTTGTGGTGACTGTGGGCAAGACTGTGCAGGTGGCAGATCTGTGACTGTTGATGCAGTGCATGCAGGTGTGAGTGTGTATGTGACTGTAAGGGAAGAGGGGGAGACAGTGGAGGCAGTAGATGATGTGTGTGCATCTGTGTGTTGGCTGTGTGAGTCTTTGTGGACTGAAGTGAGCTGCTTGTGTTTGTGTGAGTCGTGTGTGCTATTTTGGGTGCATGCTTGTCAGAATGTGTGCGTGGGATGTGTTGGGGTGAGGAGACTGGAACTGGTCAGTGGCAGTTGGAGGGGGGACGGATGAAAGAAGGACACTGGCTGCCGTCAGTGTAGAGGCCAGAGCCTGATACAATCTCTGTAGGGCCGCCAACCCACCGTGAATGCCCTCTAGGAAGGCATTGCATAGCTGCATCTGGGATGCCAACCCCTGGATGGCATTCACAATGGTTGACTCCCCTACAGAGATGGATCTGGGGAGATCAATAGCCTCCTCACTGAGGGCAGCAGGCCTGAGGTGCCTGGGGCGAAGGAGATGCCCACCCTCCTGGGTGAGCAGGCACGGGCAACTCAGTGGTGGGCTACTGGGAGGACAGTGCTAGCACGGGGTTGGTGGTAGAACCTGTAGCTGAGGTGGTCCCACAGGGTTCTACCACCACCAGAGAGCTCCCATCAGAGGAGGAATCAGAGTCAGTGGTGTCACCTCCTGTTCCTCCCTCGTGGTGCTCCCCTCACCCTCCGTCCCACTGGTCCCCTCGGCATCGGAGGACTCTGCCTCCTGAGTCCCATGGGCTGCAGCTCCCTCACTTGCTAGTGCTCCTGCACCTTTGCCAGATGATGCTAATGCACACATGGAGAGAAAGACAAAAGGAGAGAGGGGGGAGAAAGAGAAAGGGAGAACAGGATCAATCGCAGCATCAACAACACAGATGGCAGGCACATCACTGTCACACACTGAGACTGAGTATGGGCACTATGGACAATACTGGCATACCATTGGCTAAGTACCACAGCAGGTAGGAGCCAAACACTGCCAGCTACACACCAACTGGGACCACATAAGTCCTGTCTGACATGAGAAAGCCACCTACCTAGCTATTAATACATGCTTTACACCCTATTAACCTCAACTGGACCACGCAGCAATATCTGAACTGGCATATTGGGGCATCCACTGACCCTGCACCCAAATCCCATGCCAAACAACAGAGATGGTTGACAAACACTCTGTACTCACCCCCAAGTGGCTGCTGTGATGCCCTCAAGTGCCCATCCAGCTCTTGACAGGCCACCGCCATTATACAGGCCATCAGGGGCATCAGGTTCCAACGGGCACCCCTCCCTCGTTGGGAGGCCATCCCCAGCTGGGCCGTTGCGGCCTTCCGGGCCCAGCATCTCAGGTTCTCCCACCGTTTCCTGCAGTGGGTGCTCCGCCTGCTGTATACCCCCAGGGTCCACATGTCTTTGGGGATGAAACGCCACAATCCCTTCTTCTGATGGGTGCTGACCTGCAGAAGAAACACAGAAGGCGGTACACCATCAACCTCACAATCCAGCCTGTCACATACATGGCCCACAGAAAGCATTTCCCCTCATCAGGCACACACATGACCGGTACCCCTGCATTGATGCTGCCACCAGCCATAACCCCACACCTGACACACTGCCAACACACACACACATCTCCATGCAGTCATGTCGCATGCATCGTACCCATGGTGTACTCACCTTTTGTTCTGGAGGCCCATACAACTGGCCATAATGGGGTAGGACCCCATCCACAAGGCACTCCAACTCCTCCGACGTTTAGGCTGGGGCCCTTTCCCCTGTTGCACGAGCCATGGCAGGTCCCAGTCACAGGTTACAGCAGCACACGCAGTGGAGATGTCGTTCTGTGGAAAGTCAGGAATCAAGTGAAGTGGTAGAAAGAAAATGGCAGTCACGTCCAGGGTGGTAAACACCTTCACCACCAGTGGTCATCATCATTGGTTCCCATACTCCATAGAGGGCCATGTTAGCCAATGAGGAAATGCACAGCGGGTTCGGACCACCTTCCGCCATGACGCCAACGCCAGCGGTGTGAGGTTACTGCCACCTGCCCCTGAATACAGGACAGGTGGGTGCCATTTTCTAATGTTGGTACACATGTACAGATTAATTAGTGCATCATTGTAGTCGAATATACTCACCTACATAGTTGCAGTGTCCAACATATAGACGTGCTCTGTGTACACCGCTGTAGTGTGTTCATGGTTCCTATTGTCACTCCTTTCTTACATTTGGGTCCCTTAGGTACCAACCACTGCGGAGGAATAGGAGGAGGCAAGCACCCATGTACAGACCCCTTGTGGACTTGGCTACACTGAACGACTGGCACATCATACTCACCTATTGTCTGGACAGGGCCACAATCACAGAGCTGTGTGCACAACTGGAGCCTGATCTGCTACCTACTATCCGTAGCGCTACAGCAATCACCCCTCTTGTGCAGGTATTCTCAGTGCTCTATTTCCTGGAAACAGGCTCTTTCCAGGTGACAGTGGCTGCAGGGATGTCACAGGCATTGTTCTCTATTGTGCTTGCAAGGGTTTTGTCTGCCTTGCTCAAACACATGTGCAGCTACATGGCATTCCCCCAGGTAGATGATTTACCCACTGTGAAGGCTGGAATCTATGCAATGGGACACATACCTCATGTTATTGGGGTCATCGATGAGATGCATATTGCCCTAGCCCCCCCCAGAGCCAATGAACAGGTGTAGAGGAATCGGAAGAGTTTCCTCTCACTCAATGTCCAGATGGTGTGCCTGGCTGACCAGTACATCTCCCACGTCATTGCCAAGTATCCAAGGTCAGTGCATGATGCCTTTGATTTGGGGATTAGGAGTGTCCCACAGCTGATGGCACAACTACAGAGGCACAGAGTGTGGCTAACATGTGAGCCTGTGTCCCCACCCAATGTTTGTGAGTGTTTGTGAGTGTTTGCCTTCAGATGTCATGGCATTGTGCAGGGCTAATGTGTGTCCCTTACTTCTTTCAGGTGATTCCGGCTACCCAAACCTGTCCTGGCTCATGACCCCTGTTAGGAATCCGTGAACAGGGGCTGAAAATAGGTACAATGACGTCCATGGGTGTACCAGGAGGATTGTGTAAAAGACCTTCGGTCTCCTGAAGGCTAGATTCAGGTGCCTCCATCTGACAGGTGGATCCCTATGCTACTCCCCTGAGAAGGTCGGCAGAATCATTGTTGTGTGCTGCATGTTGCACAGTTTGGCCCTCAGATGGCATGTACCCTATCTGCAGGGGGAGGGGGTGACAATGCAGCTGTGGCAGCAGTGGACATTGAGGACAGTGAGGAGGAGGAAGAGGAGGATGATGTGGACAACAGGTTACATTTGATCCAGCAGTACTTCCAACGACACTCAGGTAAGACTGTTGAACTAAGCATTTCTACATTTTAGTGTTGTACTGTGTGACTTCTGCATGATGCCAGTCATTCTCTTTGCATCCGACCTGACTGTCACCTATATCTTCCCTTATTGAAGATGTTGTATTGTTCCAACAGTGTACTGCTGTGAGGTGTACAGACTGCTGAGACACAATTGTTGGATGGGTCAACATGTTACTGGACATTTACACAGGATCACGCAGTTCATTACAGTTCATTACATTGTACATTACCTGTAGATAAAGCACTGTTACTCAAGTTGTGTCCAAGGGTGTTTATTGAAAATTGTTCTACAATGGGAAGTGCAATAGAGTGGGGTGATGGTTGGGAATAGTCAAGGGTAGTGGTCCTGTCTGTTTGTAGCACAGGTACAGTGTCCAAGGGGCCACCAGGAGGGGGGCAATGGCAGTTCAAAGTGGACAAGGTGACACAGTGGAACACAAGGGGGGTATTCAGGAGGGGCTCATTTCCTGGCAGAGGTCTTGGTCTTGGCAAGTGTCTCTGGTGTCTATCTGGGTCACAGGGAACATTTGCGGGGTGGTTTACCTTCTGCAGGGGGAGGGGTGCAGGTGGCCTGTGGGTCCTGGTGCAGGGCTTCCTGACCACTAGCTGCAGCAGATGTGGAGGTCTGGTCACTCGATTGGCTAGTGGAAGGGGCCCGCTGGTGTGATGTGTCCCATGCACCTGTTGCCTCTAGCTCCTTCACATCTTTCTTCAAATAAGTGTTGTTCTTAATATAGTTTTCTAAGTTCTTACTTTGATCAGGAATGTAAGCACACCATTGCTGAAATGTTAACATCCAACAGACATCGTCCTCTTTTGTCAAGCAAACGTCTAATGCAAATCTGTGTTGCAAAACCATTGATCTAATTGCTACCATCTCATTGTCGATAACTAAAAATGTTCCAGCTGTAGTTTTAGGCAGCTTATCAACTGTGGTGGACAACTTTCTAATCTTGTAGGCATTCAGTATTACTTCTACAGATGGAATAATTGCGCCAAATATGTCTCCAGCAATTTCACTAACATTAACACCTTTTTGTCCTTGCACGATCTCTCCTTGTGAGGTTATCAAGTTGCCTCACATAGTACATTTTTGAAAAAAAATTACTCCCATATAGCATGTTACATACCATCTCCTGGGCAACTAAACCTAAGGATTTTTCCACCAAACATAATAAACTCCAGGAATGACAAGATCTTCGCCATCTAAATATAATCCCCAATTTTCTATAAATTCAAAGGTATGATCACATTCACTTCATCCTACAAAATTTGTTTTGTCTAATTTTGGTTTCTTGGTATATACACATAATCTCCCATTATGTTGCCAATCCAATGTTAAAGCCACTATATCTCCTGCTACTTTATGTTCAAGCTCCTTGTTAGCCCAGATTTTCAGCTATAGCATTTATTAATTTCTTTTCCACATCTGTCAATATGCAGGTTCGGTTGTGTCTATGTGCATAAGCTGTATCTAATGTCATAGTAAGCATTAAGAAATGTCAAACTATTTCTAGTGATTTAGTATCAGGTTGATGATTCATGTGTTTCAGCAAATGAAGCTCTGAAGAGACTATGGGGGTCATTACGACGCCGGTGGTGGGCGTTAATGTGGCGGTAAGTACCACCAACAGGCTGGCGGTACTTACCGCCATATCGTGATATTGGCGGGTTGGCTGAAGCCAACCCCCCAATGTACCACTCTGACCGCCACAGCGGTAACAGCCGCCATTGTTCCACCTGTGGGATTATGACCCGGCCTACAGCCATGGTTTCTGTGGCGTTCGTAACGCCACAAAAACCATGGTGGTAGGCCATATCAGTGACAGGGAATTCCTTCCCTGTCACAGATAGGAGTCTCCCCCCTTCCTCTCCAGTTACCCCCCATCCTCCCAGCTCTCCAAACCCCCCACACCCCCTTACACACATATCCGCAAACACTTCCAAACATACACGCAGACACACATTCACAGAACACAGCATACACGCACTCACACCTCCATACATGCACACCCGCATTCAACACGCAACACACACCCGAATCCACGCACACAGATAACACCCCTCACCCCCCTCCCCTGTCGGAGACCCGACTTACCTGGATCCAGGTGGTCCTCCGGCAGGAGACGGGACGGGGCGTTGCTACCGCCAGCAGCACCCGCCAGCAGAACACTTCCAGGCCATATTATTGGTCATAATACAGCCGGCGGCGGTCTACTGGCGGGGTGCTGCTGGTGACAGCAGCGCCACTTTACCGCCATCCGCCGGCATGCCCACAGACGGATTTCTGCCCTTCTTGTGGTGGACATCTGGTTGTGGTCATAATATGGCAGAGGGCTGGTAGCCTCGGCGACGGTCTTTTGGCAGCCGTCGCCGAGGCGGTAAGCGTTTTTTACCGCCAAAGTTGAAATGAGGGCCTATGTCATAGTTTGAATAATAATAATATTGAACATATCTTTTTCCATGAAATAGACTCTGCATCAAACTACAGGACACATCATAAATCAGAGGAATATGGTGATAGGTTATGCCTTGTGCAATACATGCTGGAAATTGCATACACGCCTAGCAATCCCTCTCATCCATAGTATCTACCTACTCACACAGCAATGTTGAATAAACATTAAGGGCCAGATGTATCAAACATTTTTGTGATTGCAATGGCACAAAGGGCCGTTGTCGATCGTAAAAATGCGTTTTGGTAAGTGTCAAGTCCAATTTGCGATTCGGTAACTTGTTGCCCAATCGCAAATTGGATTTGCGACTACATAACGATTCGGTATTAGGAATGGGCGTGTCAAGGGTGTCCCTTCCTAATACCGAATCGCAGAGGTGTGTGTGATTGTTTTGTGACCGTGAATGCAGTCGCAAAACAATCGCAGTTACCACCTACTTCAAGCAGGTGGTAACTCATTCGCATTCCCTTGGAGACCCCTGCCCCTTTGTGAATGCATGCGAAAATGTTTTTTAAGGACAGGCAGTTGTCCCACGGACCACTGCCTACTCTTAAAAAATGAAAAGAAAACTTTTCATTTTTTATTTTTAAACGCATCCCGTTTTCCTTTAAGGAAAATGGGCTGCATTTTAAAAAAAACAGATTGCTTTATTGAAAAGCAATCACAGACATGGTGGTCTGCTGAGTCCAGCAGGCACCATCCCTGTGATTGTAGCCATTCGCAATGGATCGCAAATTGCGACCTACCTCATGAAAATTGATGAGGTAGGTCTATTTGCGAGCCCTTGTGAATCACAATATGAAACTTATAGAGTTTCATACATTCCAATAGCGATTACTTAATTGCGATTCGCAAAAAATTGCAATTAGGTAATCGCTATTGGATAAAATGATACATCTGGCCCTAAGTGAATAATTTCCTCGAGATGTGTCTACATGTAATTCTTTCTCATCAAATAGGGGTAAGCTATCATCAGTAGGTAATGGTCTCTCTGGAGTACCTGTGGGTCTACTTCCTTCTACATTAGAAGGTGTAGGTAAGCGGAAGCCTACAAGCAATTAAATCATTACTAATGCTAATGCAACTAGCACTCCTGTACACAAGCATCTGCATCTATTATTACTGTTTCTAGGTTCCATAACTTTCCTGAATTCAGACCTGTTTAGTAAAATGCTGCAACAGAAAAAGTCTTTCTTTTAGTTCCCACTTGTGCAAAGCAGTAAACAATCTCCATGCAACACAGTTCAAATGTTATTTGCAAAATATTTGTGAGTCTTCCTTAACCCTACTCCATGTTCTTCTAAATGACAACTCTACGATGTCTCTGCAGACTCAGACCTGGGTCTCTTACTTTCCCTACGAAGACTGTTCGATGGCCTCCAAAAAATGCATGGTTCAAACTCACTAATAATCACTTCCAGGATAAAATGTCTCACTCTGTATAGTGGCAATGGAAACTCAAGGCTCATTTTTGCCACAAAGTGCAGTTCAAGGAGGCTCAGCTGGATGCAAATTATTGTAACAAAATAATCTAAATTCTCTCTCAGTCATTAGCAGCAAAATATGTCCATTCATGTGAGGAGCACCTCCGACAAAGTACTGTTGCTTTCCTTGATCTCCGGACTACTGGCCTTTAACCATAACTGTCACTTGGGCCAGACTCCCCACTATCTTCCGGAATAGTGTGTGGCACTCATACTTCAGGCAAATTCTGTTCTCTTGGTCACTGCTCTCCAGGCACAACTCGCTTTGCCTATAGCACTAGGTCCTTCCCCAGGACCTGAGTTTGACACAGTCAACACCTCTGGATGCAACCCTCCTGTACCAACTTCAACTTGTGACTCACTAAGATCCCCATCAGACCAAACATTTACTCTCCCAGACTCTTGCTGGTCCCCAACAGCTAGACTAACCTGCTCCCTTCATCTCATTGTAGCCACTGGCACTTCAGGGAGAGGTGCTGTTACATCATCAAGGAGACACAGGACTCTGCAAGTATGTGCAGCATGCACCCAGTTAGAGAGACCTCCACATGTCACAGCTGTTGTAGTGACCAAGATAACCTAATAAGGTTATTTCCACTGAGGCTCCAAGCACGTCTTGCTCACATGCTCCTTTACCATCACTCAGTCTCTGGAACTGAGATCATGGTATTGCTCTTGTTGTGGCAGAGCTGTAGCCTCTCCAACCAGATGGGACCCAGAATGCACCTCATCAGCCAGTCCTTTACAGTAATCAAGAACCATGTAATCTGTAATGTTCACAAGCTCATTTGCAGGGACAGCTGGCAATCTCACAGCTCTTCCTAAGATGATTTCATGGGGAGACAATGTCAGGATCAATGGAACACTCTTACCTGAGAAGAGGAGCCGTTCATTTTTGGTTGCAGGGACAATAGGGACTCACCTCATATCTCCTTGTTCTTTAAATGGCCCTGTGTCCAGCTGAAGATTTTCTTGTAGGGGACATGATGGAAACTTGCTGGATATTGTGGGAGTGATATGGAGAGTTATGCTGGTAGTAGTGAGGATGAGTTGTTTCTAGGGACAGATATAGAATTCTGTTGTAGTACAAGAACTTATTATTCATAATATGTCTCAGTAAACCGACTATGCATGTGAGAACATTTTCCCACTATTTACTGGCACACAATGAAAAGAATATCACCTTTCACTTGAACTGCCTCCTGATTTAACATGCATATGTAAATTGTGGCTGAGTCTATCTGGTTGTGGTATATTGTCGGCAAAATAGTTTACTTTTTCAAATTGGTTCTTTTTTGGAAGGCTCAGTGCACCTGATGCCACTCTGATACTAGTACAATCCAACACAGGAGTGTGCTTGTGCTGATTTCTGTTTCATATCAATGCACCCTGGGCAGCCCTGCGGTTAGTGTTTACCTTTTAATCTTGTCCTTTCTTGTTGCATACAGGTGTCCAACTGCCCGGGATTCAAGGAAGAAGGTTCTGGTCTTTGGAAGAAACTACTCTCAGTAAGTAGATGATCTGAACTTAGGCTCTTTGAGGGTCCAGGGAGTCTTCACCAGACTCAGGATCATCAATGAGAAGCTCTGGCTCAAGGGTGGAGTGGGTTTAAATAGTTTATGTCTGTGGTCTGTGATGAGTCATTTAGAATGTCCATGATTACTGAATATGTTTACCATTTGGTGATAAGTCATTAGAACCATGTGACTGAATGTTGTTATCACCTTACAATGAGTCACTCAGGATGTGGTGACAGATGGTTTGTGTTTACTTTATGATGATGAGTCATTTCGGAACACTGGTGGGGGAGCTCATTGTTCCAGCTTGATTGGTTCTGCACATGTTTCTTTCATGAGTCATTAGCATGCTGTAAAACTGATCTAACAGGCGCACTTTAAATGGGGAAACTAGAAGCAAACAAGTCCAGGCATAACTATATTCTGGAAAACAAACTCCAAGTGTCAAATAGAGTTCAAACAGGGGTGCCATGTGATACTGTATTCTGGTTATTACTGCGCACCATTAGCTTTCGAGAAAATGTTCAAGCATGATTCCTGACAGTCCCGTTCTGCTATCTGAAGTACTATCAAGACTCATCAGTACAAGGGACAATGCTCAGGCCATTTCAAAGAGTTGGAAGCATACTCTAGCCAGTATAGATTTCAACGTTCCATTGACTTGTTCCAACAGACCTGAAGCCTTGTGTCAATAGCTGCAAGTGTAGTCTCTGCTCCACTTCCAATGCTGTACACAATAATTTCAGAACCTTAATATTAAAATGAGTTCCTCGGTCTGACTCCAAAGAAGTTGGGAACCCCAATCCTGGAATAAGATCGCTTAACAAACTTTGCTACTGTGAGTCTCACATACTCACCTGGTTCCCACCTCGGAGGTGATGCCAGACCTCTTATTTTCCCGAGCACAGCCCACAATCAGGGACCCTCAAACCCTTAAATCATGCCCTGTCCTTTAGGGGAAGGAGGATTTGGACAAGATAAAAAAGGATAGACTTTGAGCACCGGTCCTGCTGGGTGTGGTCCAGGCACGGACAGGCACAGACAAGCTTTGCTTTAGCGCACCTGCAGAGCAGCCACACAGCGGCTGCCATTAAGAAGCGGAGGGAGAAGGGAGGGGTCCCTCTGCTGGGAGGCGGGAAGTTGGGAAACACGTCGCTGGGAAGGGTTTGTGGCAGCAGCATCAGGGGAGATGCGGGGAAACTGATAAAGGCGGAAAAAGAGGCAAAAAGAGAATAAAAGAACACATGAAAGGCAACAGAGGAAAAAGGCAGAAAAGTGGCACAGAAAAGGCAGAAGGCAGCAGAGAGAGTGACATAAGGCAGCCACTAGGCCACCAAGGATTAGGAGCAGGCGGCAGCCTATGGGTGAAGGAGGGCCTCGAACACAATGAGCCAGGCAGGCTCAGAAGGTGAAAGGCAGCAGCAGCAACAGGTGGAGCTGCCTGGGCGGAGGTGCGTGGGGGGAGCGAGGCTAACATTGACCGGAGGTCAGTGAAGTCACTCCTTACAACCAATCACAGCATAAGTTATCAGTGAAAAGAAAACCAACTACAAAAACACTTTGAACTCTAATAACGAAATAGTACCTTGTCTGTTTATCCTAGAAAGGAAGTAAATGTCAAAATATTTAGTAAGATTTCTTAATCGCAAATCATAGAAATTCAGAAAGAAGAATAAAACTCAAAACCAAGAACAGGGAACCAATGGTATCTACCTCAGTTGGTGTGCTTACCAATGCACAAGAGCAAAATACACTAATTGAATTAGACCTGCAACCTAGTAAAATAAAATGTGTTAGTTGAAATTCCCTATTAATATGTAAGCAGTGCCTCACTCTACACACCAGAATTACAGACAAGTACTATCAATATATTGCGAGATCCTAGATTTCAAAGAATCCGATAACCAAACCAACCAATAAACCGGTAAAACCAGTAATACCTCAAATGCATTCACAAATATGAATAATACCTCCAAACAACTATGATCAATCTGCCATCTGAACCCACAACTGTTATCACATACCCAAATACCTCACAACAGACACAGACATCCATTTCACAAACTCATGCTTGAATACACACTCACACAATCAATCCTCCCTATTCCTACTTACACAAACTTGTTCAGGAACACTCAGTTTGCCACTTCTTAGGAATCGCTGCAGTTTAAGAATTTTAGGCAAATTCCCAAAACTTTTTTCTAGCTCTGATCAGGCATTAAAGACTCAAAAATTACTGGGGAGGCTTTGGACCTACTTTACAAATCCCCCAGAATAAGGAGGTACTCTTATACAACCATTCTCTGCTATCAAATTTGTGGGAACCCAATATCCAATAATTTGTCCGGTACTTTGCATCACAGCCCATAGCTTCTGCGTGACACATCCTCTTTGCAAGGCTTCACATCGCAAGACCCTCGTTGACGGCATCCTCACCAATTATGCAGGACTCTGCATAGCAAACCCTGTCACTTTTTGGAACCAACAAGTGCACAACATAGTGACGCAACCTGCTCATCAACAGCATTCCCTCTGACAACTCAGGACCTCGCATAGCATCCTTGAAGCACCTAGGAATCACTGCTGTGTGATGCATCCCTGATGCAGGACCCTCATCGCTCTAGAACCACTATTTAAGGTATTATTGTTCAACAGTCCATGTAGCCAGCCCTATCCCCATTACGGTCAACCTGAATTTGTGCCTTTGTCCCGTTCCATCGTGACTCAATTCAATCAGACAGTGTTTCATGAGGAAATTAAAAGTCTTGCACAAACGGACAGAGTTCCATGAGGAAACAATGATAGTAACCAGCAACACCATAAAACCAAGGTTTTTAATACACATTTTATGCATTAAAAATGAGCAGAAACTACAGATTCAGCATAGCATGACTATCAACAGCTCATTTTTGAAAAATCAGAAAAAGGATTTTTATAATGAAGTACATAACACTAGCCCATTTCAAAGAATAATCAAGAATCTTCCATTACCTTCCACAGCAACAGTAATCCTGAGGTGCAAAACAAAATTTCAAACATTCTCAGACATAGACTAATGCACCAATGTCCTAGCAAGTCAACAACTGAACTTCTGTCGGAAGTGTCATTGAAAATGATATATCAGAAGCACAATGGAAAGACTAATTCAGAATAAATGCCCTCTGAAAGAAATATTCAGTTGCATCACCCTGTACTATGCTATGCAGAACATGTGGGGAGAGAAGACTCACAGGGAGACATTGATTGGGAGGGTGCTAGCAGGAGCAGAATGAACTAGAAACTGCATTCATTTTAATAAAATGGTGTTGCTACAAAACTGTGGCATAACCAAACTATATAATTAATCACAGCTCAAAACATCTCCCTTAATTTATTTTACATGGAACATCATTAATTCATTAGTTACAGCTATAATTCTTATAAAAATTAATACACACACAATATTTATTACTCAATCATTGCACATGTAAAAAAAAGAATTGACACTCATTGTAAGAAAGAATTAGACATGGGTTTACTGCTGGAAACTTGTGTACAGGGAGGTATACAAGTAAATGGATTTAAACAAACCGCCACAGGCCCACAGGGTGACTACTGTTTTTATCTGGTTTTGTGATTTAAGGCATTCTGCACTCCATGTTCTCTTACTTAACACAAATTTCATTGTATATTTTCTGTATATGGTGGTGAATTTAATGATTATTTAATTATTGTATGTTTTGTTTTATTGCTGAGTATAATTGTGGTTTCCCCCAAAACATGTTGATTAAACTTTCTACCTGTTAGTTCTGATTAAAAGGAAGGAAATAAATCAAAATGTCAACTTTTGTACACAAAACCAGAGCACCCCTAAAGCCCTTGAGGTGAATGCATTTGTTGTCATAATTACCAATTCAAAGTCCAGATCATGGAAGGAAACATAGAAAATGTGACCCTTATGGACTCATTTGTCAGTTCTAACTGGTGCTAATACCATCACAGCAATAATTGCTTTACCATTTTCATTAGCTTCCCCCAATTATTTATGTAAATGGTGGTGATAAACAGCAATGCTGTAATGTGATAGTACTATAGTTAATTGTGTCTATGGAGAATTACTCTAAGTAAATTGAATGTGATTAATGTGTGGGTATTCGACTGCCACATTTATATCTTTTTAACCACCCTAAATGAGAACATAGATGTACCTCCAGATAACTTCTTACTATTGCAGTTTCCACTATTTGTTTGTTTTTTTGAATGATAAAGTGTCCCTACATTATGTTCTGAGAACGTAACATCTTTAAGCACATTGCTCATATCCAAAGTACCAATGACAGCTCTGTAAGAAATTAGGTTACTGGTTGAGGGGGCTAGAAGCCCCACTTAGGCAACAACCACAATTATTGCCAGGGTGAAAAACAGAAGTCGTTACATCATCCTGTGCTTAACCCTCTGGTAGCTTGGCACAAAACAGTCAGGCTTTACTTAGAGGCAATCTGTAAGGTATATCTGCAGAACACACTAATTAATAAAGCAAAAACACAACACTAAAAAATTGCAAACCAACTTAGTAAAATAGAGAACATTTCAATACATACAATACCACAAAAAAACAATAAATCCAATCAGTAAAACTGGAGTTATGAATTTTTTTAATTTTCAGAGAAATCTTGTCCCTAAAAGATAAAACCACCAACACGAGGAGGTGGATTGGGCCTGGTCTAAGCTTGACTTCAGACTTAGAAGAAATGTCAAGAAAAGAATTCTAAATGTGCAGAGTAGAGTCTCAGCGGGGCAAGACAGCAGGCTGTAGTCGAGAGAAGGTGGTCGATGGAGGGGAGCCACTAGATGAAGTCTTGGCAAAGCCGTCAACGTTGGCAAGAAAATCTCTGGGCAGGAAAAGCTGGATTTCAAGGCCAAGGATGTTGTACCCATTGATAAGGTACTGGTCTATATTGAGACCAGTAAAGATCTCTACCTTTGGATACAGAAATGGTTCTGGAGCTCGGATTCACCGAAAGCTAGCAGTCGAAGGACACAAGTAATGCCTCCACACTCCAGAGTAGGGACAAACATATGTTGAGGAAGGAAACCCACACAATCTTGTGAATAAGAAATAAGCAAATGAAAATGACAATAAACTTGACAAATGATACGCAATGGTCAGGCTATAAATCCAAGCTAAGAATATGTCTTTTAACAGATGGCGCATACACTGTTGAGTAGGTGAGCCTTAAAAAGTATAGTGTGTCTGTGCTCAAATTTCCCTTTGTAGATGGCCCTGCCAGTTTTATTCATGGCCCCTTGTGTACTTATCCAAATTACAAGCGTGTTATGAAGCCACTGTCAGAAGGGAGGCCTGTTCTGGACTGACAGTAAAAGAAACAGGAAAATCCACATGGATGGGGCAATTTTAACAAGGGCATTGCCTGCTTGTCATGGGCCCTAATACAGTCAAGGAAACTGGGAAATTGGGTATTGAAATACTTATCTAACAGAGGTGTAGTGGTCCCAGTTCACCCCTAGACCATGCATCACTGCATCTGCTACACTAAGGATGGCTACATCCCTGCTTAAGGGTCATCATGTTCGCCATTCTATTTATCTGTTTGCCTCCCTGTCTCCAACCCTGGCTTCTCTCACCTCCTTCAACCCTTTCACATTCTCCTCCTTATCTTCTTTCTCTGTCTATCCTCGTCGTCTGTCTCTCACCCTTCCTCATATCTTTCGACCCTTTGCTCCTGGCATTCCTATTTCTGCCCATTTTGTTCATGCTTACTTCTTCCTTATCCTCTATTCCCTTTATCACTCTCCCTTCCACTCTCCCTGAAGAGTAAACTTTAGACCCTAGGCATGCTCTGTATTTAAAAAAATCGGAATAGGCAGCCTCTAAAATAACTTCCGCTGATGAAGAACAGACTGGGGCCCTCTGCCTTCTCTGCGCACCTGTGCCACTGCACTGGCTACATCACTGGTGGCTCACCCCTGTCTTTCTGGCCATGACAGCGAGAGGAGGGAGACACAGTTGTTAGACCTGGCATCCTGGGTTTACCCCCTAACTTTTCTCCCTTTGACATCCTGTTTTGCTGAGTTCATTTTTTGCTGGCCATAGAAATGTGTGCACTTTACCACTGCTTACCAGTGCTAAAGTGCTTATGCTCTCTCCTTAAAACATGGTTGGATTCTCTTATACCCAATGGGCATATTTAATGTACTTGTAAATCCCTAGTAAGGTAGCAATGCCAGTGCCCAGGGCCTGTAAATTAAATACTACTAGTGGGCTTGCTGCTTTGATTTTGCATATCCTCTAAAGTAGCAGTTTGAACATGTCTCAGGCTTGCCATTGCAGCCTGTGTGTGCAGTTTAAAACCGTCATTCTTCCCTGGCATAGTAAAACTTTTAACAGGCCCAAACCTTCCTTTTTTAATACACTTAAGTCCTGGACTGCCCAGAGGGCATGGTGTGGTGAATTTAAAACGTTGGACATGTACTTTTTAATTTTACATTCCCTGATAGTGAAAAACTCTTAAATTATTTTTTCACCATTACAAGGCCTACCTCTCCCATAAGATAGTATTGAAGTTACCTTATTACATTTAACAAGCCGTCATTTCTGAATTGGAACTGGTAACTCATTCATTTTTAGTGTTGCTGGAATTCTAATGAAAAAACCTAACTTATGGTAAAGTCAGATTTTAAATTACAATTTTTAAAATGCCACTTTAAGAAAGTTAGAATTTTTCTGCCATAACCATTTGGTGCCTGCAGTCTGTCACTGAGACACATGACTGGGTGCAGTTGACAGTTGGGCTTTGTGTATTCCTCCTAGACAGTCACACACAATAGGGAGCTTAGGTGTCCCTAGATGGGCCATCAGTGACAGGATGGGTGGGAGGAGCTGGGCTCAGCCCCACTTACACTTGAACACACTGGGCCTCATTCTGACTTTGGCGGGCGGCGGAGGCCGCCCGCCAAAGTACCGCCGTCAGAATACCGCTGCGCGGTCAAAAGACCGCCGCGGTAATTCTGAGTTTCCCGCTGGGCTGGCGGGCGACCGCCAGAAGGCCGCCCGCCAGCCCAGCGGGAAACCCCCTTCCATGAGGATGCTGGCTCCGAATGGAGCCGGCGGAGTGGAAGGGGTGCGACGGGTGCAGTTGCACCCGTCGCGATTTTCAGTGTCTGCTTGGCAGACACTGAAAATCTTGGTGGGGCCCTGTTAGGGGCCCCCAGGGGCTCCGCGACACCCGTTACCGCCAGCCAGGTTCTGGCGGTCAAAACCGCCAGAGCCAGGTTGGCGGTAAGGGGGTCGGAATCCCCATGGCGGCGCTGCCTGCAGCGCCGCCATGGAGGATTCCCCAGGGCAGCGGGAACCCGGCGGGACACGGCCGGTTTTCCGTTTCTGTCAGAATGCCCATGGATGGACCACCAGCCTGTTGGCAGTGCATCCGCGGTCGTTGCCTTGGCGGTAGTCTACCGCCAGGGTCAGAATGACCCCCACTGTGTCTTGTCTCCACACAAAGGACTGCATACCTCCTGACGTTAGTATGGAGCCAAGACAAGGAAGGCAGGGCACACTGTGCACTTCAAAGGCATGCCTCTAGAACAGAGGTCTTCAAACTGGGGACCATGCCCCCCCTGGGGTTCCTTTGGTAGTTGCCAGGGGGCGCAAATGCCTCATTAAGTTCTTGTAAATGAAGATGGTCTGGAAGCACGATTTTGTTTCCTTTTCCCATTTCCAGGCCGTCTTCATTTCCATGACAGTTGAAGCCCATAAAAATAAAGCAACTGTATTCCTGACACCTGTGGTGGCAACGATCAAAGACACGGATAAAATCAACAAAATATTCTGTAAGTATTTTGTTGTATTTTCTTGTTCAAACAACCTCATTTAAAATAAAGCACACACCTTTAAAGTGTAAAATACATGCAGTTCAATCTAATTGATTGAAAATGCACTCTTTCACATTATCAAACTTGGTTAATGTGCTCATTGCAGATTTCTGTATGTTAGGCTAGGGAATCACAGAATTCATTCCTGTGTGATGAGGTGCATAATAGTGATTTGGGTATTTATAGTGCTATAATGTTCCAGCATGTAACAGAAGCACAGTGGATATGTAAGGCATTATTCTAAAATTATATTACATACAGTATAAGATAGGCTGCCACAACAGTGATTTTGTGTATGTGATGAGGCCCACTGGAAACTATGCAGCAGGGGAGCACCAAATTATATGGCAAATTATGCAGTATAATGTGGCACATTTTTGCAAGTTATTTTGTATGTTTTCTACATTATTTTGACATTTTGTCACATGGTAGTACTGGTTGGGCAAATAATTCATCTCATTAGTATCATTAGGGCCAACTTACCAACCAATTACAAAAATAAGCAACTGAAAGATGACCAGTCACCCTGTACAAAAGGCTTCAACTGCACACAAACACATCACTATGTTTTTAGTAATTTGTGATCTGATAAAGCTAGAAACATTTTTTTGTTAATATCAGCAGATTATGAAGCAGCTGGTGAATTATGCGGCAAATACGGCAAATCCATAATTGTGCAAAAAATGCAGCTGCTGCAAAATAGCATAATTCCAATGTGTATAATAGAACAAGTGCTTTCAAGGAATACATATTAGTAATAGCTAACCAGACAGTACCTACGGCAGGCATTTTTTATAAGTCCATGAATACAGCACTTTCTAAAACTCAGCATTGTTACATTATCATTACATTAGCTATCTAAAATAATAAATTTTTGTCATCATGATGCTTCAAGTGACTCTATAAATTAAACCACTTTAGACCCTCCTCATTATACTCTCACACAGAGGTAACTCCAGGTTCCCCCTAGCAAATCAGAGATAGTTGTTTTTTAACAAAAGTATGGGAACCGTTGGTGTAAAAATAAAAAACACATGGGCATGTTAGCACTCATACACCCTGCTATCTTCGGCTGCTGTTTTCAGATGTCCTTCCATGTGAATTGAGAGGGTGAAAAGGAGGAGGCAAAAAAAGTGATATTCAGAGTCCTGATCATCCAGACCCCTGGGGTTTCTGGGTAATGGCCCAGGAGAAAGAGGAAAGGAGCAAAATTCATGATAGTGTCAAAGAGATAGCAGAGAGTGGAACGCTATGTGGAATCTAATTTTTTCATTTATAAATGAGACAGCTTCTCCCTTCCTCAGAGTGATGCCCTGAAGAAGTTGTTGAGAAATGTAGGCTCATGATATTTTAAAGGCCATCACTACCATTAGTGGAGCAAGTGCATTGACACTAGGACACTGATGTGAGGGGTTACTGCACCCCAATAGTGGGCGTGTTACAAGGGTATTGTCTGGGTATTTTCCCTTTTTTTAAACCAAAGGGGTAGACAGCCTGCTTTGGGCCTCAGGCCTCGTAATAATGGCCAGTGGAATGGGCAGAGGAGTAGGTATCATTGGTGCTGCGGGTGCAGTGGCACCATAGCCCCAGGATTGTGAGGGCCCAACTAAATTGCTATTACGGCTGCTTTACTCATTCTTTTCCTACATTAGGGCTCAATGCACCCTTGCTGTGCCAGTATAATCTTTAGCATTACACCAATGGCCCAAGGGAAGGGATAATTGGAGCAGTGGAGGCACTTTAGTATTAAGCTTCAGAGAGATGGCAGAAAGGAAGAGGGCTTTAACAAAGTGTAAAGGTGATTTCTCTCTTCACCAGGCAGTAGGTCTCAATAGTTAAGCAAACAAAATGGTATTGAGGCCCAGAAGTGTGAAGGGCCCCCTGCACCACAATTATGAGTATCTTACTTTACAATAAGACATGTGCATAGCATTAGGGCTGAGGTGGACAACATGTGGGAGCTCTTTTTTTCTGAAAGGGACAGATAGTCTGTTTCAGGATTGAAGTGATGGCCAGACATAGTGAGGAAGGGGTGAAAGTGGCAGAGGGGATAGCCTACAATTCAGATTTGCAGCTCTCATTAGTACAGATGGTGCAGTTGCATTGGGACCCGAGAGCCTGAGGGCCTCAATTAATGAGTAGTATTTTGTCTAGCTCAGTTTTTACGTGTTTTCTCTTTTATATGTATCACATTTAGCGTGAAGTGTGAGCTTCTGAAAAAGTGCCCTGGTATTATCTTATAAGCCCCACCCCCTGTGCTCAGTCCTACCTCTTGTGCTGCGCCAAGTCTTCCCATAAAGTTTTCGAGGGGGGCCCGACTTCAAAACATTGTGGGTAGGGGAGGGGGGTCACAGCAAATAAGTTTGAAGACTCCGCTCTAGAAGCTGCTCCCCACTTACAAGGCACAACTAGGTGTAAATACTGGACCTCAGACACTAACACTTCAGTACACTTCAGGACCTGTGGATACTCTGTGAGGAAGAAGGACTGCTGTGCTGCTGAAAGTACTGCCACTCTGGTGGGCTGCTGCTCCGAAGTACTGCTGCTCTGCTGTGGTGTCCTGCTGCCCTCTAGCCTGGGAGAGAAGGACTGGACCTGCAGCTATTGAACCCAGGACCACCAGAGTGACTACAGAAACTAGTTGGCTTGGCCTACTGACTTGAACCTCAGGGACAGAAGGCTCCAACAACCTCAACCCCAGCACCTGGACTCTGCCATTTGTGAGTCTACCCTGCCAAGTGGTGCTACCCTAGTCCTGAACTATTGGAAGTGGGTCTGCGGTGCTCTGCCAGCATCTGTGGATCCAGCGGAACCAACACATCTCCTCTGTGCTCCGTGGTGCAACCAGAGCCAAAACTATGCATCTCCACTGCTCGGTAGACCAGTACTGCTGCAAAGACCCACATCACAATGTAGCCCATTGTCCTATCAGAACCGCCTCTGCGCAAAGCATCCTCAGAGTAGAGCTTCACATCTCTCACTAACAACAGCCTCGATGACGATGGCGGACTCCGCATCACAGCCTCACAGCTCTTCGGAAACTGACACATTGACCTAACTGAGCAATGCATTTTTGACACAGATCCTTACAATGTCCACAAACCAGGATTTAAGGTACTTTGATCAGTGGACCTGGCTGGATCCCAGTAGCTGCCTGCGATCCATTGTAGTCGACCATAACTTGTGACTTTGACCCAGTCCAGATATTCACAGCTAGTGCTTTGTGCTTTTTGGTGCTATTTTCACTGAAATCTTTAAAATTGCATATCTCCAGTTCTACTGGTTGGATTTCTTCTCATTTTGGTCTTATTTTATTTATTTAAAATTGCTTCATTTGTCCTATTGGGTATGTGCGCTTCTGAAAAAGTGCCCTGATATTATCTTATAAGCTCCACCCCCTGTGCTCAGTCCTACCTCTTGTGCTGCGCCAAGTCTTCCCATAAAGTTTTCGAGGGGGGCCCAACTTCAAAACATTGTGGGTAGGGGAGGGGGGTCACAGCAAATAAGTTTGAAGACTCCTCTCTAGAAGCTTCTCCCCACTTAAAAGGCACAACTAGGTGTAAATACTGGACCTCAGACACTAACACTTCAGTACACTTCAGGACCTGTGGATACTCTGCGAGGAAGAAGGACTGCTGTGCTGCTGAAAGGACTGCCACTCTGTTGGACTGCTGCTCCAAAGTACTGCTGCCCTGCTGTGGTGTGTCCTGCTGCCTGCTGCCCTCTCGCCTGGGAGAGAAGGACTGGACCTGCAGCTATTGAACCCAGGACCACCAGAGTGACTACAGGAACTAGTTGGCTGGCCTACTGACTTGAACCTCAAGGACAGAAGGCTCCAACAACCTCATCCCCAGCACCTGGACTCTGCCATTTGTGAATATACCCTGCCAAGTGGTGCTACCCTAGTCCTGAACTATTGGAAGTGGGACTGTGGTGCTCTGCCAGCATCTGTGGATCCAGCGGAACCAACACATCTCCTCTGCTCCGTGGTGCAACCCCGAGCCAAAGCTATGCATCCCCACTGCTGGGTGGATCAGTACTGCTGCAAAGACCCACATCACAATGTAGCCCATTGTCCTATCGTAACTGCCTCTGCGCAAAGCATCCTCAGAGTAGAGCTTCACATCTCTCACTAACAACAGCCTCGATGATGACGGCGGACTCCACATCACAGCCTCACAGCTCTTCGGAAACCGACACATTGACCTAACTGAGCAATGCATTTTTGACACAGATCCTTACAATGTCCACAAACCAGGATTTAAGGTACTTTGACCAGCGAGCCTAACTGGATCCCAGTAGCTGCCTGTGATCCATTGTAGTCGACCATAACTTGTGACTTTGACCCAGTCCAGATATCCACAGCTAGTGCTTTGTGCTTTTTGGTGCTATTTTCACTGAAATCTTTAAAATTGCATATTTCCGGTTCTACTGGTTGGATTTTTCTCATTTTGGTCTTATTTCATTTATTGAAAATTGCTTCATTTTTCTTACTTGGTATGGGATCCTTTTCGTGTGGTGTCTTTCACTTCATTGCTGTTTGAAATGTTGCACAAATACTTTACACATTGACTATAAGTTAACCTGACTGCTCTCTGCCAAGCTAACAAAGGGTTGAGCAAAGGTTAATTTAGGGTTAGTTTGAGCCTCACCCTGATAAGGATTGTGTCTTAGGCAGGCCGTCCAGATCTGACAGCAATCCTTTGTTAAGCAGCACACGGTTTTCCTATAGGAACATGCACGGTGAGCTGCACTAGAGACATCATGCTCCTTGGTTCTGTGCAAGACCTTGAACTAGACCATGTTTCATGCGTTTTTATTTTCATAACGGTGTAAAACTTATAGGAGTTTAGGAAATACATTTGAAAATCCAAGCTATAAAATGACTCGATTGGTAACATCAAAACGAAAATCTCCTATTTAGTTGTCAGGCCGTCTGATTACAGCCGAATTCTCCTGGAGGAGTTGGGACTTGATTGTTAAGTGTATCATGTGGCTAGTTAAAGGAGGTTTAATTGTGCTGATTTTATCTTTCACCTCAGCCCTGAGAGGCGAAATTGTTCATGGTAAAAGGAGAACTCACTTCGAGGAGAAGGGAAAAAGTAGTGTAAGCCAAAGACACAAGACTTGCAGTGAGCGTGACAAAGTGGTAGAAAGGGAACGAGGGACGGTCTAAGACGAAAGTGAGACAGAACATGTGACTGAGTTCATGACAAGAGAGACATGCATTACACTGACAAATGAACACAAGCTATTAATGCTGTAAAGGGCACTTCAGCGCCTCACACCACCACACACGTCCTATGGCTCGTTGTTTGGATGACAAGGAATTAATTCGGGACTTTTTACTTTTTTATTATGTGTAATACAGTGTACTTTGTTGTCTATAAAAACCGTATTTTGCGTTCATCTCAACGGCTCCATCGACACCTGTTCTATATCCTTCTGAGTATAAAACAGATCTACGACTGCGTTTTGCAAAAAGCTTCGCCACTGGCACAGAAAAGAAAAACACATCAGAAAATGGGGCGCACTTTCCTTTCATGTGAGAGTTTTTGCCAGTGTCCTATTTGCAGAGAGGTGTGTACACACTTGGAAATGAATAAGCTGGCAGGAGGTCACGGCTAGAAAATTGAGCAAGGAAAGAGGGCCTACAAACACGCTCTGTGGGAGACCCCGCCAAGAATCGTATCCAGACGGGTTACCATGGCAAAGCTATTTTAATGAAAGTACCTCAATTTGGAATTACATCACAAGAGAGCAATTAGAATATAATTATCACTATGGGAAATGTTTCAGTGATAACATTTGTGCTACTGGTATAACGCAGGTTTATATTTTCGACCAATCGGGCCTTTGCAGGGGCTCAGCATCTGCGGAAGCTGCCATCAAAGACACCAAAATCTGGGAAGTGGACCAGCAGCAGAAAGGCCTAATGACAACGTTTATACCTTTAAAAAATGATCATAATTACCGAGGTGGGGGGGAGGGGTGTTTGATTTTTTTTGACAGTTACAGAAAATATAAAACCAATGCGCTTTATGATAGAACAATATCGTGTGCAACAGCTAATAACAAAAAATGACGCCTTGAGTTAAAAATGCTGCTTAAACATTTAATATTCTAGGCTATATTTAAAATACATAAATACTTTGCAAAACCTCTCATCATCACGCCAACTGAAAAACACACACATCACACGGAAGTTGTTTGATCATGGGTTTTCTTTTTGTTATGATTTCGGCCTGCATGTGTTCCAAGCGTTTTTTCAACGCACGTGGTGGGTCCTAACTCGCGTGCTGCACTGATGCATCGCTAATTAAATGTGCTTTAATTCTGAATATATTATGATCTATTTCGGCACTTACAGTTGGGGCGTAGCTTGGTCAGTAAGACGGGGGAGATGGGGGGACTGAGCTTCAGATTTCCCAACAAGTACGCTGGCATACCTTGTCACCATACATTATCGGGGAAGCACGACATGAGGGGTGCTTAAGAGGCAGTGGAAGGGGAGAGCAGTGGGGATTGTTAGTGGTACTTAAAACAAAATCTTTGGTAAAATAACCAACGTTTTTTACGAACTTCAAAACAGAGACGAGAGAGTGTGACAGTGTGTACACTGCTAGGTAACCGACTGAAAGCACCTGTACCCAATTATTTAAACTATTTACTACAGAATACATTTGTTATGGGGTGTAACATCCCAAGCCCCCACCCCATCCGATGTTACGCCCCTGACATCTTACCAAGCTGTACCACACTGTGCGATTTCTGACAGGTACACAGCTACACAGCCCAAAGTAGGAGGAAATCTTGCTGACCCTGACATGGCCAAATCATACAATGCCCAATGTCGTGGATTATTTTCAACTGAGTTAAGCTCTGTTTGCTGGGTACACCACACATTACTAAACACCATAACAATTTGAATAAACAATTACTCTTTTCTCTACTACCATTTACTGTCTGGACCCTCTGTATGGATCTTTTTCGGAGAGTGGATGTTATGTATTTAATAATAAGAAGCTGCAAACAATAGTTTTCAAACTACAAACTTGTTAGCAAGTCAATTTTCTAGAGTCAATAAAGAGACTTTTAGTAGTTTTAACATATTTATTTAAGTGAATTAATATTCTGTAATAATCAAACTGGTTACAGGAACAGGCATGAAGCGTGTCCTGAATCTGTCCCTGCTCTGTCTTACAGAATGCATGATAGTTGTAATAGTTCTGTCTTGCAGTGTAGGAATACTTCACAGAAAGGACAAAAAGTATTCAATCTCGTATAATACAGTTTCCCAGGTCTCTCAGTCCAATGTGCTTACGGCTATCGTTCTACTCTGCAACAGTTTATCAAACTCTCTCAGTATCAGTACAATGTCTAAATCTGCTGCGGAGTGAATAGCTATTCTTGTACCCAAACCACCCTGACGCCAGGAGGCTCTAACGTGGTCTACTACAACTCAAACATGCTCTCTTCTGCTATTGCAGTTAGCACTGCACAGTCACTTTACAACACGGTATCAGTCACTCTATAGCTCAGCTGCGATGTCATGCTCTCTGGTCATCTGCGGCTCTGTCACCTCACATCCGCTCTGCTCAGCACCTCTCTACTTCAGCCATCAGCCCCTGCTCTTTCCCTATTTGCTACAATTATTAACAACTGTAAACATTTTCTAGAGATGTTGCAGATTTAAACAATATATCTCTTGACAAGTAGCTGGGATTGGAACATGGATCCCGGTTCCCAAACGTTCTTTCACCTCTGCAAGAACAACTTTTATATACATATGTGTAACGCCAGCTCAATTCCAATTATTCATGCAATGTTAAAATTGTACATGCAAGCAATTGGTTATTTTCTAAATACACAGCACCATGTGCCAAAGCTATTTAGTATGTGGAAAAGTTCATAGTTAATACTGGTTTCACTGTTTTAAGACACATTTTGTAGCATCTTAAAAGTCAAATAAAGGCTATAAAAGAAACTTTTAAGTATGAAAAAAATGAAACAGCCTAGCGAGTTTGCAACTCAAGCTGCATGGGTTATGTAAAATTCAAAGCACACTTTTAAAACATGAAAGCAATGGCAGTTTGGGCCTAGCAGTCCTATTTTTATCAATTTGTATTTTGATTTTAATTTTCTTTTGAGTGGGTCTTATCACATGTCACCCGTATAGCCCAATGGCCAACAAAGATTTTGAGTCTAAAGGAGGATTCAGAAATATTCTGTAAATTGTAGCATTGTTTTTTGTAACCTTTGTTTTGCCCTAATCTGAAAAAAATGCAGCTGTTAGCAACAAAAAATATTCACTTGTCAAGATTGTCTCCCCGCTAAATGTCATTAGATTACTGACTCCCACTTTAAAAAAAAAACAATGGCTAAGCCATTGATAACCTGCAAAAATGTTTAACAATAATCTGCTAGAGTAAAAGAGCAAAACAAAACATGGTTGCTTTCTGTACATAGTCTGCGCATGCCTCATAATTAGTGTTGTCTACATTGTTTATTTAAAATTGTTGTTTCATATTAGTAAATTCATCTATCTGCATATTTCTTATTCCATTATGTTACTATCTACAGTAGGCAGCAGTATATTAAGGAATATTGACCATCATGAAATGCGGTGAATTTCCTGGTTGAAGTGGTTGCAGCCAATATTGGCATTGCTGTATGCATGTATATATACATATACCAGTGTCCTTTTGTGAATAAAACTTCTTTGGTATCCAGTCCTGAATGCGTGTACATTTGTCAGAACATCCATTCTGGAATATATATATATATATATATATATATATATATATATATATATATATATATATATATAAATATATAAAGACACTCCAAAGTTTCGCCGTATCTTCGCCCTCAAATGCGGCTAGCTTATGGGAGGGTGGCGATTCCCAAATACTTCCACACGAAACACAATGCCTGCTATTCACCAATGCTGGAAAAGTAGACAACGTCCCATAGCCTATGGGACGTTGTCTGCTTTTCCAGCATTGGTGAATAGCAGGCATCGTGTTTAGTGTGGAAATATATATATATATATTTTATTTTATTTTTTTCACCGAAAAAAAACAAAGGTTACAGGGACGTTATAGTTCGGTTCTGAATTTACTCATTTGATACCATAGAAATTCATCAGTTATAGTTATAGTTATTTTTTTAAGTAACTAGTTTAACTATAACTTGCACCCTAAGGTAACTATAATTCGTGCCCTCGCCATCCACTGCTAATTACTCCAGATATTACAGCAGTCATGACAACTTCTATAATGTCGTTAACAATATAAGTTAAACATTAGCAGGCAAATTATTGAAGAAAAACTGCACATTGGCGAGGGCGTAAGTCTGTGAATTGTTAAGGTTTTTTTTCAATATAAAGTAAGATATAATAAAAATTCCTATCTACAACATCACCTTCACCTTTGTTTTTTTCAGTGAATTTCTAGTTTTTTTTTTTTTAACATAAAGTAATGTATTATTACCATATGTAAAGCCAACCCCAAGCCAGCTGGTCATGCCCTGATCCAACCCCTAATATACAGACAACCCCATGCGGCACCCTTCAGCTGTGCACAAGTTTGGGCGCAGGGACTGGCCTGCACCCAGGCCCTGTGACAAATCCCCAGCAAGCACCCTGTCCCTGCTGCATGTGGCCTTCAGCCAGGCACTACACCCAGCCCTCTACAAGCGCCCTACGTCCAGCAGCACACAGTCTTCTGGCATGCACAGCATACAGCTGGTCGTGCATGTCCTGAGGACTCAGACTTACTAACTTAGTCAAAGAGACACAACTCCAAAATATTAAAAGTGGACATATTGACTTTATCAAGAGGTGATTATATCAATATATATAAGCAGATCTATCATACTTGTCCAAAAATCACCAATAGTTTTTAATCAAATGTATATTTTAGTAATTCACACAATGCAATGTTTAATAACAGTGATTATTATAATAATGTTCAATAAAGATTTAATAAAAAAAATAAAATCAACATGTCTTTGAGTTTTTCCTTTTCCATTTTTAGTCCAACAAATGCTTTCATAAAATAACCACAAGAGGGTGAGCATACCAGGATAGAGCTGCAGCTAGTAGTAATTTAAAAAAATATATTAAGTTCTCCTGGGGTCATGGATTTTTTAATGCTGAGATATCTGAAAAGGAAAAATGGTTAAGCATGTATGTATATACTTGTTCATAACAGCATTAACATTCAATTATACATTTAGACAAAGGCGTCTCTGTGAATGCAAGTGTTGAGACCCTTATGGAATAAACAAAGGTGTGTTAGTGGATGCAGGAGCTGAGACCCTTATGGAATAAACAAAGGCGTCTCCGTGAATGCAAGAGTTGAGACCCTTATGGAATAGACAAAGGCGTCTCCATGGATGCAAGTGTTGAGACCCTTATGGAATAAAAAAAGGCGTCTCCGTGAATGCAAGAGTTGAGACCCTTATGGAATAGACAAAGGCATCTCCGTGAATTCAAGTGTAGAGACCCTTATGGAATAGACAAAGGCGTCTCCGTGTGTGCAAGAGTTGAGACCCTTATGGAATAGACAAAGGCATCTCCGTGAATTCAAGTGTAGAGACCCTTATGGAATAGACAAAGGCGTCTCCGTGTGTGCAAGAGTTGAGACCCTTATGGAATAGACAAAGGCGTCTCCGTGAGTGCAAGAGTTGAGACACTTATGGAATAGACAAAGGCGTCTCTGTGAATGCAAGTGTTGAGACCCTTATGGAATAGACAAAGGCGTCTCCGTGTGTGCAAGAGTTGAAACCCTTATGGAATAGACAAAGGCGTCTCCATGGATGCAAGTGTTGAGATCCTTATGGAATAAACAAAGGCGACTCCGTGAATGCAAGAGTTGAGACCCTTATGGAATAGACAAAGGCGTCTCCGTGAATGCAAGTGTTGAGACCCTTATGGAATAGACAAAGGCGTCTCCGTGTGTGCAAGAGTTGAGACCCTTATGGAATAGACAAAGGCGTCTCCATGGAAGCAAGAGTTGAGACCCTTATTGAATAGACAAAGGCGTCTCCGTGAATGCAAGTGTTGAGACCCTTATTGAACAGACAAAGGCACCTCCGTGAATGCAAGAGTTGAGACCCTTATGGAATAGACAAAGTCGTCTCTGTGAATGCAAGTTTTGAGACCCTTATGGAATAGACAAAGGCGTCTCCGTGAATGCAAGTGTTGAAACCCTTATGGAATAGACAAAGTCGTCTCCATGTGTGCAAGAATTGAGACCCTTATGGAATAGACAAAGGCGTCTCTGTGTGTGCAAGAGTTGAGACCCTTATGGAATAAACAAAGGCGTCTCCTTGAATGCAAGAGTTGAGACTCTTATGGAATAGACAAAGGCATCTCTGTGAATGCAAGTGTTGAGACCCTTATGGAATAGACAAAGGCGTCTCCCTGTGTACAAGAGTTGAGACCCTTATGGAATAGACAAAGGCGTCTCTGTGGATGCAAGTGTTGAGACCCTTATGGAATAGACAAAGGCGTCTCCGTGAATGCAAGAGTTAAGATCCTTATGGAATAGACAAAGGCGTCTCCGTGTGTACAAGAGTTGAGACCCTTATGGAATAGACAAAGGCGTCTCTGTGGATGCAAGTGTTGAGACCCTTATGGAATAGACAAAGGCGTCTCCGTGAATGCAAGAGTTAAGACCCTTATGGAATAAACAAAGGCGTCTCCTTGAATGCAAGAGTTGAGACTATTATGGAATAGACAAAGGCGTCTCCGTGAATGCAAGTGTTGAGATCCTTATGGAATAGACAAAGGCATCTCACTGTGTGCAAGAGTTGAGACCTTAATGGAAAAGACAAAGGCGTCTCTGTGGATGCAAGTGTTGAGACCCTTATGGAACAGACAAAGGCGTCTCCGTGAATGCAAGAGTTAAGACCCTTATGGAATAGACAAAGGCGTCTCTGTGGATGCAAGTGTTGAAACCCTTATGAAATAGACAAAGGTGTCTCCGTGTGTGCAAGAGTTAAGATCCTTATGGAATAGACAAAGGCGTCTCCGTGAATGCAAGTGTTGAGACCCTTATGGAATAGACTAAGGTGTCTCCGTGGATGCAAGTGTTGAGACCCTTATGGAATAGACAAAGGAGTCTCTGTGAATGCAAATGTTGAGACCCTTATGGAATAGACAAAGGTGTCTCCGTGAATGCAAGTGTTGAGACCCTTATGGAATAGACAAAGGCGTCTCCGTGGATGCACGAGTTGAGACCCTTATGAAATAAACAAAGCCGTCTCCGTGTGTGCAAGAGTTGGTAGAATCATGATACTTCAGGATGTCATGAGCATTAAACAAAACTGGGCATGGCCCTTCTCTGAATCATGGAACAAGAACAATTAGTAAAATCATGATACTTCAGGATGTTGTGAGCATTAAACAAAACTGGGCGTGGCCCTTCTCTGAATCATGGAACAAGAACGAACTGAGACCTCTGAACCTTGAGAAGGCAAGAGCTTGGACCATGGACATACTCTGAACATCAATCATGCAACTACTATGCATTCATAAACATAAAACGTTTGGTCTCAGTCTAGAAATTCGCAAAGACTTAAATATGTATCTCACATTTCATCAAAGACTTAAATATGTCTCTCACATATTATGCTTCCAAAAACAATGAAACTATGATTTGCTTATCTTTGAGATGTTTTCATATTTGCCACCTAGGCCTGAAAGTTTTACTCATGTAAACTGAAGCGCCTTGATTATTGGACCAAGGGTGCCTTACTCATATGAACTGAAGCGCTTTGATTGCGTGCGAAGGGCGCTTTACTTCCAATGAACTGAAGCGCTTTGAATGTTGTGCCAAGTGAGCTTCACTCCTGTGAACTGAAGCGCTTTGAATACCATGCCAAGTGCGCTTTACTCCTGTGAACTGAAGCGATTTGAATACCATGCCAAGTGCGCTTTACTCCTGTGAACTGAAGCGCTTTAAATGTCGTGCCAGGGGCGCTTTACTCCTGTGAACTGAAGCGCTTTAATTGCTGTGCCAAGGGCACTTTACTCCTGTGAACTGAAGCGCTTTGAATGCTGTGCCAAGTGCGTTTTACTCCTGTGAACTGAAGCGCTTTGAATACCATGCCAAGTGCGCTTTACTCCTGTGAACTGAAGCTCTTTGAATACCATGCCAAGTGCGCTTTACTCCTGTGAACTGAAGCGCTTTAAATGTCGTGCCCGGAGCGCTTTACCAGTGTGGCCTGAAACGCTTTGCTCGTTATTAAGTGGATCTTTACCTTTTGGAATTAACGACTTCCTTCAAACTTGGATTCAGCAAGGCCTCACCGCTATGAGTACGACCTACTCATTTTTTAATGCACCATGGAAACAAGGATTCTTCGGTTGGATGACACTATGCCATTCAGGAACTCTGCTCTTCTCCAGAGAAATCCCCACGAGGTATGGCTGCATCGAAGTCTTCAAAATAGTGAGAAACATGCTTGGGTGTGGCTGGGCTTTATAGGCCTACCACACCCCAAGATGGCTGCTGCCCCTAAAAACATGGGAATTGTTGTCCCTTCATGGAATAGCACTGATAAGTGCATCTTGTCCACCAATGACCTGAACCTGCAGCTCTATGGGCTTTGCCACAGGGCAGACAACATTGATGGCCACCTTTGGAGCAAGAGGGGATGACAAGTGGTGCGCAGAAAGCGCTGCATAGCCGTGCAGCGGAGTTTCGGGCGGGACCTTGACCGCGCATGGTTCTATTCCTAACAACAGGGGAATAAGTGCCCAAGTCCTGGAATTGCACACACACACACAACATTTTCTTTCATGTTGCAACCGGCCAGTCAGAATGCTCACTCCCACTGGACCGTTACTCCCATGCGGTGGCTCAGGGAAAAAAAAAGCCCCATAGGCAGATCAGAACACTCTTTTTTTAAACCATCCAAAAATACAAATATTTGGAACCTTCATTTCACAAAAACAACTGAAAAGATTTACACTGAATGACTAAAAGCATGCTTTTGAGACCACAAGCTAGCTTCCTGCCACATTTGGTGTAATTCCATTCAGTAGTTTTGGCTGGAGCCCTTTTAAAAAATCCCTATGGAAATTGCATGGGGATTTTGCATTTTGGGATGCCCCTTTTTTTGTGGCCCCATGTGGCAGATAACCCCAAATATTCCCAGAAAGAACTGAGATGAATGAGACATTTTTGTAAAGTTTTGTGAAGATCCATCAAACGGTGCCAAAGTTATTAGCAAAGCAAAAAATGCTTTGCTTGTGATACGTGGTTCTTACTATAACCAGTGAATTAGGACTGCCACAGGGTCATAGGTGTTTGTGAGTGTGTGTGTGGGGGGTGGTTCAATTATTATGCGGAGGGGGCACATGACTCTTCTCCCTGAGCCTCTGTAAGGCCCCTGTAACCCAACCCTTCATGGCCAATTAATTTATTATGTGGATGGGGAGGTGGGACCCCAGCCCAGAGCCTCTGTAAGGCTCTGGGGACCCCATCTTCTGATGTCTGAAGAGACAGTGTCCCAGGGACCCCACCCACTCGGACACTGCTGTTCCCTGCCTGGGGGAGTGCAGGCAGGAAATACAAATGTAAATCCCTGCCCACATTCTCCTGGTAGGGAACACAACTTTGCTGGCATCTGTGGAAGCATAGAAAAAAGCTGCTCTCACCCGAATGGAAGCCAAGTGACAGAGCCGGCTCCCACTGCACCCAGGATTGGTACTAGCTGGGGAGCCGTCAGAGGCTGCGGGGGCCATTGGAGCTTCCCATGCTGCGTTTAATGTTAAAAATAAATGTGTGCGTGCCTCGGGTGGGCACCATGACACCCAGGTAAATGAAAAAATGGTTGGCTCCAGCTGGTACCCGGAAAAGACGCTGACTGGGGAGACCGCAGGGGCTGCCCGGCCTTTGAGCTCCCTCCATGGCCCCAAAGTATCAGTAAAACCAATTGCACAGGGCGTTGGGCATCCACAAGGGGGTTGAGCTCAGGGCATGGCCACAGGCAATGACCTGCACCCAATCCCACAGTGGACACAGCGATGAACTTCTTACTTTATGTGTAAAAAAACACAAAGAAATTAATTTAAACAAAAGAAAGGTTAAAGTAAGATTATAGTGCAGAAATGAAATAATATTTTAATTAACATTAAAAAAACCTTGGAAATTCACTGAAAAAACAAAGGTTAAAAGGACGTTATAATCTTGCCCACTGAAATTATGCAGCAGGGGAGCACCAAATTATGCAATAGGGTTGACTAAATTATGCAACCAGAAAAGGCAAATTAGGTGGCATAATGCCACACATTTTTTAATGTGATTTCTTCATTATTATGTAATTTTAACACAGGACAGTACTGTCTGGGCAATGATTTCATCTCATTATTACCAACAGCCAAATACAGAAATAAGCAACTGAAAGATGATCAGTTAACCATGGCAAAGCGTCTCCACTGCATGTGAACACGTCACCAACATTTTAGAAACTTTTGATCCATTTGAGCTAGAAACTAAATTAATTTTTGCTAAAATCTGCAGATTAGGCAGCAGATTAACACACAATTATAAAAGAAAAGCTACAGTCACAGAATTGTGAAATCCATCAGCCCTGGTTATAGTTAGGCTGAAAATGTCAGTTAAAAATAAAATTTTAAAGTAACAAAACCACTAAAATTCACCAGTTGTAGTTACCTCAAGTAACTGTAATTTATGCCCTAAAGTTACTAAAACTCAAGCCCTCACCAGACACTGCTACCTACCTCCTATATTACGTGACTCCTGGCATGTTCTAAGACAGCATTAAAAACATCAGAGCAACATCTGAAATTTCACCATAGATGACAATACTGTGCATGGCAAAGCACAAGTTTTAATTACGTTATGGGACGAGCTATAGTTAACTTGAAAACTTAAAATTCACTAGCAATATGCATATTTCTTGCATTGACATCCTGGAAATGCATGTAGAAGTTCAAAACAACAAACAGGAAACCCGCCTTAACAGAAAGGAGACAGCTGAAACAGTGTACTTTACACAGACAGACACCACCATACAAGTCTTAAGTGGTGCATCCCCTGTCGTGTACGGTTTGTGAAGGGTTTTTCAAATGCAAAAGGTGTAAGGCTTGTCGAAACAGTATAAACATGAAAACATATATAACCATATGAAACAGTCAAAACAGATACATAAAACACTTACACACTGACTACTATGTCTATGTGTTCTTGTGTCTCTGTAATTTACAATATATGGACAGCACCAAAAAAGAGCTTTGAAACATACTAGGGTCATCAGTAAGAAACACAGTACATATCCTATGTCAAGACACTTTACTGAGAAACATAACTCTGACAGCAATTAGTTATAATTTTTTGGGTGCAGACACAGCTGCAACACAAAGAAGAGGTGGGGAGAGAGTGAGACAACTCAGAATCCTGGAATCCCAAAACATAATTGAACTTGGAACTAAATTTTCAACTGGTCTTAATATGGAAGAAGAACTTGCTGTCCATTTAGGGTAAGAGTCATCATTGACCACTGTTTAGAATTCCAACATGAGTCCAATGGTGCCCAACTTCACGATATGGCCAATGAAATACAACTGATGGTCCTGGCAATCTCCTATTTTCTTACAAACCCAATAGGATATATTATTTCATGCATGTTAATCTTGTCCCTGCATTAGTAAATAACAGCCACTGTTGCCATATTTCAAGAATAGGATGTTAGGCCACCTATAAGAGGAATATTATTGTTTTATAACATCATTTGTGTTAATTATTATTATATTTGATCTAACTAGCTCATTGGGGCATGATGTTGCACTACACATGTTTTTTATATATTTATTTGGTTCAATCCAGGAAGGATGATCCACGTACAAGCATGTATTAAAAAAAAAAGTAACAATGGCATTATTTCCGATAGTATATCATATTGAACAACCTGTAAATGCTTACTAGGGCAAGGGATGCCATGAGAAATACATTGATGAAATTAATTCTTAAACACGATTAACTGCTGGAACAATGAAACAATTGCCACTGGAACAATGAAACAATTAAATAAAATTCACTCTGCAGACACTGAGCAAACCATCTTGTACTACCTGAGGAAGGCGGAAGCTGAAATGTTGTAGTAGAAATATATTTTTGTTCTTTGGTGAGATCATGTGTTGAGTAACTTCATATATATATATATATATATATATATATATATATATATATATATATAGATGGCGCTTAATATTTCCAATGCTATTGAATGGATTTCATTTACACCAAATCACAAAAAGCACAATCTGCTAACCAAGAGCTAGCGTCATTTGGCGTAATTCCGTTCAGCAGTTTTTGTGATGGTATTGCTTACAGAAGTCTATGGAAAATGCAAGACCAATCACCCTGAAACTTGCAGTGCTGCCTGGGGATTATGACTCCTCTTCCCGCCAGCCTGCCCATGGCGGTAGAGGCCGCCATGGAAAGGATGGCGGGAAGGGGAGTCGCGGGGCGCCCAGGCACAGCCTCACCCTGCTTTTCACTGTCTGCAGAAAAGCGCGACAGGTGCAGCTGCACCCGTCGCACGGCCGCAACACAGCCGGCTCCATTAGGAGCCGGCTACAATGTTACGGCCGACATCCCCGCCGGCCTAGCGGGGATGTTGTAATGTGGCCGGTGGGATTGCGGCCGCATAGGCGGCCGCTCAGCGGTCCAACCTTGGCGGGTGGCCTCCGCCACCCGCCAAGGTTGTAATGAGGGCCTATTTGTTTAAACTAACCAAGGTCTGAAGGTGCTAAAGATTATACTACCTGCAGCCTTCATACTGTGATGAAAACTTTACATATAGACCATCTTTTGAAACAAAACAAGCACATGTACATAGCTTAGTTTCTGGTGCACACAGTATTCTACGTTATGTAGAAATTGTTATGCTGGGATGATTCTGTCTAATAACTCAAGGCGGCTTACAACACTTAGGGGCATATTTATGAGTGGGATTGCGTTGCTCTTGCAGCATGCAATGTGGTGTATGCGTGATGCAAGCCCAAAATATAATTTATCAAGCCAAGCAAAGCCATCTTGCGTGGCCCTAAGTGGCTTGATAAATCCACAGTAATGCAATGCAGCTCAAATCACTGCATTGCATTACTTTGACCCTGGGAGCCATTCTATGTGTGTTGCATTGGTGCTCTGCAGCACATACAGAGAGAAGAAAGTGACCCAGGGGATTGTTGTTGTGCAGGAAGGTGCCCATTCCTGCAAAAGATCAATCCCACGTACAACGCAGGCACCCTGGTGCAAGGGTGCCTGCATTGGTGCTAAGTAGCTAAAATGGTGCCAGCGCAGGGATAAAGGCAGGAATACACCCTATTCTTTTAAATACAGTGCATTCCAGCCCTGTCCCTGTCATTCTGTGCTGCGTGACTTTGTCATGAATGTGCACTTTGTATCTGATACGTAGAAGCTTTGCCCTGTTGGAAACTATTTTCTACACCACCAAAATACTGGTGTAGAACATGCTGAGCGTAAGTCATAACACAGAGTTACTCTTCAGTTCAAAGATTTATAACATGTTCAATACCTCTAAACACCTATGATGCATTAGGAACACTTGTGTTTTGTAAACACTCCCATTAGCTGGGCACAGGCTGTACCCTGGTAGCTATCCGCCACTACATAAACTATACAATAAATTAGCACACTTGTGCTAAACAATATACTAGCACATCAGTGATGTCATCAATGATGTCATTTGAGGTGTCATAAATGATGCCATAGCACATGTCATGAGTGATGTAATATGTGAGGTCATAAGCAGTGCGTGACAGGGGGATCAAGTTATAATTAGCTCTGTTAACTATAACTGGTGAATTTCTTTGTTTTTTTTAGTTCAAAACATTAATGTTGTCACTGACAGATTGACCTCATTACAATATTAGTGTAACCTTTGTTTTTTCAGTAAATATCTATTTGTATATATATATATATATATATATATACACATATATATATATATATATATATATATATATATATATATATATATATAAATATATATAAAGGGTTCACATACAGCTACTTTTGTAAGATAATAGCTGTAAACCAAATGCAAGACCAGGGTGATTTATTCAGGTCCTTCCACCCAACGCATTCTCGCCTTGCAGCCTCTCTCACGGGTCAAGAGTGATTTCCAACTCACATACACCAGTGATAAACAAAATAAACAACAAAACAACACAAACAGACAAATGGATCAAATCTTACTGCAATACCATAACTGTTTCGGTCATCTTGGAATGGAGAGTGTATATGTACTTAACTACTCCAAAAACATGCCATATAGCATGTCCATTTTCATACATGAAAATAAAATCTATGTAGCAGAAACATTTCTTGAACATTACCCCAATTGATGCTATGTAAATGCATATGTGTATTACACCTCATTGGACAGCTCAAATGAGCTATTTCATCCACCAAGGTAAATAACCATCCTCAAAGTGGCCATCTTGGAGTCGAGCTGATGGGCTGCTTTACTAGGAGGCACCTAAATCCTGCCCGACCAAGGCATAGAGGTGGGTGTTGCGCCTTCCATTGACTGCCACTATTTTGCTGATACTGCTGCAGCCTTTTGGATGGTCTTTAAAATATGTTTTGTGACACTCCTATTGTTTGAGCAGCAGGCCCTGGCCCTTAGGAGACTCTCTCTTTCTGTTAGTTTTTGATTCCACAGCGGGTCCATCACTACTGCTACTGAAACTGGGGGCTACTGTTTGATATTACAACTGCTATGCTCCTGTTAGCCCGCCACTCCTTGATTATCTCCTGCTCCAAGGATGACCCAATAGGAACTGGCAGTGCTTAACCACTCCTCGTTTTCTCCTTCTATATACCAGGCATCTCAGTCTTATCTACCCTGAGGAATGTAGACTCTTTTTGATTGCATGATATGTTGCCTGTGCACGCTTGACTGATGATGGCACCTATGGCACCCTGGATGAGAATGTGTTTTTTTAATTTATAAACTATAAGTAGCAGCTGCATCAGACTTTGCTTAATTGCTTGATTATTTGCTTGTCTCTTACTTGCACCTCCTCAAGTGACCCCACATGCCTGGTCTGCTGCCCTCTCCTGATGCTATGGACTGATCCTTCATCTGATTTTGTGTCACTTGTGCCAACAACTGTCCATGATATTCCTCCTTTTGTTGCATAATTAACAACTCACTCACAGACTGCCTGAACATATGGCCTGAACATAGCTTTCTTTGTTGACTGTGGTCCACACCCACCACATTCACTATTTGAGACAAGTCCTATGTTTGAATCCTGTTACACTGTCTCATGACCGTCCGATAATAGGCTGACCGGTCGCACTAAAGGCACGAAACAGGCCACACCTCCAAACCAAGACAGTTCTCAATCAGGCTAACCTCGCACTGACAGCATGTCAGATCATGCAGGAATAGACTTTAACCCCCCTATGGTGCCAAACCTGGCACTTGACAAATTGGACCTTATCCTACAGGAAGTCCCAGACTCCAGGGCCGCTATCGTACATTGCATCAGCACTTTGGCGTCGGACCTGGGCCTTCTCTGTGACGATCATCGCAAGGTGGTAGATAGGGTCAAAACAACAGAGATGGACCTAGTCACCATGATCCCACAATAGGCTGCTCACAAGGCAGAAATAGAGGACCAACGGTCACAATTTTACCTTCTACACTGAGGATGTGTAGGGAAGGGCAAGGCGCAACAACATGTGCATCATCGGAATGCTGAAGGGTACAGAGGAACCCAACCCAACCAAGTTCATCGAAGACTGGCTGAGTGTCAAGGTGGTTCCCAAGGGTCTATCAGAGTTGTTCACGGTGGAGAGGGCACATAGAGTGCCTGCACGTAGGCCAGCCCCAGGGGCTCCACCAAGGTCCATAGTAGCGCATATCTTAAACTTTAAAGATCGGGGTGCAGTTCTGCAGAAAGCTATAGCAAATGTACCAATTGTTGTTGAAAACTCAACAGTCTCTCTTTTCTCGGATTATACATTGGCAGTTCAACGCAAAAGATTGTCCTTTTTAGCAGTGAAAAGAAAGCTCAGTGCAGAAGGCTTAAACTATGCATTTATGTTCCCAGCATGGCTACGGGTGATACATGACCATAAAACTTTTTTTTTCGACACCCCTGAGTCAGTATGGGACTAGCTGGAAACTCACTACCCTAATATCCGACAACCACCTGTTTCAGAAGCCATTCCTGTCCCCCCGTGGGGCACTCCACAAGATCTTAAGCAGGAAAACACTCAGAGATTCTTGTCCATGGCAGACCAATCCCGTCAACAAGTGCAGGAGGAACGACGTGGAATGTTGGCAACTGTGACTTCTGCCAGGTACCAACATTCTCCACAACCTGTATCCAGCTCCTCCAGCAACATGCCATCGGATTCAGACCCAAATTCAAGTATGACACTGTTCTCCACAGTGACACCTCAAACCTCAGATACTGTCATCTAAAGATTTATAAGTTACTTGCCACATCAATGTGACTCAGTATCCTTTTGTTGCATATTTGTTAGACACTCACAACCTTTTGACCTACTCGTGAGGCCTGTATGATAAGTGTCTTCTTTGTCTTTGAATTACAGCTGTGCTTTGTATTGTGCATTCTTACTTGTATGTGTTGATCAACCGAGGTTCCCTGATGGATTACACTCTCTTGACGCCTCCACTCTACCAACTATATTTTGCACCTGAATCATGGAGTTTCCGGCTGTGCTAGCCAACCATCATAGCAGTTGCTACAGATTATGTTTTGTATTAATAATGTTCTTCACCTGGTCGAACGAACATTTCTCGCCAGTCAGAGCATTCAGAATTTGTTATTATGTGGGGGGGCGGGGGAAGTTTCTTAACCTTCTGTCCCATTATGAGTACATACTTCTGGAAAGAGACTGAGGGCACATGGATAGGCTACATGCTGAAGATCCTCTGCATGTCATATCCATGCCGTCAATCACAACTTCATATGACATAACAACGTGGAATGCAAGGAGTATGGGCACAGTGCACAAAAGACATTGAATACCTGCCCAGTTAGGACGGTGTAGGGCCAAAATAGTTTATCAACAGGAGACTCATCTAAGTCATCAAAACTACATTTAAGACAGAGAGGGCAGTTGCTACAACCTCCTCAGCCTATGCATGGGGTGTGGCCATTTGGACACGGGTTGGGGCACTGTTCAAGGTGATCACCTCCAAGATACATACACATGGTCGCTATGGAATGTTGCAGGGGAACTTAGATGGCAGCCCAATAGTTCTGAGAATTGTATATTCCCAAAACATAGAACAGGATCTGTTTTTCTTGTACCTCTCCTGTGTGCTAGCTGATTGGTCCCATTTACCATGGTTGATCAGTGGGGATTTTAATGCAGTCCTGGATACCCATCTTGATCGTTCACACCCCCCCATCCAGTGCCCCATCGGTCAGACAGGCCAAAACGCTAAGTTGTTGGGCAATGGGATGGTCACTGATGGATGTGTGGTGGGAATTGAATGCAGGAATGGGGTAATTTTCATTCTATTCTGCTCCACATAAATTGCATTCCTGTCTGGACCACACTTGTTTCCCCTTGCACCTCAATGGGCATGCCTCATATTCCACATACCTGGCCATAACTCTGTACGACTATAACCCACTCAAGCTTGCCACTTGGCCCTTAGAACCACATCATAGAGCCTGATTTAGATCTTGGTGGAGGCGCTACTCCATCACAACGGTGACGGGTATCCCATCCGCTGAAATCTAAATACCAGGTAAAACAAAGGATATATATACTTCAGCAGATGGGATTTCATCACTGTTGTGACGGAGTAACCCCTCTGCCAACATATAAATCAGGATATTAGTCCTTAAAGACACACTGGAACCATTATCACTGCTTATTTTGCTGAAAAGGTGGGCATAGCCTCATCACCTCTAATAGAATGGGAAGCGTTTAAGGTGATAATATGTGGAACATCTATATCTACTTCCTCTGGGGCATGACATGCAGTCCTCCTTGGTATAAAGCAGGTGGAGATGCAGCTGAGAACTTTAGCACGTATGGCAGCACATGATGATACCCATCCCGATAATTTACAGCAATGCGGCACCCAGTATGTAGAACTTCTTGAATGTTTGCGAGTGTTGAACTATAACGCTTATACACACACAAAACACACAGAGGGTGATGAATTGGGAACCTTATTAGCCCACCTGATACACCCACATCTATCTCCAACCCCCATCCTTTTAATGACCACACCTGAGGATACAAAATATCCGTCATAGGAATCCATCAACATAGCATTTAGGAACTATTATGCACACCTATACGGCCCTTATCGGTCCCTGCTCTGGAAACCTTCCTTGATGGCCTTCATCTTCCACAGCTACCAAGGCACCACTGTACAGAACTAACAGCCCCCATATCACAAGAAAAAATCTGTCAAGTCATATTTGAGCTTCCCCGTAACAAGTCACCTGGGCTGGACAACTTGCTAATTGAATTCAATGCTACCTGCATTAATCGCTTACTACTACATCTGGAAATATTATATAACACCTCACTTAACACTGATTCCCTTCTGTCCACTACCTCTCAGGCACTAGTTACGTCTCTGCTCAGGCCAGGCCCCGACCCAACCTACATGTCTTCCTGCAGGCCATTGTCTCTGCTCTCAAGCAAGTATAAGATATTGAGTCCAGATTACTTCAGCTTTTGCTGGACCTAATTCACACTGACCAGAATGGGTTTGTGCCACAACGTAGCACTTCATTAGGTATTAGGTGGCTATATCAGGTGATCAAAATTTCTAAAACAACATACCCAACTGCTGGATGCTTATCTCTTGATCTTCAGCATGTATTTGATACCCTGTGTTGGGACTTTAGGTTTGCAACACTCATTAAATTCTGTCTCCCCTCCATTTATATAAAAGGAACAAAAGTCTGATACATTGAACCTACAAGTTGTTCATGAACAGGCCCACATATATCCTCCACCTACCCAATTTTCCATGGCACAAGGCAGGGGTGCCCTCTGTCCCCACTCCTCTTTGTGCTGACAATAGAATCATTAGCACAAAGTAATAGGCAGAGGGCGGGTGATTAGGTATACTGCAAGAACAACAACAACATGCAGTCTCCTTATTGCAGATGACTTTATAGTATATATGCTTGACCATGACATGAATATGACACCACTTGATACTCTGCTTACTGAATTTGCCGCCCTCTCAGGCTTGCAAGTTAATCACAATAAATCATGTGCATTTACTTTAAAAAACTAAGGGGCATATTTATGCTCCGTTTGCGCCAAATTTGCGTCGTTTTTTTCGACGCAAATTCGGCGCAAAACTAACGCCATATTTATACTTTGGCGTTAGACGCGTCTAGCGCCAAAGTATGAGTAAAGAGCGTCATTTTTTTGCGTGAACGCCTTCCTTGCATTAATGAGATGCAAGGTAGGCGTTCCCGTCCCAAAAAATGACTGCGACGCAAATGCGTCGTATTTATACTCCCGGGCAAAAATCACGCACGGGAGTGGGCGGGCCAAAAAAACCCGCATTTGCGCCTCTTTTTAACGCCTGGGTCAGGGCAGGCGTTAAGGGACCTGTGGGCTCAAAAAGAGCCCACAGCTGCCCTCCCATGCCCCCCTGCCACCCTTGCCCACCCCAGGAGGACACCCAAGGATGGAGGGACCCAACCCAGGGACATTCAGGTAAGTTCAGGTAAGTATAAAAAAATATATATATTTTTTTTTTTGGCATAGGGGGGCCTGATTTGTGCCCCCCTACATGCCTCAATGCCCAATGGCCATGCCCAGGGGACATAAGTCCCCTGGGCATGGCCATTGGGCAAGGGGGCATGACTCCTGTCTTTACTAAGACAGGAGTCATGTAAATGGCGCCTGGGCGTCGTTAAAAATGGCGCAAATCGGGTGGAGGCGATTTTTTTGCGTCAACCTGACTTGCACCATTTTTAAGACGCCCTAACGCCATTTTTCCCTACGCCGGCGCTGTCTGGTGTACGTGGTTTTTTTCCACGCACACCAGGCTGCGCCGGTCTGCTAGCGCCGGCTAACGCCGTTCAATAAATACGGCGCCCGCATGGCGCTTCAGAATGGCGTTAGCCGGCGCAAAACATTTTGACGCTAAACTGCGTTAGCGCAGTTTAGCGTCAAAAAGTATAAATACGGGCCCAAACACTTGAAGACAACACAGTTGGGGACACATACCATCCCAATGGCCCACACACTTTTCTTTATCTTGGTATACAAATCTATAGGTCTCGTTCGGATCTACTGGATGGTAATCTGAACAAAGTCATTGCTTCTCTCTGTTCACAGGCCCAGATTTGGATTGCCCTACCTCTTTCCATGGATGGAAGACTGGCCCTTTCAAAATTGGTGATGCGCCCCAGTTTGTTATATTTTTTTGTGAATCTACCAGTGATTGTTCCTACAGCATACTATCAACAGGTTAATACTCTTTTTCTTGACCTCATTTGGGGTACATGAAGACATAGAACAAGTCTGTCTAAGCTTCAATTCCCACCAGCTAATGGCGGAATAGCTGTTAGGGCATTCTGCTACACGTGGCGATTGCAATGGCTTTCTTATAGGCTGGCGGGCTTCAACTTAACGGAAATAAATTATACCCAGCAGGATTTGCTGCACTGCACACTACATACATTGATGTTACCTGGAACACCTCACCCTTCCAGTCTACCATTACTCTTAAACAGTGCACTTATATACTGGAGACAGGCACTAAAATACACTCCAATTCCTTTTCTCTATGCTCCCAGTCTCCCGCTGAGAGGGATACCCTCACGGTCTAGGCCTGCTCACGTTCCTTACTATACGAGCCCAGGAGGATGCAGGTGTATACCCATTGGGGGATCTGTTTGCGGATGGTTAGTTTATATCCCACCAGGACTTCATTCAAGCCCTTGGGCTGCCGTGATCCCTATTTCTTATACATGCCAATGTCTCTAGCTGTGTCCGAAAGCATTTGGCACCAGCTGGGAGTGAGCCAGAAACACACTCACTTGCAAAGAAAGTGCATGGAATGGGAACAGGCAGACATCTGATCAAGTGGCTATATATGGGACTGCGGGTACATTTATGTGTCTCCTTGACACCACTCAGGACACGTTGGGAAAAAGATATAGTACGTGCACTGCATGATAAAGAATGGTGCTTCTTATTTTAATACCCCAACAAGATATCCTGTAACTCTCAATTTAAATTAATTCAGTTCTCCTTCCTTCACAGAGCCTATTGTATGCCAGAGAAACTACATAACATATTTCCTGCAATATCCCTTGACTGTGCCAGATGTCATGCTGGCCCTGCAGACCTCCTCCATATGCTTTAGTCTTGCCTGTCTTTATCGAATTATTGGGCCAATCTTCACTCAACCTTGTCGGACCAGGCGGGTGCCCCCTATTGGAACACACTGGAGCCTTTTCTACTGGGCCTATATCCTCATCCTAGAACTCCAAAACCCTTTCTTACTTCATAGGTCTGGCCCACCTACTGGCTAAGAGACAAATAATGAGACACTGGAAATCTCCTATAGCTCTTTCTGTTGATAACTGGAAGAGGGAGGTTACACACTGGGGTACTACGCAGGAAGGTATACCGCGGTCTTCGGAAGTGACCCACTACCATGATTTGGGATACATTTAAGGAATCCTTTAATTCCCAGACTGCTGACGAGGTTGACCCGGATGTAGTAACTTTGAGGCCACGTAGTCTATATCTCCAATTACCCGCCCCATGACAGACCATTGAAATGCCACGATGCATTTGCTTAGCTCTACTCGCTTGCAGAGATTGGAACTCCAAGTTAAAATTAATAACATGACCGGTCGGCTGACCCTCTTCCCTTCTCGGTATTCTCATATAATCATGACTGCTATCATATTACCTGGGGCAGAAGTTAGTTTGGTTATGATGGGAGGAGCTACGTAGTTAACTGTTGTTTTCTCTTCTTTGTTTCTCTGATGGTTGTTGGACAATGATTCTCCTGAAGTATGTAACAATATAATATGGCAAATTATATACTTCAAGTGAACTCATTGTTTAGTATTCCTTTTTTTAATATATATTGCCATGACCCACTGTTGACTGTACTTGCATTAGCTATAACTAGAAAAAAAGAAATTCAATAAACTTTGTTTGAAAAAAAAGGAGAATGTTATTGTTAAAACAATATGTGATCATTTCTACAATAATTTCAGTATCTAGTAGGGGGGATAATGGCCTTGCTCTCATTAAATGCCTGCATGATTGCACTCCCTGTCCATGTCTGATGGATGTATATAGACTATTCACATCCATACTATTCAAAATGAAATACCTTTCCCAATGGATTCCCTCAATGATAGAAAGGAAATGATGCATATCCTATCTTGTATATATACTGGAAGAGATGTGACAAATGGGTGTAAATAGTGATCAATATTCCTAGATGTATTTTCAAGCAAAGAGCCAATTGAAGAGACTATCAGCCTTCCTGGAGGGTTGGTGACATCCTTATGGAGTTTGGGTAGTAAATACAATACAGTGATTTTAGTGTGATCACACTTGAGGAACCTCCCACTGCAGAAGCCCCAGGTCTCTCTAATCTGTTGGCATCTCAGAGAATGTACAATTAGATTGCGTAATATCTTGGCGAGTTACCTTCTGATAACACATAAGGTCATTCAGTTGTGTCATACCCTCCTGTACGTACTGCTCAAACGGTAACATCACCACATTCCTGCCTTTATCAGATTGATGAATTACACTTTGTTTATAAGATTTAAACGATTAACAGCTGCCACACGTTCTACAGTCAATTTCTTTCATCCAAATGAAGATCTAAACCTAATCCTTTTTAAATCCGGTAACACACCTTTTTCAAATACTTCAGTAGCTTCATGCATAACGTTAAGAGTAAACACTGATTTTGACTTAAATCCACTGAAGCAACTTACGTCCACACCAATGTCCAAAATATCTAAATTGATGAATGGATCATCATGGCATGTAGTGTCAGAGTCAAGAGAGGATAGTGTTTGCAAAGCCTCTTGACTTACACCCATTAGTTACACCCAAGCTGTACAAAATTACATATAATTAATATGGTAGTTACTTGCCACTAGGTAAACTGTAAAACAAACTAGCACACTCATTGGATGATGTCATCAATGATGTAATCAGTGATGTCATTTGAGATATCATCAGTGATGTCATGAATGATGTCACAGAACATGTCATGAAGTCATATGTGACATCATAAGCAGTGCTTGGTGGGGGCGCAAATTATAGTTAGCACTGCTTACTATAACTGGTGAACTTATGTGTTGTTTTTAGTTCAAAACATTAACGTTGTCACTGAGCAATTCACCTAACTATAATGTTACCTTTGTTTTTCAGTAAATTTCTAAAAAAAATTAAATTGAAAATTCATATTTTTATTACACCTACTTATAATGTTACTTTATCTTTTTTTTCAGTTTTTTAAAATAAAAATATATTTATAAATACTTAGAAACTAACTACTCCAACAATGTTTGTGCTGAGAATATTCAACGTCATAGTTGCATTCAGAAATATTCCCACTATATTTTTCATAGTCTTTGTATCTATTTTTACATAAACATCATATTTATATTTAAAAAAGACACTGATCAGTTTTTCTTATACTGTAAACTGTGTGTTTTCACTATGTACATCCATTTTTAAGGTGTGTGACCGCTCTTGCAGGAGGCTTGTGGGTGACTCTCGGGAGACTCGCAGGATTGTAGAGTTATACATTTCATTATAATCTGCTCTCAGAGTTCTTTTTCATCTTGTCAGTTACTTTTAAATGCTAATCTTTAATAATGAAGTCAATCCAGTATGTATATTGTATTTTTTTTTTTGTAAACTCACGCCTCTTGCAAAATGATCACGGGAGCAGTACACACAACCCCCTGCGTGGACTATGAGGGGGGTGTACTTCCTGTCCAACACTCGCAGTCTGCTCACAAGATCGTACATTTGGAATTAAGCCAATAAACATTCTATTTTTGCAGTTCTGAAGAAAGTAAGACATGAGAAGTGATGTTTAAAGTAGAAAACATTTGAGATATGAAGAAAGTTCTTACTTTTTATGATCTCAAGGGCCTACTGTGAGATACCTGTGACACGCCTGGGAGAGGAAAGACATCCAGAGGAAAGATTGTGATTGGTTTATATGGATGTCTTTATTTTAAAAAAGAAAATCCTTCCTTCCTGCATCATTTGCCTTTTGGGTATTCCTGTGAATACACCTTTTTAGCTACCTCTATGATTTTCTGTGATCAAAATGTCATCCTCATATTCAGATGAGCACACTACTCATGTTCCTGTAAGTCAGCCACCTCAGCCACTCGAGGAGTCCTTGGTCTGGCAATTATTTCAGATGAGGTCTAATGAGAAGAAAGTATCTGCCAAATATGTAATTTGTAAGATATGAAAAAAAAAGAGTTCAGTAGGGGCAGCTATAACAAGCAATTTTCCATTAGGACCACTGGTATGTGGTGACATTTGAGACCTATGCACCCTCAAAGCCTAGCTAGAGCTGAATTAGCCCATGCTGGAAAGCTTGATAACTCATCAGGGACATGCATATCTATTCAACCTGGTGCTACTGTACCTGACCAGGTACTCACTGCTCAAACAGATAACAACCCTCCTTATATAAATAAAGCACTTTTTTGCTGTTTCAGTAAGCAGATCATTGTATCATCAAAACAAGTAGAGCTACACAGAAAAAGCTTCTCCATGGGTATAACTGGTGCAGAAGGCAGTAATAACAACATCAGTTGTGCATGTATTTTGTGCTTGCTTTTCCACACAGTTACTGTTCTATCTTTTTTCCAAAGTAAACAATTTATGATGTACTCCTCCGTGTATTGTGTAAAATTGCACTTCTGTTTTCCATTTTCTATGTAAAAAAAGATAAAATAATCAAAAAATATAAAGTTACATGTTGATCAGTAATTGATAACAGCAATACATCACTACATTCCCTGAAGATTCCAATATTTTTCACCCACAGTCATCTTTCAGATATCTGCATTTTTATCCACAATTAAATTAAAAAATACCTTCAAACATGGTTCCATAACAATTTGTAAAGTAACAGATTCCTCTTTACGCACCTTTTCTAATAGTGAGCACAATGTTTTTCTCTAGAAAAGGCAATATCTCCATTCAAACATTCCTGGGGTAAATTATGTGCCCAATAAGGCGCATATAACCACTATGCCTTGTCTTAATAGATTGCAGATGCTCGTTTTATAATTTTTTAGAAACACTGCCTCTTTTACTTACAACTATATGCAGATTGAACATTTCATTTTTTAACACAACATCTACTACTTGGTGATATCTCTCCACATTCTAAAGTCTATCTCTTAAAACCTATAGTAATAAAAATGTATCTCTACAAACAGCTTTTGACTCACTAAACCTTGTATAGAATAAATTTATCAACAGTGCACTTACTGACAGTTCTCAACAGTCCATAAAGTATATTTCTAATTACCTGAACTTAGAGCAGTTTCTTAAATACAGCTGAAGACACCAGCCTATCTCATTTTCAAATTCAGTCACTTTCACTAAGCACAACTCCAACAGGCTTGCTTCTCCTCCAAATCACCAAGAACAATCTGAGCTATCCCTGGTTCTGCACCCAATCACATCACAACATTTCTTCAACCATGCAGTAAGAATGGTAACTATTGGTTGAGCTTTGGCCCTTTTTTTTACTTCTCCCCATACGATCTTGCGCAACTCTTGCAGGATTGTGAAATACCTCATGGCAGGCCCAGTAATTTTCCATGAAGGTCTCCCAAGCATCTTGTGAGATCGCACGTGTCAATGCGCAATCACAACGAAATTGTGGGGAAATAGTAGTATGTAGATGACGTATCCTCTCCAATGAGACCACACCATGACAGGTGTGTATAGTATGCTGTGGGGAGAGACTGGCCTCTCTACACAGACCTGTGTCTCAGATGACAAGTGTATGAAGTAGTGTGTATGGAGGTAACGGTATCTCCAGTGAGACACCTCCCTTGGATGATGAGTGTACATAGTAGTGTGTGAGGAGAGACTGGCCTCTTACCCCTCTCTTACACGTAAGGTTAGCGTAGTAGGGTACCTGAATGGACTGCCTTCTCTTTCGACACCTCTTTCTCAGGCAATGGGAGTGCCTAGTAAGGCATGTACATGGACTGCCCTCTCTTTTCAGATCTCTCTCTTAGATGACGGGGTTGCGTAGTAGGGTGTGGGAATACATCTGGCCCATTTTCTAGTTTCTCTGGTTCCGGTGATTTTATTTAGGAGTTCCAAGAGGTAAGGAGCAACAAACCAACACCTTTCAATCAATTTACAGTGTAATGTGTTTGGTCTTAAATTATATCTATGAGGCAGAAGTTCAAGTTCAAAGATTTTAGTAAAATGTTTGAGCCAGACTTATGTAAATGAGTCTCAGAAACATACTATATAAGTACAGAGTCACCAAAGGAGAATTACATTGTCTATTCAGATTAAATGTAAGCTCATGGCAACCCAATATCTCAGTTGCTGAAATACAAAAACTAAAAAAATCTGAGTCTAGACTGCAATCTTCCTGTCTAGCCATTTGAAACCTAACTACATCTAATTATTCTAATTATGCTAAGGAATACCTAAAGATTTTTCCAGAAATGTAGGAAATAGGAAAATATTCAAAAGTGTCAACATAACAGACACCTCTGTAGAAGCTCTACAAGAAAGAGGTGCGTAGTACGAAGCCACTTCAGCCAAAGAAAGCTTAGAGAGATCTTTACCCCTCTAAGGGGGTCATTATGAACACGGCGGTAACAACTGCCGTGTTCATGCTGGCGGTCAAAACACTGACCGCCAGCGACCCAGGAACCCCGCCGGCCAAATTATAAACATTTCTGTGGGCCGGTGGGCGGAAACATTGTTTCCGCCCTCCGGCTCACAGAGAGGCCCAGCCGGGACATTGACGGCGGCTCCACATGGAGCCGCCGTCAATGCCTCTGTGCGGCAGGTGCAGTTGCACCCGTCGCACAGATCACTGCCCGAAAATCGGATGTAATGGATGTAATTATCATGCTTTAAAGGTGACAGTTCATATGCCTTATGGCCCTGGCTACTCACACTGTACCTGACTCTGAGGACAAAAAGTGAGAGGCACTACAACTGGGCACACTGGAAAATGCACACCATCACAGAGTGGACCTTTGGGATCCTGAAGTCCTGCTTCCATTGTCTCCAAAAAACGGTGGGGCACTGTTGCACAGACCAGATACATGCTTCAAAATCATTGCCACTTGTGCCATACTACACAATATTGCAATGAGGAAGGGCCAGCACGACAGCCCCATAGAGCCAGATAAAAACTCTGATGATGAGTTACCACCACTTAAAGTGCAGCAGGAAGACACACTTGCACAACACACAGAGATCTCGAACAAATTTATTACCGAGGTAAGATAAATTACATTTTCAAATAATGACACATTGCCCATGATGCTAATGCTTGGTGCATGACTGTGAGACCACCTTTCATGCAGGTAGCAACAACATTGTAACACGCAAGGATTGACTGTATCTTTGAGTAAGTGACATAGCTAAGTACATGTACAACAAAAGTAACATATGCAAAACAAAACAAAGGTGACTCATTCCTCTGAGAGTACAGTTCTTCACTTCTTTCTGGGGTTGGGTGCTTTGTCAACAAAATTAGGCTGTAGAACTGGTGATATGTCAGTCCCAGAAGTGTGTCTGCATGAACGCCTGGTAGTGCATGCAACCTGAATGGATGTGGCATTGAGGCTAAAGCCCTCTTCACTCTCAGGTGGGGGCAGGATGTTGGGGACACAAAGGTTGGGGGTGTGGATATTCTCTATGGCTGTGGTCACTTGCACAAGCCCACATGCAACGTTCTGACACCAGTGCCTCATGTCGGTCTGAATTATCACAGTACAGCTTGTTAACATTGTTGTGGCTATTATTAGGCAGTTGAGGGACCAGGTGAAAGAATCAAATCTTGCCAGGTACAGCCTGTGCCTCTGTTTCTGCACACAGTGCTCCCTCTCTACTGCCGCTACCCAATGGTCCTGACCTTCCTCCAGAGTCTGCAGTGACTTAAACATACATTGCAGCTGCCTACTAACTGTCTGTGTCTGTTTTGTCTGCAGGCGCTGTTCTGAAATGATGGATCCTTCCTACCCACCATACACACGGGCACAATCAAACATGTTGTCTCACAAGTTTTCAGTTCGGACTGCTGATTTTTGCCTTCTGCACCATCTGTTTTGTCCTGGCCTCTGATGTTGTAGGGTCCATGTTCTGTGATTGGCCCTCATAACTAACTGTCCACAAAATCTGGCAGTGGTAAGATGGTTGTTCTCCTGCCAGTAAGAGTTGGGGTGATGGGTGGATGAATTGGTGGTGTTGCGTGCTGCATGACCACTTAAGTGTCATTAGGCCCATCAGCTGCATTGGGTCCTGGCACCCAGGCTGTGATCTGTGTAAATGAATGTAAATAGTTATTGTAAATAAATTGCTATATTTTGTCTACAATGATTGTTTCATGTGTTTGTAACTTGTTAATGTGGTCGGATATGATTGTGTAGCAACCAGCACACAGGGCAGCAAGATGGTGATGTGTACTACAACTGTCATGATGCATTGCCAGGGTGTGGTAAACATCTCAATGGACCTAATCATGCTGTGTGTATGTTATATGGATTTACTAACATCCTGTTTTGTTAAGTAAAAAAGGAAAGATTACTTACGGTGGATGATGCCTGCTGGATTGGAGGTGTCAATTTCATCTACTCCCACTACATTCTCTGGTTCCAGAGTCCCCTCTATTAATGTCTCCATGGAAGTTGAAGAGGGGCGTTGTGGGGGTTCTCCACTGGTTCCATATCCCTCTGCCACCCTGCTGGCCAGCTTCTCTTTTGTACGAGACCTCAGGTCATGCCACCTTTTGCATATCTCAGGGATGGTCACTGGGTGACTTCTAAGGAGTTCACCTTCTCCAGGATGGTGGTCCATATCCAAGTCTTATGGCTCTCTGGTACAGAGAAGGAGGCCTTTGCAAAATGTTGGTCCACATGGGCCCCACATTCGTCTGTCAGGTGCTCCAGCTCCTTCTCGGTGAACTTCACTTTGCGCTTTATGGACCCCGTGTCCTTGCTGCCATCCTCTGTGGCCATGGTATTCTCCAGGGATGGTGTAATCCGTGGCAGTGGTGCTGCAGGGGCACTCCTTACTTCCAGCGTCAGCCTCTGTTGTGGACAGTCCCTTTATTTATTACGTCCCAACATCATCACTGTGCACCAGGAGACAGGATCTCCAAAATTGCGATTTCCTAATAGGAATCACGATTAGGAAATTGCAATTTTCGTACATTCCAATTTGCGATTCCCAAATAGCGATTACTTTTGATTCGCTATTTAGGAATTGCAAATGAGAAATTTTGAACATATGGACCGAAATCCCTTCTCCTGTCTTCCACCAAATTAAAGAACTTCTTTTCTACATCTGTCATTGAACAGGTAAAGTTATGTTTGTGTACATATGCAGTATTTATAGGCTTTAATGATACGAAATATTTCCCTGCTTTTTCTGCACCTTTAAAATAAGGATTCTTGTTCCAATGTTTAAGCAAGGGAACTTCTGAGAGTACTAAATCCTAATTTGAAAAATAATATTGGAAACTTCCCACATTATAAAATATACTCAATATAAGACTACAAGAATCTCCATAAGTCAACGGAACGTGATGGTAAGTGATACCCTCAGAAATTGAGGCAGGTAATTGCGTACACATATAGCAATCCCTTGCATTCATAGTGTCAATGTACTTATAAAGCAATCTAAAATATACATTTGCAGAATAATCTCCTCTAGAATCAATCAATCAATCAATCAAAAAAATTTGTAGAGCGCGCTACTCACCCGTGAGGGTTTCAAGGCGCTAGGGGGGTGGGAAAATCGGGGGGGAGCAGGAAGGGTTACTGATCGAACAACCATGTCTTGAGGTTGTTTCTGAAAACCAGGAGGTCTTTGGTTTTGCGAAGGTCGGTGGGGAGGGAGTTCCAGGTTTTGGGGGCGAGGTAGGAGAAAGACCTGCCTCCTGTGGTGGTGCGTTGGATGCGGGGGACTGTGTCTAGGGCGAGGTCGGCTGATCGGAGGTTGCGTGTGGGAGTGTGGAAGTTAACTCTTTTGCTGAGGTAGGTTGGAGGGATTTGTGTGAGTGGATGAGGATCTTGTATGTGATTCTCTTGTCTATGGGGAGCCAGAGAAGGGATTTGAGGTGTGGTGAGATTCGTCCGTGGCGGGGGAGGCCCAGGACGAGGCGTGCAGCTGTGTTCTGGATTCTCTGGAGTTTGCGTTTGAGTTTGAGTGTGGTGCCGGCATAGAGGGCATTACCATAGTCCAGTCTGCTGCTGATGAGTGCGTGGGTGACTGTCTTTCTGGTTTCTGGGGGAATCCATTTGAAGGATTTTTTTAGAGTGCGGAGTGTGTGGAAGCAGGAGGAGGTTAGAGCATTGATTTGCTGTGTCATGGAGAGGGAGGTGTCAAGGATGATGCTGAGGTTGCGTGCGTGGTTTGCGGGGGTGGGTGCGGGGTCTAGGGCGGTGGGCCACCAGGAGTCATCCCATGTAGTTTTGTTGGGGTGGAAGATGATGATCTCGGTTTTGTTAGAGTTGAGCTTGAGGTGGTTAGTGGTCATCCAGTTGGCGGTGTCGAGGAGAGCGGCGTGTAGGTTGGTCTTGGCGGTGGTGGGGTGGCATAGAATCATCTATGTGTAAAGCTTTCTCATCTAATCTATAAAGGTTAGTATCTCTAGGACTTATTGTTTGCAGGGGAACTCTAGGCTTATATTAAAAGCACTACTAATACTAAAATATGCAATACTGTGCCTATTATGTGACTACATCTATTTTTCTGATTAGCTTCCATGATTTCTCTAAAATTAGATCTGTTAGGGTAGAATGCAGCAGCAGCAGAGTATTCCCTGTTAGTTCTACCTGTGCAAAGCAGCAAAACAAAAGTCAAAATGATAAACAACAGATATTTACGAAATCTTTGTGAGACTTTGTTAGCCCTACTCGGTGTTCGTCTAAGGGTAACCCTCTTTTCTTCTTGTAGTAGGGTCTAAGTGTTCTCCTTCAAAAGTTTATGGGAAGTGTCTAAAATGTGCACAGTTCAAAGTCAACACTTCTAGAATTAAATGCCTCAGCCTATCCCAGAGCACAGGAACCTCAAAATAGAATTCAAACACAACACCCAGTTCAAGGAGGATCAGTTGCATCTGCAGTGTTATCCCAAAACTCCCAAAACCTTCTCTCTCAGTTATTTGCAGCAAAGTATGTCCATTCATGTGACAAGTACCGGGCACTGTTGTCCTCTTTGATCTCCTGAGTGCCACTCCCTCATTGTCGCTTCACTAAGATCAGAGTTCTCAGTATCCTCCAGGATTGTTTGTGGCACACGTTCTTTAGGCAAACTCAATTTCTTGACCTCTAGGCCATCGGTCTCCAGCTTCCACTCACCTTCTCCTAACACTTGGTTCTTAATAAGGGTCTGAATCTGAGTTCAACTCATTCACCACCACAGGAACGGATTCAGTTACTTCAGCTTAAACTGTCATATGCTCAAGAACCCTCTCAAATGGATCACATGCTGTTTCAGGTTCTGTTTGACCCTGAGAGCCTAAATAACCTGCTCCTGTTGTCTCTCTGTCATCACTGGCACTTCTGGAACAGGTGCTGCCACATCAAGAGAATATTCAACTCTGTGAGTATGGGAAACATGAAACCATTTGGGGAGACCTGCACACTTCACAGCAGTCGCTGTGGCCAGAATGACTTGCTATGGCCCGTGCCAACGAGGGTCCAGACACATTTTTCTTATGTGTTTCTTCAACAAGACCCAGTTGCCAGGGTAGAGGTCATGGCACTGCTCCTGATGCAGAGGGTCTGTAGCTGCTCCAACTTGATAAGACACAGAGTGCACCACATCAGCTAGACCTTTAAAGTAATCAAGGACCATATAATCTGTAATGTTCACAAGTGCATTTGCAGGAATTGCTGGCAATCTCATTGCCCTCACCATGATGACCTTGTAGAGAGACAGTCCTGTCTTCCGATCAGGTTATGTTTCATCAACACAAGAGGCAAAGCATCAGTCCATTTCAGAGTTGTTGAGGCACACTCCTTTGCTGGCCTGGATCTCAGCGTACCATCCACCTGCTCAATAAGACCCAAAGCCTCAGATCTATAGCTTCAATGTAATCTCTGTTCCACTTGTAATGCTGAGCACAACAGTCTTAGGAACTCATTATTAAAATGAGTCCCTTGATCTTATTACAGAGAAGTCAGGAAGCCAAACCTGAGTATAAGCTCCTTCAACAGCAATTTTACTACGAGACTGTCATTTCTTCTGGTCGGGTGAGCTTTGAACCAACGGGAGAAGATGCACACAATCACCAGGACATATCTTAGTCCGTTACATACAAGCATCAGCCCTCCTGATCTTCCTATCTGATCGAGTGTTACTGCAATTCTCTTTCCAACATTGTTCTGTTGACACACAATACATCTGTGATACAGCGCTTTAACCATCAATCTGAATTTAGGATTACATCACTTTTGGCTGAACAATCTCATCATGGCATCCCTACCACCATGAGCTGGACACATGAAAATGCCTCTCCATTGGGTTTAACAAACTGTTCGGTAACACTAAACTTCCATCCATTGAAACCCAAATGTAATCATCTCTTTTGACACAACCTGCTCTAATCCAACTCTCCTGTTCTTCTTCCGCCACTTCTTCCTCAAGCCTCTTTACCCCTTTGCAATTATCTGCCACTGTCAACAAAAGATTCTAATTGGTCTCCTCCATTCCCCCATTAGTATACTCCCAGTTAAAAGTGCAAACATTGTGACCACAGTACTTTGCAACCTCATCTGCAAAACTGTTCCTAATATCACACAATCAAACCAAGTACATTGTGCAGGGCATTTGACCACTGCAACCTGTTCAGGTAACTGTAGAGCTTCAAGAAGGTTTCTCACTTGCTCATCATTCTGGCTATGGGATACAGAAGATGTCGTAAACCACCTCTGGGACCATAATTGTCCGAAGTCTTGAACACCACCAAAGCCGTGTTGAACATTCGTAGAAATTGTCACTTTCAGCTAGTCAGAAACACAGCATTTCCTAGTGAGAGCAATAAGTTCACTACTTGTGTAGAGAATATTCCTTGAAGCCAATAAGCTTCAACAACTCCTGCAATTGTGCAAACAGCATAAGCAGCTTTCAGACTTCTTCCACTGTCTCGTCAACATTAGCCATTAACATAGAGCACAAAATCAGATTCAGTTAGTGGCTCTTCTCGTATGTCTGGTTTTGGCTTGGTGCATAGCTCTGTAAAGCTTGGCCACTAAGGAAAAGTTGGGTATCCACGGCCAACTGTGGCCCACCATTCCCAAAAATATCCTGACTTCTCTTTACATATGTCATGACTCCATCTTGTCCCCTATGTGTGGTGGGTTTTACCCGCCGGGTCCATGTCATCCTTCCTTTGAGGCGCTTCCCTAAACTGAATAATCCTAGTCATGAATACTTCCCTAGTGGCGTCTCTGGGGCCCATGTTCTTTCTATGATTTTCCCCCTCACACTGAAGTCAGAACCATTAACCCTCCTGTGGTGTTGCTAAGCAAGTTTCATCCAGTTTGCACATGCAGATTTGACATGCTCAGTTAAAATAACTTTGTTTTTCTGAAGAACACTGGGTTTTACCATCATGCACTTGGGTTCAAATGTAATGGTGATATGTCAATTACTGTTTTTACCTGCTACTGGGTAGGTCCATTTCCCCTATTTTACAGCACATGTATTTCCCTCTCCTCAGGCTCATTGGAATATTCCAAGCCTCCACATGGGCCATGTGCCCTTCTAGAACACTCCTGGCTTCCTATATAAATATCCTCCTAGAATCTGCAATGGCAATTGGCCTCAAACCTGCTCCAGGATTTCCCACTCAACTTCTGTAGTCCCATAATGGGTGAACTGCAAGGACTACCCATAATCTCTTTTAGGATCTCTTGTTGAATCGTGGACTCGATCACTTGGTTTACCCCAGCAATTGTCTCAGGTGTCAAATTGTATCGAGGCATTCGCAGGTACTCAGCATTTGGCTTAACTGTAATTTGGGAAGGTTCAACACCTTTAATCACTCCAATGTCTTTTCTCAGGAAATACCACACTCAAGGTTTTACTGTGTTTTTAAGATCCGGTGGTAAATCATCAATGGTCAACAGATTAAACAATGCACTGTAAGATCCATCATTCACCTTTTAAAGGTAATTTCGTAATCGCAAGTCTGCATCTCTATGTCCGATGGCATACAATAGATGATTCAGTTCAACTTACAGAAAAGATCCCTTCCCAGAAGACTCACAGGGTTGGAAGCACACACTACATATTGGTGATTCTCTTCAAAAGACCCTATTTCTGCCAGAATTTCTGCAGTCTCTTGAGCTGTCATCTGTTTATTCACTACTCCTACAACTTGGACCATTTTTTCCGAGGGAGGTTAGGTTTGGGACTTTTACTGTTCTCAAAGTAGAATGGGTAGCACCAGTGTCAACCAAAAATAACACAGGTGGTCGTTTACTTCACCATCTAATGGGCCACGTCCATCTACCTCTAAGACTGCGCCAAGTAAGCAATCTTCTTCCCCTCTCAGGCACCATCAGGCTGACTGATTGGAGCCTCAGCTCTCAAGTGTTGCAAACATGGGAAACTGTTGGAAAGGATTGTTGTCTTGAAACACATTCATGTTCATATTCGAGACTTGGTTTAAAGTTAGCTCTAGAACCAAATTGTTAAGCTGTGGAATTGGGGGATGTGAAACATGCATTACTGTAGCTTGCACACATTGTAATTGTGCCCTCTCTTTCCTTGTACATTTTGCATTTGTGCACAGTTATTATTCTGATATCGCATAAACCCTGAATTGTTAAGCTAATTAGTTGGATTAAGACGACATTCCCTCTTTTAATGTCCCAACTTGTTCCGGACATGACAAGGGGTGCTGCCGTTCAAAATGTTGGCATCCATCCATGTATTATGATCAATTAGGACACTTCGACCTTTACCCTGAATTAGATTTTGTCCCTGTTGATACATTCATTGCATAGCACCAACAATCCCTACAATAGGCTGAAACTGAGTACTTCTCTAAGCCACTGTCATCTGAGCAACCATCAACTTTTCCTTCAGCTTCTTCTGTTTCATCCCAGGTTCATCACTGCAGTATTGGCATATCTCAAAATCTCATCAACTGATTTATTCTGCCAACAAATCAAATATTGCTGAATCATCATGCTATTCTCAGGTCTCAATCCTGTCACTAACCTCGACATAAAATGCCCTATATCCTTGGGCTCAAGCGTCTCCATTCCACTGTACTGTTTAAATGCCTGCAACATCTCCCATAATAAGCATGAATCTATTCTTTGGGTTCCTGAGTTGTTCTATTAATCTTAACCCAAGCTATATCTTGGGGTGGTGCCTTTGTCTTAAACAATTTCATGACTTGCTGATACTTTTTCATCACCAATGGCAAAGGACCTTTCGTCACCCAGCTTCTTGGTGGCTCTGATTCAGGTCACTAACAGATACCTTACATTCCACCCACAAGTCACTCAGAACCGCAGTGTCTAACAAGGTGTTCATATCGACCCAAATCACCTGCAAATTTTTCACAAAACCTCTCAACTTGCTTGCACCACTCCATTGGCTTTTCTCTCCAATTTGGGAACTCATTTGTGAATGTTAAAAGGTCACTTCTACTCCAAGGCACATGTACATAACCTCCACCAATTACTTTTCTCAACAGGAATTTTGTTTCCCCTCCCACTGCGTCAGTATAGAAGGGGGATCCCCTGGGGGTTTCTTTGAGTCTTTCTTTCTCGCCCATCAAGCTTCTCACTTGTCCATTTCATTCCATTTCCAAATGTTTTAAATCAATTCTTTAATTTGTGTTTTCATTCCTGGAATCCACATATTGGTTATATCTTTTTCATTAAAGCACACCAATAACTTCTCTTTAAAGCTTTGGTTTTGTTCAAATCTATCTCTTATCGTTGGGCTAATTGCACTAGTTTATTATAAACTTGTTCTGCACACCTAGTAATATGTTTACACATAAACACAAGTTCATTTTCATGATAGGTGTCTAAACAAGCCAATTCACAATTTCCACTAATCATCTCATCTAGTTTTGACTTTATTTTCTCTACATCTAACAAATGCTCTTTCTCTAGTGACTGAATTGTTCCTTGACTCAACTCTGTACTCATACTTTCCCTTAAAGGGGTAACACCATTAAAAGCCTTCACCTACTCATCTATTTATTTGGCACTAAAAGTCCATGTTACTATCGGAATTTGAGGTACATTTTCTGTTCCAAAGTGTACCACTACTGAGATTTAGAGGCGGATCCCATATGCGTTTCCAGTAGTTGGCATTTTCTGGTAAGTACCTATTGAAGTACTCCCTGAAAGGTTCGAAATCAAATCTGCACTTGCCACACACAGAGTACTCGTATGTGTTGGAACCAAACCAACAAATTCTCTAGTACCAGGATTTGCTGAAACTTTACTTGTTCCATCACCTGAACTTGGGACAGTCAAATTATACTTTGATCTTCCTGGGCCTTCAGGTTTATATACAGGGACTACAGGGTCATTAGTGACTGGGACAGTAAGAGCATCAACTGTATTCAGGTAGAGTCAGCTGGGGCATAAATTCTTGAATCATATCCTCTTAGCTCATAATGTACATTACCTGGAGTGGCCCCAACAGGATTAGGAGTCACGTTTGCTGGGGCAGTGGCAAACACAACGTTTCCACTAACACCTATGCCGTTTCCACTTTCCTCCTGAGCCTGAGTCTCATTATATGGGGGTAGATGTTCAGACAACAACACTTCCAGAAGGCTATCTCCAGAATCAGTGTCACTGATCTCACTCATATCATCTAGTCCTTTTTGTATTCATTCCTTTCAATTTTTGTCTATTTTCTTTTCCTTCTCCCTCTATCATGTCAGTTCTCAACCTTTTTTGTTCAGCATCCCATCTATCATCCGCATAGGTGCACATAGCTCTTCTGGCTTCACCCTGATATTTCTCTTTATCTCTGGTGTGAGCAGCACGGTCCCAAGCATTTAGTCCCACATATTGTGTGGTTCTGGGAGGTGGTTTCATCTCATACAACACCCTCAGATTTTCAATAATTCTCAAATTGAATGTGCAGCATTGTGGAAACCTCAAAGCACTTTCATTTTGTGTGATCTTGTGCCACTGACTAAGCCAAGAACATGTATGGAGCCCGAAGTTTATCGCCATATAGTGACCTGGGGTATCTTCGGTAGGTGTCTCTTCTCCCTCTCAACTAGATATAAGTACATCTCTTCTAAACAAGTCTTGCATAACCTCCCAGCCACCTGATCATCGACTGGAAGCCACTATCCATTCAGGAAACAGCAGCCCTCATAAGTACGACCCACTGACGCATGCCCACAGTATATCTTCAGCCTGGGCCGGAAGGAAATCAGCAGCATCCTCACTTCCATCAACACCTCCATCAGGACTGCCACCATCCCTGAAGCATGGAAGCAAGTAGAGGTTAAGCTGATCCTTAAGAAACCATCCACTGACTCCAGCAAACTAAAGAATTACTACCCCATTTCCCTACTCCCCTTCCCAGATAAGGTCCTGGAAAAAGACATCAAAAGATAGCTCTCCGAACACCTGGAAAGACACACTCTACTAGACTTCTTCCACTGCAGCTTCCACTCCAACTACAGCACCAAGACCGCACTTATTGCAGCAATGGATGACATCAGGTCCCTCCTCAACCATGAAGAGAAGGCAGCCTTGCTCTTCTTTGACCTCTGTGCCGCGTTCAACACCATTTCCCATTACACCCTCACCTCCAGACTCCACCATATTGGAATCCGAAGCAAAGCCCTCAAATGGATTCACGCCTTCCTCACAGGCCCCACCCAGAGAGCCCGCCTCCCACCTTTCACCTCGGAACCTAAGAGCACCATATGTGGCGTCCCCCCGGGATCCTCACTCAGCCTCACCCTTTTCAACATCTAAGTGATGCAGTTGGCTGAGATTGTTCATTCCTACGGACTCAAAATCATCTCATACACCAACGACACCCAACTCATACTCTACCACTCTGAAGACCACGCCACCCCAGAGTCAACTTCAGCAATGCCTTGACACAATTCCCCAAATGTATGAAGTTTAACTGCTTGAAACTGAACACAGACAAGACAGAGGTGATCATCTTCGGAAGCAACTCCTCCCCTTGGGACTACTCCTTGTGGCCCTCCTGGTTTGGACAGCCCCCGAACCCGACTGATCACACCAGCAATCTCGGCATCATCAACAGCAAACTCACCTTCAAACAACAGCTAAAGGCAGAGGCCTCTTCCAGCTTCCACAACCTCTGCATGCTATGGAAGATCTTCAGATGGGTCCCCATCGAAACCAGAAAGATGATCACACAAGCCATCATCACCAGCAGACTAGACTACAGAAACGCCATTTATGTCGGACTCCCGGCCCAGCTCCTTCACTGCCCCCAGACCATCCAGAACGCAGCGGTGAGACTCGTCCTGGACCTCCCTAGGTAGACTCGCAAAACCCCCACTGCAGAGGTCTCCACTGGCTGCCTGTGCACAAGAGGTGTCAATTCAAGGTTCTCACCATCATGTCCAAAGCTCTCCACAACATCGGACCCAATCTCATCAACCAGAGACTCTCCTTCCACCGGCCCACCAGGGAACTTCATTCAACAATCCTCGCCCTTCCTCAAGTCCCGAGAGTTGATGCAGCCGCAGCAGAGGGCACTCCTTTTTCTATCTTGCTGCCAAGATCTAGAACGACCTCCCCCCAACCTGCACACCACGCACACCCTCCCCAACTTCAGGAGGAAGCTCAAGACATGGCTCTTTGAGGAGTAGCTACTGATTGGCAGTGACAACCCACAGCACCTGGATACCCCCTGGGGTGATAAGCTGCACTTTACAAATCTACTGATTGATTTATTGATTGATTAAAACTTTCATTTTCACCAAACAAATAAACAACAATCACAGTAACATTTTGTTTAAAATCAGGAAATAACACTGTATTCATAATCCTTTGCTCAACTGTAACAACCAATCGCAGCACAAACTCTTATGACATCCACAACCAATAGCAGTGCAGCAACATACCAACCACCCTATACCAGTGCAGCACACTGTGACGTCAATCTTTCTCCTTGGAATGGTTCACCCTCCTTTACAATCTACACTCACACATTCTCTTCAGCATCACTCTCGTACACTACAAAATGCAGTAAAATAACTAACCTTTGTCTGCTCCACTAAAGAATCTACAGTATTCAATCACACAAGAACATGAAACACTTTGAATGAAACCTCGACCTACGGGGTATCATCCAGGTTCACTCTGTGCATTAACATCTACTATACCAATTGCCTCACGTTCACACAAAGATAAAATCCCCATCACAATTGTGTTGTGCCATCTACGGTGTCTCACAGCGAACACCACTAAACTTAGCAGACAATCACAATATGGTGCCTTTTACACCTTTTAATACTATCCAGGGCTCTTTGACTATGCCTGACCTGATAACAACCTCAACTTCTTCACTAAACACCACACTCAAGCAACATTCAGAATATATCTGCAAAACATCATCCAAATCCACAAACACCACAAATTAAGCATGAACCACTGCAATTCGTGACCCTAGTGATACTCACTCCTCCCTTGCCGATACAACTCTCTTCCGAATCTCCAAAGCTTGGCCGGTCCTCCAAAGTCGGGCATGGGCACAAGGGTCTGGGTTCTAGGGATTAACTAATCTAGACAACAGGGTTCTAGCTCTCCTTACTTCAGGATTCTAAGCATCCTACTCTGCTACCATCTGAGAAGGCATTTGGCCCATTTTCTAGTTTCTCTGGTTCTGACAACTCTCTTTACGAGTTCCAAGAGGTAAAGAGAAACAAACACACACCTTGCAATGAAATTATAGTGTCGTTTGGTCAAACATTAAATCTTGAAGGTAGAAGTTGAAATTCAAACGTTTTATTACAAATTTAAACCAGTCTTCTGTAAAAGAGTATCAGAAACATAATATATAAGTACAGTATCAACCAAAGGAGAATTAAATTATCAGATTAAATCATATAAGCATACAGCACACCAATATTTCAGTCACAGCAATATAAAAGATAAGAAAAAGCACTTGGTGTTCAGCACCTAAATTGCAATCTTCCTGTCTAACCATTTGAAACCTAATTAACTAGAAAACATCCATCTCAGATGATGGGAGTTCATTGTAAGGTATATACATGGACAAGCCTCTTCTGTCAGACCTCTAGCTCAGATGATGGCTGTACATAGTAGTGCATGTCATGGACCAACCTCTCCTGTCAGACCTCTCTATCAGATGACAAGTGTGCGTATTAGGCTGCGTACACGAACTGGCCTCGTCTGTCACAACTCTGTCTCAGGCTGACAGTTCTCTATAGCAGGGCGTGTGAAGACAGACTGGTCTTTTTGCTGAGACCTCTCTCTTGAATGACAGGTGTGCATAGTATGCTCTGGATAGGGACTGTCCTCCCTGCTAACACAGCTCTCTCTAATAACGGATGTGCACTGTAAGGGACTACACCCTACTCACATTTCTTACGAAGTGTGCATACTACAGTGTATTCAAAGATCTCTACTCCTTTCTCATATCCACAATACTGCAAGAGTCTCACAAGATCGTAACTTTCTTGGAAAATAAAAAAATTAACCATCTATTTTTCACAGTACTTACCTCTTACACACTTCCTCTCAAAAACAATGACCACAATATTCATTCCTATTGATAGAGCGTATTCAGAACTCATCTACCCCTTTTTACTATTCACTATCCCGCAGGAGTTGCATGAGATCATAAAAATGGGTTGAAAACAATATACATTTATTTTTATCACAGTAGATATCCCTTACACACCTTCTCTCTAAATGTAGAAGGACAGCATGCCTTTCTGCTTCCCCCTTATACAGTTTTCACTTCATTTCCACAACATGCTGAATTTTTCAAAGTCAATAATAATGGCCACCATTTTATTTCTAACATTCCAACAGCAAGTCAATCAAAGTGCTCGCTTTCACAAGACTCGCAGAAGCCTTTCGCTCCCACAAGAGTGTGAATGCTCACAGGAAAAATGGGCCTCTCGGCCAATCACAGAGCACCATTTTTGAATTTGCACTCTTGTGGGAGGCCTGCGGGTCTCTCACACGCCCAACCGTCCAAATATACAATTCTTTTTTACCCTTACTTTCTCAAAAACTACCCAATGGATTTACACAAAATCACAAAAAGTATAATTTGTGGACGAAGATCAAGCTTCACACGAGATTTGGTATAGTTCCACTTAGCCGTTTTTGCTATATCAACATCTAAAGAAGTCTATGGAAAATACATGGGCATTTTGGGCCTGATTCTTACCTTGGCGGTCGGCGGAGAGTCGGCGGTCGGACCGCGAACAGACCGGCGGTCCAAAAAATGGCATTCTGACCGCGGCGGTCACCGCCACGATCGACCGCCACTTCCCCACTCCGACCGCCACGGCGGTCATGACCGACGGGCTGGAGTTCGCACACTCCGGCCCGGCGGTCGACCCAAGACCGCCAACCGTATCATGACCCTGCTTACCGCCGCGGTTTTTGGCGGTCGGGAATCGCCATGCGAACCATGGCGGTAGGCACTATCGGGGCCAGGGAATTCCTTCCCTGGCACTGATAGGGGTCTCCCCCACCCCCCACTGACCCCCACGAGTCCTCCCCCCACACCCTCCACCCCCCTGCCACCCCCCAGAGGTGGTACGAACCCCCTGCCCCCCCCACCCCGACATGCACATACACGCACCCCGACATGCACGCACCCCCAACATGCACATATGCACACCCCCTACACACACACATACACAACGGGGGCACATACCCGCACACATACATGCCGACATGCGCACCCGCCGAACTACACACATTGCCCAAAGGCACAGCAGCACCCCCCGCCCGCATGCACGCACTCACACACCCCCTCTACACACCCCCATGCACGCACACATCACACAACACCCACCCACCCCCTCCCCTCACGGACGATCAACTTACCTTGTGCGTTGGTCCTCCGGGAGGCGACGGGAGCCATAGGGACGTGACCGCCAACAGAAGACCGCCACACAGAAATGTGGGTCGTAATTCTGGGGGCGGTGTTCTGCTGGCGTGGCGGTGGAGGTTGACCAGTCTCCACTTTCCCGCCGACCGCCAGTGTGGCTGCTGGCGGTATTCCGGCGGAACGCTCCCAGCGGTCGGAATACGCGCAGCGGCATACCGCCGCGGTCAGCGGTCTTTACCGCGGCGGTAAATCGGCGGTCTTGCGAAAAGACCGCCAAGGTCAGAATCAGGCCCTTTATGTTTAGGGACCCTCCTTTTTTCTCTATCCCTGCTTGACGGATCACCCCAAAACTTTCCAGGAAGGAGTTGAGGTAGATGAACATTTTGTTAGGTGTTGTGAAACACCTAACCTGGTAATCATGATATAGTGCGAGTTAGTAAATATGAGGTCTCATGTATATTTCTTTTGTTTAACATGGTACCTAATGAAAGCACACTATGGGGGTGATTCTGATTCTGGCGGGCGGCGGAGGCCGCCCGCCAGAATTCCGCCCCCATTATACCGCTCCGCGGTCAGAAGACCGCGGAGGGTATTATGAGTTTTTCCCTGGGCTGGCGGGCGGTCTACAAAAGACCGCCCGCCAGCCCAGGGAAAAACTCCCTTCCCACGAGGATGCCGGCTCGTAATCGAGCCGGCGGAGTGGGAAGGTGCGACGGGTGCAGTGGCACCCGTCGCGTATTTCAGTGTCTGCAAGGCAGACACTGAAATACTTTGCGGGGCCCTCTTACAGGGGCCCCTGCCGTGCCCATGCCATTGGCATGGGCACGGCAGGGGCCCCCAGGGGCCCCGCGACCCCCCCTACCGCCATCCTGTTCATGGCAGCTTTCCCGCCATGAACAGGATGGCGGTAGGGGGGGTCAGAATCCTCATGGCGGCGGAGCGCGCTCCGCCGCCATGAAGGATTCCCCCGAGCAGCGGTAAGTCGGCGGGAGCCCGCCGACTTGCCGCTTCTGACCGCGGCTGAACCGCCGCGGTCAGAATGCTCGTGGGAGCACCGCCAGCCTGTTGGCGGTGCTCCCGTGGTCGGTGGCCCTGGCGGCCACCGGCCGCCAGGGTCAGAATGACCCCCTATATGTACTTCAAGAATAAAAGTACTACCACTATGATCTTATGTACCCCATGTACTAGTAGACCTTGTGGACACCTTAAAGTGCTACCTAATGGATTGGCATTGAATCCACCTGATGAACACCTTAAAATGGATGACCTTATTTTCTTGTGATTTAGATGCATTAACATGTTTGTGAATTTAGACCTAGGATTCATATACATGTAACAAGGTAGAATAAGAACCATGTCTAAAGGAATTGTCATAGTGTTGCACCTTATAGGTGTAAGGAATATTTTTACATAGTTATTTGAAAGAGAACAATTTAAGAATTACTCAAGTGAGTTTGTTGCAAAATCTTTATGAGCAAGTTCCTCCAATTGGAATAGGATATTCAAGAATTAAATATAACTGTTGCTCTCTGCCACAGCCATGTTCATGCCGATTTTGTGATGATTAAACAATGTTAAACTAGCTTGTATGAATTGGATAACCTGATTGGCTGAACTGTACTTCACAGAAACCTATTTTCAATGAGATAATTGCTTGTAAATCTGAACAACAAAAGAACATACATACAAACTGTGCCAAAATGAAGAGTGGACTAAACTGTTTTCAGTAATGACTTAGAAGTTCAGTGGTATATGGGTGAGTGAGTGTATGAGTGGTGTACAGGTGGTTCAATGAGTGTATGAGTGTGTGTATGGGTGAGTGAGTGGTACATGAGTCCCTGAATGAGTGTATGAGTGCATGTATGGATACATGAGTGAGTGTATGTTGCATGCATGGGTGATTAAGTGAATGAGTGCATGTATGAGTAAGTGAGTGCATGAGAGTGTGTATGTTTGATTGACGGTGCATGAGTGCATGTATAGGTGACTGAGAGTGCAAGAGTGGTGTATGGGTGATTGACTTAGAGTATGAGTGCATGTATGAGCAACTGAGTGAATGATTAGTTCATATATGAGTGAATGACTGAGTGCATGAGTGGTGCATGGGTGATTGAGTGCATGACTGTGTGTATGAGTGTGTGAGTGAGTGTATGACTGGAGTATGGGTGACTGAGTGCATCAGTAGTGTATGAGTGATTGACTGAGTGTGTGAGTGGTATGGAGAAAACGTAAGAAAGTAGTAGTGAGGATAAGAGTAAGAATTAGAAAAAGAAAAGAATATAAGATAGATAAAGCAATAAGAAAGTTTTAATAATTTAAACATAGATATATTTACTGCATTAATGTTTTTTACGATCCGCAGATCCTCTGTCATGACAGGAAACCTACATTGGCAGTTTTTTTTTCTTTTAAAACTTTGTTTTCCACGTTTACAAAATGAAGCACGTTGCATCTTTGTTGTTTTGCTCTTTTGTTTTAGAGCTAGTTTTTTTTAAAGAAAAAGAAAAACAAACAAAAAAGTTTAGAAAACCTTTAAAAAAAACAAACGTTTCTTGTTAGAACCACTATATTCACAGAAAAAAGAGCTGTGTCTGTGTTTTTTTCTCTTACGATGTGTGTGAATGTATAGTTCAGAATATGCGTGGAAGTCTAAGTGTACGCGTTAATGTATATAAATATGTGCCTGGGTGCCTCAGTGTAAGCATTAGTGTATGTCTGGATGTGTTAGCACATATGTGACGGTGGGCATGAGTGTGTCAGTTTATAGATAATTGTGTGTTTGTATTTGTTAGTATATATGTGGGTTTGTTACTGTATGTATGAGTGTGTGTCTGGATACATTAGTGTATGCATCAGTGTGTCTGTGGTTGTGTCAGTATATGAATAGGTGTGTCTGGATCTGTTATAGTATGTTATAGTATGTGTTTACATAGGTGTATTAGTGTAGGGGTGACTGTATATGTGAATTTCTTGCTGTATATGTGAGTGTATTCTTGAGTGTATGAGTCTATAGATGAGTGTGTAGCTGGGTATGCTAGTGCATGTACCAGTGTGTGCCTGGATGTATCGGTGTCTGGATTACTATGTATGTGCATGTATCAGTGTATAGATCAGTGTCCTACTAGGTGTGCTAGGGTATATGTCATGGTGTGCCTGAGTATGTTCGTGTGTGCATTAGTGTCTGCCTGGGTGTGTTAGTCTGTACGTCAGTGTGTGCTGGGGTGTGTAAGTGTATGGACAAGTGTGTATCTAACTGTGTTAGTATATGAATTAGTGTTGCCGTGGGAATGTCAGTGTATGGATCAGTGAGTCTTTCGGTATGTCAGCAGAGATATTAAGGTGTACATGAGTGTGTCACTTTTTAGTAAATGTGTCTCTGGGTGTGCATGGTGTGTCAGTGTATGCATAAGCGTCAGTGTGTACCTGTGTGTCTTACTGTATGCATATGTATTTGTCTGGGTGTGTCAGTATATGTGTCTGAGTGTGTGAGTGTATGCATGGGAGTGTAATTGGGTGTGTCAGTGTACGTATATGTGTGTGCCTGGGTGTCTAAGTACATGGAGGATAGTGTATGTGAGTGTGTTAGTAAATACATCAGTGTGTGTCTGTGTGTGTTAGTGGATGACTAGGTCTCTGCCTGGGTATGTCAGTATACACATGACAGTGTATCTGGGTGTGTCAGAGTGTATATCAGTGTCTATTTAGGTGTGTCAGTATATTTATTAGTATGTATAGATCGGTGTGTCCCTTGGTATGTCAGACTACATAGCAGTGTTTTTCTACCTGTTTTAGTGCATAAATATCTATCTGGGTGTCTCTGTGTGTGAATTAGTACATGCCTAGATGTATTTTTACATGCATGAATGGGCCCCTACATATGTGAGAGTATATACCAGTGTGTGCTTGCGTGTGTCAGAATATATATTAGTGTGTGTTTAAGTGTGTCAGTATATGCATAGATGAGTGTCTGGGTGTGTTACTGTATGCAGCGGTGTTTGCATAGGTGTGTTAGTGTATGCATTAGTGTGTACCTGGGTGTGTTAATCTATATGTCAGTGTGTGCTTGGGTGTATCAAAGTATGGATATGTGTGTACTTGGCTATGTTAGTCTATTTATCACTCTTTGGCTGGGTATGTCAGTACATACATTAGTGTCTATCTGGGTGTGTCAGTATCTGAATTAGTACATACCTGCATGTATAATTGTGTAGATGAGCAAGTCCCTGGATGTCTCAGGGGATATACTAGTGTGTGCCTGGGTGTGTTAGTGTACATATATATATGTGTGTGTGTGTGTGTGTGCTCTTGGATGTTGCAGTATATCCATGTGTGTCCCCAAATTTGTCACAATACAAATGAATGTGTGCCTGTCTGTGTGTCAGTGTATATATCAGTGTTTCACTGGGTGTTTTAGTGTATATATTTGTGTCTGTCTGGGTAAGTTAGGGTATTCATCATTCTTTGTCTGAGTATCTCAGTATATGCCTCAATATCTATCTGTGTGTGTGTCAGTGTCTGCATTAATATGTGTCCGTATGTATCAGTGTATACATGAGTGGGTCCCTACGTATGTTAGGGTATATAGCAGTGTATGCCTGGGTGTGTAACTGTACACATTACTGTCTGAGTGGGTTTGTTAGTCTGTACATCACTATGTTGTTGGGTGTATTTGGCTATGTTAGTATATCCATCACTGTTTGGTGTATTTGGCTATGTTAGTGTATCCATCCGTGTTTGTTTGGGTATGTCAGTGTATACATCAGTGTCTTTGTGGGTATGTCAGCAGACATGTCAGAGTGTGGCTGGATGTGTCAGTGTATGGATAAGTGTGTGCCTAGGTGTATGAGTGTATGGATACGTCTATATCTGGGTATGTTACTGTATGCATTAGTGTGTGGCTGGGTTTGTCAGTGTAAGCATTAGTGTATGCTTGGGTGTGTCAGTGCATGCAACAGTGTGTACGTAGGTATGTCAGTGTATGCATCAGTGACTATCTGGGTATGCTAGTCTCTTGATTAGTACATGTCCCCATGTATGAGTGTATACATGAGTGAGTCTCTGGGTGTGCTATAATATATATCACTGTATGCTTAGGTGTGTCTGTGTATGCGTAAATGTGTGTTTGAGTGTTTTACTGTATGCATCAGTGTTTGTCTGGGTGTGTTAGTGTATGCATTAATGTCTGACTGGCTGTGTTAATGTGTATGTCAGTTTGTGCTTGCGTGAATAAGTGTATGGATGAGTGTGTGCCTGGCTATATTAGTGTATGGATGTGTGCGCATGGGTATGTCAGTTAATGCAACAGTGTCTATCAGGGTGTGTGTTAGTGTCTCGATTAGTATATGCCTGCATGTATTATTCTCCATACCAGTGACTTCCTTTCTGTGTCAGGATATATATAGGTGTGTACCTGACTTTGTTAGTGTATGCATTTATTTATTCCTGGGTATGTTAGTGTATGGATTAGTGTCTATCTGGGTGGGTCAGTGTCAGGCTTACTACGTACTTGCATGTATCAATATATAGATGAGTGAGTCCCTGGATATGTCAGGGTATATACCAGTGTTTATTTTGGTATGTCAGTGTATGCATTAGTGTTTGTCTGGGTATGTAAGGTTGTGTATGACTGTTTCCTGCATGTGTTAGTGTATGCATATGTAAATACATTGGTGTATTACTGTTAGTCTGTATTAGAGTATCAGTATAATTAACTACATGTACTTGGGTATGAATGTATGTCGGAACAACGCATGCTGGAACAATTCATGCCTGAACAACGAGGTCAGAACAATGACTGCGTTGTTACCACTAATGCCTTTACCACAAATGCCTTAACAGCGATTTTTCGTTGTAAAGGCAGTCCTGGTAAAGGCATTAGTGATAGGCATGCATGGTTCCAGCATGCGTCCCCCTTGGCCCCCCACCCCTAAAAATTACCGCAACCCCCCACCCCCTCCCATAAAACCACACAAACCCCTCACCCTTGCCTGTAAAACTACCCCAACCCCCACCTTGTCCCTAAAATTACCACAACCCCCACCCTACTCCCAAATTCTAAAACAACCCCAACCCCCACCCAAACCCTGAAACCTAAAGTACCCCAACTCCCACCCCTAAAACCTAAAACCACCCTGCCCCTAAAACTACCCCAAGCCCCCACCCTGCCCCTAAAACCTAAACTCCCCCATCCCCCCACCTCACCCCTAAAATTACCCGACCCCCCCAACCCACCCCAAAACCTAAAACCACCCCAACCCCCACCCCTAAAACAACCCCAACCCCACCCCTAAAACCTAAACTACCCCAACCCCCACCCCTAAAACCACCCCAACACCCCTGCCCCTAAAACTACCCGAGCCCCCCACCCCACCCCTAAAACCCCCCAACCCTCCCACCCCGCCCCTAAAATTACCCGACCCCCCCAACCCACCCCTAAAACCTAAAACCACCCCAACTCCCACCCCTAAAATTACCGCAACCCCTCACCCCGTCCCTAAAACCTAAAACCACCCCAACCCCCACCCCTAAAACCTAAACCACCCCAATCCCCCACCCCTAAAAATCGAAACCACCCGACGCCCCACCCCCAAATACTAAAAATACCCGACCCCCCACCCCGCCCCTAAAACTAAAAATACCCCTCCCCCAAACCTCAACCGCCTGACCCCCACCCCTAAAACTAAAAATACCCTCCCTCCCTCCCCCGCTCTAAACCTAAACCGCCCGATGCCCCCTCCCCTAAAGCTAAAACCCCACCCCCGCCCCTAAAACTAAAACCCTCCAACCCCCCACCCCTAAAACCTCCGACCCCCACCCCGCCCCTAAAACTAAAACCCCAACCCCCCACCCCACCCCTAAAACAAAAAAATACCCTGACCCACTACCCCCGCCCCTAAACCGCCCGACGCCCCACCCCTAAAACTAAAACCCAACCCCCATCCCGCCCCAAAAACTAAAAATACCTTGACCCCCAACCCCGCCCCTAAAACTAAAACCCCAACCCCCACCCCGCCCCTGAAACTAAAAATACCCCGACCCCGCCCCTGCCCCTAAAACTAAAACACCAACCCCCCACCCCGCCCCACTTACCTGACTTGTTGCGTCATCCTCCTCAGCCGACTCCCTTGTTTTGTGCCTTAACCACGCATGTGCGTTGTTCAGCACATGCGTGGTTAAGGCACAAAACAACAAAGTCGTGGTTAACGAAACGGTTGTTCCGCTTTCGTTGCCCATTACTTAGATGTTCCGGAGTCGGCATTCAGGGCATTTCCCCTTGGATATATTTATGGATGGTCTATCAATGAAGAAAGATGTAATTAGTTACCTACATTACCGGAATAAATAGGTCCTTTAATCTGTGTAAAAAGAGAGAAAACATAAATAGAAGTTAAAGTTTTATATTATTAGCTTATCTATGAAAATCTCACAACCTGTAATAACAAAGATATTGTTAATAATAAGACACAAGAAAGTTACATTACTGTATAGCAATTATAAATATTATTTAAGCATGTCATGTTCCCTTGTCCACTGTTCTTAGTTTATATACTTTTGCACTTTAAATGAAGTGCGTATAGACACTCATCCTTGAACAGTGGGAGGAAAAAACAGTCATATGGACTGTAGAAAAAAAAACATAGTTACATAGCAGGTTATTTGAAATTAACATTTCTTTGTATGACACTCAGTACAAATATTTACCAAACTCATTTAGCTATACTTGTTAAATAATATAAAGTATGTTACAGATTTATAATACAATTAATGTGTATGATTCACAGTAGTAGTTAAAAACGCATATGAAGACACCCCCTTTGGTAGGCCGCATGAAGACATAAAGGCCCTCATTATGACCTCTTACCGCCGCGATGACGGCCGGCAACTTATCGCCGCACTGGCGAATATCCGTCCACCATATTATGACACACACACACCAATCCGACAGAATACAGCCACATACACAAATCCGCCAGACCAAAGGTCAGTGATAAACTGGCGGTCCCAAAACCCACACCGTTACACCAACAGAACAACACCACCACATTGGCCAATTCAAACAACACACACCTGCCATCCATATACACACCACATCCACACACCCACACCACTATAAAACACCCACCCACTTTACTTACAACCCTTTACCAACAACTATTGCCACCACGAGACTGAGAAGAAGAGCACAGAGACAACTAGACACACACACCACTCAAACCCATATACCCCTCACGCACTCCACATCACACAACCCACCACGTTACCCAACACACACTCACCAACACACATCACACAACACCCATGACACCACAAAGGCACCCTCGTTTCACTGAGGAGGAGTTAAGAGTCATGGTGGAGGAAATCGTCAGGGTAGAGCCACAGTTCTTTGGAGCACAAATGCAGCAGATATCAATAGCAAAGAAGATGGAGCTATGGCGGAGAATCGTGAACAGGGTCAACGCCGTGGGACAGCATCCAAGAACAAGGGACAACATCAGGAAGAGGTGGAACGAACTACAGGGGAAGGTGCATTCCACTGCAGCAAAACACCAGCTCGCCATACAGAGGACTGGCGGTGGACCCCCACCTTGTCCCCCACAACTCACAGCATGGGAGGAGCAAGTCTTGGCATTACTGCATCCAGAGGGACTCCCCGGAGTTGGTGGAGGACTGGACACTGGTAACTCTACTTTAAATAATTATCACCCCCCATTCCTGCATGCCATCACACACCCTCACTACCATCACTCCACCACATACAACACACTCCTTCATCACATCTCACTAATCCCAATGCCAGGCCCTGCATGCTGTATCAATGCATGCACACCCCTCCAAGCCCTGCATGGACACTCATCACCAAAGCATGCACAGCATAGGGAAACTAACATAACCACAATACACCAACATACACAAGCAAAATCTGGCAGGGGAACAACAACCATAGAGGGGAAGCTACAGAAGTACAAATGTCAGACACCTGAACCATAATACACAATTTACATCCTCACAGGTACCCCAGCCAATATCACTGGAGAGGAGGTGCCACCACTATCCAGTCCCCCAACAGAAGAGGCCCACAGTGATGACAGTAAATATGGATGTCAAGATCTGGATGATCTACCTGGCTCATCAGTGACCACTGGAAAGCAGGTCACCAAGCCTACTCACAGACCACCACAGAGCCTCCCCCATCAGGAACCAACACCACAGCACCCACCCAGCACATCCACACCTCTGTACAGGGACCCCAGGCCACACCTTGCACAGAAGACAATCAGGGACCTGCGGTCAGTGGCAGTGGGCACACCGTTCAGGGGACAGAGGCACAGGCCAACAGGGATACTGGGAGGACTGCTGTGCGCCAGGAGGAGGACAGGAGCAGGGAACTGACTCTCCAGGAGGCACTCTCTGAGATCCTGGGAGCGTACCAACATTCACAGGACACGATGGGACAGATCTTAGACAACGTGCTGGAGAACAGGTGGCTGCAGGAGGGACAGTATCAGGGGATCAGGTAGGACTTGCAGGCCATTAACAACACCCTGATCTCCATAGCTGGGGTGCTGGCAGACATGGCCAAAGTCATGAGGGGGGCTACAGCACAACAGCGGGCCCCTGCCACTAGCCAGTCGTCTGAACAGCACTCCACTTCCACTGGTGCTAGTGGCCAGGAGGCCCGCCACCGGACCAGAGCACCTCTCCCCCTGCAGAAGGTGAACCATCCCACAAATGTTCCCTGCGAACCAGACAGAAGACAGAGACCCTTGCCAAGACCACCACCAGGAAATGAGACACTTCTGATTGTTCCTTTTCTGTCCCACTCAGTCACCTTGTCCACCTTGAACTGCCATTGCTCCCCTTCTTATGTCCCCATGGACAATGCTCCTGTGCTACAAACAGACTGGAACAATACCCTGGACTTTCCTCCCTCATCACCCCATTCCATTTCACTTTCCCCTCTATGTATTAGCACAACAATAAACACCCTTGGATAAACCTCAACAACTAGTATTTCATTGATTGCAAATTTGTATTGATTGAAACAGCTAGAACCATTGCAAATGAACTGTAAGTAGTATGAGAATAGAATTAATGACCTGTAGCTGGCTGTTGTGATCACATCAGGAGAATGTTGTCATATCACCAACATCTGCAAAATGAATATCCATAGGTAACAGTAAGTAGGGAAAAGAAGTGGGTAATGCCAGCATGCCAATGCCACACAGAATACACCAATAGTTATAGAAATGTTAAGTTGCACCGTCTCACCTGTGTGTCATTGGAAGTACTGACATACAACTAAAGTTCTGTTGTCCACATCCTCATCCTCTGCCTCCTCATCCTCACTGTCCGCAGGCTCCACTGCTGCCACAGAGGCATCTCCAGTTTCCTGCTCCTGCAGAAAAGGTGCATGGCGCCTGAGGGCAAGGTTGTACAACATGCAGCATGCCACAACTATCTGGCAGACCTTCTTGGGTAAGTAGCACAGGGATCCATCTGTCAGATGGAGGCACCTGAACCTGGCCTTCAGGAGGCCATAGGTCCTTTCAATGATCCTTCTGGTTCGGCCATGTGCCTCATTATAACGTTCTTCTGCCCTTGTCCTGGCATTCCTCACAGGGGTCAGCAGCCATGATAGGTTTGGGTAACCAGAGTCATCTTCAAATATTGAGGGACAACATTTAGCCACACACTATTCCATATGGCCACACCATAGGCATACACCAACATATACTGGGTGGGAACCAAGGCTCACCTATTAGCCACACCCTTATATTTAGCATTGACTTGGGAGATGTATTCATTCTGGCGGTGGGGTACAAATGCAATATGTGTTCCGTCAATCGCCTTAATTATATTGGGGATATGTTCCATTGCATAAAACCCAGCCTTCACAGTGGCCAAACCCTCAACCTGGGGGAAAGCAATTTAGCTGCACATGTGTTTGATCAGGGCAGACAAGACTCTTGCTAGCACGATTGACAACATTGGCAGTGACATTCCTGCTGCCAAGCCCACTGTCACTTGGAAAGAACCAGTTGCCAGGAAATGGAGCAGTGATAGAACCTGCACAAGAGGGTGATTCCAGTGGGCTGACGGATAGCTGATATCAGGTCAGGTGCTCTGTGATTGTGGCCCTGTCAAGTCTATAGGTGAGTATTATATGCCTGTCCTCCAGTGTAGCCAATTACACCAGGGATCTGTACACGGGAGTATGTCTCCATCTCCTATTAATCCGCAGCAGTAGGTATCTAAGGGACACAAGAGAGAGTAGGCTGTCACAAACTGATCAATGGAGCCACAACAGCAGCCCACATCGTGCATACATGTTATGGGACAGTGTAATTTATAAAGTATGTGCCTATTTATCCTCTGATGCAGCAATTATCGATAGGCCTGTGTATCCCCCGCCCTGAAATGGCGACCGCCTGTCCTGTGTGGAGGGACAGGTGGAAGTGAGGTAATGCCACTGCCGTTGTGCGCCATTGCTGTAGACAGCTGTGAACCGCCGTGCAATTCCTCATTGGGTAATATTGGGCCCTATGGGGGTACAGTGGCCAATAGGGATCTACGGTGGCAGTGACGGTATGCACCGCCACGGACATCACCACCATTTTCTTTCTCAATCCTCACTTGTTTCCTGACCTTTCATAGGAGAGGACCTACACTGCATGTGCTGCCATGACCTATGTGTGGAACCTCCCATGGCCTGTGTGACCAGGGAAAGGGCTCCAGCCTTCACTTCTGAGGAGTTGGAGCAACTGGTGGATGGGGTTCTACCCCAGTTTGGATTGCTTTATGGGCCTCCAGACCAACAGGTAAGTGCACTCTGGGCACATTGCACGTGGCATGAATGCATGGAGTTGTGTGTGAAGGCATCGTGTAAGGGGGTGGGTGGATGTCCTCTTGGCGGTGTACATGTTGTGTGCTGGGCTATGTGTGTGCCAATGGTGATGGAAACATTTATGGTGGGCCATGTCTGTGACAGGTTGGACTGTTTGTCTATTGGTGTCCTCCTGTCTGTATGGCCTCTGTAGGTCAGCGCCCATCAAAAGAAGGGAATATGGCGTGCCATCGCCAAGGAGATGCGGACCCTGGGGGTCTATGGCAGGTGGAGCACCCACTGTCGGAAACGGTGGGAGGACGGGAGACGCTGGGCACAGAAGACTGCGGAGACCCAGCTGGGGATAGCCTACCAAAGAGGAAGGGGTTCCCGTCGGACCCAGACCCCCCTGATGGCCTGCATACTGGCGGTGGCCTAACCTGAGCTGGATGGGTGCTTGAGGGCATCACAGCAGCCACAAGGGGGTGAGTACTGTGGCTATCATTACAACTTGCGGCTGGTGGGGTGGTATCTGGGTGGTGGTTGTGTGTCCTTGGGTGCCCCTAGGCCAGGCCAGACATAGCACCATAGGTCCTCTGGTGGCTAAGGGTTTGAATGTAAAATACTGCTTACCTAGCTTGTTAGTATTCACTTCTGGGGAGGGTTGCGTGGGTCCTAGGTGTGTTGTAGTTGGCGGGGTGTGCCCCTCCTCATTCCTTGGTGACTAGCCATTTCACTGGTAGTGCAATGCATAATGCGTAGGCCTGTTCCCTGTGTGTGAGGGTGCTGTGTACGCCAACGGTGGTGTTGGTGCAGTCATTGACCCTGTGTATCCTTTGTCTCTCTCACCCCCCTTTCTTGCTTTGTCATCCTGTATGCATTAGCATCATCTGGCGGAGGAGCAAAGGCACTGGTGACAGAAGGAGCTGCATCCCACAGGGCCCTGGAGGCAGAGTCCACTGACGCTGAGGGAACCAGTGGGACGGAGGGCGAGGGGAGCACCACAGCGGGGACTGGAGGGGACAACACAGACTCTGATACCTCCTCCGATGGGCACTCCCTGTTGGTGGCGGGCACCTCTGTGACCACCCCAGCTGCAGGTACAGCCGCCACCCCGTACCAGCACCACCCTCCCAGTAGCCCATCAGTGAGCTGCCTGTGCCCGCTCTCCCAGGAGGGTGGGTGTCTCCTTTGCCTCAGGCACCTCAGGCCCTGCCCCAGTGAGCCCTGCTGCCCTGAGTGAGGAGGCTATTGACCTCCTGAGATCCATCTCTGTAGGGCAATCAACCATTGTGAATGCCATCCAGGGGCTGGCATCCCAAATGCAGCAATGCATTCCTGGAGGTCATTCACAGTGGATTGGCGGCCCAACAGAGATTGATTCAGGCTCTGGCCTACTCTCTGATGGCAGCCATTGTCCCTGTTTTAACCGTCCCCCTCCAACTTCCACTTCCCAGCCCCATTCTCCTCAAACCTAACCCATCCCAAAGACACAGACAGACGAGCATGCACAAAAGACAACACACAAGAGTGGCACTGGCAAACACAAGCACCACACTTCATCCCACAGGCACAAACGCCATTCATTTGCAGACACAACAGCATTCACTGTTTCCACTGTCCCCCCTCCTCCTCCTCCCACACAGTTACGTCCACACTCACACCTGCATGCATTACATCAATATCCATTACCAGCATCATTATCACACCAAGCAGAACACACACCTCAATGGCAGATACCTCCACAACATCCATGCACGAGTCTCCTGTGTCCTCTCCCACCATGTCTGTCCCCCCCACTCCTAAAGGACACAAACGCAAGCACACAGACACCCAACAGCCATCCACCTCACAACAGCATACAGCCCATGCACCTGCACCCAAATCCAGCAGACATAGACCTCCGACGGCCACTTCCTCATTCTCCACTCCCATTACTCCTCCCTCTTCCCGCCCCAACGTACCTAAATAGCTTTTCCTTTCCACGATTGACCTCTTCCCTACCTCTCCCTCCGTCCTGCATGTATAGGCAAGGTAGCAAGGACCCAGTCCAGCACATCAGCCAAACAGTCCATGGGGACAGTGGTAGCACCACCTACTCATGGTGGTAGGGATACCAGACCAACAATACTGAAGAAGAAGGAGGCAGCACAACCTGGGATGAAAGGGAAGAGTCCGGCACCAGCTGGGAAGAAGGGGAAGGAACCTGCACCAGCTGTGAAGAAGGAGAAGGAGCCTGCTCCAGCTGGGGAGAAGTGGAAGGAGCCTGCACCACCTGGGAAGAAGGGGAAGGAGCATGCACCACCAGGCAGAAGGGGGGAGAACCCATACACCCCTGCCAGGAAGGGTAAGGGATCCCCAACCCATGACCAGGAGAAGAGGCACTCTACACCAGCGGAAGCTCTCAGCCAAACACCACCACCAGCTGTCACAGGGCCCCCACCACCAGCCATGGTTGTGCTGCCATCACAGAGTGCAGGGGCTGACCAGGAGTCTCCCCCAACCACCACCAAAGTGCAGCCATCACAGGATGCAGGACCTGACCAGGAGCCTCTCTTAACCACCACCAGCATGCAGCCATCACAGAGTGCAGGGACTGACCAGGACCCTCCCCAACCACCACCACAGTGCAGCCATCACCACCGGCGGACACCATGTAGTCCACCCTCCAGGGGCTACTGTGCGGGCTGCCCCCTCCAGAACCATTGGGCAAGTCACCCACTTGAGAGACTGTGGCCTTGGACAAAGAGCAATGGGCATGTTGCCCCCTCCAGAACAAGTGGTCTTGTTCCCGCATCCGGCTGAGTAGCCCCCCTCTCCCCCTAAGGTGCCTGACTATTTGACAACTGATGCCCCTGCAGTGTTCTAGCCAGATTTGGGCAGGATTCGAGGTGGCCCTTGGGCTGTGCCCTGTGGCCATGTGGGCACTTTGAACTATGGACTGGGCAGTGTCTCTTTTTTATACAGTTGTACATATCTGTTTCATGGCCAATTCGAATTATTGATTTTGTTGTTGAACTGATTACAATCACTTTCGTCAATTCCTATTGTCCTTGCATTATTCTGAAGATTTTTGGGGTCAAATTGTTTTTGGAATGCAGCTGGCTGTGTGTATGTAGTGTGTGTGTCAGGTGTGTTTTGTGCGTGTGTGTGTGTGTCATTCTCGTTTTCCTCCCACCCTCCCTTGTGTGCTAGGCGGCTATACTCACCGTCGTCGCCTTCGCCGGCGTTGGTGTTCCAGGTGGAGCCTAACGTACAAGATAATCGGAAAAACTTGCAGTTCAGGTTCCATGGCGGTGTGGTTCTTCCCTGTGTCTCCAATTGTGAGTCCTTTGACTTTTGTGTCCTGTTTCTGCCAGGCTTTTGATGGCGTTGGTACTGCCCCGGAAAAGGTGGCTATTTCTTGTGTCAAAATATGGTGGGCGGTACTTTGTCTTCCACCTGGCTGTAGGCGGCCCCCGCCGTGGTGACTGTTGTTTCCGCCCTGGCGGTCGGTGTGGTACATTGGCTGACTATGGGAGATATCACCGCCATGGTCATAATTTGGTGGTACTTACCGCCAGCCTGCTGGTGGTATTACCCCCACTTTATTACCCATCGCCAGGGTCGTAAAGAGGGCCAAAGTGTGGTAATCCATTGAACAGGACAAGAGTGTATCAATGGTGTTATCATTTTTATTATTTTCCAGGTACTCTTCAAACAGAATTTAGCCTTCTTCCTTTTTATCTTCTACAGATGTTTGTCGTGGATCAAACTTTGTGATCTCTATTTTCAGTTTAGAACTGTGTCTCTGGTTTCCTTCCAAGAGTAAGAAGATTTGAAGATTCACAATACCTTATAAAGTCATCACCCTTGTAAGGCTGTATGATATCTTATGTTGTTGTATTAAAACTCCCAGACATGTAGTATTCCATTTCTCTAGTAGTAAATTTTCCTTAGAACTTTAATAAAAAAAAAAAGAAGACAAGAATTTGGTAGTTTATACAATAATCTGTGCTTTACTGTAAGGTTGCTATCACTACACTCTGTCCATCCCGTTGTATTTTTTATGTAGATGGTGTAGTTTTGAGATGTAACGTTTACTCCTTCATGGAAAATAATGGTTGTATTGGTATATGTTTTACCAGAAAACTATATTTTTCCAGCTTTAGAATTTGTAATTTGCGGTTCCAATTTAGTTCCATCTGCATTGCATCATTGTAGCATTAAAATAATATACTTTCCAGGTCTTCTTATTTTTAAAGTTGATAGAAGGTCTGAGTTACATTTTGTGCATTTATTATTCTGTGATGCCTCTTTAAATAAAACTGACAGTTTTACAGGTTTACAGTCTGGTAGAGTTAGTTAGATAAATTGTTCTGAATCTATTTCTGTTTTTGAACAAAAGGATTATTTTTCATGATCATGCTACTATGAATAACTTAGTCCAAATAGTTTGTCAATAGGCTTTTCTTCTAAAATACCTAGTATGACCATCAAGAATTCTTGTGCATCCACCTGAGTGGTTTGAGTGACATGTACAGATCTAGTGCACAGATCTGAAAGATCTCTACAGAGTGCAAAGCACAATCTTCTACTCCTTTCTGTTTAATTGCATAAACTAGAGGAGGTAAGAAGAGTACTGCTTTGAGAACTACATTGACAGAGCAGTTGACTCCAGACAGATTTGGTAACTGCTAACCTGCAATTTCATCAGTATTTTTAGTATTTTTTTCTCCAATCCTACTTTCTTCTTTTTTTCTCAGGAATGTCAATATGATCTTTTGAAATCTTTCATTTCTGTAAGATTGTAGGCTTCTGTAAACTGGGTACTACCCTAGATGAGGAGCATACAGGCTTCTCAAACAGTTATACTTAATTACACAGCTGGAGTCAGCATTTACTCTAGTTGTCGCGCTGCCGCGCTCGGCACGAGCAGCATGTTCTGCTCGGGCCTCTGCACGCGGTCACAAGACGCCCCGTGGCCCTAGGCTGATCTGCATTCTCCGAGGCCCCAAATTGGGCATGGGGCCTCGTTTTCCTTTCCTACACCACGCTCACAGACAGGTCTGACCCCCCACTCACCTGTTCTTTTCTTTTCTGCTTTTTCTGGCTATCTGGTTGTGCCTTCCTTTATGTTTTTTCTCCCTTCCCATATTTCCCTTCTTTTCCCAGCATTCCTTGTTCCCTATTCTCTATGGCTCCTAGTCCATTCTATTCTATGTATCTTTTCCCTATCTAAGATGGTGTCCTTGTACTTCCTGTTGGTCGCTTCCTGTTTGTTGGTATTTAAGGGTTGTGATTCTTTCTCTCCTTGCGCTGCAACACTTCCTGTTTGGATGGTGTCTTCACTCCTGTTTCTTTACCTTCCTGTGCTGGTTCTTGTCGGTTCCAGTATATTTCCTGTATTTTTGGCTCTGTTGATTCCTGTTCTTTTGTTCCTGTTTCAGGAACCTATCTTTTTGCAGGTTTTTTCTCCTTTTCAGGGTTTTTTCCCTCTGGCGCTACTTCTGAGGGGCACGGTCTGCTCTTGGCGTTTCCATTGCCTGCAGCACCATGGCTACCAGAAAGAGTCGCCCCTACCTGGGCCAAGGCCGAACATTCAAGACCCACGCCACTCGATCTGCGGACTCCAGGTTTAAGCAGCGCGTAAGTCGTGACAGATTTCAGCGCCAAATTCTCCCGATGTCATCTAACACCATGGATGATACAGTGGCGGCTGCTGCAGATCCTGATCAATCTCTTCTGGCAACTATTCAGCAACAGGCTCAGGAACTGCAACAATTACGCAATGAGAATGCTGCTTTACAACAGGCTTTGGCTTTCCGCAGTGCCGACGTTCCGCCTGTCTCCACCTGTACTCCTCGTTTCTCCAGTGAACCAACTAAACTGCGAGAATTCCTCGATGCATTAACTGTGTATTTCGCCTTCCGACCTACCCAATTCTCCCACGACAAGACAAAGGTGGGATATCTTATCAGTGCGTTATCCGGTCCTGCCTTGGCCTGGGCAACCTCGATGGTATCATCCAATGACCCGGTATTGTCGGACTATTCCGCCTTCGTGAATTGGTTTAAACAGATGTTTAGTCGTCCAGGATTGGAGGCCTCTGCGGAAGAAGCCTTATGTGACATCCAACAAGGCTCACAAGATGTCCTTCAATATATTACTCGCTTTCGACAGCTAGCGGCGGAGACCACCTGGGTGGAACAAACTCTGGTGACTTTATTCCGTAGCGGACTTAAAGAAGAAATTTAAGACGAGTTAGTACACTCCACCCGAGTTGAAGATCTTCGTGGTGTGATGGATCTAGCTCTTTCCATCGAATACCGTCTCCAAGATCGACGATTGGAGAAGAGAAAGAGTAGAGGATCTTCCCAGCCAAGCACTTCACGGGCCTTTATGCATCGTTCCGAGGAACCTCGTCCTCCCGCCAGAGACACAGAGGGTGAACCTATGCAGGTGGATACCACTCGAGGCCCACTATCCGTTAGGGAGCGGGAAGACAGACGTAAGAAAGGATTGTGCCTGTATTGTGGTGCTGACGGCCACATGCTTTGTACCTGCCCCGTTCGTCCTCAAAGGCCATCGGGAAACGCCACTTCCCGTCCACTGTAAGAAGGGAGCGGATGGGATCATCGGCTATACCTTCCATCAGTTCATTCAAGGACAATGCCACGACTTTGTTTATGTTACCTGTGACGTTACAATTACCGGACGGCCGTCAAGAAAGAACGATGGCTTTACTTGATTGTGGTGCTAGTGGCATATACATGGATAAGACTTGGGCCACTACTCAACAAATACCAACACGACCCAAAGAAATTCCAGAACAAGTGCACACAGTGGATGGGTCCTTAATATCCTCTGGTCCAGTTGATACTACCACCCTGACACTAAGTTTACAATTTGGTAACCACCAAGAACACATCTCCTTTGATCTCATATCATCCCCCAACCATACTATCATTTTAGGAATTCCGTGGTTCATAAGACATAATCCTTATGTAAATTGGGAAACCCGGACTATTTCCTTGTCCTCACAGTTTTGTCATGAGAACTGCTTTGCTTCAGACACATATTGGTCACCCAAGAGATTGATGCCTACTGAAATTACTACCGGATGTTCCATCAATACAGTCCAAGGAGTCCCTGATCACTATCTAGAATTTCAAGATGTGTTCCAAAAACCATCCAGACCTGTGTTACCCCCACATCGAGATTACGATTGTGCTATTGCCTTGGAACCTGGAACTATTGTTACCTTTGGGAGGATGTATTCACTCACAGAACCCAAAAGGAAAGTTCTAAAGGAGTATCTGGAAGAAAACTTACATAGCGGTCTTATTGTACCATCGTCCTCTCCGGCAGGTGCTCCCCTCTTTTTTGTACCCAAGAAGACGAAGGATCTTCGTCCCTGCCTGGATTATTGAGGCCTAAATAAGATAACTATAAAAGACCGTTATCCTTCACCCCTCATCAAGGATATATTAGAGGCAGTCAGAGGGGCTCAACGATTTACCAAACTGGATCTACGGGGAGCCTACCACCTTTTACGTATTAAAGAAGGAGACAAGTGGAAGACAGCTTTCAGGACCCCATTTGGTCATTATGAGTACAGAGTAATGCCTTTTGGTCTCACTAATGCCCCCTCCATTTTCCAAAGATTTATGGACTCAGTGTTTTCTGATCTTTTGAACCATACGGTTGTCATCTACTTAGACGATAACCTTATTTATTCTAGACGTCCTGAACTGCATTCCTCTCATGTGAAACACGTCCTCCAAAGACTCCGGGAACATCAACTGTCTTGTAAACCAGAAAAGTGTGAGTTTGACAAGACTGAGGTCAAATATTTGGGTTATCATCTTAGTCCCACTGGCATAGCTATGGACCAAGAAAAGGTACAAGCCATCCTAGATTGGCCTTCTCCTTCCTCTATTAAGGAAACGCAATGTTTTCTAGGATTGGCTAATTTTTATCGGCAGCTTATCTTAGACTTTGCAAAACAAACCAGCCACATAACTCAAACATTAAAGAAGGAGAATTTAAAGAAAGGCTTTGATTGGACTAGGGCGGCTGAAATAGCTTTTCAAGGCCTAAAGAAGGCTTTCACTCAAGCTCCAATATTGAGACACCCAGATACCAAAAAACAATTTCTTGTAGTTACAGATGCTTCCGAAAGAGCCATCGGAGCTGCCTTACTCCAACAACAAGAAGATGACGGTCTTGAACATCCTGTTTTCTATTTGTCCCATGCACTCTCTGCGTCGGAACAACATTACTCAGTACTAGAAAGGGAGTTATTAGCTCTGATAACAGCCTGCCTAGAGTGGAAACAGTTTATTATGGGTTCCAAGGAGCCCTTCAAGGTGAGAACAGACCATCGTAATCTGCAATGTTTACGTAATATTTTAATCCAGAATAGTCGTCAGGCTCGTTGGGCCTTTTTCTTCAGTCAGTATGACTTTTACGTCACCTATATTCCTGGATCCCAAAACATTCTGGCTGATGCTCTGTCTCGCCGTTATCCAGATTGTACTCCTACCCCATCACAGTATCTACTTGAGCCTAGTAAGATCATCGGAGTAGCTAAGTCTTTCCTGGATGAGGTACAACTGGAATATTCCAACATGTCTGATCAAGAATTAAAGAAACTAAACCCCCTTATTTGTAAAAGGCAAGGGTATTATTATTATCAGAACCTGTTGTTCCTCACTCATGGAGTAAGAGAAAAGGCTCCACAAATGTGCCATGATTCGCCAGTTGCTGGTCATAGAGGCATCAAGGCCACACAAGAACTACTCTCGTGATCTTTCTGGTGGCCTACCTGGAAGTCGGATGTCGAAAGATACGTTCAGGCTTGTCCCATATGTGCTCAAGTAAAGATTCCCCATACCAGACCTGCAGGGTTACTACAACCATTACCTGTTCCACCAGCTCCCTGGCACACCATTTCTACTGATTTCATGTGTTCGCTTCCTCCATCAGCAGGAAACCGGGTTATCATGGTCACCATAGATTCCTTTACTAAGATGGCTCACTTCACTGCCCTGAAAAGGTTACCTAAGTCCCAAGAACTAAGTCAGATATTTATCCATCATATTTTCCGTCTCCATGGACTTCCACATAACATTGTATCTGACAGAGGACCTCAGTACATCTCCCGGTTTTGGAAACATTTTTGTAGGACACTGAATATCAATATAGCACTATCATCGGGTTTCCATCCTCAAACCAATGGACAGACTGAGCGTCTCAGCCAAGGATTGGAGCAGTACCTTCGCTGCTTTTGTAATTCTACCCAGAGCAACTGGAACACTTACCTTCCTATCGCTGAATTCTCCTACAATAATACTGTTCATAGTGCCTCCAAGGTCACTCCTTTTTTTCTGTTCTTATGGCTATCATCCTACCTATTTTCCTACTACTCCTCAGTCTACCTCTTTTCTGCCTGCTGTTACTTCCTTTTCCAGATGACTTTTACAGATCCATAGATTGATTCGATCTAACTTGTCGAACACCAAGAGATACATGAAGAAAATAGCAGACAAGAAACGTAGGGATGCTCCAGAATATCACCTTCATGATAAAGTCTGGCTTTCGTCAAAATTCTTGCCTTTACGCCTTTCTCAGAATAAGTTCACACCTCGTTACTATGGTCCTTTCCGTATCCTTCAGCTGATTAATCCTGTCACTGTCCGTCTTCACTTGCCTCGTAACTGGAGAATTCATCCGGTCTTTCATGTTTCCCAGCTCAAACCTTATGTACCTGATCCTTACTCTCGTCAGTTTACTTGTCCTCCTCCTGTGTTAGTGGATGATGTACCTGAATATGAGGTACAAGAGATTTGTGACTCTTGTATCTTTCACAAATGTCTTCAGTATCTGATTCATTGGAAGGGTTATCCTCTCAGTGAATGCTCTTGGGAAGATACATCTTCTGTTCACACACCTCTTCTGATTCGCCATTTTCACCGCTTGTTTCCACACAAACCTGGAATTTTCGGCTCGGCCGCAGCACGCGGTCACAAGACGCGCCGTGCCCCTAGGCTGATCTGCATTCTCCAAGGCCCCAAGGTCCATTCTATTCTATGTATCTTTTCCCTATCTAAGATGGTGTCCTTGTACTTCCTGTTGGTCGCTTCCTGTTTGTTGGTATTTAAGGGTTGTGATTCTTTCTCTCTTTGCGCTGCAACACTTCCTGTTTGGATGGTGTCTTCGCTCCTGTTTCTTTACCTTCCTGTGCTGGTTCTTGTCGGTTACAGTATATTTCCTGTATTTTTGGCTCTGTTGATTCCTGTTCTTTTGTTCCTGTTTCAGGAACCTATCTTTTCGGAGGTTTTTTCCCCTTTTCAGGGATTTTTTCCCCCTGGCGCTACTTCTGAGGGGCACGGTCTGCTCTTGGCGTTTCCATTGCCTGCAGCACCGTGGCTACCAGAAAGAGTCGCCCCTACCTGGGCCAAGGCCGAACATTCAAGACCCACGCCACTTGATCTGCGGACTCCAGGTTTAAGCAGCACGTAAGTCGTGACACTAGTGTCATCAAACTCTATCAGATACAAACCAGACAAAGTTCTAACCCATGACAAAGCTACAGAGGACATTGGTTCTTTTGATACACTTTTGATGCACTACTACCAATACTAATAAATGCTGCAAAAACATAATAAAGATGATGCACCACAAAACACTAAATTCAAAGGTCCAATTTTTTTAATAAGTCCATATAGATCTTATTATTATTTTCTTTTTATTCTTTTTTTAACACAGCCCATATTCACAGCACAGCCCATGCATTTTGTCCTCTGAAAGAGGACATCTTCAGGGCTAAGATTTCAGTTCCTCATGTCCAAACACTATAATCCATCCAATACCAGTATCAAACGTCTCCACTACCAACACTTCTTATCTTCGTTGGTAGCCAGCGATATAACAATGAGTCTCACTCCCGCCATCTTCGGGACAAGAATGAAAAAGATAAATGCTGCATCTACACTTAGACCTTGAGACTTATGCATTGCTACAGCATATGCTAGAGATATTGGAAACTGGACTCTTACAAGTGAACATAAAAGTCTTTTACAAGTAAGAAATGTGCAACAGACCTTGCTAGCTTTAGACCTTCAATATCATAAAATTTAATTGCTAGGTATTGAACTTCACTTCTGCTTGGATACAAAATGAAATCAGTTATTTTACCCCTGGCTCCAATAACTAATCCTTCATCAACATTTAAATGATGCTGCAAACCACCCTACACTTCTTACAAACACATAAACACTTTTCTAATCCTGCAGTTTTCAAAAAACTCCAAAGTATTCAGTTTTGGTTGTAGTTTTTCAGTTTTTCAGTCAACAGTATTGTCACTCCTTGGTGTTCAATTTTATTAATTGATATTAATTCCAATATCTCTTCGTTCTCCAGTTGTAGTAAATCTTCATGGAAAGAGGTACATTCTTTAAGAGTAGGTATTATACACAAAATGGATTTTCCTTGTCAAATGAATTCAAACATTAGCTGTGCTACAGATGTTTTTGAAGGAAATGTGTTCTTTGTAGGTCAGGTTTCCAGGCAACATTTCCCTTCTTTTAACAGTATTCCTACTGTAATATCATTCAGAATATTTCCTCATTGTATATCAGTTGCTTGATGCACATTTCTAATAAATTCTTTGTATTGTTAACATTTCCAATGCTTCCTAAAGAATTATGAGTTTCTTCATGTAAGAGAGCTTTAAAGACAGGCTGTCCTTTCACGGGGGAAAGTTGTAATAAATCACCCAAAACAATTAGATGCTTTCCTCCAAAAAGGACATCATACTCTGTCTTCAGTATCTTTTGCAGACTTAACAAACTTAACAAAGGTGAGCATTAAGTTTGATACCATGCTCACCTCATCAATGATTAAAGGTTTTATGGGCATATTTATACTCGTTAGTACCGAATTAGCGTCATTTTTTTTTTACTCTAATTCTGCGCAAAACTAACTCCATATTTATACTTTGGTGCTAGACCCTTCTAGCGCCAAATTTATGGAGTTCAAGTCATTTTTTGGAAGTGGAAACCTACCTTGCCTTAATGAGATGCAAGGTAGGCATTCCCGTGCAAAGAATGACTCTATGGCCTTAACTTCATATTTATACTCCCGTGCAAAAATGGTGCACGGAAGGGAGGAGGGGTCAAAAAATGGGGCAAAGCTTGCTTTGCCCCATTTTTTAACGCCTGGGTAAGGGCAGGCGTTAGGGGACCTGTGGGCCTATTTCCATGGTGGAACACCATGCAATAAGCCCACAGGTGCCCTCCCCAGGCCCCAGGGGCACCCCACCCACACCAGAGGGACCACAGAGGATGAGGGACCCCATCCCAGGTAAGTACAGGTAAGTATTTTATTTTATTTTTTAAAGTGCCATTGGGGACCCTGAAATGCCCCCCTACATGGCACTGGGTGCATTGGCATGCCCAGGAGGCCCTGGTCCCCTGTGTTGGCCATTGGGGTGGTGGGCATGACTCCTGTCTTTTCTAAGACAGGAGTCATGTGGTATGGATGGTTTTGCGTCAGAAAATGACTTTAGGCAGGTTAGAGTGATTTTGTTTACTCTAACCTGCCTAACGTCATTTTTTTGTGCAAAAACCCCTTCTTCCATACTGCCAGCCCAACCCGACTAAAGTAATTTTTTTGCCGCTAGCCTACCCTTTGCACCAGCTTGTACCATTCCATAAATATGGTGCACAGAAATGGTGCAAGCCTGTGCTAAACATTTTGGTGCAAAACTGAGTTAATGCAGTTTTGCACCAAAAAGTATAAATCAGGGCCTCAATTTCTTCAACACTCTTGAAGCTTCATGACAAGATTCCCCAGATATCTTTTGGTACTCCAGTTTATTATTGTGTTCAACAAGGAGCATAAGTAGACAATGTGAGGTAATTTATTAGATATTGTGTGCAGCCAATCCAGTAGGGGCCATTGCTACATGTGATAAAATCGAGTCTGTAGTCCTTTGCAGGTAAGGGTTAGAACTTGCATTAACAAACTTTTTCCTGTGCCAACTTGTCCACTTACATATAAAAGAACTAACTTAAAACTTGAACATCTACATTGATTCTTTTGATGGAGGAATCCATGTTCTATCTTTTCTTTAACTTCCATGTATATTTCTTTCTACTCATCATTGAGTTGTTCTACTAATTGTTCTTCATTCTTAGGAACTATCTGTATTTTTTCTATGGGAGTGCCATCCTTCACTTCATAGCAATGACCACGTGTGTCAACTGCATGTACTGTGGTCCCTTGCAAGAAGCTCTCTTCATTAAAAAAGGATTCTATGCTAGCTGTGTGCATCCATTCACCTTTAAAGACTTTAGAAAATATACTTGTGTCAATAAGCCTTTTCCTTGATGTTCTTTTCCTCGTGCACACTACTTTTTTGTCTAGTATCTTCATTCTGTTCAATATTAGGATAAAAAGTTTCCTTTTAAAAACAAATGCTTTGTCCGCTATACTCTCAATAAGTTGCTTCTGCTTAATTATAGTACCTCTCTTTCTATACTTCTTATTCTTTTCCAGCAAATTTTGTATCATTCTAGTTCAAAATATTTTACTCTTATCTCCTTAAACTGTTTTTATCTCTAAGTCATCTCCTTCCTTCCTGATCACATTTTCTACTTTTACCAGAATGTAGTCCTTTCTCTTTATTATTTGAACTACAACACCTCTTTTCATTGGGAAGTTTTTTTTCAGTTTGCAATTTTAGACATACATTTTTTAGAAAGTCCTTAGTGCTCTTACCAGCTGTTTTTTTTTAATTATTAGGCATTCTGATTCTTCCTTTTCCAGTACAACTGAATATCTGGAAATCAAATGTAAAATAAATGTACCTCTACAGAATACAGTATACAGTTATACACTAGAACCAATTAGCTCTGTCAGTGTGTTCACTACTAAATACATGTGTCTTAGGGATTATCTAATGGAGTAATACATAATTTGTACTAAAAATAGAGTTTAACACTTTACAAAAATATTTTTAATGTCAACTCAAGGTAGAAGTAAAAGTGCACACTCAGCCTCTGCAGTAGTCATGTTTTAAGGAGTAGTTTTTTATTTAGCTGACTAGTTTGTTTCTGTACCTGGCAACATATTTCAGTGAGTGCAGGAGTCACTCATTACAGTGCCACCAGATGTTTAGGTAAATATGAGAGCATATCACTGGCTTTTTAACTAACTCTATGAATCTGCAAATGCAGTAGCGGCTCACAGGCCGCGGAAGGGATGGGGCGGGGAGGCATGGGATGGGGGAGGCAGGAGGGATTGAACATTACATTTAATTTTTTTTTAACACTTACCTCCTTCACCGCTCCCCTGTCCCTTGACGCTCCTCTGCCTCAGCATGCACCAGCTCCCAGCCTGCCCTGTGCCAGTCCTCACGCTGTTCAGAGCAGTATCAGGATTGGCTGGGAGCGAGCAGCCAGGGTGCTCCCAGGCAGACTGGGAGCCTTTGCTGGGCTGGAGAGAGCCTACAGCGCATGTGTGTTTGGCCGGCCCGAGACGGCTGGCCAAACGCACATGCGCTGTGAAGGGGGAGTGCTGAGCACTCCCCCTCAGTGCACATCACCACCGTGACTCCGCCTCTTAAAAAATAAATAAACATAGTTTATTATCATTTTCTTTAAAAGTTTTTGCAGCTTCCGCTGCTGGTGGGGGGACGATGCTCCTCCACCCAAACAGAGAAGCCGCCACTGTGCAAATGTCTCTAAGCTACTCTATTAATAAGTTACTTGCTGTGTTGGTAAGTACAATAGTATGGTATGTAAGAATGTTACTATGTGTACAATTCAGTCTGATACTGCCGGCTACCTAACTACTACCTAGGTATGTGCTTGAATTTATAACTAACCTTCTCACTATCTGTCTAAAATTACTATAAAAATATGTGCATCACTGTTAGACTGGATGTGAAACTGTCTGTCTGGATATGAGATTGAGCATCAGAATCTCTGGGTGTGAGAGTGTCTGTGAGAGTGTTTTGGTGTGAGACTGGTTGGGACAGACTCTCTCTAGGTGTGAAGCGGGTGTGACATTGTCTGTCTTGGTGTAACAGTGACTGGGTGTGGGCGTGGTGTTCGACTGTCTGGTTTGCTATGAGAGTGGGTGTGAAAGTGTCTATCTGGGTGTCAGAGTGGCTGAAGAGTATATGGGTGTAGGAGTGGGTGTGCAACTTTCTGTTTTGGTATGAGACTGAGTGTGAGAGTGTCAATCTTGTGTCTGTCTGGATGTTGTAGTGGGTGTGAGAGTGTGTGTCTGGGTCTGACAGTGCCACTGAGATTCTCTATATGGATGTAAAACTGGGTGTTAGAGCATCTGTCTGAGCATGAGTCTGGGTAAAGTCTTTCTCTAGGTGTAACAATGGGTGTTTGAGTATTTGTGTGGATGTGAGAGAGGTTGTGAGAGTGTCCGTCTAGGTGTGACAGTGGATAGGAGATGGTCTGTATATATGTGAGAGTGGATGAAACAGTCTGTCTCGGTTTGACACTGCTCTTGTGAGTGTATCTCTGTGAGAGTGGGTGTGAGGGTGCCTCTCTAGGTGTGAGAGTGCGTGTGAGGTGGTATTTCTGGGTGTGAGACTGGATGTTAGAGTGTGTCTCTGGGTGTGAGAGTGAGGGTATCAGTTTATCTACCCTTTTGTTAATATTTATATAATTACTACAATAGTAATGATATATAACTGAGCACAGAGCTCTGCAAGTGCATCTGTAAGTCAGTATAATTTTTTAAACAGAAACCACCCTGCTGTATCATCTACCTACACAGTAGCTGAGTGGTCAGTTTTGTGTAGTAAAATGATACCTTGAGGATTGTCAATCAGCCTTTTTAATAGAAAGTCTCCCTCAGAGTAAAAGTGCACATTTACATTCTTCATTAGTATGCTTTAAGTAGTAGTTGTTTGGATAGGTGAGTAGGATCAGTCAGTATTTCTCTACGTATCTGACAGAGTGAATCAGTACATCTATCAGTGTTCCATCATATATTTAAGTAAGCCTGGCTACATATCTGAGTGAGTGTACGAGTCCCTTTATGGGTGTGCCACCAGATGTTTAAGTAAATATGCTGCCCACAGTGATATGTAACTGTCTGTGCAAGTGGTTCCAATACTATTTGGAACATAAGTGGTGTCTGGGTGTGTGCAAACATGTATGAGCAGCATTTCAAGTATATGACTGGATGTGTCAGTGGTGCTATTCTTTTGTTATAAGCTATATGAGTTGCAGTATGGCTTAGACACTGCATATATAAGTGAGGATAACACCCTGTAACTGCATATCTAATGCAGTCAAACTTAGAAGGAAATCTTTCATCTTTTAAATAAAGCTCCCTGGTCTACGATCTACCTACAGCCTGAGAAGTGAACTTTGACCATTAGAATTACAATTTAAGGACTGACACTGAGCCTTTCTAATGGGAACTCCAGCAGAACAGTAACAGAGCATACTCAGTGTCTACAGTACTAGGCCTGAGCCATATTTTAAACAGTACTCGAGATGTTAGGACCCAGGGGATGTAGTTAGCACTGGCTACCCACCTCAGTTGGTGTCAGATGTCACAGGTGCAGAGGTTGCTGGAGCTGTCAGAGTTTCTCTCTCCTTAAGCCTGTGGGAGAGGAGTAATGAGTACAGAGGCTGCAGGCATCTCAGGAGAGTCCAAGATGGGTGAGACCACAAGAGTCTTGGTCTCTGGGCAGCTAGGGACCTGCATTGCCACCGTTGGTTGGCTTCACCTCGGGTAATGAATGTGATGCAAGGGTCACTTCTGGTGTCAGGTTTCCAGGGTTCAGACTGGAGTTTTTACTGAAGGCTGGACAAGTTGGCTTCTTGTGCAGGATCCTTTGAGGTCAGCAGGCAGCCCAGAGGGTCTGGTTCCAGGCCAGCTGCTTCTTCCTTTTCTCTTCTGCAGGTGCAACTCCCCTTTGTCTGGGTTTTCTTAGGTTGTTGAAATCTGAGATCTAGGGTTCAGGGGTGCCACCTAAATGCTAAATTTAGGGGTGTTATAGGAAGTGCCAGGTGGTAGCCAATGGACTGACCCCCTTTATGGTGACTACACCCTTCTTATGACCACTTCCGCTGGGAAGTGGGCATAACTCTAACAATGATAGCCTAACTCCTTCTAAGGAAGATGGGGGAATTTGAAAAGTAGTGTCCACTTCAGCTCGTCCACCTTAGGGGTGGGACTGACATAAAGTGGGCACTACTCCTAATTTAAGTCATTTTCCTGCCTGTGCTGCTGCTGAAAGTGGGGTCAGGACAGGGGGGCTGGTCATCTCCACCAATAAGAGAGACCTGGGTCACATTACAAAGGCAGCAAAGCCTTTGAAGCTCCCCACCCTGGGATGTCTGTCCTGCCTAGGAGAGAAGGTCACACATCTGCCAAGAGCTGGCAATTGTCTCAGGCCCTCAAGAGCACTGGCTCCCACCTTGGGGGCCAGAAATGTGTCTGTGGTGGCTGACCTGGTCAAGACTAGTCAGTCAGCACACTAGTACCTGGTAGGATTTCAGGGGGCACCTCTAAGGTGCCCTCTGTTTGCATTTTGTAACAGAACCATCACTGAGGTCAGTGAGGCTTTATCATTCTGGGATTTTGATACAAAACATCCCAGGATTCAGAGAAGTCATCATGTAGCTAGGGAACTCTTGATGGCCAGCATCCAGCACATACATTTAAAATGGTTTCCCTGTGCACTTGCCATGTTTTTAGAATTGACAGAGACATAGCAGGGGCATATCTGCTCATGCATATATGTCCTCACATATGCCTGGATGCACCCTGCCTTAGGGGTGACCTACACCTGGCACATGCAGTGATAGGGGACCTGGCATGTTTTCAATTTAACCTGCATCAACACATGCAGTCTTCAACTGCAGCACTGTGTGGGTTTAGTGAAGGGTCTCTTGGGCCGGCTCAACTGGTGCTGCAGCCCTCAGAGACCTCAGAGGCCCTAAGGTACCAGAGGTACCATTTACTAGGCTCTTACAGTGGTAGCTAAAGAGTTTGCCAATTGTGCAAAACAACTGTGCAGTTTTGGGGAAAGAGATCTGGCACTGGGGACCTGATTAGCAGGGACCCGGTACACTACCAGTCAAAACCACATCCGAAACCAGGCAAAATGTGGGGTCTAACCATGTCAAAAAGGGTGCTTTACTACAATGAAGATTCCTGGTTCCCTTCAGCTCCACTTGTGAACATAACTGATGATTTAGTTCTGGATTACTGTTAGGGTTTGTCTGATCTGATACATTCTATCCTTCTGCAAATTAATTTTACTACACTGTCAGCAGGTGAAGAACCATGCCACAACCTAGAGTCTAGATGGTGATTTGGATGTGGTGAAGAAGCTTTTCAGAGAGAACTGCCTCAAACCTCGACGGAAGGTTCCTTACCAAAAAAATTTGGTAATAAATACTGCAGTTAAGAATCAAGGTTTGCCACAGTTGATCTACACATCTCACACAAAGAGAGTGCAGACTGTAGATGAAGAAGTAGTGATACAAATCAGTAATTCAGAAAGTCAATCTTGAGATTGCTAAGTGGATAATGGAGGGAGGGAAATAACTACAAGGAGACTAGAAGAACTACAAGATCAACCAAAAAAATAAAACCTAAAAAACGTAAACTCTGAAAGCCCTAAGAGAAGTTCAAAGTGTTCCAGTAGCAAATTGTGCAAGGTATGAAGCAAACAAAGATGAAAATGAAGCAGGAGTAGCAAATTTGGATGAAGATGGAAGTTTGATGCAAGCTGATTGGTCGGAGAGAGTGAAAGAAGGAAGAACAATGCTGCAGACAGCAACAGTTCCGAATGATAAAGATTTGAAATGCTGAGTATCAGAAAATCATCAAGAGTAAAAGTGCCAAATAAGAAGCAAGCAGCACTGTAATGGGAATATTTGACAAGGATTGAACCAAAAGAAAAAGACGTTGATCTGATTGACTATTAAGTTCTGCTGGAAGATCCTTCATGAGTATTTGTGAACTGAAGATTTTGGTGATCTACATTGAATAAGTTCCTGATAGAGTAATGAAAATGAATTCTTCGAATTTTGAGAAAAATAATCTCTTTGACCTTCAGATTTTTCATAAGCGTTCCTGCATACCTCTCTTAGATTAGATATTTTGTTCGATTTTTTTCCCTATTCTTGTGCTCACCTTTTTTCTACTCTTAATGACTGTTTAGAAGATTGATTTTGTACCTTAAGTATCCAGCTGAAGATATTTTTGTGTCTACATTCAACTTTTGACCTGAACTCCTGAATTATATGCCTGCATTTGCTTATAATGACCCATTGGAGAAATGGATAATATGTTTTGAGAAAGTATTTTTTTTAGATTTTTATACCTTATTTGGAGATTTAGTTTTGATTTTGAGTTTTGTTTCGCAGTATAAAAATATGAGAGCGTTTCCAAATGTATTATATGTATATACATACTTACTTATGTAACAGAGAGGGTTACATACCTACAACTCCATTTGAGCTACTCATTGGCATGTTTTTTTTTTCAATTTGTTTGGAGCAGGACTTATTGGTGGAGTTTGAGACAAACTTCGAATTGCCATATGAGAAACTGCCTGGGATTGAGAACATGGATGGAATTAACTATGATAGTAGACCTATTACACTATTGACTCAACCCTCTAATACAACAAACAAGAAGAGTGTATGTAAATTGACTGATGTGGAATGTAATTCTATTGGAGAATTTAATTAAAGTTGAGTGACAATTAGTAGAAATGTTAAATAAGCAAGAGCTATTCAATTGCAAGAAGCTCATGAGAGATTTAGAATTTCAAAGATGCAACCTAGACTTAGAATTAATCAGGAGAAGAAGGGTGTTATTTATGTGATGCATAAGATGCATAATGACTGGGAAGCTTGAAAATGATTGGGTGAGTGAGTGCAGTTATGGTTATTTATGTAGCAGAGATTTCATCTTGAGTCCCTTGCTATATTTAGAGGCATCTATCATGTATGTGGTAAAACTGCTTATTTTAACATTCCAAGTGACTGGGCAGGTTCCTGACACTTCAAATTAGTTTTTCAAGAGTGTATTATGTGAGTGAAATGACAGAAAAGAAAAAAAAGAATATGAGTGTTAAAGGAGTGAAACGTGGATTTGGACAAGTGCTTATGGATATATTTGGTGTGTTAATTCCTCCTATTGGAGTGGCTTTGAATTAAGTGAAGATTAGAACGCTGTCTAGCTTAGTAGACTGATTAGCTACTAATACTGCAGGTGCTATAACTAAAATTAATGAAGAGATAATTGCCATCTATTTGATGGTTATCCAAAACCAAATGGCTTTGGATATTTTGCTCGCAAAAGAATGTGGTGTGTGTCATGTAATAAAGGTCCAGCAGCGTTATACTTGTATCCGTGATAATAGTATGCAAACTAATGATAATATTAATAACATAACTAATGTGTAGTGTGAAGTAAAAACTTTGGTAGAGACTGGTGCTTGAGAAGCAATTAGTTCACGATGCAGTACGATTGGAAATTGCAAGTACTGCTGAATAGTTTGGTGATGTGTGTGGAGATACATTAAAAATAATTTAAACCCCTACTGTTATAAGTATCCTTGGTCTAATTGGTCTACTTCTTTCACCAAAACTTTTTGAAGTTCTCTGCTTAAGAGATAAATTTAAGAATGGCTGTAAAAAGAAAATGATGAACAGAAAAAGAAAGAAAGGGAGAAAGAAGATATTAAGATGAATAGTATCAAAACCAGATTGTACAACTAATTGAAGGTCTTGGAGAAATAAAAGAAGCCAAAATAATGAATAATCATGGTAGAGTAGTATGTTTGTGATGATTTAAAAATCATTGGGGGGATATTAGAGCATATTTGTTAACAAAGATTAATGTTGATTTTTTTTGTATAAGTTGGCACAAGTAGGCCAACAAATTGACTGAACCTTTGGCCTGGCTGCACTGACATGTAAAGAAACATGACTTTAAAAAGTTGCACTGAATGCTTGAATTCATTCTCTTTTCTTATGTTTTTCTTTTTTCACAAGATGGACAAAGTGTGATCTTTTCTATAATGTTGTTTATGTCCACTGTATCAGTTAATGTGGGTTGAAGGAAGCCTGCAGCAGACTTTCATGTAATGTAAATGTTCAAGGCTAATGCTGCCTGTTGGTTCAACCGTGCTCTTGTTCACTATTCAAAAGTTCATTATTTAGTAGGGTAATGCCATTTCCCCTTCTATGCAGGCTAAAGGGGTTACTTGTTTATTAATTTTAGTTTTTTTTTTAGAATGAGCCTATTTTACATAACACAATTTTTGCAACATTGATTGGTTTCTGTCAATGTACCTTTATTATTGCAGCTCATGGTACCACTTCACACCATGCAAAGAGTGTGGCTGCCTTCTTCTCTGAACCTATAAAATGTGCTACTTTTTTTCTGAGCAATCTCTGTGACTGGTTGTTATTTGACTCTACTCTTAGAATATTTCTGGAAGTTATCCTCTTGCTTATTATGAATTATTAATGTGAAATGACTAACCAATTGCTTTCTGTAATGATTCTTAAGTCTAAATAAACCTTCATGGGTTGGACCTTGAGTCTTATCTTATGTAGGTTTTCTTATTTGCCTGGGCCTTTGTCCTGTGGAACTCACACAGCCCCATCCGTCTAATCGGCCAATTGGTAAATTAGTAGTACAAAGAACGACAGAAGCACCTAAGTGTAAATGGTTCATCCTTCATCACTAGCTTCGCTACCACCAACTGTTGAGATCACATTACAGTAAATGAACTGACCTGTATTGTGCCGTTACTATGATAAACATGGGGACAATACAATTTAGAAAGCTCCTTTACCTGGCGCTGTAGCTTTAGACCCAATGAGTATAAATCAGAGGTGTAATAACAAGATATGGGCATCACCACGGAATTGGAATCTTTCCTCCTATGACTGGGTTAGGTACTTGTATACATTGTAGTTTGGCCATTGATGCCCACCTTAAGCAAATAGCCACCAAGGTGGCAGCACTTTTCCATGATGTTATTGGCTGTCTGATCAAGCCACAGGCCACAGAGTAAATGTAGGGCACAGGATGTGAACTTGTGTTCTCTCTTCATAAATATAGTCCTAGCACATCCGTGAAAATATGTTGTACAAGACAGTCTGTATTAGATCCAATAACATTTCAGAATGTTAAACTTGGGTTCTGACATATTTATATCACTGAGACATTTTTTGGTTTTATTTTTGTCAGGCTTATCATGGCCTACATATGTTTATGTTCATGAGACCATGAGACGATTTGGGGCAATTAACTTCTACCTTGCACTACCCTGTGCACCATTAGCCACTGAGTATCCCTTCATGGTCTGTTTTACACCACTTAGTTTGATGGCTTGGTAGGTATCTTTGAGAACATTATGATTTTGTACTACTTAGAGCTTGGATTTTACATTTGCATGCATGTTTTATCTCACATTTCGACTGCCATACAAATACTTTATGTTTTGTGCATGATGCATCTCTTTTGCACAGCATACCCTGTACATTCTTGAGTTTATTTAGACTGTCTGATTCTTTTTACTATTAGGGATCCACATGTGGTGCCATTTTATAAATCATACATTCTCCGGTGTTATTGTACAAGTATGGTTATTTTGTGCTTTGATTAGTACACATTGAATTCTCTGGCCCAGCTAAGGAGTTTCACGGTCTTGACTTCTCTATGCTTTTTCTTGGCACTTGATATATCTAATTTGGGTGATCTGGTTATAGATCTCATGTGTACTTTACCACAAAGTCTTCAATTATACTCATGGGATATTGCATTGTTTTTATATAATTACATCACTTTTTATATACTTATGGTTACTTGCACTATAGGCTACTTCTATCATCTCACCAAGGGTGTTGGGTGATCTCTTCAAATATTCATCCAAGAGATGAAGATCTCTTGGATGAATATTTGAGAACTTACACTTTCAATCCCTAGTGTCATCCTTTTGGTCATATTTCAGTTGTTGAATACCAGTGATTCCCAAACTGTGGTCCAGACCCCCCTAGAGGTCCGTGACACATTCCCAGGGGGTCAGCAGGCCTGGGCCGACAGGAAGGCACTGATCCAGTTGGGGCCTCTGAGAGAAAAGTGTATGTTTTTATATTTATTACTTCCTTAGTGCAGCAGTTTTGAAAGCACTGCAAAGTTCCTTGCACATCAAGCATCGTTCGGGCAAAAAAAAAGCATCAAGATAACTCTGGTGGATAATGTTCCTGCTGGAGAAAGATGGGAGTTTTGTCTAGTGGCAGTTTTGATTCATCTCAGGTAGCACAGATGGTAAATATGCCTGCAGCAAAGAACGTGTTTTATGCAAAGAACAGAATTTTATGTGCATAGCACAGTGGGTTACTGCTTTTGTCACAGAGATTCTTTTGTTACTGAGCAGTTCATAAGTTACAATCGTAACCTAGCACAGAAAGCTATAAACTGACATCAAAGAGCTGCATGCAAACTACATTGCACAAATTAGAAAGTTATGTTTTTCTCAGTCTTTCATTTTCTTTATGCTGCTGAAAAAGATTTGCTGCATTGAAATACATTCTTATGATTAAAGGCAACACTAACCACTGTGTTATGTTCTGAATCCTGAGATTGTGCTTCTTCATACCAAGCACTCTTAAAAAAATGCCTACCAGTGTGGATTACATGTGAATCCTACACCTTCTAGTCCCCTGTAAGGTGCTCTGACACCCTACAATGGTATGAGAGGTGATATAAAACAAACGAATTACATATGACAGAGAGGCTGTGGAGAGGTGAGAGGCCCTTATGGGTTTACTTCCTTTCCCCACCACATATTTATGTGAAAAAGCTTTCTCAGATCTTATGACCCTAAGAATTAAAAACAGAACTCGCTTGGAAAATGTAGAATCTGACTTGATGATTCAGCTTTCCTAAATAAAACCAAGCATTAAAAAGTTAGTCACTGAGGTGCAGCGCCAACCTTCCCTCTAAAAGTTTTACATTTTTGCATATTTTTTCAATATAAAATAATTATGGGGGTCATTACGACCTCGGCGATGTTTCAAAAAGACCGCCGAGGCCGCGGGAGACAGAATACCGCCATTGCCGGCGGTATTCCTGGCTCCCTATTATGACATTTCCGCTGGCCCAGCAGAAATGTCACATCAACATTGCTGCTGGCTCGTATTAGAGCCGGTGACAATGCTGATGTGCAGCGGGTGCAGTAGCACCCGTCGCGCATTTCACTGCCCGAAATTCGGGCAGTGAAATGCGCGACGGGGCTATGCCTGGGGGCCCCTGCACTGCCCATGCCAAGTGCATGGGCAGTGCAGGGGCCCCCAGGGGCACCCCAAGTCCCCTTTCCGCCAGCCTTTCAATGGTGGTGTTTACCACCACGGACAGGCTGGCGGTCGGGGACTCATAATCCCGATGACCGCCAGGCGGAATCCTGGCGGGATATTGGAGGGGCCGGCGGTATGGCCGTGGCAATTCCGCCACGGTCATAATTGCTGGCGGAATACCGCCAGCCCGTTGGCGGTGTTACCGCCAACTTACCGCCGGCCGCCAGGGTCGTAATGACCCCCTATATCTTTAGTTATTTGAGTATTTGTTTGGTGTTGACTTGTTTGTGCATTTGTTGCAAATTACTGTTTTGTTTGAAATTTAAATCGTACAAATTGCTTGTGGATCCCTGGCTTCCAGTAATGATTTAGTGGGCGTCCTCAGGAATCAAACGGTTGGGAACCACTGTTGTATATCATTTGCAGCCTTGAAAAAGTCATTGTGATGAAACAGGTGTCAGCTGCCCATTCATATTGGATTGTGAGCTGCGATGCAAGAAGTGTGAAGAATAAAACACAACTACCAAAAAGTTCATTTCATGCTGATTGAGCTACCTATGTGTGCCTTAGTATTTTGATTTATCATTATGTGATGTTCATTATTGTCCATCACAAATCAAAGTAGAATTCATTTTTCTATTTATTTTATTTTTTGTAACCAACAAAATGATATATGTGTGCATCAATGCTTCATTAAATAATCAATCATTACTTTCGTCAGTTATATTACTGCTCCAGATTGCACCTTCTCTCACCCTTTGAGCAGAAATCAGCATTAATTTTCAAAGTTGAATACTTCTTTCAATAGTTATTATTGTTTATTGGTTGGGATTGGAACATTTCCTGCATGGCAAATTAGTGCCTGCCCTTACCCCAGTGCTCGACTGCATGTGAAATTGATATCCTGACTTTCTGTTTGGGCTTGGAATCACAGTAATCTAATGTGTGCATGGAGGCCTAGGCCTGTCCCTGGTAATGCAATATCAATCACCTGTTCTGCAACGTTGGACTACAGTCCATGCTCAGCATGAATCACATTGGCATTTTCATCCTTTGCAGGAAACAATGCTCTTTGAGGTGGGTGAATCTTTGGACCCAGTAAGTAGTGTGGAAGAACCATCAACAGAATTTCAATGCAACCCCAAACAATTTAAACACCATGACCAATGTGTCCATGGAAGAAAACTCCAATCAGGGAATGAAGTTAAAAATGTATTACAAACACAAGCTCAAAGTCATGTAGACACTGGGCAGAACCGTTATAAAAATACATAATCGCCAAGGATTGCCCAAGGTTTCGAAATAGATTTAGGCGAACTAAAAGTAATGAAACTAAGCATTCAAGAAGAATAATGCATAACATCAACAAGAATATCTGAGTTACAGATATAATATGTTGCTCAGGGTTATCAATCATCAGTCAATTCACAATAGCAGAGTCAGAAATCTTGGCTTGGCAGAGGTCAAAACTACAACTAATCAAATCAGGGAAATAAATGTGTGGGAGAAACACATGCAGGTGAAATACAAAAAGCATAAAACGGGCAAAAATAATTTGAAAAAAGATAATCTGGTACTGCATGTCACTAAATAAGCAAAAATAAGAAAAAGGGAAAGCATCAGCATATCAGGAGCTCAGTCAAGAGTCTTCTGAAGGGGAAAATACAAGGATTTCTAAATCTAAAAAGGCATTTCAAAGGGCATTTAGGTATGTTTACATAACCTTAAGCTCAACCCTGGGTAGCTTTGGCTGCGAGCAGAAGGGCTTAGCATGTCTACAGCATTTAACAGCACCAAACAACAAAATAAGAAAGGCATACAAAAGAAACAAGACACCAATTTATTAACATAGATTATAATTTTATGAATTTTAAGAGATCTTAGGCCTCACAATCCACTGGAGGATTCCAGATTTACATATTTTAAAAGCAATAAATAATTTTTATATCAACCGCAAACAAGCATTGGCCAACAAAAAGTTTGTAAAAGTTAGTTCTGGAACTCCAGCTCCAGTTGGGTGACCAAGTCTGACAGGACAGAGGACTAGGGGCTACAAAGGATACTTTGGACATTTACCTGGCCACCAGAGCATTTTAAAAGCAAGATCCAAACTTTACAGAGCTACCGCCATAGACTTCTATGGAGTGGGCCTGATGCTGAGAGATGCAGTCAAAAAGATGCTCAAAGGATGCTCCGGTTGTGATGCGGTTGATGGGGGTATCTTTGTGAGTGTTCCTGAGTCCGAGGGGGAAGGGGGGCAACCTTGGCCACAACGGCTCGGGTCCCTCGAGGTCCTCTATGTTGCAGTAGCAGGCTAGCCAATGCTAGGTTACTGGTCAGTCTGCATCGCAGTTGGGGCAAAATCCGTTCTTGGGGGCTTGTGTCCCTTAGGTATGATAAATCTGGTCCAGGATAGTACTCCCGGGTTCAGCAAATACGGGTGCAGGTTTTGGCTATCTCAGATTTGTCCTCTTGGGCATTCGGGAACTGATGGCAGCAAAACTTTTGCAGGGGGTACCAACTTGTCATTTTGAGCTCTTTCAGCCCTTGTGTCCGTGGAGGTGGCTCCTGGAGATCAGCCAACTGATCCTTGGAGTCATTGCTAATGTTGGATGTCGGGAAATCAACTTTTCCCGAGCCAGGAGCCATAGGCACAGACCAAACCTTGATAGCTCAAAGTGCAGTAGGTGCAGTCCTTTTGAGTTCACAGCCGCACTTTGTGTGGGTTCACGTGCAGCCCGGTAGTCCTTCTTTGGTCCTCTCTCTGATTTCAAGATGATCTGAGGGTCAGGATGCCAGGGGTGCCATATTTATCCAAGGAAAGTGCCCTGATGGGACCACATGGTCATTAGCCGATGGGCTAATGGGCTCCTCCTACCTAGTGACGAAGTGCCTGTGATGTGTGGCATCTGGCTACCACAGAATGTCACATTGTTGACTCTTTCAAGATGGCACAACCCTTTCTTGGTCGTCAGGTGCTTAGTAGGACACCCAATAGGTGTGGCTACCTCAGGGCTAACACCCACAGTAAAACCGGTTTTCGGGTGAGTTTCCCCTCTCTGGCTCCGTCTCCATGCTATCTACAGGAGCAAAGGCATTCTGCTCAGGAGTGTTGGGCCAAGTGGCCCACCAAAGGTGGCTTCCCCTTTGAAACTTGCCTCTGGGCTAGGCCCCTGAGTGGTCATCCTGGCAGACTAGGTGACACTTTGCTGATGCAACACTGCCTTCGTTCCTGAGAATCATTTCCATGTCTCCCCAGGTGGTCAGAAAGCTGTCTGCTTGTGTGTGCCTCTGTGAGGCTACTGGATGAGCAGAGCACAGAGTGGCAACTTTCTGAAAGTTGCCTATGTTTACTATTGACATTAATTTCGACCTGGCCATCAGGTCACATTTAATGCCACAATTAATTTGATACCTTACATGACCCAACTAGGTAGTCCCATTCAAACCTTAGCCGGGTTGGAATGCCACCCAGTAACTGTATTAGCCAATGGGGCTACTAACTTTACCCACAGCAAAATGACAATTTGGAAGTGCTGCTGTCAAGACATATTGCAAATCATATGTTTTACTTATCAAATCATATGGTTTACTTTTGCTTGTGGAGTCTTACAGGACTCCACAAGCCTTCCTTACGGAAACGTATATATATATATATATATATATATATATATATATATATATATATATATATATATATATATATATATGTGTGTGTATATATATATATATATATATATATATATATATATACAATGTTAAGGGATGGGCTGGCTTTGCCATTGGTTTAAAGGGCAAAGTTGACTGGCAGTAAAACACTTCCTTCCAGTCTGCAGTGGCAGGCGGGGAGCCATTTTGTACCTTGTCACACGAAGTGTGGCACAAACAGTGCTACAGACCTGAGCGGACACTCTGTCTTACTATATACTAGGGACTTATACTAGGGACTTATAAGTACCATGTACTAGGGACTTGCCAACTGGGTGTATCCAATTCAACATGTAATTAGTATAGGGTTAAAATACTGTAACTGAGGTCTGGTTAGCAGGCCTCAGTGCACTCTCAAAGTCGAAGAAGAAGCAGCATCAGTCCAAAAATGTGGGGGTGAATATGAATAAAGAGGCATTTCCTTGCATGCCCCCCAGACAAATGGTGATGAGCAAATTAACACTTATCTTGGTGGTTCTCATCATCTGAGTAGAAAAACCTGGAAAGGCCATCTACATTGGATTGGTTAGCCCAGGTCTGTGTTCCACTGTAAAGTTTATACTTTGTAGGGAGATGGACCACCACAACAGTTTGGGATTTTCCCCTTTCGTCTGCATCAGCCATCTGAGAGGTCTGTGATCAGCTTGAACATTGAAGTGAGTCCCAAGCATGGTGGGCCTTAGCTTCTTCAGGGACCAAACCACAGCAAAGGCTTCCTTCTCAATGGCACTCCAATGGTGCTCTATGGGGAGTAGTCCCCTGCTAATAAAGGCAATTGGTTGATCTCAACCCTGGTAACTCATCTGTAATAGAACTGCCCCAATCCCATGTTCTAAAGAATCAGTTTGGACAACAAACTCTTTGTTGAAGTCAGGTGCCTTTAGGACAGGTGCTGAACACAGAGCTTTCTTCTTGGGGTCCAAAGGTCTTTTGACAGAAGTCAGTCTATATGACTTTCCTTTACTACTTTTTAGAGGTTAACTCTATTAAAAGTCCCACTATGGTACCCCTAACCTTTTACAAACCTCCTATAGTACTCAGTCAGGCCTAACACGGCTCTGACGTGGGTCTGAGTCTTTGAGACTTCCCAGGCCAGAATCGTCTGGATCTTGGGCTGGAGAGGCTGTACATGGCCTCGACCAACTTAGTGGCCCAGATACACTACAGACCCTAGCCCTGTCTAGCACTTACTAAACTTGATAGTCAGCCCTGCCAATTGAAGGGCTTGAAGCACGTCCTTGAGGTAGACCATTTCATCCTTCCAGATGAAACTAAAAACAGCAAAATCATCAAAATATCCTGCACCAACACTTTCCAGAACTGAAAGTACTCTATTCACCAACCTGTGGAAGGTGGCAGCTGTATTTTACAACCCAAAAGGCATCACTCTGAACTAAAAGTGTCCTTTTTGGGGTTGAAAAAGCAGTTCTCTCATTGCCGCCTGGTGTGAGGGCTATCTGGCATTAACCTGAAGTCAGGTCAAAGGTACTCAGATACTTTGTTGCCCCCAACCTGTCTATGAGCTCATAAACTCTAGGAATGGTGTGACCATCAGTTTTGGTGACTGCATGTAGTCCGCTATACTATGCACAAAATCTCAGTTCAGGTTTGCCTCCTTTGCAAATGGTTTTGGGCATCAGAACCAGGAGTATCAGAGGGTTCAGTCACCCCTATCTCTAGCATTTTAGCAATCTCTGCTTTTATGATAGCCGTGACTTGGTTTGACAGTCTGTAAATCTTACTCTTGACAGGTAAACTGTCACTTGTGTCGACACCATGTTTTCAAACCTGGAGTCAAGGAAAACAACCCAGCAAACTGTTAAAGCAAGTTGAGATAGTCCTTCTGCTGCTGGTCTGTCAAAGTGGGAGAGAGTGCTTCTTCTTGTACTACACCGTCTTTGACGGTAGACATCATGTCTGGGAGAGGTTAATTTTCCTTTTCTTCTCCACCATCTATCTCCATGAGCATTGTGATATCTGCTCGGTCATGATGCAGCTTGAGCCTGCTCACATGTATCATCCTCAGAGGATTCCTTTGGTACCTACATCTACCAAGTATGTGACATCTCCCATCTTCTCCAACATAGGGTAAGGCCTATTCCATTTGTCTTGGAGTTCTCTGGGTGCTATAGGCTTCAACACCCAAGTCAATTGCCCAGGTTGGCACTCAAACACAAAAGCATTTTGGTCAAACCAGTGCTTGACAAGCTCCTGGCTGGCCTCCAAGTTCTTGTTTCCTTTTTTCATGTACTCAGCCATTTTAGAGCAAAGGCCCAGTCCATAACCCAATATGTCCCATTTGAGCTCTTTGAGAGGTTTCTTCCAACCTTCTCTTACTAAACTTAAAGGACCCCTGACAGGGTGCCCAAAGAGTAATTTAAAAGGGCTAAAACCTACTCCCTTCTGAGGAACCTCCCTGTAGGCAAACACCAGGCATGGGAGAAGAACATCCCATCTTCTCCTGAGTTTCTTAGGTAAACTCATGATCAAACCTTTCATGGTCTTGTTAGACATTCAATAAGGTCATTTCCTTGTGGATGAGAGTACGTAATTGTTAGACTTTTCTTCCTTGGCGTGGTCTCCCTTAACTTTTTGCCTCTGTTCCCCAGGTTGTTGATGTGTGCTGGACTCTGATTTTACTGTTATTGTTACTCTGGGCACTTTACCACTGCTAACCAGTGCTAAAGTGCAAGTGCTCCTTCACAAAATGTGTATGTAATTGGCTTATCCATGATTGGCATATTTGATTTACTAGTAAGTCCCTAATAAAGTGCACTGGAGGTGCCAGGGCCTGTAAATCAAATGCTACTAGTGGGCCTGCAGCACTGGTTGTGCCACCCACATAAGTAGCTCTGTAATCACGTCTCAGACCTGCCACTGCAGAGTCTGTGTGTGCAGTTTTAACTGTAAATTAGACTTGGCAAGTGTACCCACTTGCCAGGCCTAAACCTTCCCTTTTCGTACATGTCAGACACCCCTAAGGTAGGCCCTAGGTAGCCCCAAGGGCAGGGTGCAGTGTATGGTTAAGGTAGGACATATAGGCGGTCATTCCTACCTTGGCGGGCGGCGGTCGCCGCCCGCCTGGCGGGAACCGCCAGAAGACCGTACCGCGTTCAAAAGACCGCAGCGGTCATTCTGTCTTTCCCGCTGGGCTGGCGGGCGACCGCCAAAAGGCCGCCCGCCCGCCCAGCGGGAAAGCACCAGCAACGAGGAAGCCGGCTCCGAATGGAGCCGGCGGAATTGCTGGTGTGCGACGGGTGCAGTTGCACCTGTCGCGATTTTCAGTGTCTGCCAAGCAGACACTGAAAATCAATGTGGGGCCCTGTTAGGGGGCCCCTGCAGTGCCCATGCCAGTGGCATGGGTACTGCAGGGGCCCCCAGGGGCCCCACGACACCCGTTCCCGCCAGCCAGGTTCTGGCAGTGAAAACCGCCAGAACCAGGCTGGCGGGAAGGGGGTCGGAATCCCCATGGCGGCGCTGCTTGCAGCGCGCCGTGGAGGATTCACAGGGGCAGCGGGAAGCCGGCGGGAAAACGCCGGCTTCCCTTTTCTGACCGCGGCTTTACCACCGCGGTCAGAATAGCCCCAGAAGCACCGCCAGCCTGTTGGCGGTGCTTCCTCCATCCCCTACCCTGGCAGTTCGAGGGAATGACCCCCATAGTAATGTGTTTTATATGTCCTGACAGTGAAATATTGCTAAATTCGTTTTTCACTGTTGCAAGGCCTGTCCCTCTCATAGGTTAACATGGGGGCTACCTTTAAATCTGATTAAAGTGTAGATTCCCTTTGGGAGCGGATGGATATGTGGAGTTTGGGGTCTTTGAGCTCACAATTTAAAAATACATCTTTTAGTAAAATTGATTTTAAGATTGTGTGTTTGAAAATGCCACTTTTAGAAAGCGAGCATTTTCTTGCTTATACCATTTCTGTGACTCTGCCTGTTTGGGGATTCCCTGTCTAGGTCAGTTTGGCTGGTTGCACCTCACACTAGACAGTGACACAAAGGGAGCTAGGGTGTAGCCCTGACTTCGCGCATCAGCTCTTCACCTAGGTACTGTACCTGGGGGTCTACGCGACTCCGTGTCCGGCGCCGCTGGTGTCAGATTGTTGGGAACAACTCCATTACGATGCCGTGTTAACACCTCATCGAAGCATTTTGTGTTTCTAAGCGCTATTTTTTAGTTTAATCTTTAAAAATTCATAACTTGACTTGTGTATGTTGGATTTTGTTGTTTTGGTCTTGTTTGTTTAGATTAATATTTCCTATTTTTCTAAACCTGTGTTGTGTCATTTTGTAGTGTTTTCATTACGTTACTGTGTGTGTTGGTAAAAATACTTTACACTTAGCACTCTGAAGTTAAGACTACTGCTCTGCCAAGCTACCAAGGGGATAAGCAGGAGTTAGCGGAGGGTGATTCTCTTTTACCCTGACTAGAGTGAGGGTCTTTGCTTGAACAGGGCGTAACCTGACTGTCAACCAAAGACCCCATTTCTAACAGTAATGAACTTATAGGTTACCCTACATTACTAATTGCTTTCAGATAGGCACACATTAAGTTGATGCCCTTATCTCAAATTACATTCTTAGGGAAAACTTACTCTACTTAAAAGCTAAGTGAGGCTCTCGCTACTGCCGGGGCATTAACTGCCCTAACGGGTATAGCTTCTGGGTATATAATAGCATGGTTCATTACCACCAGGATAAACCTATGCCCTGTGGCAGTAGGTGGGTCTAAGGGACCAACAATGTCAATCCCTATCCTCTGAAACGGAACCCCCACCACTGGAAGGAGTGTCGGGGGGCTTTTGGACTGTTACCTGCCTTGCCACTGGCCTGGCAGGTCATGCAGGAGTGACAGAACTCCCTTACTTTTTCTGTCATCTGGGGCCAATAGAAATGGTTGACTAATCTGTCCCAGGGTTTAGTCTGCTCCAGCCAAGAGGGTGTCGTGGGCTAGGTTTAAGAGGAATTCTCTGTACTGTTTAAGGGACTGCCACTCTTTTGGCTGCCCCTGGTTTGGGGTCCCTTGCCTCACTGTACAGGATTCCCGCCTCCCAGTATACCTTAGGGGTACCACTGACATCACCTTCCTCCTATCTGACAGCTGACTGTCTTAGGCCCTTAAGAGTGGGACATGATTTCTGTCCCTGGCTCAAATCCTCTCTGGAGGAACCACCTGCTCCTTGGCCAAGTCAGACAAGTCTCTCAAGGAAGCACCTTCCTCTTCAGAGCCCAGGCCGTTCCTCTGAGGTTTAGGCTTCTTCTGGCGCTGATGGCTCTTTGCAGCAGCCTTTCCAGGCTTTCTGCCCTTTCTTTTGTTAGTAGGGACTGGGTCCACTGTTTCAGGATGCACAGTACCTTTGCTTTCCCTTAAGGCCTTCTGTGCTCTAGTGGAGACACAAATCCACTCAGAGAGACCAAGCATTGCTGCATGAGTCATTCTGTCCACCTCTGCCCAGTCAGAACTTTCAAGGTTGCTGCTGAATAGACACTCCACTGGGATGGCAGGGGACACAGCAGCTACTTTCTTAGGGCCAGCAACCACTCCCCACTGAAAGTCTACCACAGCTATGGGATGCGACTTTGAAACATTGTCATAGTTGACTATTTCATGCACCTCATCAGGTAAGATCTGGTTTGGGTAAACCAGCTTGGCTATAACCATGGTTCTGCTGGCACCTGTATCTCTCAAGGCCTGAACTTCCACCCCAATGATTTTTGCCGCTACCAGTACTTTACCATACTGGCAGGCCAGTGGGCCAAAGGTTCAATTTCCTCACCACCGAGGGAGATTACTGTGACTTCAGTGTACCCCTTACAATCCCTTGGGACAACATCCACCCCAATCCCTACATTGGCAATCCCGTTAAATATGTTACCAGTGAGTGACTTTTTGGTGCATGAAGCATCACCCCTCTTGTGTACTGGCTGTTTACAGTCAAAGCGCATGCCAGCCTCTGAAGGGTCAAAATACTTTCCTTGATACTCCCTCCCATTTTATTTGGTATGTGGCTCCACCCCTTGGGCTTCTTTTGGGGACCCTTTGGGATTCTCTGACCTTTTAATCTTCGTCCATCTTTCCCCTGAATGGGGTCCTGACCTCCTTTTTTGTGTTCACCACCAGAGGACCTCTTGGATACCCTGGTGCATACACACTGATGAACTATCTTCCCCAGCTCTCTAGGGCTAGATAGCTTAGAGTGGACCAGATGCTGGTGTAACTTCTCTGAGGAACAGTTTGTAAGAGTGTGTTCTTTAACCACTAAATTGTACAAAGTCCTCATAGGTATCAACCTTGTTACCTTTAATCCAGTCTTCCAGTGAGTTCACAGAGGCATCCGCAAAATCATCCCATGATTGTGTTGCTCCCTTTTGTGTGCTTCTAAATGTCTATCTATACTCTTCAAGGGTTAGACCAAAGAGCTCAATGAGTGCACCTTTCGTGTGAGTGTAAGATTCTGCCACCTCAATCTCTAGAGTCAGCAACCTAGCTCTCCCTGCAGTTGGAATGGACCCCCAATGTTGTGTACCCACTCTTCTCATCCCGAATCATATAATAGGATGCCAACCATTTGTTTACATCATCTCCTCTCAGAGAATTTAGCTACAATCCCTTTGGGCAACCTGGGATCATAGGCACCCTGAGCAGATACCTCTGTCACTCTGTTGCTGCCACCAATCTGGTAGGTCTCATCCCTAGCTTGACCCTCCTCACCTCCAGGACCAATCTCTTCTCCTCTAAGGCCAGCTTCCTCTCCTTTAGCTCCAGGAGGCTAAGCTGGGCCTGTATGTCACTAAGCCTCCTCACAGATGTGAAACTCCTTTCACTCCTAGACAGGGAGTCATGCCTTAAACAAATTGTGGGGACCACACTCTCCTGGTCCCCTTTAGAGAATTGATCTTTGTTGCCATCCACATCTCCACTCTCAGGTGTAATCTTTTCCCCCTGTTGGGCTTGTGCTTTCCTTGCCTCTTCCCAGGTTTCTAGAGCTTTTTCCAGGTCATCCTTTTAGGCTAAGACTCCAGGAAGGATTTTTCTTTCTTTACACAAAGCCCTCAGCGCATTGATTTTCAATGTAGGCAAGGTCGCCAAGTCGATTACTTTACCCTCTATCCTTGAAACTTTTTAGTAGCAAGAAAAAAACTTTTTGCAACTCCTTTGGTTTTTCTTCATAGAGACAGATGCTTTAGAATGTCAGAAGTTGGCCAAACATTTACTTCTCCACGTGGCAAAAACTCTTTCAGTCAGTTACTAACTTATTTTTTGTCTGGTAGAGCTGAACACATGTTCTGTATCCCACAGCTGCAACCAATGTGAGGATCTAGGTGTAATATTTGACATGGTTGCAAGCCCTTATCATGCAGTGCGCTCACAAATACCAGCTTAGGTCCAGTCAGGTACGTTGACTTAACCTTAACCTCCTCCCTGGGTAGCTGTGGCTGCAAGCAGTAAAGCTTAGCAAATGAACAATGTGTAAAGCGGAGGTACTTAAAGCACGGCCCACAGGCCATTTGCGAAGCGTCAGGCCTTTCTATGCGGCCCCCGTGTAAAACAACAGCAGTCAGAGATGCATGAGCTGTTATCTGCCTGTTGAGATTCCTTAGGGGCCGCATTCACATGGAAAAGCATCAAAGAGGCATGCATGGAGAATCAGTGTCTCGCCTTCTCACCTGCGCTCCCCCGTCCTCATATGCATCTGTGACTTCACTTGCTTGTGGCACGGCAGAGGAAGCGGCTTTTAAAAAGGATATGCAGATTGCTGACTTTCCTTTCCAGCACTGACATCCTATCTTACCTGCCTTCAGCCTTACTTTGTCACCCACATTCATCATTGCCAGCAGTGCCTCGCCGTTGGTCACAAACAATATTGCCTCACTAAATAGGCATCCACTCTGAGGTCCTCTGAAGCCAAGCTGCCTGCAGAAGGGCACTTGAATGAAAGGGCAGCTCACGCACCCAACCGAGGATCTGTAGCCGAAGTTTCTTTTTTAAAGGTAAGCCAGCTTGCTAGGCGATGGGATGCTCCCGGGGAACAGTGAGTGGGGAGGAAGGGTTTGGTGAAGTGAAGTGTGGAAGCTCCAAGGGTGCAGAGACAGTGGTTTAAGGAGCCAGGTGCATGCTTTATAAATTGTAAAATATGCCTAAGAAAACCTTTATTTAGTAAGAGATTTACTATATTATCTTGGCCCATTTTCAGTCTTTACTTTTTGTAACCACCCATCAATATTTTTTTGTTGATTGGACTTTTTTTTTTCCAAAGGTAGTTCAGTCTTAGAAACAGAGCTCATCCTCAACATACACCTGCATTCAGTCGGACCCTGCTTTGCAGAAGCATAGTGGTTTTCCTTGGCAGGTTTCTCCTGATTTACACAAACTCTGATGAGTATAAAGAATGTAAATATTGATTTAGCCTGTTTTAAAATTCACATAAAAGATAAAACGTATGGCCATTTAACCCAGAAAACATCGTCAAGGTAATTGGAAAAAACATGTTTGCTGTTAGTAGAAAGGAGTGCCATGCTTTGTTTTAATGATTATTACACAATCAAGCTTTATTTTACTGCTTTGCTTTCAGTAGGTAAATTTATAAACTAAGCAACATTGTTTTATTTAGTTCCTTTTTTAATGATGGGCAGTTGAGCTTGTTGTGAAAGCAGTCCTGCCATGTATCATGCATCAGGGGTCAGGCTAATGCAGTTCAGTGCTGGTATCCACATCACTGCACTAAAATGCATTAGTCACACATTTACATTTCCTCTTGGACTACCGTATCAAGAAGTGCTAGAGAGCTGAATTATATGCCTAATAACCAGGGCCTTCCAGACAGCATCCTAAAATTGCATGCTCAACAGGCTGCTGTCTCTGTATATCTGCAACTGAATACAGCATGCCCTCTAAGAACCATGCCTCTTGGGTTAGCACAGCACATTTTAGTGCTGGTGTCCCCATCACTGCACTAAAATGTTATGTAACACATCATAAAACAAATAGAAAGGAGAAATACAGAACCATTACAAGTATGTTTCATTCAGTCAGGGTCTGAAATGCGTCAACCCCTTGATGGACTGAATTTGGGTAATGTTTGCCATTACAGATGAAGACCTGTATGTGACACTGTGAATTATGGATAAATAGTGCAATCAATGAACAGATCAGCCCCTGGCTCCATTAGACATACTAGTAATGTCTTGTTTGTTCCTCACCTCCATTTTATTTTTAACTATTTGGCATTATGTTGTATTAAAAGGTTTTTGTTTGCACCGTATTAGTAGGAGGTTTTAATTATGTTTTTGTAATTGGAAATCTTTTTAAGTGGGTGGGCTTTATAAAGCTTGCTCTTTGCGTTGTCTTGCAATTATTATTTTGTCATAAAAACTGTAACAGGCAGTGGTGTTTATAACTGCACCATTAAAGCCTGGTTTACTATCCATACTGGAGTGGTACTGATTGAGTTTCTGCAAATTAATCGGTACTGAGATGATATTCTAGGTAATGTGCTTTGTGCCTGAATGGTTTGATTGTGGTTTACTTGTGAACTTCCAAAGGAGAGATTATACCATAAGTGTTCCTGTTGCTGCCCTATCGCATACACAGAAGGTCTTGCTGCAGATGTTGGGCACCAGGCAGCAGTAACAGCAGCACCCAGGATGTTTTCTACTTCTTACTCTTGTGACACTAGTGGGGTTGGGGATGCAGGTGGGTGCTGACAACTGCAAATACTGCAGGATCATGGTGACTTGAATCAATTGGGAGATCTCAACTGCAGGAGGCTAGTGCTGATGGGTCATGGGGGAAGCAGAATCATGGTAATGAAGTCCCTGTCTTGCAGTAATACCAAGAGAGCAGCAAGTGCACACGGAGGGTGGCTCTGACCAGCACGTACGTTGCACAGACTACGTTTCATTGCTCAAAAAGGGTAATTTCTGATATTTATCATTTTACGTGGACTTCATTGCTTGTATTGAACGGCAACAAAGTGTGACTCGCAGTGTCACACATACAGCAGTGGAATGTCACTCATGCTTGCACTGAAACCATGGAGACATCACACATAAGCAATCTGAAATCTTGGTGGCTATGGGCGCTTTCTAATCATACAACATGCAGAACTGATGTTAGAAACCAATCTCACAGAAAAAAAGATGTTTAAATTAAGTACCACTGAAAACGTACTATTTTATTTTTGCAAAAAGCATGGGATTGTTACCATTGTTAGCTTGAAATATTTCATAATATTTGTCATTCCCATATATAAATTGTGATTTTGTACTCAAATTCACAGTCTTGTGTAACAATCTGAGTGACATTTTCGCACCAGTATCATGATTAGTCATGTCCATGATGAAGTTCACTATTGAGCTCATTTTGTGTACTGTAGTGATCTCTAAACATTTGTTGCTGGGTAATTCAAAAACTTACAAAGTGGAAAAAAAGATAGACTCCATTTTGGCAATGTAAAGACCGCTCTTCACTGTCACGACAGGAAGATCAACCCTCTTCACACAGGCAGGCAGCTTGTCTCAATCTGCAGTTTTACAGACAATTTCTTATATTCAAACCACACAGACCTTCATATAGTCTGAACTGATTAGATTTCCTGCACCCATTTTCTAATCTATTTACAATATATTTGAAAAGTATGTACCAGGGAGCCTGTGTGTTAGGATCGTAAATTCCTTCATGCTTACTAAACACAAGTTAGCCTTTAACTGCAACCCTTTCAAGTTACTTATTCAATTATGTCCTCAAGTGAACTCTTCCCTTATTGCGATCTGTATTAGATGCAGGCCTGCAATATTCTTTTACTACGTACAACTGTGTAGCACTTTCTACCGGTGTCTGTTGTTGTTTTATGTTTTCACATTCATATTCCATACTTCCTGTAACACTCCCCCTTCTAGTTGATATTTTGTTTCAACTATTGAAACTAAACCTTGGTCGACATTTGGCACTATATGATATACTTTACCTTGAGAATTTACTACACATGTTAGTGTACAAACTGGAACCATCTCTCCCACCTTAGCACCTACTCTTCTACAACATGCGAGGATCAACTGTATTACACAATATATTAATAATAATGCTACAATCACTGGCAACAAGGCTCCCAACAGTCCCGACATTCAGGACGGCAGTAATGACAACTACCCACAAAACAAATTATCTGGGACATCTCCTTCATCTACCATTTTCTTTTGTAGATTATGCAGTGTCTGTAGAGCGTCTGATAAATTTAATGATTCACATCATTCACTGGAATGAAAGTACAGCACGCAGTTCCAATCTTCTTGCATACCCCTCCTTGTATGGCCATCATAAGATCAAGTATATAGCGATGCTGCATAAGAAGCATTCTTATTGCACGCAGCTCTTCCTTAACCACATTAAATCCATCTTTTGTTGTGTTGATAGCCTTAAGAAGTTCCTATCTGGTTATCTGCAACCACTGGGCTTTTTATTTAGCCTGAACAAATGCCAGAATACTCCAAGAAATAGCTGTGCATCACTGAACAAAAGATACTCTTGAGGAATGCCACTCCAAATGCTTGTATCAAAATATACTGCAATTCTCTTCCTTTGATTATGATGTAGCAAGGTCGTTGTACGGCTCATTGGGTGTTCATGCAAAGCTGTCAGATTAACTTCACAAATCACCAAAACTGGAGCAGATTGTACCCCAATTTGGTGGCAACTGGGAATAAAGCAGTTCTCCACACTACCAATAATAGTCCATGAGACTAGAAGTGCCACCTTGCATGTCGGTGTTATCTACTGTAGTTTTACTACCAATATTTTGGCCTACATCAACAGCGCCATTTCCTCTAAAACAAAGAAACAGAAGTTAGTCTCATGACAATCTGAGGACTCACTGTGCTATCTATCGAAAGGTAATGTGAAATGGTTTCATCCCAGTTATGTGTAGACAATCCTATTGCATCCTGACTAACATCAATACTTTTCCATAAAGATATAACCCTGCAGGAATATTCAATATCAGATTGCTATCGATCATGGACAAAGAATGATCTAGTGACTCTAAATCCTGGCCAATCTGGGGGTAAGGGATTTACTAATTAGCTGTTGCACTTAGTGGGTGGGTGTGTTACTCCTAAAAATCCTAAATCTAAGACCATCTGGATCCAATCTACAGAGGTAGGACAACCTCTCTTCTTCATATCTGATATCTCTTTTTGATGTCCTGTCTATGAGGATGTATAACACTTCTACTAAAGAGTCATATTTTGTGGCGTTAACCAAGAAATGTGCTACTTTAACATGTGTCATCTGTATTTGATATTAATCCTACACAAGTAAAGATGTAATAAATATAGAGCTGTACTCAGGCGTACTTCTTTTGTTGAATGTAGCCTATCTAAACCAGTAGCACGGGCAATTAGGGAACACACAAAACAGGATTGATAAGCGTTTTCTGAATCTATGTCTAACATATGCCAGTACCACATATTATCTATCAATTTAGTATGGCATTACGGGTCACATTATTATTATTATTATTATAAGAAAGTTCTATACGTACATATAAAATATTATAACTAAAAACATCATTTCTCTAGAGAAGCAAAAAAGATGCAATCAAGAAGCAAAAGAGAAACAAGAAAAAAAATGCATTTCTTTTGTGCCGTCCTTTCAAAATAGAATTGTTCAAAAGCAGAGGTGGAGGGGAGTATTTTTACAATGATAATCTTCTTCCTCTGTCTTGTTCCATTTACATTGTTTATAAGACTTGGTGAGATGCTGGGTTTAGGCAAATGTACGCGTGGTGAATCCAGGGTTTTCTGCCATCTACCTTGATGGCGGTAGAGGTCACCATGGTCACCGTGTACAGTCCATCAAATTGTTTCACCTTCCATCTTCAGATGAAATTTTTTACAAAACCTTTGTCTCCTACATGCACATCTGGGTGGTCGATCTCAGTGGTGGAACGATTTTCCTTCTCTTTAGTTGCCTGATTAGAAATTAACTTTGCAGTTCTCATTAGTTCAAACATGTACACATGCATTTCAACATTTGGGATTTCTGCAAAGCTTTCTCCCTGTACACTACTTCTAGTGGCAGGGACTTGTGTATTCATGAATCTCCCTGTCACTATCTGATGGGGTGTCAAGTGATAGTCAGAGCTAGTTATATTCCAAAGGGAAAAGAGTGCTAATGGTAGGCAATACAACCATTTCTTAGGCAACTTAGCACATAACTTACTGATCTTACTCCTCAAGAGGCTGTTTAGACGTTCAACAATGTCATTACTTTGAGGATGGTACAAAAAAGTTATTTTGAGCCTTATCCCTAATTGTGTTGTGATATACATAAATATTGCATTGACAAAATGGTTGCCATTGTCTGATCTTATTCCTTCTGGAACATCCCATTGTGGAATTACTTCACAAATTAGAAACATAGATGCTGATTTAGCATCAAAATGGACGTATGGTCCTGCTTCAATCCATCGAGAAAAAGGGCAGACTACAACTATGAAATACCTGTAGTTACTGCACCTATCAATCATATCCACAAAGTCCATATGAAGGGCTTTTAAAGGACCTTGTGGTCATTGAATGGTGGAATTTGTCACTTGCAGTGTGGGATTGGGAGGAAATTGCTGACAGACAATGCAGTTATAAAAATGCATTGTAAGTATGTTGTGCACATTAGGAACACACCAGTCTTGTTCTATTTGCATAGACAAGTGATCTCTTAAAGTATGAGCTGGTCAATGCAACTGATCAAGAGCTATCATAAGTAAGGCCTCTGGCATCACTGGTTTACCTGTGGATAGCTGTCTATATATTAGGTCATCCCCTGACTGAGTGCATCCTCTATCCTCCAATAACTGTTTTTCATGCTGAGGAGCAGCTTCCTGCAGTTCTCGCAGATGTAAATGTGATGTCTCAGCAAAATGAGACGTGTCATTGTCTGGTGGGATTGGATTCAGATTCAAGCAGTGAGGCAGTCTGAGCCATCAGAACAGGGACATATTGTTCTGCTGCTGGCACAAGCAGTAGTATGCTTCTAGCTGCATCTTTAGCTGCCCAATCTGCTAGTGCATTACTCTGAGACACAAAATTCTGTCCACTTGTATGTGCTGCACATTTCACAACTGCCACTGCCTGTGGTAGTGCAAGTGCCTCTACTGGAGTCTCGAGGCGGTTTCCATGCAGAACAGGACTTCAATCTGACTTACGAAAACCTCTTGTGTTCCATCTTATAATCCTGAAAGCTACAGTAGTTGTCACATGAATTGAATCTGAATAAATTGTAATAACTTCTCCTGCTCCTTGCTTAAAAGCTGCTATTAATGCTATTAATTCTGCTGCTTGAGCAGGATAGTGCGCTGGTAATGTCAACTGCTCCACTATAAGGAGTGCATCAGAAATCATGCGGTTGTGCGCTGACTACAGCTGCACCTGTGTGTTTAATTCTTGTAGTTTGGTCAATAGTAGAAGAACCATCAACAAAATAGACAATGATACGTAGTATAGGATCCTCTGTTGCTTGACCAGATTTATTAGGAATGTAAGTTGCACAGTCTTGCACATCATTCTCAGACGCTAATACTGGATTAGCAAAGAATGATGCAGGATTCATTGTATGACACTTCACAACCTTTAAAGATGGTAGTGGCAGTATCACCTCATATCCTGACACTCTCTGTGTAGTCAGAGTAGTATTAGCCTTCTGAATAACAGCAAATAGCATGCTCTGTATAGACCGTCAATGGTGCCCTCATAACAATCGTGGTGCACTGTTGTACTGCAAAGGCTGCATTGGTGAGAGTCTGGTCACAGGAATAATGTCCTTGCATCTCTGGGTCCAGTAGTCTACTGAAATATGCAATCAGTTTGTGTTCGAAAGGATATTTCTGCGTAAGGACAGCCGTCATCACCTGACCATTGCAATGGCAAAATAAATACAATTCCTTGGTATAATCAGGAGTCCCCAAGACCGGGGCATTTGTTATTTCGGTCTTCAATTTCTGAAAAGGCTCCCTCATCTCTGATGTCTATGTTATCCTGTCATTTCTGTCTTCGGCTTGTTTGTTAGAAGCTAACAAAAAGTGATTAAAATACTATAATCAAAAACCCATTGTCTCACATTGTTACAAAGACTAAGAAACTTCTGCATTCCTCTAACAGTTTCTGGCTCTGTCATCTGACGGATGGATCCTGCTCATTCAGTGGTTACTCGCCAAGCAAAAGCTGACAATAATTGTCCTAAATAATGGACTTCCTCCTGACTATACTGTACCTCGTCTTTCTCTACTTTGTATCCTCTTTGTGCAAGAGTGACTAGGAGAGATATAGGTCCTCATTATGACTTTCGCGGTCTTCACAGAAGACCGCCAAAGCCATGGGCGTCAGAAGACTGCCAGTGCTGACGGTCTTCTGCCCACCATATCACGTGTACTGCCAGATTTCCGCCACACTTTCGGTGGAAATCCAGCAGTAGTCGTGCTGGCAGGCGGAGGTGCTTGGGCGTTCCACCACCGTGCCACCAGTAGGACTCCACCAGCCGTATTATGGGCAATTATACGGCCTGGCGGTGTCCTGCAGGCGGGGCGTTGCTGGCAGTGGAAGAGCCCCTTCCTGTTCCCCCGAACAACCTTCTCCCCGGACCAGGTAAGGTGATCGTCCGACACGGGAAGGGGGTGGGAAGGTGGTGGGTGCTGGTTGTGCATGTATGAGTCTGTGGTGTCCTGGTGTCTGCATGAATGGGCGCTGTGTCTGGAGTGTGGAGGGAGACACTGTGGCCCTGATTCTGACCTTGGCGGACAGCGGAGGCCGTCCGCCAAGGTACCGCCGCCAAATGACCGCACTGCGGTCAGAAGACCGCGGCGGCCATTCAAACATTTCCTCTGGGCCGGCGGGCGCTCTCCAAAAGAGCGCCCGCCGGCCCAGAGGAAATGCCCCTGCAACGAGGACGCCGGCTCAGAATTGAGCCGGCGTAGTTGCAGGGGTGCGACGGGTGCAGTTGCACCCGTCGCGTATTTCAGTGTCTGCAAAGCAGACACTGAAATACTTTTTGGGGCCCTCTTACGGGGGCCCCTGCAGTGCCCATGCCATTGGCATGGGCACTGCAGGGGCCCCCAGGGGCCCCGCGGCACCCCCTACCGCCATCCTGTTCATGGCGGGTTTCCCGCCATGAACAGGATGGCGGTAGGGGGTGTCAGAATCCCCATGGCGGCGGAGCGCGCTCCGCCGCCATGGAGGATTCCCCCGAGCAGCGGAAAGTCGGCGGGGGACCGCCGACTTTCCGCTTCTGACCGCGGCTGAACCGCCGCGGTCAGAATGCTCGTGGGAGCACCGCCAGCCTGTTGGCGGTGCTCCCGTGGTCGGTGGCCCTGGCGGCCACCGGCCACCAGGGTCAGAATGACCCCCTGTGTCTGGAGATGGGTGGAGATGTTGTGTCTGGAGGGGGTGTGGGGTGTGGAGGGGACGCTGTATCTGGAGGCGGTGTGGGGGCACTGTCTCTGGAGGGGGGTGGGGGAAGGGGGGCGTTGTGGCTAGAGGGGGGTCTAGAGCTTGCTGGGGGTTTTGGGGGAGTCATCTACCGGTGACAGGGAAGGAATTCACTGTCACAGATAGCCTTTCCGCTACGGTTTTGATGGCAGTACTACCACTGAGGAAACCATAGTGGAAAACCGGCTCCTAATAATGCCAGTGGTCTTCTGTGGACCGCCTGGTTGGAGATGATCATCTCCGGCCCGGTGGTTCCGACTGTGGAATCGCATTTCTCCTGGAACCATCTTGGGCCTAGTGGGCCTTGTGATGCACAATGACAACTAGGCCTGTTTCTGTTGAACACTCGACAATGTGAGATTAGCCAGGCCTTCGAAATGTTTTTGTGTCTCTTGAAACGCATTGTGTTACAAGGCCTGCCAAGTTACAACCATCAGAGACATCAACGCATGCTAGCTTAAGCAATCTGTACTCTCGAAAGTAGCAATGTACGCAGTTATTGTTCCTATTTCTTTATATAAAAATATCACACGATATGAGGCACATAGGAAATATTGTGCAAGTTCCTTGTCTTAGCCTTTTACTCCATATATGGCACATTGAAAAGGATTACTGATAATCACGAGTGCAGTGTTGCAAAATTTATCATGAGTTGATATCAAGAACCAATTAAATGTATTGATGTGCTTGCGGTTTAATAGTATAAAAGATTCTGTATTACTTCCTTGTTCAGACTGTCCGAGCTTGATCTCTTATGCTGTTCAGTCTCCATGTACACGTATTAAACTATTTTATCTTACCAGAAGAGAAAGCTGGTCTTTGGCTTTGTGTACTGAATTGTCTCTAACAGATTTGGCTTCAACATTTTGGAGGAGAATGTGGTGTTCGGATTGACGTTCTCCCCAGCCCCGCTCCTGCCTCTGTGAGGGAGGGCGACGGCATAGCTGGATGGGCCCCTCCTGGACAGGGAGCTGGGGCTGTCGTGAGTATCTGTCACTTCCTTGGTCGCCTTTCGTTTTCCTTATGACTGCATATGTTTGGAAACGTTAACAAAATAGGGGGGAAGTAGTGAAGTAGTGCTACGTGGAATATCGATTTTCATTTTTTGATGGAGCTGTGGATAATTTGTATATATGCTATTCCTTGTAGCCTGCTCTTCTTTTTGGTTATGTTTCCTATTTGTTATCATTGGCATACTAATGTCCCTTCCCCTCAACTTCCAGGCCCCTCTACAGTACCTCGTTCGCACCCTCCGGTGGTGGCCTTTCGCCTTTCGCCAGCTACTGGAATTCTGTATTAATATTATTGTTTCTGTTTTCCTTCCCCCTTTCATTTAAATGTGTAAAATTTGTTTTGTGCTTTAGTTTAGCCAGTGAAGTTGCATGTGGTAGACAGCTGGTAGGCTTGTTTTGAGGCACAGCTGGAGGCGCGGCGCAGTCACGGCATACATCAAGGTAGGGTTGGTATGCATGGCATTGTCATCTCTAGCTGGAGGGGCTGGAGAGGAATACTCTGGCCAGAGGGGGTGATAACTTTAGGATTACACCCCAGTATTGCAGGGAGGAAGTGCCCGGGTGTTGGTAAGTGGTAGTTCTCCACTCCATTGGAGCAGGCAGGTGGTGCCGGGCTCTTTTCATGTTATTTCCATTATAGGTTACAGTGAAGACCTTTGCTCATTTTGCTTTCCACAAGATTGCTGTTTCTTTGCAGGCCACAAATGTTATGTACACTGATGCTAGAATGTGCTGCGGTTGAATAGCGTGTACAAACTGGTGAGTGTTGAGTGCAATGTTCATAATGGGAGGTGTTATATGAATTGACTGACTGCATGCATTTTAGGCTATGAGTCTGAGGACTGTGCCAATGTTTTGATGAGTGGATGGGTCCCCTGGTTTACCTCACTGACCTAATAAAGGGGTGCATTGACACATAGTAAACTCACGGTTTGAAGATGCTAATTTACCAGGACCCAGAGAGGGAGTGCATGACGTTATCCCTATACCAACTTATTACAGGGACGGCTCTAGGGACCAGGAGGCAGACAATACTACACCTGTGCTGCTACAGAGACATAGGCGACGACTACACTGTTTGGCTCCTATACACCCTACTCTACAATTATCCATTACAAAGGGGGGGAGGAACTACCGATGCTCAGGGCCAGTACCTGTTTTGTGTTATGTTGTCCTCAGTGTGTTTGCGTGCACTGTTCACCACCTGTGCCTCACCTGTGTGTCACCCACCGTGGATTCGGTCTGGGTTCTAATTCCAAACAGCCGGACCCTGCCCTTGGGCAGGATAGCAATGGTGTGGAATTCTTGCCTTTCTCTCCTGATCTTTCTGTCACCTTTTCTTCGCCGCAAGGACACCGGTAACTCAGCACCTTGGGCACCTATCTATTTCCAACTTGTGCATGCTTAAGGTGAACAAGACAGACTGTACTGTGGTATGATCATGATCAAGCTCTCTGCTATACTAATAACAACTGCGATTGGCAGTGACTTTTTGAGTGTGTGAAAACACCCACTGTCTCCCCCTCATGTGTCATTGGATATGAGCGGCAAAGGCCAGGACAGCCTGCCGACAACCTCTTGTTTCCCGGTGTGACTGAGTTGTTGCAGTAACATTGTGAGGGACAGGCGCGACTTAGTTATAGGGAACCCCCTTAGCAAGACAACCTGGACACACACCAACCCACTCCCCCAAAGGACTCATCTGCACATCAAGTAGCGGTAAAACAAGGCCTTCACAAATGGCACATACTGACTGCCAAAAGAGAGGACTTGCAGTTTTCTAAAAATGGCACATACGACATGAATAAGTTGTCATATTTGAGACAGATGTTAATTTTAAAAGGACATAAGACTCGGAATTTAGAATGGGACGCTTTCTACGGTTGGGATGTAGTTTTACAACACCTAAGAATGACAAATGATGTGAAAGACAAAGTGCATAAGGAATTGCTGGAATTGAAACAGGGATTTTACTCACAGCACAAAAGGAAAGAGAAACTAGAGGAGTGGAGAGATAAGACACTTGAAGTGGTAGGAACATTCCCCTGTCTTCCTGTGGCAAGTGCACTACCACAGGAACAGGATGCGCAGGGAATGAAAGAGGAGGAGAGTGAAGACCCACTTATGGAAGACATACTGTAGGGAAGGCTAGAGTATGCCAACCAAAAAGTGGGGTCTCAAGGGAAAGTGCAGGTCAAGCACTTAGCAGCAGGGGCACAACCCCCTGAGCTGTCTTCAGCCAAGAAGGCGGCAGCCCAGGTGCTGGCACAGAGTTTAGTAAAATAGGAAGTGAAAAAAATGGAGCTAGAGGCTGTAACGGACTACCAGTTGCTGCAGGAAATAAAAGAGGAAGCAGCCCATTCTGCTCGGAAGATGAGCAAGATTAGTGAAAAATTACTAGTGCAAATAGAGAAAAAGGGCAAAGGACCATCCCTGCTGAAAACAAATTGGAGGCAGGAATTTGAAGATTCCTCTGGGGACAGAGGTCCAGCTATACAGGAATTACATAAGGTCATATGGGATATCTGGGTCTCTGCACATCACACACAACACAACATCCATCTCTTGACGAGGTTCCTAGAAACAGCCTCATCAGGAGATAGGAGACAGCATTTCAAATACACCCTCTAAGGAAAGTACACCGCATAATTCTCCTGTCCCACAGAAAAAGAAGTTTCTAAAATCTGACAGCAATAGGTGGCGTGCTCTCCTGGCAGATCTTATTAATAAAAGAAAAACGCTTTCAGACGTAGAAAAGGATAACACCAGGGCACACAGTGAAGAAATATTGACCTTAGCGCGTGCAGAACTAATGGGCCTCGCTCCAGAGGAACACAAAAAATATGCACAACACACAAAAAATAAGTGGTACCCTACCTCCGGAGTATAGTTGGGACACTTCTCAATTGAGCTTTACTGATGCAGAGTTACGTTCCTGGGATATTGTAAAAGTGGCTGAAGCATTGGATTATGCAATACTCAAATTACATAAATGGAGAGAATTAATGGAAGGAATAAACACGGCCCATGTCCTTAAGGAGCTACAGAAAGAAATAGACTCAGAAATAATAAAGGTACTGCCCCTGAGGGAAGTACCATCACCCGATACAGGGGAGGATGACCATACTCCATCATATGTTTACGTACCTTGGAGCAGGAGTGATTTGTTTTGCTTCACCAAAGACTTCCCAAAGTTGCGGGACGAGCCCCATAAGTGGTGCACAGAAATGAATAGGATAATGGCGATAGGAGGGATGATTTGGAAAGATTTGAATATGTTATTCAGTATAATTATACCAGGAGATTTATGGGAAGATTGCAAGAAGGTGGCCAACGGAGGAACCGCCAAGGGGCAAGGGAGGAGCCCCAGGAGACGAGGTAGAATTAGAAAGAGAAAAGGTGATAAAATATATACAGGACAAAGTACCAGAAGAGAAGGTAGATTGGTCAAAAATAATACATACAAAACAAGAGAAGAATGAGAGCGTAAATAGTTATTATGACCGTCTTCTTCAGGTATATCAGCAGAGTAGTGGGATGAAGAACCCATTGGGAGAGGCAATGCCAGCGTTTGTAACAACCTTCGTATATGGATTACAACAACCTATCCAAACTCATTTACAAACGTCCTTTGTATTCTGGCAACAGGAACCCACTGACAAAGTGTTAGCCGCGGCCAGGTACTGTGCTGACTACCAAACACACTTACAAAAGGCAGATGGGGAGAAGCTGAAGAAGGACAAGGTTAAGTTAATGGTGGCACAGGTTCAGTTTTACAACAATAGCCAGGGCAGGGGGAGGGAAAGGGTAAGGGGTAGGGGACAAGGTGAACGTGCAGCCTCTGCACCCCCCCAGGCTCCACATGTTTCCACTGTAACCAGCAAGGACACTGGAAAGCAGAATCCCCCCTCCTCGCCAGAGGGCAAAGGGGTAGGATTCAACCTAGACAACAATACAGGATGCCACCACCACCCCCACGTTACACTAATAACGCATATGATGCCCCTGCAAATGATCCGGCTTGTGCAGGTTGGGGTACCTATCAAGACATACCACAGGCATCTCAAGGGGAGAATGGATTTCTGTATCCACCACCCCCAGAGGTACACTTTACGGGTCCAGTACTATCAGTAGACCAAGAAGGCCCATATGTGGATAAGACAGTGTTGAGTAGGACCATACCATTTTTAGTTGATACAGGGGCCACAAGGTCAATGCTGAAAGCATCTGATATACCTGATGCACCATTGTCAGGGACACAGATAACGGCTGTAGGAATGTCAGGACAATATGTGAATTAATATCTAACACAGCCACTGAAATTCAAGGTAGGTCCTATCATTGTACAACATCAATTCATCTTTGGTATACATTGCCCAGTAAACTTGCTGGGAAGGGACCTCTTATGCAAGTTACAATGCACCATCAGTTGCTCACCTGAAGGGATATTTTTAGAAAGTAAGGAAAACAGCATAACACTACAGGCATTTATGAGATGTGACCCTCGGGAAAAGATCCAAGTACAGGGCCTCCCACAGGAATTACAAGACTCAGTCCCCAGTGATGTTTGGGCACAAGGACCTAATGATGTGGGGAGAATATTGGACTGCCCCCCAGTGCGAGTGACATTGCGCCCAGGAGCCCCATTACCTCAGGTGCCACAATACAAAATAGCTAAAGAGGGAGAGGAGGGCATAGCCCCAGTAATAGAGGACCTTCTGAAGAAGGGAATATTGCAGGAGATACGAAACAGTCCCTGCAATACTCCGATTCTCCCGGTGAAGAAGGCAACGACAGGACCAGTTGGGGCCCGGTGTACAGATTTACTCAAGACCTTCGGGAGCTCAATAAAGCAGTTATACCATCATTCCCGGTGGTTCCAAACCCAGCCACCATTCTATCTAACATCCCCAGTACAGCCACCCATTTCACCATCCTAGATCTCAGTAATGCCTTTTTCTCAGTGCCCCTCCATAGGGAATCTCAGGGGCTTTTCTCCTTTACATTTAGACAGAGAAGACTCACATGGGAACGTCTTCCATAAGGGTTTTGTGACAGCCCCTCAATATTTTCGGACGCTTTAAGGGCAGACCTAGCCTCATTGCACTTTCCAGGAGGGTCCACGATGGTACAATACATTGCTGATTTGTTACTAGCTTCATCATCAAGGGCAGCATGTGTCAAGGATACAGTGGCCCTACTATGTCACTTAAGAAGAAAAGGGCACAAGGTTTCCTCAAAGAAATTACAGTTCTGTCAATCTAAAGTCCGATACCTGGGACACGAGTTATCCCCGGGATCAAGGAGATTGCTACCGGACAGGATAGCGACAATAACTCAATACCCAAGACCACAGACACAGAAGGAGGTGAGGGCTTTCCTTGGAGTGGCAAGTTATTGCAGACATTGGATACCAAATTTCGCCCTGATTGCGCGTCCGCTCCTAAATTTAACACACAAAGATGTGCCAAACACAGTGCCATGGCCTGATAATTGTGAGGAGGCTTTCCAGAAATTAAAAAGAGAATTGTGTGCGGCACCAGCATTAGGCCTCCCAGATTACACCAAGGAATTCCATCTGTTTTGCCAAGAGAAGGGAGGCTGCTCCTTAGGGGTACTGACACAAAAACATGGCTCTTTCTACCGCCCAGTGGCTTACTACTCGGCCACCCTAGAGCCAGTGGCAGCGGGTCTTGCCCCATGTCTGAGGGCAGCAGCCGCTCTAGCGGTAGAGCAATCTGAGAACATTGTTTTGGCACACACCCTAGTGCTACCTGTCCCACATGCAGTTGATACATTATTAACTACCACTAAGACCCAACACCTGACCAATGCTTGCCTCTCACGATATGAGCTGACGCCGCTGGCACCACACATAAAGATTAAGAGGCGCACCACATTGAACCCTTCCTGCCTCTTGCCTACGGAACATGATCACGATGATCCCTCCATAGACAATTCCTTCCATGACTGTATTATGGCAGTTGACAAACACACCAAGGTGAGGCCGGACCTCAGAGACACCCCGTTCCTAGAGACGGAGGGTGATCTGTTCGTCGACGGTTCATGCATAAGGGATCACACTGGGATGCTACAAGCTGCCTATGCAGTGGGGACGGGAAAAAAACTATTAGAAGGAGGAAGACTACCAACAATTAAAATTGCCCAGACAGCAGAATTAATAGCTCTCACAAGAGCTTGCAAACTGGCAGCAGAGAGGACGGCAAACATTTACAGAGACAGCCAATATGCCTTTGGGGTCGCACATGATTTTGGCCAGTTGTGGGCAATGAGGGGATCCCTCACGTCGGCAGGCCAACACATACAGCATGCTTCCTTGATTGCCAATTTATTGCAAGCCCTATTCTTGCCTAGAAAGGTTGCAATTATAAAACGTGCAGCTCACACCTCTGCAAAGGATTACATTTCGATAGGAAACGCATTTGTTGACAAGGAAGCGCGAAGAATAGCACTAGGTGGGTGTGACTACGGAATGGTACAGGTCATACCTACCACAATGGTTAAAGAAGAAAGCACATATTTTGATCCAAAAAGTGTTCAACAGCAGGCTGCAGAATCAGAATTAGCAGACTGGGAAAAGGGCTGTTGCAAGAAGAATGAAGAGGGTGTCTGGGTAGGACCTAATGGTAAAATATGTCTCCCATCCATGCTACTCTCCTCTATGGCACGCCTTTTCCATGGCCCTTCACATGTGGGGAGAGATGGGATGATACGATTGTTTTCACAGTGTTGGTTTAGTACCAAATGTCGACAATGTGCAGAACAGTTATGCAAAAGGTGCACTGTTTGTGCACAATACAACACTGGAAAGGGTACACCAACTGCCCCTGGCAACTTCCCACCCCCACATTGGCCCTTTGAAAGTCTTCAAATGGACTTTATTGAAATGCCCCCTGTGTACAAAATAAGATATGTATTGGTAATAGTTTGCATGCTCAGCAAATGGACTGAAGCATACCCCACCAAGAATTGTGATGCACAAACTGTGGCTAAATGCCTTTTAAAGGAGTTAATACCACGCTTTGGGGTGTCGTCTCTTTTAAGTTCTAACAATGGACCGGGATTCATTTCACAGGTTATTCAAGGCCTTTGCAAAGGGTTGGGAATAACACAGAAGTTGCATTGTGCATACCATCCACCCGCAGCTGGAGCTGTGGAAAGGAAAAATGGGATGCTGAAGAACAAGATAGGGAAAATATGCGCGTCACTAAGTTATCTTGGATTGATGCACTACCATTGGCGCTGCTTGCTATGAGAAGCACCCCTGACAGAGTCACAAAGTTGAGCCCCCATAAAGTGATATTTGGGCGCCCCATGCACATACCAGGCCACATGTCAGTAGCCCCATTGGCGATTACAGATGATCTATTGCTACACTATTGCAGAAAAATAACAGAGACATTGCGTTATCTCCACCGCCAGGTGCTGCAGGCCTTGCCAGAAGAAGGAACGCCACTAGATCTTGGACTGCAGCCTGGCAACTGGGTTTGGTTAAAGGCCCACACTAGACGTCACTGTCTGCAACCAAGATCGAAGGGACCCTACCATGTCCTGTTGACAACAGCCACAGCGGTCAAGTGTGAGGGACTCACATCTTGGATACACAGCTCACACACCAAGAGGGCCGCTGGACCAGCGGACAACCAGCCTCCACCTGCGGTGCCTATTCACCACCACCGCAGGGGTACAATCTTCGGTCGACCAGTAACTCCAGACAACACTGATGGGACTGCTCGTGCTGCACCCCTGCAGGAGACAGGAGGTGCAAGCGAGTCCTGCAGTAAGATTCCCACAGGACTGCTCGTGCTACATCCCTACAGGAGTCAGGAGGTGCAAGCGGGTCCTGCAGGGATTTCTTCAAAGATTGCTCGTGCTGCAGGAGAAAGGGTGCAAGTGGGTCTTACATACATACATCAACAAAGGACCTAGTTTGGTTTCAAGTGCTAGTTACCTCTGATACCATTCTATCCTGTGAAGCACCACCGAGAAAACAAAAGAAGAACAAAGAACAGAATAAAAGAACTGAAATAATGCCTGGAAGAAGGAGGGAAGAACAATAATGGCCTGTGGTAGTGACTGCAATATGTACTCCAGTTCCAGCAATAATAGTGATCATTATATTGATAATATATGAAAAAGAAATACAGGTACCATTTCTAGATCAGGAACACTATATGAATGAAAGTGAAATACAGGTACCATTTCTAGACCAGAAACATCATTGGAATAAAAGTGAAAAGGGAACTGTGAAAGTGGAACAAGAAGACACCAGCTTGGTGGAAAAGGTGGGAAGCAGAGAGCGGACAAAGTGGGACGAAGATGGGGACACTTACAGTAACAATGCATTTGTACAACTGGTGACATATCAAGAACTTGCAAATGTGTCAGATTGTTATATTTGCACTCACCTACCCACCACTACCCAGGGGGTAACACATTATACACACATTCCCCTTAGCCAGTACATTTCATGTAATATGGTGAGCAATATGTTGGAAAAGGTGACTAAGACTAAAGTAAAGAGTAAAGTGAGAGAGGGACTAGTAAAGAGAAAAGGGAAGAAAGTGAAAGGCAGGGGGAAAAGAGAGAGTGAAGAAGAGAAAAAGGGAAGTCGCAGAGTATGTGATAAAATAATACCAAGACAAGGAGAAAAGGAACTCCTGGACGCATTTAACACAGAAAGGGACAAGGGTTATGTACAGGGCAAGACTTCCACAGAAATAAAAATACCATCACATCAAATACATGAAAATTCAAAAGCACCATGGTGCATTAGATATCGGAAAGGCAGCGTTCCATTTCACAACCCATTATACAGTGAGATGTGCACAGCTCTAGGGTTAGAAAAGTGCATAAGCTCTGATTTTCCTGACAACAGCAGCATAAATGTGGGGGTCAGTACCTGTTCCAAATACTCTAATCTGGACCAAATACGTGATGGCCCAAAAGGGTTATCAATAGGTATCTCAGCCCCAAGGGGAATATTCTTTGTATGTGGAAAGTCTGCATACTTTAGCTTACCAGCAGGGTGGCAAGGCACCTGCTATCTAGCGTTTGTACTACCTCGCATCTTACATGTGACAGATTTGTCCAAAGTAATGAAAGAAGCACCTCAGGGAGTACGCAGAAGAAAGGCACCCTCCTGGATAGATAGGGCTATAGCGGTAGAAGGAGTACTGATGCCACCATTAGGGGTTGCACATGCAGAATACCAAATACGTAGGTTAGCAGGATTAGTAGAAAACTTAGCAAGTTCCACAGCTGCAGCCCTAGGGAATATTACAGAAGAACTAACAGATATGAAAGCTGTTGTAATGCAAAACAGACTTGCGCTAGACATTGTTCTGGCAAAAGATGGTGGTGTATGTCACGTGATCCACCAAGAATGTTGCATATATATTCCGGACAACAGCGGAAATGTGAGGAAGGCAATAGGGGATATGGAGAAGGTAGAAAAGGGAGCAAAGGAAGTTTCAGATGTGACAGATGTAGGAGGAATACCTGGGGACATTGCTGCATGGTTCTGTGGTTGGGGATCATGGCTGATAGAAGTATTGGTGGTGGGAATAGTGGCATTAATAACATTGTGCGTGCTGGCAAGAGTTTGTCCCTCCTTCCTGACCATGCTGATGAAAAGCATATTTCACAGGACTACCAAGCAGCCCTGCAAAAAAATGTATGAGGGCGATGCCAGGGAGGGTAACCCTATTGAGATGACACCCATCCATCACGATGTTTAGGTTGTCATTGAGTATCAGAGGGCGGAATGTGGAATCGCATTTCTCCTGGAACCATCTTGGGCCTAGTGGGCCTTGTGATACACAATGACAACTAGGCCTGTTTCTGTTGAACACTCGACAATGAGAGATTAGCCAAGCCTTCAAAATGTTTTTGGTCACTTGAAACGCATTGTGTTGCAAGGCCTGCAAAGTTACAGCCATCATGAGACATCATCGCATGCTAGCTTAAGCAATCTGTACTCTCGAAAGTAGCAATGTATGCAGTTATTGTTCCTATTTCTTTATATACAGATATCAAGCGATATGAGGCACATAGGACATATTGTGCAAATTCCTTGTCTTAGCCTTTTACTCCATATATGGAACATTGAAAAGGATTACTGATAATCATGAGTGCGATGTTGCAAAATGTATCATGAGTTAATATCAAGAACCAATGAAATGTATTGATGTGCTTGCAGTTTAATAATATAAAAGATTCTGGTGGTCATTACAACCCTGGCGGACGGTGTTAAAGTGGCGGTAAGACCGCCAACAGGCTGGCGGTCTTTTGTTGAGTATTATGACCATGCGGTTACCGCCATGGTCATCCGCCGCTTCACCGTTCCGCCCGCCAGGGCAGAGTCGACCGCTGGGCTGGAGACCTGGGTCTCCAGCCCGGCGGCCGTCACAATACCACCGCCGGTATTTCAACCCGGCTTACCGCCGTGTATTTTCCAGCGGTAGGAACCGCCATGAAATCCATGGCGGTAAGCCCTATCAGTGCCAGGGAATTCCTACCCTGGCACTGGTAGGGGTCTCCCCCACCCTGACTCTCTCCCCTACACCCCCCACCACCCCTGCCACCCCCCAAAGGTGGCAGGGCCCCCCTCCCCACCCCGACCCCCAACATCACATAACTCACACACAGAACACGCACGCAGGCACCATCAACACACATAGACGCACACACACCAACATACATGTCTACATCCACACACTCAGTCAGACACGCACACCCATATACAGACATACACGCACACATTCCCAACACACGCAACACACCCGCAAGCATACACGCACTCACACCCCCCCTCTACATACACAGACGCACACCCCCATGCACCCACACAACACACAACATCCCCCCACCCCACTCCCCTAACGGACGATTGAGTTACCTTGTCCGTCGATCCTCCGTGAGGGGACGGGAGCCATGGGGGCTGCTCCGCCGACACCACACCGCCAACAGAACACCGCCGCGCCGAATCACAGGACGTGATTCGCTGGGCGGTGTTCTGTTGGCGTGGCGGTGGAGGTGGAGCAACCTCCACTTCCCCGCCGCCCGCCAGTATGGCTGTTGGCGGCTCTCCTTCGTAAAAAGGACAGAGAGCAGCCAACAGTCATAATACGCCGAGCGGCAAACTGCCACTACTGGCGGTCTTCCGCACGGCGGTCCCTCGGCGGTCTTGTTAAAAGACCGCTGAGGTTGTAAGGACCACCTCTGTATTACTTCCTTGTTCAGACTGTCCGAGCTTGATCTCTTATGCTGTTCAGTCTCCGTGTACATGTATTAAACTACTTTATCTTACCAGAAGAGCAGGCTGGTCTTTGGCTTTGTGTCCTGAATTGTCTCGAACAGATTTGGCTTCAACACAACCGCTAAGACGGTATGTGTGGAGATGTGGCGGGTTGGCAGCGGCCAACCCGCCACACTCATAATGTGGCAGTCTGCACCGCTAGCCTGTTGGCGGTGCGACCGCCACATTTACCCTGGCAGTCAAAAGACCGCCAGGGTCAAAATGAGGACCATAGTATCTTTTCTACACTGCTATTTGGTAGGGCTACAAATCTGTATGTCATCGACATAGTGCAACAATGTGCTATCACCTTGAAAATTTGAAAATCATTTCTTACCAATTAATAAAAAATATTAGAGGACTCGAAATGCCCTTGGGGCAAAACAGAGTACAAACACAGAGTCATGTGATAAAAGAAAGCTGTCAAATAGTGGCTGTCTAGGTGAAGACGGATGCTTATGAAAGCATTCTTCAGATCAATAGCGGAACAATACTTAGCATCCTGAGGAATATTTGTCAGAATGATAGATGGGTCAGGAACAATTGGAAATTCCGGTACCCCTACATCGTTCAGGGGGCGCAGGTCTTGAACCATGTGCCAAGTGTTATCCTTAGACTTCTTAATCAGGTGAATAGGGCTGTTACAAGTAGACACTCCAGGGTAAATTACTCCTTGCTCTGACAGCGCCTGTATAGTAGGTGTGATGCACTCATCTGCTTCTATAAAAAGAGGATACTGTCTCCTCCTAGGTAAGGTAGTACCTTCCTTTAATCTAATTCAGAATGGTCTAGCAGTATGAATAAGGGCCTTTAGTCCATAAAACGTCTGGCACTTGGGACAGATCTGCTTACCTAACAGAATCAAAAGCTCTATGTGGTGCGGGTGTCCTCACTTCCAACACTGTCCTCAATGGTATGTCATTTTGAATAACTATAACTGTTTTCTCAGAATTGTCATCACAAAACAGTTGGTCACCCAATATTTCTTTAACCATTTTTCCTGGTTCAACTAAGACAATACATGCCCATAAGACATGATTATAGTCACTGGCTATCAGACATCCATAGATTGGTGTCACCTCTAAAACCACTATTTGCAATATTAGTTCAGCATTAGACATCCAAGAGTCTTGCCCTTGTCTCCGAAAAAGGAATTCTTTAGGTAACTGAACCTCCTTTCCCAAAAACTCTGGTGTCTCTGCTATAATTATATGCACCACTATTGTAAATTCCTCCATATCAGCAGGTGGTGCTCTGATTTGATCTCCAGTAGAGGAATCTACTATTACTGCCATCACCCTGAAAGGTAAAACTCCAAAGGTAGAACAGATTCAAAATGGATAGTCATATTTAATTTATCCATAAGATCTCTTCCTAATAAGTTAGCAGGGGGACCTGAAAATCAATAAACTGACTTCAACGTGCATCCCTCCTACTTCCATCTTTCCTGGTTTAGTGAAAAGATCTCTCATTACTTCCCCAGAGAATCCCTGTGTGTCCATTGATCTGTTAAAAATCGGAGAGTCCCCCTCTCTATTACAGGATCTAGTTGCTCCTGTATCTATGAGGAATGTACATCTTTTGTCATTGATATCTACCTTCACATTAGGTTCCTGGCCTGTGTGTCACTGACAATACTAGACACATAGAAATACTTTGTGTGCACCTTCATTGTGTATATCCTCCCGCAGAATTATTCTGAAAAGGATTCCCTACTCTAACAACTACACCTACCTGTTCACTTTGAAGTGGAGTCACCGTTGGGGGTGTTTGATAATTTTGCTGAGGCGGCACCTGTTGCACTTGAGGCATTGCTAGTGGCTGCATATTTTGTGATGGCACCTGAGGTACATATATAATATGCAGATTTGGTTGTTACTGTACAGCTGTACTCCCCGGCTGATTATAATCTCCCACCTTTCCATTTTGCTCATCCCATCTCTTAGTTCTGCAATCTCTAATAAAATGTCCATACCGCTGAATAATGGAATACTTGATCCAATCTTTGAGGACCTATCCTACCTATTTCTATTCCTCCTCGTCCTCCTCTACTACTTTCCCGTGCCCTTACATTGTCCTGTTGTTGTGAGTATTGTTGTTGAGTGGTTTCTGAGACAGATCCCACAGACATTGCAGTCATTTGAGTGGCGGCTGCCACTACAGTTTCTTCTACCGCTCTTTTCTTTGCCAACTTCTGTTGTACTAACATAGCTGCTGCTTTTTCTATCACCTCCTGTTTAGTTCTTCCGTTCTCCTGCCTTTTCTTGCAAAAATGGATTATGTGCACTTGTACCTCTGTCCAGGGCTTGGCTTCCAATGCCACTAAATTATCTAGGCCACCATATTATCTAGGCAGAGGGTACTCCTTTCTTCACCATGTCATAAAAAATACACCATTTCCTCCTGTTACCTCCCAAAACTGGCCTACCTCTTGTGTCCATTTCTCTTTCACACTTTTAAGGAACTGAATCGGATCCTCATTTGGCTGCATTGAATGAGTCATGACAGAGTCATTATCTGGCCTATCAGGATACATTTTCTTCAGCTGATCCTAAACCACTCTCCTTACTAAATTAAACGGAGTCCCATCATATCTAGTTTCAGTGAGGGCAACATTTACCACTCCAGCCTTTGGGAAAACAATGTCTGCTTCATCCCCTATAAGAGAACTAAGCAAACTCTTTACGATCCCTATTGTTCAGATAATACCTGCAGTTTGTTTTTCAAAAGCTCTAATCAATTTCCCTGCTCCCTCTGTAAGCAATTTTCTAGGATTTTCTTGTTTATTTGTGGCCATGGAACATAATGAGGTGCCCAAGGTCCCTTTAGTATTGGGGCATCTGATGTAAGGGAGTGGTAAAACACTAGGTATTGTGCTGTCTAGCATATTTCTGCCACACAAGAAAACATTTCCACATGTAGGGATAATACCAGTCTAGATCTCCCTCACCATAAAGAATGCAATCCTCTGCATTTGCCATAACTGGTGGATCAAAGGACCCTTCTTGTGGCTATGGACTCATCTGTGAAGCTAATCGTTTAGTCTAATCTACTAGGTTTTCTACGTATGGCACAACACTGTACCGGCTATTCTCTCCTTTAGCAACTATCTCACTGGAGATGAGATTTGTGCTGCTCAAAACTGATTGAACACCCATTTGTTGCACTGGTCTATCATGTAGTGCCAATCCTCCCAAAGCCTTGCAGGATCCCATCACTGTGTCTGGTTGGCCATGTGTTCCCTGGAACCGCAATCACTCAAGCTCTGTCTGTCGAGTTTTCCTAACCTCAAAAAACATCTCCTGTTCTCCCTCTCTAATAGCTATATGATCAAATAATCCCATCGCACTTTTTGTGTGATCCAAAAGAACAAGGAATCTTTCTTGAATACCAACATCATAGGTAGGGTGTCTCGCTTTTGGGAGTTGAATCAGTTCACCCATACTATCCACATGCTATAGTATAGACTCTATCCTATTTGTTAATCTTCCAAAACCTCCCTGAATCTGTCCTTATAATGTCATTGTGATATCGCTCTCTCCTCACTTCCCTTGCATCTCCCCTACTCTCACTTTGCAATAACCACTCCTGAATACTTTAGGATGAAACTACTATGTTCTCCTTCTCCTTCTGCCAAGGTGGTAGACTACCTTCAGTCCTATCTTTTTCTTAGGATGCCATCCATTGCGCCATGCTGGCAGCCTTGCCCACATAGTCACTCCATCTAACAACATCTGTATGTCTTCGCTGTGAGGTAGACATGTGTTCCCTAACTACCCTTTCTGTTGTGTCTCTTCTCTGCAACAAATGCGATGATTCTGATGAAACATGTGGCTGGTCGTCACTATCTTCTGGATTTTGTTCTTCACTTCTACCCTTCTGGGTAGCAGCGTAGGGTGAAATGTGCTTCTAGTTGTTCTGAAAACTGGGAGTCACTTATCTTTGCTTGCCCCCTAGGTGTGCTTGCATGTTTTGGCTTTAGTATTAGTGGAGGAACATTAGGGGTAACTTTTGGAGATCATGAAGGGGTCTCAATTTTAGGGCTTTCTTCTTGTAGCTGCACAGGTGGATAAATACTACCTACCTTGGGAGAGGTATTCACAGGATCATATGGTGTGTGGAAACAGATAGGGCAATAGGGATACTCATTTTTGAGGAGTCCTCACCATAAAGCTAAAATAGTTTCTCTCTTCTGTAATTTGGCTCCTACATATTTAATCCTATGGTATGTAACAGTATGTACAATTATTCTATTATCTAATATTCCTTCTTTTGGCCAAGGATACATATGTTTTTGGGTGGTTTGAAACCTTTGTAGATTATAATGTTGTCATTTTCCTGATTATTTGGAAATACCTGCTGCATATGTGCTAAGGAAGTCTCCATGATTATTAGTTTTTCCAATACTTCTAAATTTAACCTTTTTATCTATCTGGTCAAATAGTACTCCTCTTTTGAAAATTAAACAAATATTTTTAAAAGTAGGATAAAATAGTGATCTTTGGCCTTGTCAATTATGCAATGCACATTAAAAGAACATTATGCAACCTTACACAACAACATCATACAGTGGCTACTTCTCATCCATACACAATCACACACTCACCACCAGCATAAAAAATATAAACATGTCAACTATTTCTAAAAGATTAATTAACCGTATTCTACTCTAAATGCTTAATACAGCTTGTCACCTGTGGTCACTTTCCTCAGCGCTCAGAGAAAATAACCTTTTCAAACCATGCATCTCTTAGACCATAGAATGACTTCTGGACACTCTGTCCAGGACAATATTTTGAGTGTTCAGATTGTATCTTCAAGTAAAGTTTAGCAACATCAGCTTCTCAGCCATCCCTCTATACCAAACACTGGAACACATATTTGGCACCTTCCAAATTCATATTACCCACATTGACCATTTCAAGCTTGTTTCTGGGAATAACAAGTAAACCAGTTATGCAGCGCCTTTCCTGATATTGTGTAACACATGTATACAATCTTGCATGTGATACTCTTATGTCTCTTGTAACCTTATATCTCCTTATCTTATTTATCTACATTTGTGTTTATTATTGCCAAGGGGAATAAGTCATACAATATATACAAAAATATGGAATGTAATCCGCATTGACCTCACCATAGAAGATGGCAATCCAAGGAATCCTTCCCAACCCCTGTGAACAGACGGAACTTCAAAAACTGCAGCATCTAGTCACCCCATCAAAGGTGTACAGTAATCTATGCAGCGGGGTAGGTGGTCTTCCGGTGTCAGCAGTGATGTGGGAACAAATTGGACCTCCTAGGCTGACTCACCAACTGTTGTGTGGTAATTCAAAAACTTAGAAAGTGGGAAAAAAGACAGCCTCTTCTTTGGCAATATAAGGACAGCTCTTTACTGTTGCGACAGGGAGATCACACAGGCAGGTAGCTGATCTCAATCTGTTTCATATATACAAAACCACACAGTGTTTTATTGCAAAGCAATAAATAATAATTGACTTGTCAGTTACAGATTGAAAATAGAAAAACAGTAAAACACTCTAACCTAATCCCATACACATTCTTCATTTGTGACTTTAACAATGCTTGGCAAACTAACCATTCTTTATTCTTGAATGCATGCATATTTGCGGTAAATACAGCTTTAACAATGTGTGCGCTTTATCATTGTGACCCCAAGATCTCAGTTTAGTCTGAACTGATTAGGTTTCCTGCACCCTTTTGTCTAATCAGTTTACAAACTATTTGAAAACACAAAGAATGTGCCAGTGAGCCTGTGTGTTAGGATTGTAAATTCATTCATGCTTCCTAAACAGAGTTAGCCTTCAACTGCAACCCTTTTAAGTTATTTATTCAATAATGTCCTCAAGTGAACTCTTCACCTTATTCTGATCAGTATTAGATTTGGGCCTGCAATGTTCTTTCACTATGTACAGCTGTGCAGCACTTTCTACTGGTGTCGGTTGTTGTGTTATGGTTTCACATTCATATTCCATGTTTCCTGCAACACACTTTCAATACACCTGCAAACCTCCTGAAATGTGTCTGGTGAGTATTGCTATGTGGGAGATTTTTCCTGGCATAACTAGTACTTTAGTGTCCTGACAGGTACAAAAATAAAGACAATCACCCCAAGCCAGTAATTTTATCCTGTTATCATTATGCACTTAAAACAGTAAACATATGGAGAAAGTGCTTAAAATGTGTTCCTGGTCCATGCCTGATAGTTAGGCAATGGTATCAAAGCCATGTTAAAGTGAATATGGGCACTTTTGTACAATGACCTATTTAAGTATCATGCCTAGGCCTTTGCAGAATCTAAAAACAATTAGCCAGTATTTTTCTGTAGAAAAGTGGCAACCCTACTTGGAATACGTTTTGACCTATTTTCCTTTCGAAAAAAGGATCTTACCATTTGCTGCACCAGAATAAGTAACAAATATTATCTGGCAGTTTCAAAAGTGAGGTTTGGGCTCAGTTTGTGAAGCAACCTGCCAGAATTCCACTTAAGTTGGTAATGGTAAGGTAGCCTCTTCACGAGCCTGGTACCCAATTAATATATAGGCCACACACTGAGCTGTAAATCACATGTCCTTAGTCCTCTGCATGTACCTGTGTGCTCCAATATTCTAAACCAAACTTTCATACTCAACCATTCTAGCGATTACATCACACACTGGTGAGGAGCCCTCAAGGAGCCAGAAAGGCTCTGTTCTAAATTATGCAAAATACTACATCCCCCCTCTGTTAAATGATTATTATTATTTTATTTTTTAAATAATGAGACAGGCAAAAATATGTATATATAAAGAGAAACCTGTAAAGCTATATGTCTTCAAATAATCTTCTTGCCGCTTTGACCTGTCTACCAGATCTGATTACTTGAGGCTTTAAACTGTCATGTTCAATGTTGGAGAATGCCAATGATGGTGAGGAATCCGCAGCAGTCAGTGAATATTCAGAATCAGTCTTTCTTTCACTATCTTGAGTCGAAGACCGATGAAACACAGGCCTGAAGTGTGAAGAGTCTCTGGTAAGGGACTTCCCAGGTCTTTGGGCAGTCACCAGGTGTTCTTTGGTAGGAACTACTTGAAAAGGTTCAGTATTGAAAGGAGCATCAGATTTTCTTTTCTGTAACTGTTGAGCGATCACCAAATCTCCTTTTTGGAATGAGATATCTTTCGCATGTTGTCTCTTGACTGCATACACTTTCATTTTCAGTTTTTGAACCAAGTCCCTCGAGCGAATCAGGTTTTCATTACTGTTTCTTTCTGTGGCCCATTGGGGTATCTTGGATGCCATTGATCTCCCAAAAGTCAAAGCCACAGAACTTTCATCTCGAGTCGAGTGGAGTGTATAACGATAAGCTAGTAAAGTTCAGTACTGTTTTTAGACTGAACTTAGCGTACTCAGAAAACACTCAACAAGTTCATGGGCCTTTGGCCATAAGGGTGTTATCTTTTGATGCTTTACATTCAGATGCTCCAGAAATTCTTTATATTCTTTGCTGTCGAAGAGTGGACAATTGTCAGCCTTCACAATGGCTGATAAGCCCCATGTTGAAAAGATGCAATCAAGTTTTTCGATTACTCACATGTCATGGATGAGAGATCTTTGACCAAAGGAAAACGTGAATATTTATTTACGAGAACCATTAAATGATACCCATTGGCAAGTGGACTACAAAAATCAATCTCGTTCCTAGGCATGCTTAAGGAGTTCTGACAATGTTCAGAGTATGCTGAGTGACTTTGGTTGACAGACAGCTGATTATGTGACAGGCTCTGAGTTCCTTTTCAACTCTTTCATTAAGGTATAGAAACCAAACTCAGTCTCGGAGGGCTATCTTTGTTGCAACAATACCATGATGTCCTTTGTGTGCTACTTCTATCACCTTTTGTCATAGACCCTCCAGAATTAGGATCCCTGTAATATAACTCCTTCCTAAGTTATGGACAATTTATCTTTAACATTCTTGTAGTTTTGATATTCCCCATCATTACTGAGAGCTCAAACATGTTTGTTCCACAACTGATGTGTAATTATGGTGGTCATCATGACATTGACGGGGAGTGATAAAGTGGCGGAAATACCACCAACAAGCCGGTGGTAATTACCACCAAATTATGACCATGGCAGTGAGAACTGACGTAGACATCCAATGTACCACACCATCCGCCAGGGCATTAACACCACGCAGGCCGGCAGTCGCCATCAACAGCCAGGCGGAAGGCAAAGTACCGCCCACCATAACACGACACAGAACACTGTCACGATTTCTGGGGCGGAACCAATGCCATCAAAAGCCTGGCCGAAACACGGCACAGAAGACGAAAGACTCACCATCAGAGACACAGAGAAGGAAAAAGCCGCCATGGAACAGGAACTGCAAGTCTTCCCAATGCTCTTCTACGCCATGCTCCACCTGGAACACCAGCGCCAACGAAGATGACGATGGTGAGTACAGCCGCCTAGTACGCAAGGGAGGGAGGGAGGAAAAGGAGAGTGACACACACGTGCACAACACACACCAAACACACACACACCATACACACAACCAGCTGCAGACGAAAAACAATCGTACACGACACAGAGCATAATAATGCAAGGACAAGAAGAAGGCAGTAATGAGAATGTATTGAATGGGAAGACCCATCAAATGAACCAATTGGATAAAAAAGAGATATGTACAAATGTCCACAAAGGGCTAATGCCCAGTCCAAAGTACACAGAGCCCACATGGCCACAGAGCACAGTCCAAGGACCAATTTGTTTTCTGACATCATCCAAAACAGAACTCTGCAGGGGCATCAGTCAGCAAGTGGGAAGGCACCTAATGGGGGTAGGGAGCACCTCAGCCAAAGTCTGGAACTTGCCCACTGGTTCTGGAGGGGGCTCCATGCCCATTTCTCTGTGCTGGGGAGTGCAAGGTCACAGTCTCTCAGACTGGTGACTTGCCCACTGGTTCTGGAGGGGGCTCCATGCCCATTCCTCTGTGCTAGGGAGTGCAAGGTCAAAGTCTCTCAGGTGGGTGACTTTCCCACTGCTTCTGGAGGGGACTCCTTGTACGGCAGTCCCAGGAGGGTGGTCTACATGCCCTTTGCTGGAGGTGAGGGCTGAGCTGTCTCATCTAGAGGTGAGGGCTGCACTGTGTCAGCAGGTGAAGGTGCCTCCTGGGCAGCCTCTGCTAGAGGTGAGGGTTGCACTGTCTCAGCCGGTGAAGGTGCAGCCTCTGCAGAAGGAGTGGGGTGCACTGCCTCAGCTGGAGGTGAGGGCTCCATGACCATTGGTGGTGGTGGTGAAGTCATCCTGCCAGCCTCTGCTGGAGATGAGGGCTGTACTGTGTCAGCAGATGAAGGTGCCTCCTGGGCAGCTTCTGCTGGAGGTGAGGGCTGCACTGTCTCAGCAGGTAAAGGTGCAGCCTCTGCAGGAGGAGTTGGCTGCACAGCCTCAGCTGGAGGTGAGGGCTCAGTGACCACTGCTGGTGGTGGTGGTGGTGTTACCCTGTCAGCCTCTGCTGGAGTCGAGGGCTTCTTCCCCTTCATGGCAGGATTTGAGGGCTTCTTTCCCTTCATGGCAGGAGGTGCAGGCTCCTTCCCCTTCATGGCAGGAGTCAAATGTTTCTCACCCTTCATGGCAGGAGTTGAGGGCTTCTTTCCCTTCATGGCAGGGGGTGTGGGATTCTTATCCTTCCTGGCTGGTGGAGTGGGATCCATCACTGTCTTGCCTTCACGACTAGGAGGTACCTCCACTGTCCGAGTGGACTGTTTGGCTGAGGTGCTGGGCTGGGTCTTTGGGACCCTGTTCTTACAGGAAGGACGGGGGGAGGGGGTGGGAAGAGGTCAAGTTGGGCAAGGAAAAGCTTCTTAGGGACAGTGGGCAGGAAGAGGGAGGAGGGATGGGAGAGGAGGTTGAAGGAGTGGTTGTTGGAGGTGTATATCTGCTGGACTTGGGTGCAGGTGCATAGGGCAGTGTGCATGTGTGAGGTGGATGGCTGTTGGGTGTCTGAGTGCTTAGGTTTGTTTCCTTTAGTAGGGGGGACAGACAGGGTGGGAAAGGACACCGGGGACGTGTGCATGGAGATTGTGGAGGCGTCTGCTAGTGAAGTGTATGTGCTGCTTGGTGTGGTGATGCTGGTGGCGGATGTTGATGCAGTGCATGCAGGTGTGAGTGTGGACATGACTGTGAGGGAGGTGAAGGAGGAGGAGGGGGTGACAGTGGAGGCAGTGGATGTGGTTGTGTCTGCAACTGTCTGGTGTTTGCGAGAGTGCTTGTGGGTTAAAGTGTGGTGCCTGTGTTTGACTCTGCCACTCTTGTGTGATGTCTTGTGTGCATGCTCGTCTGTGTGTGTGCATGGGATGGGTTGGGGTTCAGGAGACTGGGACTGGGAAGTGGTAGTTGGAGGGGGGACGGTAGGTACAGGGACAATGGCTGCCGTCAGAGAGGAGGCCAGAGCCTGAATCGAGCTCTGTTGGGCCGCCAATCCACCTTGGATGCCCTCCAGGAATGCATTGCAGTGATGCATCTAGGATGCCAGGCCCTGGATGGCATTCACAATGGCTGACTGCCCTACAGAGATGGATCTCAGGAGGTCAATAGCCTTCTCACTCAGGGCAGCAGGGATCACTGGGGCAGGGCCTGAGGTGCCTGGGGTGAAGGAGATTCCCACCCTCCTGGGTAAGCAGGCACGGGCAACTCGCTGAGGGGCTACTGGGAGGGCAGTGCTGGTACAGGGTTGGTAGCTGTACCTGCAGCTGGGGTGGTCACAGAGGTGTCCGCCACCACCAGGGAGCATCCATCCGCGGTGGTGCTCCCCTCGCCCTCCGTTCACTAGTTCCATCGGCGCAGATCAACTCTGCCTCCTGGGTCCTGTGGGATGCAGCTCCCTCAGTCTTCGGTGCACCTGCTCCTCTGCCAGATGATGTTAATGCACACATGGACAGAATGACAGAAGAAAAAAGGGGAAGAGAGAGAAAGGGATCACTAGGTCAATTACTGCACCAACACCACAGAAGGCATACACAGTATCATCACACACAGGGATCAGGATTGAGCACTATGCATTGCACTGCCAAACAATTAGCTATATGCCACAGCAAGATGAGGGCCAACCATCGCCAACTGCACCCCTCCTGGGACCCACTAAGCCCTCTCTGACATGGAGTGCAACCTAGCTAGGTTACCTTGTTTTCCCTTTCAACCATTACCCTTGAGCTGGATCAGGCTGCAATGTCTGGCCTGGCATTAAGGGACACCCACTAACTGACACCTACCACCCGGATCCCATGCCGCCTACAAATTATTGTTGTAACAGCTACTGTATTCACCCCTTTGTGGCTGCTGTGATGCCCTCAAGTGCCTATCCAGCTCTGGGTAGGCCACTGCCAGTATGCGGGCCATCAGGGGGGTCAGGTTCCGACGGGCACCCCTTCCTCGTTGGGAGGCCATCCCCAGCTGGGCCTCCACAGTCTCCTGTGTCTCAGGTCCTCCCACCATTTCCGACAGTGGGTGCTCTGCTTGCCATAGACCCCCAGGGTCCGCATGTCCTTGGCGATGGCACACCATAGTCCCTTATTTTGATGGGCGCTGACCTCCAGAGGTGATACAGACGGGAGGACACCATTACACATACAATCCAGCCTGTCACACATATGGCCCACCAATCCCGTTTCCATCACCATTGGCACACACATCACCCGGTGCACACCATGTAAACCACCACAAGACATTCCCCATACCCCGATGACACGATGCTTGCACACACATCTCCATGCATCCTTCCCACATACATTGTACACAAGGTGTACTCACCTGTTGGTCTGGAGGCCCATACAGCAGTCTGTACTGGGGTAGGACCCCATCCACCAATCGCTCCAACTCCTCTGCAGTAAAGGCAGGGGCCCTTTCCCCAGTCAGATGGGCCATGGAAGTTTCCAGACACAGGCCAGAGCAGCACAAGCAGTGTAGGTGTTCTCCAGTTGAAGGTCAGGAAACAAGTGAGGAATCAGATAGAAAATGGCCCTCACATCCGCGGTGGTGTACACCGTCACTGCAGGTGCTGATCCCCATTGGCCACTGTACTCAATAGAGCCCCATATTATCCAATGAGGAATTGCACGGAGGTGCAAGACCGCCTTCTGCCATGACGCCCAGCGTCAGCGGAGTTACCTCACTTCCACCTGTCCCTACATACAGGACAGGTGATCACCATTTCATGGTGGTGGACAACGATCAGATTAACCTTAACTGCATCACTGCCTAGATTTGCACATACCTTGCCATTTCCACTGTCCCATCACATAAATGTACTCTGTACACTGAGGTGGTGGTTCCATTGTTCAAATTGTGACAGCCTACTCACTCTTGTGTCCCTTAGATACCTACCGCTGCAGAAGAATGGGAGGAGAAGATGAACCCCTGTGTACAGACCCTTTGTGGACTTGGCTACACTGGAGGACAGGCACATTATACTGACTTATAGACTGGATAGGGCCACAATCACAGAGCTGTGTGCCCAATTGGAGCCTGACCTGATATCAGCTACCCGTCATCCCACTGGGATCCCTCCTCTTGTACAAGTGCCATCAGTGCTCCATTTCCTGGTAACTGGTTCTTTCCAAGTGACAGTGGGCTTGGCAGCAGGAATGTCACAGCCAATGTTTTCAATTGTGCTGGCAAGGGTCTTGTCTGCCCTGGTAAAACACATGTGCAGCTACATTGTTTTCCCCCAGGTGGAAGATTTGGCCACTGTAAAGGCAGGATTCTATGCAATGGGGCATATCCCCAATATTATTGGGGCGATTGACGGTACACATATAGGTGGTCATTCTGACCTCGGCGGTAAAAGGTGCTTACCGCCGGTCAGAAGACCGCCATAACACCGCCGCGGTCGCGGGAAACCGCCACGGTCATTCTGGCCCGCAACTGGCAAACCGCCAAAAATCCGGCATCAACAAAAGTCCGCCACAGCAACGGCCGGCGAAAAACTGTCGATGACCAAACCTCCACCGTCACGCCAACAGAAATACGCCCATGCCATTCCGACCCACAAATCCCGGCAGCGGTCTTTCAACCGCGGTATTCCATTGGCGGTACACACCGCCGCGGTCAAAATACACACACCTTTACAAAACACTACCACATTGGACAATTCAAAATACACACACCTGAGACACATACACACACCACTCCCACACACCCAATTAAATATAAAACACACACCCACATCACCCACAAACCCTTACGACCACAATTGCGACTGAAGGACAGAGAGAGACAGCACAGCATAGAGTAGACCATCACACAGAGGCAAATCACAACATCACCCACACAATTTCCACGCACAAAACACCATACACCACCACACTCACCACACTGTACAACACATACACCACCCCTCACCCCATCCACACCACCCCATGGCACCCCAAAGACACCCCAGGTTCTCTGACGCCGAATTCAGGGTCATGGTGGAGGAAATAGTTCGGGTAGAGCCCCAGCTCTTCGGGGCACATGTGCAGCACACCACCATTGCCAGGAAGATGGAGCTATGGAGCAGAATAGTGGACAGGGTCAACGCTGTGGGACAGCATCCACGAAATCGGGACGACATCAGGAAGCGGTGGAACGACCTACGGGGGAAGGTGCGTTCCATGGTATCAAGGCACATCATCGCGGTACAGCGGACTGGCGGCGGACCCCCACCTACTCCCCCAGAATTCACAGCATGGGAGGAGGAAGTCTTGCACATCCTGCATCCTGAGGGCCTCGCAGGAGTAGGTGGAGGAATGGACTCTGGTAAGTCAAATCTTCACTACTTCATTCCCCCCACCCCACCTGCATGCCAAATCATACCCCCACCCTCACCCCCACCCCCATCACACCAACTCCTTGCAAATGGCTCACCATCACAACCCACCCATCCCAAAACCTAGCCCTGCATGCCTCCCCAAAGCATGGACACCCATCACCAAAGCATGCCCACTGCACATACCCATCTCCCCCACAAGCCACCGTCACAAAAGCCCCCACAAGGGAATGCCAGCACTGGGGTACACGGCCACCCACCCATTACACGAAATGGCACACACAGAAGCAATAACCATACTCTTATACCCCTGCAGGACCCGAACGCCACCACACCGCCCAGGAGGGTCCAGAGATGTTCATCCCACCCCCAGAAGAGGCCCCCAGTGATGACAGCAGCTCTGTCTCCCTGGACCCAGATGACCAGCCCGGCCCATCGGGGACCTCGGGACAGTCGGTTCCCCACAGACAGCCACAGGCTACAGCAGACCTACCCCCCTCTGGGAACACCAGCACAGCTCCCACCCAGCGGGCCCATGCCTCTGTCTCCAGGACACGTCAATCAGCGGTGTGTCCACCACTACAGGGCACCCAGGTTGACCCACCACCCCAACAACAACAGGGACCTGGGGGCAGTGGTAGTGGGCACACGGTCCAGGGGACAGAGGCCCAGGGAAACAGGGGAACTGGGAGGGCTGCTGTGCGACAGGGGGGGGACAGGCCCAGGGAACCGACTCTCCAAGAGGCCCTCTCCTCCATCATGGGAGCACACCACCACTCCCAGGAGACGATGGCTACGGTACTGGCCAGGTTCCAGGAGATCCAGGTACTGCAGGAGGAACAGTACATGGGGTTTAGAGAGGAACTGAGAAACATTAGTTCTGCAATGGGGACCATCGTCGTGGCCCTTAACCAGATAGTCACCACATTGCGGGACCATGTGGCACCACAAAGGGCCCCTGTCACTAGCATGGACCAGGAACAGCCTACCACCTCCGCCGGTGCTAGTGGACAGGAGGCCCCCACACAACGACAGGCCACCAGAACCCCACCTCCTGCAGAAGAAGAACCACCCCGCAAGCAGTACCTGAGATCTCACAAGAAGACAGAGTAGGATGCCAAGACCCCCGCCAGCAAACGATACCCCCTGATGTCATCCCACTGTCCCACATTGTCACCCTGTCCAAACTTAAACTGCCCCTGCTCCATCCTTCCACAGGCATATGGACAATGCACCTGTGAGACTGAAAACTGGACTCTGCCATGGACATTACTCCACCATCACCCATCACCGTTTTACAATCATGTCCCTAAATTTAGCACTTTAATAAAATCACTTATTGCACTTAAAAAATCTGGAGTCTGCTTGTATTTTGAACAAATGTATTAGACATAACGTTGCCAAAATGTTCAGTTACATTGTGATGACAACATACCACTGTCACACAGCTGTAGTCCATGTGCAAACAAAGCAGAGGTCACGCAGTGGGGCCCACAGCTCTGAAAACGGAAGGGAAAGTCACAACTCAGTTAACAGGAACTGGGGGGAAACACAGACAGTAGAGAGGCAGGAGACTTTAAGTAAATTAAAATGGCGGGGTTGATTCGTACCTGTGTGCTATTGAAAATACTGTTGTATCACTGTGTCCCTGTTGTCTGTGTCGTCCCCGTCGTCTTCCTCCTCTTCACTCTCCACAGGCTCCACAGCTGCTTCAACACCACCATCTGGACCATCCTCCTGCAGGAAAGGCACCTGGCGTCGCAAAGCCAGGTTGTGAAGCATACAGCAGGCCACGATGATCTGGCACACCTTCTTTGGTGAGTACATTAGGTATCCACCTGTCATATGCAGGCACCTAAACCTGGCCTTCAGGAGGCCGAAGGTCCGCTCAATCACCCTCCTAGTACGCCCATGGGCCTCATTGTACCGTTCCTCTGCCCTTGTCCTGGGATTCCTCACTGGGGTCAGTAGCCACAACAGGTTGGGGTAACCAGAGTCACCAATTAGCCACACACGGTGTCTCTGTAGCTGTTCCATCACGTAAGGGATGCTGCTATTTCGCATGATGTACGCGTCATGCAATGACCCAGGGAACTTGGCATTTACATGGGAGATGTACTGGTCAGCCAAACAGACCACCTGGACATTCATCGAATGATAACTTTTTCTGTTCCTGTACACCTGCTCACTTTCACTGGGGGGAACCAAAGCCACATGGGTCCCATCAATGGCACCAATGATGTTGGGGATATGGCCAAGGGCATAGAAATCACCCTTCACTGTAGCCAAATCGCCCACCTCAGGGAAAACAATGTAGCTCCGCATGTATTTCATCAGGGCAGACAACACTCTGGACAAAACCTTAGAAAACATAGGCTGAGACATCCCTGATGATATGGCCACTGTTGTTTGGAATGATCCACTTGCCAAAAAATGGAGTACTGACAGAACCTGCACCAGAGGGGGAATCCCTGTGGGTTGGCGAATGGGGGACATCAGGTCTGGCTCCAGCTGGGCACACAGTTCCTGTATAGTGGCTCGGTCAAGTCTGTATGTCAGTATGACCTGTCTTTCTTCCATTGTCAACAGGTCCACCAGCGGTCTGTACACGGGAACATTCCTCCATCTCCTCGCAAGTCCCAGCGGACGGTGCCTAGGAAGGACAACATGGAGCACAGAGTCAAGCAACCCACAGGTACGTAACCACAGCTTGCACAGAACACGATTCGCTATGCATTGAATGGCTTGTATGAGTGGCAATGCAAGGCCTAGGCCTGTGTGACCCAGTACAAATTAAGCCATGTGGGCCCTTGAAATGGCGGCTGCCTGACCTGTGAAGTGTGACAATGGGATGTGAGGTCAATGCGCTGGCGTGGCACACCGTGGCGGTAGGCGGTCGAAGACCGCGGCGCAAAGCAGCATTGGTTAACATTGAACCCTATGGGTCTCAGGAGCCAATGACGATGTGCGCCGGCGGTCGCGGTACGCACCGCCGCGGGCGTGACCGCCATCTTCTATCTGCTTAATCACTCGAGACCTGATCATCCACAGGAGAGGACCTATACTGCAAATGCTGCTGTGACCTCGGTCTGGAAGATACAATGGCTGCTGCGACTGGGGAAAGGGCCCCTGCCTTCACATCTGAGGAATTGGAGAAACTTGTTGATGGGGTCCTCTCCCAGTATGCGCTACTCTACGGTCCTCCAGACCAACAGGTAAGTACACTGGGACCATGCTTTGTGGGCAATGCCTGTGTTGAGTGGGGTGGATGAAAGATGGTGGGGAGGGGAGCGAATGAGGCATGCATCGCACGACAGATGAGAGCATGTGCCATATGGGAAAGTTGGGGAGGGGGGGCCACTCACATCGACCATGCAGAAAATGATGATATTTTTTTTCCCACCCTGTCCATGTCACATAGGTCAGCGCCCATCAGAAGATCGACATTTGGCGTGCCATCGCCAAGGTCGTCCGGACCCTGGGGGTCCACAACAGACGGGGCACCCACTGCCGCAAGAGGTGGGAGGACATCCGCCGCGGGAGCAGGAAGACCACGGAGGCTCTGCTGGGGATGGCCTCCCAACGTAGGAGGGGTGGCTCCCGTCAATTGAACCCCCTGATGTCCCGGATCCTGGCGGTGGCCTACCCCGATTTGGATGGGCGCGTGAGGACATCACAGCAGACACAAGGGGGTGAGTACCAGCACATTCTGCTATGTTAGCGCACAGTGGAGGTGTCTGGTTGGGGGAGGAGGGCTGTGGGTATCTCTAGGCCAGGGCGACTTCTGTAGGCTGGTCCCCTCCGTAAGGCATGGCCCTGTGCCCCCGCCCCCCACCTCTGTAGGGTGCTAAGTACAGCTATCCATGGCCCTGGGTCACCTATGTGTGCAGTTGTCGTCCATAGGCTTGTAGGCCAAGTCACAATAAATGAGTAGTGTACACCGAGTGCGCGGCGTAGTGCAGAGGGCTTCTGTGTCTGTCCTCTCCGCCAACGGTGTCGCCAATGCATGCACTCAACATGTCATTTTTTCTCCCCCCCCCTTTTTTGTGGTCTTCCTGTTCATGTGTGCATTAGCATCATCAAGCGGAGGAGAAGTGGCACCGGAGCACGAGGGAGCTGCATCTCACATGGCCCCGGAGGGCCATGCAACCGACTCCGAGTTCACCAGTGAGACAGAGGGCGAGGGGAGCTCCACAAATGGGACCCGTGGAGACGTCAGTGACACAGACACGTCCTCGGAAGGGAGCTCCCTTGTGGTGGCGGCAACATCCTTGCCCACCGCTACAACAGGTACAGCCGCCACCCCGCGCACCAGCTCCGCCCTCCAAGCAGCCCCTCAGCGTTCGCCCCGTGCCCGCTCGGCCAGGAAGGCGGGCATCTCCTTCGCCCCAGGCACCTCAGGCCCTGCCCCAGTCACCCCTGCTGCCCTCAGTGAGGAGATCATTGACCTCCTCCAGACGCTCATTGTTGGGCAGTCTACCCTTTTGAATGCCATCCAGGGTGTAGAAAGGGAGGTGCACCGGAGCAATGCATACCTGGAGGGCATTCATTCGGGTCAGGCTGCCCATCAGCGATCGTTCAACGCTCTGGCCTCAGCACTGATGGCAGCCATTGTCCCTGTCTCCTGCCTCCCCCCTCCAATTTCCTCATCCCAGTCCCACTCCCCTGTTCCTCTGCCTATCCCAGCCACACCTACAGACCAGCCTGCACACACATCAACACCCAAGGGCAGCTCATCCAGACATAAGCACCACAGATCACACAAGCATTCACACATGCAACATCCACATGCAGACATGCCAACAGCCACTGCCTCCTCTGTGTCCCCCTCCTCCTCGTCTCCCTCCTCCCTCCCTGTGACGTCTCCACTCACACCTGCATGCACACCACCATCAGCCAGTACGTCCATCACCAGCACACCCACCAGAACACTCCGCACACGTGCAGTCACCACCCCCACTGCCATTTACACGTCCCCTGTGTCCTCTCCCAGTGTATCTGTCACCCCCTCTTCCAAACCACACAAACGCAGGCAGCCACCCACCCAACAGCCATCTACCTCACGACAGCCTCCGTCACAAGCACCTGCACCCAAAGACAGCACACTTGACTCTCCTACAACCACATCCTCTTCCTCCACTCCCATACCCACTGCACCTACCCTTCCCACTGCTCCTAAAAAGTTTTTCCTCTCCAAAATGAACCTCTTTGCATCACCTGACCCACCCCCTCCATCTCGTAAGAGTCCAAACAGCACCTCAGCCACCACAAGCCCTGAACCTACAAGGACCATAGTCCAGGGCTATTGGAGTCCACCAGCTTCTAGGGCAGCAACATCGGTCAGCAGCAAGGGGACAGCCAGCCCACCCCCTGGGCAAAAAACTAAAAAAGGGAAGGGCCGGCGCGAGAGGCCAGAGACGGCAGCCCCCAAAGGCAATACCCTGGCACCGTCACCTGGCACATCCACAAAGGGAGGCAAGGGCCCCAGAGAATTGGCGAAGGAGGGCAAGGGCAGCAGGGCGGACATTTCCGGCAGCAGGCGAGCTGCCCAGGAGGGCCCCACCAGCCCCATTTCGGGTGTGAAGGAGGACACCCATGGGCCCAGGACTCCAGCACAGGAGGGTCCCGCAAGCGAAAGGTCGGATGGTGACTGAGCGGAAAATATTGGCCCGATCTGGTTCCCTGGGAACACATGTCAAGCACCGCTGAACAGGGCCCGCCGTGGCAAGCACCGCCGAACTGGGCCCGCCGTGACAAGCACCGCTGAACAGGGCCCCGCCGTGACAAGCACCGCTGAACAGGGCCCCGCCGTGACAAGCACCGCCGAACAGGGCCCCGCCGTGGCAAGCACCGCCGAACTGGGCCCCGCTGTGACAAGCACCGCTCCGCTGTGCCCTTCCTGTCAAGCACCGCTCCGCTGGGCCCTTCCTGTCAAGCACCGCTCCGCTGGGCCCTTCATCTCAAGCACCGCTCCGCTGGGCCCTTCCTGTCAAGCACCGCTCCGCTGGGCCCTTCATCTCAAGCACCGCTCCGCTGGGCCCTTCATCTCAAGCACCGCTCCGCTGGGCCCTTCCTGTCAAGCACCGCTGAACTGGGCCCCGCCGTGACAAGCACCGCTCCGCTGTGCCCTTCCTGTCAAGCACCGCTCCGCTGGGCCCTTCATCTCAAGCACCGCTCCGCTGGGCCCTTCCTCTCAAGCACCGCTCCGCTGGGCCCTTCCTGTCAAGCACCGCTCCGCTGGGCCCTTCCTGTCAAGCACTGCTCCGCTGGGCCCTTCCTGTCAAGCACTGCTCCGCTGGGCCCTTCCTGTCAAGCACCGCTCCGCTGGGCCCTTCCTGTCAATCACCGCTCCGCTGGGCCCTTCATCTCAAGCACCGCTCCGCTGGGCCCTTCATCTCAAGCACCGCTCCGCTGGGTCCTTTCTGTCAAGCACCGCTCCGCTGGGCCCTTCCTGTCAAGCACCGCTGAACTGGGCCCCGCCGTGACAAGCACCGCTCTGCTGTGCCCTTCCTGTCAAGCACCGCTCTGCTGGGCCCTTCATCTCAAGCACCGCTCCGCTGGGCCCTTCCTCTCAAGCACAGCTCCGCTGGGCCCTTCCTGTCAAGCACCGCTCCGCTGGGCCCTTCCTGTCAAGCACCGCTCCGCTGGGCCCTTCATCTCAAGCACCGCTCCGCTGGGCCCTTCCTGTCAAGCACCGCTGAACTGGGCCCCGCCGTGACAAGCACCGCTCCGCTGGGCCCTTCCTGTCAAGCACCGCTCCGCTGGGCCCTTCCTGTCAAGCACCGCTCCGCTGGGCCCTTCATCTCAAGCACCGCTCCGCTGGGCCCTTCCTCTCAAGCACCGCTCCGCTGGGCCCTTCCTGTCAAGCACCGCTCCGCTGGGCCCTTCATCTCAAGCACCGCTCCGCTGGGCCCTTCCTGTCAAGCACCGCTGAACTGGGCCCCGCCGTGACAAGCACCGCTCCGCTGTGCCCTTCCTGTCAAGCACCGCTCTGCTGGGCCTTTCATCTCAAGCACCGCTCCGCTGGGCCCTTCCTCTCAAGCACCGCTCCGCTGGGCCCTTCCTGTCAAGCACCGCTCCGCTGGGCCCTTCCTGTCAAGCACCGCTCCGCTGGGCCCTTCATCTCAAGCACCGCTCCGCTGGGCCCTTCCTGTCAAGCACCGCTCCGCTGGGCCCTTCATCTCAAGCACCGCTCCGCTGGGCCCTTTCTGTCAAGCACCGCTGAACTGGGCCCCGCCGTGACAAGCACCGCTCCGCTGGGCCCTTCCTGTCAAGCGCCGCTCCGCTGGGCCCTTCCTGTCAAGCACCGCTCCGCTGGGCCCTTCATCTCAAGCACCGCTCCGCTGTGCCCTTCCTGTCAAGCACCGCTCCGCTGGGCCCTTCCTGTCAAGCACCACTCCGCTGGGCCCTTCATCTCAAGCACCGCTGGCCCATTGGCAGGGCCGGATCTGTGTCGGCCAGGGCTTCACGAAGCACTCTGGGCACCATGCCTCCTCCAGAACCAGTGGAGTCTGTAATCCACTTGATGGACTGTGGCTTTGCACTCCCCAGGATGGTACAGTGGGCAACCCACCCACTGTAGAGACTTGTGAGACTGTGGCTTTGCACTCCCCAGGATGGTACAGTGGCCATGGAGACCCCTCGTGGATCTGGCGTCGTGGACTCAACTGGCTGAGGTGCCCCCCTTCCCTTCCCCCTGAGGTGCCTGTAGTTTTACTATCTGATGCCCCTGCAGTGTTCTCTCCAATGGAATCGGGTCTCGTGTGTGGGCTTTGCCCATGTGTTTAGGCCCATTGGCCCACGAACAATGGATGATAGCCAATATGGGCCGGACTTTTGACCTATGTATATATTGTTCATGATGTAATATATTTTATTTATATTTTCATATTTCACTTAACTTCAATTATGCTATAATATACTTCATTTTTAATGATCATTTTATTTTGTCTTTGCATTCTTCCAGGGGGTTGGGGGGTGTCACTCTGACTTGTTGCTCTGCATTGATGTGTGTGTTGTAGTGGGTGAGGGTGGGGATGGGTGTGTGGCGTATGTGTGTCCCCGTAATTTTTTGCCTCCCCCCTCCCCTGTGTCGTAGGTGCAGTACTCACCGTTGTCTTCTGCGCTGGCGTTCGTGCTCCTGGTAGAGGAGCAGGTAGACAATAGCTGGTAGGATGTGTAGTTCGGGTTCCATGCTGTCCAGATTCCTCGTGGGGTGTATGGAGGTGAGCGTTTTCCCGTTCGAAGTCTGTTTCCGAGTTGTTTTTATCGGCGGGGCTCCCGCCCCGGAAAAGGTGGCGGATTGGTGAGTTGTGATAGGGTGGGCGGTACATTGTCTGCCGCCTGTCTGTTGGCGGTGACCGCCGCGCTGCTTGTCTGTACCGCCGTGGTGGTCGGAGTGGTAAAGTGGCGGGCTGTGTTGGCGGTTCCCGCCAGGGTCGGAATTCCATTTTTTTGGCCACCTGCCTGTTTGCGGGTTGGCCGCCGCTTTTACACCGACCGCCAGGGTTGGAATGACCCCCATAGCGTTTATCTCCCCGCCAGAATGAACAGGTGTTCAGGAATCGTAAGAGGTTTCCACTCACCGAATGTGCAAATGGTGTCTGGCGGACCAGTACATCCCCCACGTCACTGCCAAGTATCCTGGGTCCGTGCATGACGCCTTTGTCCTGAGGAATAGAAGCAACCCAAATGTGATGAGGCTCAGGGTGTGGCTAATAGGTGAGCCAGAATCCCCACCCACTGTATGCCAGTGTATGCCTTCAGGTGTTATCCCCATAGGATTGTGTAAGGCTAAATGTTGTCCCTCAATACTTGCAGGTGACTCTGGCCACCCAAACCTATTGTGGCTCCTGACCCCCTGTGAGGAATGCCAGGACAGGGGCCGAGGACCGTAATAATGAGGCACATGGGCAAACCAGAAGAATAATCGAGAGGACCTTCAGCCTCCTGAAGGCCAGGTTCAGGTGCCTCCATCTGACAGGTGGATCCCTGTGCTACTCACCCGGAAAGGTCTGCCAGATAGTCGTGACATGCGGCATGTTGCACAACCTGGCCCTCAGACAACATGTGCCTTTTCTGCAGGAGGAGGGGACTAGAGATGTGTGGCAGCAGTAGACCCTGAGGACAGTGAGGATGAGGAAGCAGAGGATGGGGATGAGGACAACAGAACATCAGTAATACATCAATACTTCCAATGACACAAAGCTGAGTTGAACTGACCATTACTCTGACTATTGATGTTTTCTGTGTGGCTGTAGCATGATGGCATTCACTTCCTTTGCATCTCAACTTACTGTCACCTATGGCTTCTCATTTTCCAGATTTTGGCGATATGACAACAATGTCCTGATGTGATCACTACAGACAGTTACAGGTCATTATTTGTATGCTATCACAGTGTTCAGATCATTTTCTCTAGATGTGACTGTTCCCACAAATGCACATTTTCAACACATAAAACAGTGTCATTCAAATTGGGTTCAACGGTGTTTATTGTAGTGCAAATAAGTGACTGAAAAGTGCAATGGAATGGGGTGATGGTGGAGGAATGTCCAGGGTATTGTTCCAGTCTGTTTGTAGCACAGGTCCAGTGTCCAAGGGGCCATAGGAAGGGGAGCAAAGGCAGTTCAAAGTGGACCAGGTGACAGGGTGGGACACAAGGGGGACAATCAGGAGAGTCTCATTTCCTGGCGGTGGTCTTGGTCTTGGCAAGTGTCTCTGGCTTCTGTCTGGGTCTCAGGGAATGTTTGCGGGGCAGGGGTGCTGGCAGCCTGTGGGTCGTGTGGCGGGGCCTCATGTCTACTAGCTGCAGCGAATGTGGTGGGCAGGTCAATAGACTGGCTAGTGGTAGGGGCTCGCTGCTTTGCAGTCCATTCCCTCATGCTATGGAGAACATGGTGGTGTTGAGGGCCTAAAAGTCCTCCCTGATCTCCTGATGGTGTTCCTCCTGCAGCCGCTTGTTCTAATGCATGTTGTTCAGGATCTGGCCCATCGTGTCCTGGGATTTTTAGTAGGCCACTAGGACATTAGTGAGTGCCTCATGGAGAGTCGGTTCCCTGGCCCTGTCCTCCCCGGGGCACGGTGGTCCTCCCTGTGTCCCTGTTGCCCTGTGCCCCTGTCCCTTGAACGGTGTGCCCACTGCCACTGACCCGCCTGGTCCTTGATTGTCTTGGGGGCGAGGTGTGGACTGGGGTCCCTGTACAGGTGGGCACACTGCTGATTGACGTGTCCTGGTGACAAAGGTGTGGGGACGCTGGGTGCCTGTGGCATATTGTACATCCGTATCATCTCTTCTATCGTTGCTGTTGCCCTGCCACCTTTGAATGTGTATGTTGATGTATTGTGGGATTGTTAGTACCTCTATGCTGTGCATGCTTTGGTGATGGGTATCCATGCAGGGCTGGGAGGGCTGTCCATGAATTGGTATGGCATGCAGGGCTTGGCATTGAGGTTAGTCATCTGCATTGGTGCAGTGTGTGGGATGGAGTGGATTGATGGAAGTGAGGGTGAGGGTGTGAGATGGCATGCAGGTATGGGGGTGATAAGTGGTAAATGTTGACTTACCAGTGTCCACTCCTCCGGCTACTCCAGTGAGTCCCTCTGGATGCAGTAATGCCAAGACTTGCTCCTCCCATGCTGTGAGCTATGGGGGAGGCGGTGGGGGCCTTGCTGCCAAAAAACGTCCCTTCCCCCGTAGGCCATTCCACCTCTTCCTGATGTCATCCCTAGTTCTTGGGTGCTGTCACACGACGTTCACCCTCTCCACTGTTCTCCGCCATAGCTCCATCTTCCTTGCAATGGATGTCTGCTGTACCTGTGCTCCAAACAGCTGTAGCTCTACCCTGACTATTTCCTCAACCATGACCCACAATTCCTCATCCGTGAAACAACCTTTGTGGGGCCATGGGTGTTGTGTGGTGTGTGTAAGTGTGTGCGTGTTGGGTAGAGTGATTGGGTGTGCGTAGTGGAGTGCGTGAGGGATGTATGGGTGTGTGTGTAGTTGTCACAGTGGTCTTGATGTCTGTCTGGTGGCAATGATTTGTATTCATAAGGGGTTGTGGGTAAATGGGTGTGTGTTTTATAGTGGTGAGAGTGGAAGGGTGTGGTGTGTGTGTAGGTGTCAGGTGTGTGTTGTTTGAGTTGGCAAATGTTGTGTAGTTTAGTATTTGGGTGTCCATTCTGAGCGCGGCGCTGTGTACCGCCAATGGTTTACCTCCGTTGAATGCCCGCCATGGTGATTTGTGGGTCATGATTTGGTGGGCGTTGTTTTGTTGGCGTAACGGTATTGGTGTTGGTACCGACAGTTTACCACTGACCTTTGGGCTGGCGGAATTGCGTATGTGGCTGTTTTCTGTCGGGTTGCTGTGTGAGTGTCATTATATGGCGAACGGATATCCAGTTGTCACCGTGGCAGTAAGCAGGATTTACCGCCAATGTCATAATGAGGGCCTATGTCTTTTAACTTTAGCAGATCACTATCATGACTCGTAGCAGTGACAATCTGGCTTGACAATACAGCAGCTGGTGTACTTGACTTAACAATGAAATTGGGAGTACCATGACCTTGAATAGGCACTCTTGAAAAGTAGACTTAGACGTGGAAGGAGTGTACAGGGCAAGGAGATGGGCACGTTTAGGGATGAGACGGGGTGGGTCAGTAGGTTCAAACAGGTCAACACAGGACAATAAAAGTTTTTTAGGGGTAGTTGGGGTGGACATGGAGGAAGGTGTGGGAGTGGACGTAGAGGGAGTGCTTGTAACTGGTGCATGTTGGATGTGGATGCAGGTGCCTGTACAGTATGCTGAGGTGTGTGGATGTGTGTTGAGTGAGTGTCTGGGAACGTTTGAGTGTCTTGGGAGGAGGGGGGAGGACACAGTGAGACTGGACAGGCTGCCAGTGTAAATGGATGTTGTCTGGGTGTCTTCAGGTCTGGTGAGTGTGCTGCATGTGTGAGTCAATGTCGTTGTGGTGAGTGCAGGTGTGGTGTCTGGGGTGGATGACTGGATGTCTGTTGTTGTGGTGACTGTAAGAATGCGGCCAGCAGCAGTGACTGATGGTGCAGTGCTTGTGGTTGTGCATGTTGAGGTGACAGACAGGGAGGCGGGAGAGGTGGACACACTGGGAGAAGTGGATGTTGTTGTGTGTACCTTTGTATGTTGGCTATATGTATGCCTGTGGTGGGAAGTGTGGTGCTTGTGTTTCTCTGTGTGCTTCTTGTGTGTTGAGGTGTGTGCATGGCTGTCTGAACGTGTGCTTGGGATGGGAGAAGGGAGTGGGGTGCTGGAAGGGGTAGAGTTGGTTGGAGGGGGGACGGAAAGACCAGGGACACTGGCTGCCCTCAAAGAGGAGGCCAGAGCCTGAAAAGATCTCTGTAGGCCAGACATGGCACCATGAATGCCTTCCAGGTATACATTGCATTGCTGCATCTGGTATGCTAACCCCTGGATGGCATTCACAATGGTTGTCTGCCCTACAGAGATGGTCCTCAGGAAGTCAATAGCCTCTTCCATGGTCCATACCGCCAATGGTCATTCGACATCCACTATCTGCTGTGGTGATTTGTGCATCATTATTTGAAGGGTGGGGGATTTGTCAGCTTGGCGGTGGCAGGGTGGGGTGTGCAGCCTTTCCACCATCAAGGGCCCTGGTGGTTGCTGGAGGTAGCAGAATCTTTGGAGGTTTCTGTTTTTGGCATCATTATATGGCTGTGTTCTGTTCACTGCCAATGGTGGTCTTCTGTTCACCGTCGCCACGGCGGTCGACGGTGTTTCCCACCATGTTCATAATGACCACCTAAGTCTCTTGTATCTAAACAAACCAACATGTGTTGCAAAGTTTGAAATATAGCTGCAGCTTTCCTCTAGGTCTAACTGATGATAACCTTTATTCAACTCAAGTTGAGATAAGATTTTGGTACCATTCAATTGTGTGATCATTTCATCAATGTGTGGCCCTGGATGTCACTCTCATTCAATTGCTCTGTTCGTCTGGCGCTTGTCAACGCATATATGCACAGCTCCTTCATAATTCTGTTAATGAATGACTTATATGGGAGAAACCCATGACGTTAGAGCAGTGGAACCTTCAAAAATGTCATGCTTAAGTAGTGATTCAAGTTCTTTTTCAGCAGCTTCTTGTAAATGAAAAGCAACTTGTCTATGTCACTGAGCAACAGGATGGACAGCCTCCTTAATATGCAGTTTTACTTTCATAATCTTTATCTTTCCTAAGCCATGAAACAATGAATGGAATTGACCTAACATTTCATGATGAGCAATCATGTTGTAATTCACTAAAATCAGTCCCATGTCAGCAGCTGGGCTGAAACTGAGCAAGCAGGCACTTGCCGCTGTACCTTGAAGCACATTGATCAGCGCTTGTACGTTTGTTTTCTTATGTTTCACTGTCACCATAAAGGAACCTTTACCTTTCATGGGTGTTAATGCAGCCCAAGTCTACACTTGGGTCTTTGAAGGGATACGTAATGGTAACAGAGACAGTTCATTGCACTTTTCTTCAGGCATTATGTTTATCGAAGTGCCACTATCCATAATGAGAGGTATTGGACATCCATTTATTTTCAATGTAATCTTTGGACTGTGTTTGTATGATTTTGTTACTTTGAAATGTCGACTTTCCTTTGACTGACTTTCCTCCTCATAGACAACCAGTCACGTTTTTCTGATGTAAGCACTGACATGACACAATAACATTCTTCATTCTATTATTGACGCTGAAGAACTGCTTAACAATAATTTAGATGACAATCAACTTTGTTTAGTATCCATTTGCCTCAATTGATGTTGCCGCTTGGCCTTGTGGGTGTGCATTGAATGTTGCTTCTGAAACATTTTGGTGGCCATTTTGTCTTTGCGCTGTGACACACTTACTTTTTTCTTTGCTCTGCACATCATCATAAAATGGTTCTACTTACCACACCCTATGCATATCTGACCAAAGTTGGTACACTTTCCTTTGTGTAGAAATGCAAACCCACACCAAACGCACAATTTCTTTTTGCATGTTGACATCACTTTGTGTCATTCAGTCTTTAGTTTCACTTACTTTTCGCACTCATGACTGACTCACTCTGGGCAACTCTGAGCTTTATGTCAGCAACTTGTCTCTCAGCACGTTCCTCAGCTCTAGTATCCATGAACACTCACTTCAGACTAAGAGTTTCTCTCAGCATTCATTGTCTAAATGAATCGGGCAAGCCTCATAGCTTCTTCATCATTAAACTCATCACATGAGTGTGTTAAGCCTTTCCACGAATTCCTAGATTTTTTGTCAACTCTTTGACGTTTTTGACTGAAAACATATAATTCATTGTCAATGTTTGGTACTGGATTAAACTTTAGGTTCAATGCATTCTTGATCTGATGGTATGTGACTTCTTTGTCAGTTCTTGGCATTTTCTTTATACATTGTTTAACACCATCACCAGCAGGTCTTTTTTAGATAGCTGCTAATAATCTTCCTTTTATCAGTCTCTACAAGTGCATCTATGAAATCATCAAAGGTCTCTATATGTGCTGTCTAATTTATCTCCAATGTTTTGCTTCTTAGCAGTGGTGAATTGTGGTTTGAGGAAGGTGACAGCATTGTAACTGTTCATGGAAGTGGCTGACTTTGAGAGTAACGCTTTCCCGAGCCTCTTTGCCTGGAAATCAAGATCAGTTCTATTTATGCCCTGGCCCAGCAATGGGCCAGCCTCCGGATTGTTCTTGATGGGCTCCATCAGCAGAACGGCATTCTGCCAACTTTCTGGCGCTGTAAATTTGGACTGCTCTTCTAGCACACCCCTGGCCCTTCTCTTGGGCCAATGTCCACATCAGTATGATGAGTCTGTCTCTCAGGTCAGGTAAGTTATTTACTTAATACTTTGGTTTGTATTGTCTTACACCTGGTTGATCTCTGCCTTGCAGCGCTATTTAGTATCTGAATACTGTGCTTTGTAAACCTGGTTGAATCCGCCTTCAGAGTTAACACTCCGTGTATTGTATAACTTTATTTTGTGTGAAAGCTCTCTTTCCATTCACAACCTTCACACTAGCTGGATTCGCGCTTTAACTCTACATACACCATCCATAGATTCGGCATGTCAATAAAGGCACACGTAGCATGCAAGAGCAATTTGCTTGGCCCACAGCAAACTCTCCAGGAGAGCACTTTCGTCTTCGGGTTCATCAGCTTTAGCATCTTCCCCAGCATGGCACCCACTGAAGCAATAGGTTACACAAGGAGCTGTAAATCACACGTCTTTACTCCTCTGCGTGTACCTGTGAACTCCAACATTCTATACCAGACATTCATACATTTCATTCCAGCGATCATGTCACACATTGATACAGTCTCCTCGGAGAGCCGGAAAGGTTCCACTCAAAATCATGCAAGACACTACAAGTAACACCTGTCAGGCATAGTGCTTAGAAAAAACAGGAGTTCAGTTGATGAGTAGTGCCTGAAGACTGTTGGAAAGAATACTTCCTTGGGTCTTCTAGGGCTGGAAGGTCAAATCCCAATATATGTTGACTCTTGGTCTGGAAAGTTTATGTCAGTTATTCTTGCTGAACCCTCCTCTATTCCCACTTGAATGATCTGTGACTCCTCTGTGACAGGATTGTTGATGCCAAGAACTAGTAGGTTCATGTCCCAAACATTAGTGCAGATTTACTAAACTTTGACGCATCGTAGAAAGGGAAGTTGCGGAATTGTATCAAATGGTGAGAACAGAAACATGCCATGTCTACTAAGATATGGCACAGTTCTGCTCCCTTGTAGTGCTGGCACACTTCTGACTGCCTAGTGCCAACACAAACACCCTTGTGCCACAACACAAGGGTGTCTGCTTTGTGCCTAGAATAGTTTTTGTTCAAGAAGGCATACCTTCCTGAACAAAAACTATTCTTGGAGGCTTATTCCTCACTACGTGTGGAAGGAGAAATAAACATACTTCTCCTTGTTATACCAGTTTTGGGTAGGTGGACAGTTTTGGCCCAAATCCACGCTAACTGACTATAGTATAAATGGCTTGTGTCAAAATACATAGATGGATGCACAGGAATGCTCATGCTTCACCCATTTAATACCCAACAATATTAGGTAAGGCAAGGCGGCACTGTGCACTACCTTGTGTTACTGTGTGGGCACAAATCCCATGCAAAGCCACGTAAACCTTGATTTGCATGACTTTGTAAATTTAATTATTGGCCTTTTGTATACTGTTACCTTTCTGTGTATTCTTTTCAGATTTTTTAGTCTTAAAAGGGAACAGTTGTGCAATGGAGAGAGGTTTTCTTTATGCTCTTGTGTGGAGTTTTCGCTTTCTCATAGATAAGGGAATGGCGAGTCAAGCAGTTGTCTATTTCAGCTTACCTAAAAAAATTGGAATGTTTGAGAAGGTGGGGGTGAGCTCATATATTACTATGCTTTAAATGGAAGCAATAAATCATATGCGGCTTGCCTGGGCCTCTAGACTTCAATTCACTAATGCAAGTGGCAGGCTATTTTGCTGAGTCACTATTTCACCTGTCTGGGAGATGGGAAAAGGCATTTGAGGGAGTGGATGCACTATCAAAGTGAACATATTTCAGTACAAAAGCGTGGTCTCATGTTCTTTCTTTCTTCATTCCACTAATGCTCTCAAGTAGGGATAGCTGTACATCAGAAATGTGATCCAAGATGTATGATTTGTAAATCAATAATATCTAGTTTTAGGTTTGAATGCATGATTACATCTAAATATGTGCAGATTGGGCACTGTCAAAACATGCAGCGACAACTGAACACTCAATGTGGACATTTCAATATTTTTTAACTTAACACCAAATTTTATTTTCAAACATGTTCCCCAAATAGCAGCACACAAGTGTGACCTCACTGATTGTGTGCAGAGCTCTGTAACTAAGTTGGGGTCATGCCATCTGTCGTGAGACATGGTCATGCCATCGGTCATGAGATAGGGTCATGCCACATCGGTCATGAACACAAATCTTATTTTCCTGCCAGTGTTCATAAGGAACCCAATAGAAATGGCACACAGCTTGGAAAAAACGTTTTGCAAAAGACCAAGATCCACACAGAGTGAACACAGGGTGTTCCAGGTTACGTAGGAAGAAGAATATCTTTTTGTGGAATGTCCACAAAAGAAAGATACTTGTCTCCGTTGCAAAGAAAAAAATAAGTCTTCAGAAGATATTACATGGAGTGGCACTATAAAACCTTGCATTCTGACTTCACAGAAAACTTCTCAATGTCCTCAAAACTGTGTTCTGTGAAAGTGGCACCTCTGAAGAAAGTCCTTTTATCCCAACAAAAGCTCTTTCTGTGTCAGATGAAAGAATCTGATGCTGTAACTGAGGCATCCTTCCAAATATTCTTCTTGTTTGCAAAATGTCAAAAACATTTACAGACACAGAGCTGGCTAAGAAGTGTTTTCTTTTGGCAGCAGGAGATATTTTGTTTTCCAACTATTCTAATAAATCTAATATTATGAAGGAAATAGAGGTATTACAGCAGGCTGATTCCACATGTGCACGTAGAAGTGAGTCAATTGGTGAGAATGTTCTAGCACAGATCATCAATGTAGTCAAGCGTTCCCTTTCTTTAGCATTGCTGTTGATGAGTCAACAGTTGTAGGTGATGTGGCTCAATGAATAGCCTGGGTGAGGTATTTAGAAACAAGCAATCATTCCAAAGGAAGAGCTCCACTCAAGAGGCTAGGATGCATTGATCAGCCTGTGTACTTTCTTCGAAATTCATCACCTGACATTTACAATCTTGTATCACTACAGATGGAGCATCCTTGATGATTGGAGAGGAGAGGGGCTTTGTTTCTCTGTTAAGAAAAACACTTCCATCATCCACTTTAATTGTTCATCTTTGCATAACCCATCAGGAAGCACTGTGCACAAAAAGAAAACAAGGACAACTAAATGATGTTATGAAGCAAGTTGTAAGAATTGTTCATTTAATTCATGCGAAAGCACTCAACCACAGACTTTATTGCTGCAGGATGCAGAAACTGAATATGCTGCTGATTGTTGAAGGAGACGCCCCCACTGCTCACTGCCCTTGAAGGGGTCATGTTGACTGAGGTGACAGTGCTCCCCCCAAGTGGATTCCACTACTGCCACTACCGCTAATGTTACTATCACTCGCCACACTGAAGGGTTTGCAGCACCAACAAGGCGGGGCAACTATTGCATCGCACCACACCTCCCCCTTCACACCATACTGCTTGTCACCATATACAAAGGCTACGGTTTTAAACTACAGTAAAAATTCTTTCTTACTCTGTCTACGGATTGTAGACTTCTCTCAGTGGGCTTCAGTGTGGCTCAGCGCCTGTGCTATATGCCTTCCCTTGTGCTATTTCATTATTCTATATGCATTGCTACCGTGTACAACCCTTCTCTGAAAATTGATGATGTCATTAACACGGGGATGACAAAGGAGAGCTTTAACTAGTGGTGAAGTGCTGTGAAAAAGCGAAGCACGAGTGAAATGCAAGTTTGAAGCATTGAGGAGCGGCAGCGAATTACAGTGTACCACAAACTACAGAACTACAGTAAAGCACAAAGAGTGATTTATTTTCTTATCTCTGCTTGTGACCTACTCTTGCTTTTTGCTGCACTGATATACTTTCTCAGACTGGAGGCTCTTGGGGAACTGCTCAGGAGCTTTTTGAAGTACAGAGAATCAGGTGTGAACTACATGGCGAGGTAACAGTATAATAGGCACAGTACTGTAGGGTTGAGGATGACAGCGCACGTGAAATGGCCATCCTATGTGCTGGTGCGGCTTGCTCACTGTTGAGTCTTCCCCCGCCAAATCTGTATTATACTATTATACTGTCTGTATAATTTGAAGACTGAAGGATGAAAACTCACTCTGCAAAATCGGCCACCCAGAGTCTTCATAACTTGGGTTCTACAGCCACAAACAAATCAAGGGAATCAACAAGGGGTCAATCAAAAAAATCTACTACAATCACAACTGAGGGCTAAAACGCAAAGCACGCTGCTCAAGACAGTTTAGCTGGAGAAGGTGTCAAGGTAGGCCTGCTTCCAATGTTAAAATCAGTACCACTTGGATCAACTGTGCCAGTTAACACAAAGCAGCAATTGATTCAGGACTGTTTAAGAGAAACGATCTCTCTTCTGGTATGCCTCTTACTACGAATTCAGAGACAAGGATACCACTGCTGGAAGGGACAACAAACAGTCCATCATGACCATCTTTGAAATCCATCAAGAATCTACAAGTTCCACAAGCTGTTATGACTTCTTTGATGTCTGATATTACTGCTTTGCCCTGTGGATCTTCCTCTGTTGTAAATCAAGTAAAACAAGTAAATCAAGAAACTACAGATCCAACCAATAATCCTGATATGGAATTCAATTCGAAAACTGAATCGATCTATAGTCATGAAGAGTTTAGCACAGCAGGAGGCGCAGACTCGGACACCGATTCATAAAATGCTCAAGTTGAAACATCAGTTGATTCTTTTAACAACTCAATATCACTCAACCAATTGCAGGAAATTGAACTTTAGGCAATCAACGCTACACTATCTCACATGGACAGGCTCTAAAACCCAATAATTTAGATCTAGGGCTAGGCCAGAATAATCAATCTTTGACTGAGAAAAAGTATGAATGTCAATCCCCAGAAGAGGAAGACACACCTCCAACTTTCCCCGTATTGACCAAAATGAGAGCAATTAGCAATACACTGTTTCAAATGTCAGATCATTTAATTAACCAATCTTCACTACTACCTGAGCAGGTTGCATTTCTTAAGCAGATTGCTGGAGAACTGGCACCAATAAAAGAATATTTTAAAGTACTATCTCCGATCAATCAGAACTTGAGCAAATTAACAACTGCTTCAAACCATCTAGAGCAGTTGCACAATATTGTTGACTCTGTAGAACCTTTACCAGTAAAATTAAACATCTCATAGTGGATCATACAAAGAATCAGAATCAGGTATTATATTCTATAACTGTGGGAACTGGTGCTCTGATTCAAACTAATTACTTGAGCACAGGGATTCGAGTATGACAAACTTTTCAGTAACCACGAGTGCTACAATCCTCCCAAGCCAGAAAGCTACCTGAATCGTCAACACAGGAAGGCCATGAAGACCATCAATATGGTTTTCTTTCTTATTTAGGTAAGAGACAGCTAAAAAAAAAAAGTAAGAGGAATTTAGGCTCCAATCAGACAAATACAGATCAAATCATCCCGGAGCCAAGGGAAAATGCCCCCATATTCAATAAACCATTAACGAAAACAGTTACCTGTAATACAAGTGAACCTCAATTCACCACAAATGACAACATTACAAATAAACCTCAGGTAGACCATCCACGAAATGATGAGCAGTTGCAGTAAGGCAGCTCAGTCCTGTTTCATGCAGGGCAATAACAACATCCAGTGCTGATGAGAATCCACTAACCATTACTTAGATCCCAGCCAGTTCAGCAATGCCATCTACCTCCGGTTCTTCAAAGGCAACAACACAACCATCGTACAGCGAAGCCTTGCAGTCAAGGATGCATATTTAATGCCTAATAATAATCAAAAACACAATCAAACTAATGCAACTTTTTCTCCAGGGCAAACTAATTACTCAGAGATGGTTAAATAAATTATGAATGGTGTAGCCAGGTTAGAAAAAGCACAAGAAGCACTTGAAGCCAAGTCCCACTGGCACAAGTGAATCTCCAAGATCGAACTCTGACTCTAATGAAAGTTTCTTTCACCTGCAACAGTCAAATACAGAGCAGACACGTACAGTGGCTACAAATGGATCACACTGGGGTGCCAAAACAACTCATAATGAGCCGCACCCCAATCTGGAGAACTACTTAATAGACTTTACACCATCATACAGATCAGAAAGCCCTCACAATATATTAAATGATCTGAACATATTGATGTTATTACATTTTGTCGATAACTTAAAAGATCTTGATTCACATTTCTGTCAACAGTTTGCTTTATTTGTTGTCATAAAACAAACTCAGATTTAGAAACTACTAGAACTACTTGGTCTACGCAAAACACGGCCCAAAGGACACTGGCACTGAGAGACACTAGCGGACTGGGGAATCACAGCCTCTCAACCTGAAAAGCCTAAATATCCACATGTGCTCAGGAAATCATAGAGGTATGTAGTGGCTCATAATTTCTCACCGACAATCATACCATTTTACAAAGGCCAAGACACAACTATGGCATTTGAAAATTTACAAATTACAGCAAGAGGAATTGCACCAAAAATGTGAACAATCGTATGGCCAGAAAATTCACGGCCAACAAACCAATCACTGCCTTTAACAAACAATCAGTATACCTAATGGGCCGAAAACACAGGTATCTTTTTACAATTAATTTTCTATCATATCTTGGAATATCGCAGGCTACCATAGGTAAATGAATCACTAGGGGGAAAAATTGCCAGACTTTATTCAAGATCATTGTGTAATATGTCTTCAAGAAACTTGGCACCCCTCTAATTTAATAATCTCTTATTACACCATGCATGAAGTTAAAGCAAATAAGAATAACCTTGGGAGGCCGAATGGTGGGCTGGCAACAGTGACAACCTTTGCATGAAAAGCATAAAACTAAAATTATCATCGGACTATATAGTGGCACTCCTACTTAAAAGCCAATCTACCACACGGTTCCTGATCATAAGTATCTATTTTGCCACTTGTCACATAAAAATAAATACAAGTATTACGAAATATTAAAGGAACTGAAGTTATTAATGGAAAGTTATGGGCAGCTATTTGCAATAATTACTGGGGACTTTAACCAAAATGTGCTCCCTCCAGCTAATCATTCCCCATCTTCAGAAGATCCAGACTCAATTTATAATGTTCCCCACCCAAAAGTCACAGGGAATGGAAAAAAAGGGGCTTCTATGCCTGAACCAGATTCATTTACACCCTCCTGACAGATTCTGGATAAAGAGCACTTGGTGGGAGATTAGCAGAGGACCAGCCAGTTAAACCTACATTTCAGGGCCCAATGGCATTACCATCACTGATAATACCTTTGTTAGTTTTACAAACTATCGTCTCTGCAAAAGCCACACCATTATTCAGAGGCTGGAGAGTGACTATGCCCCTCAAAAGATAGTTGTTAACATCAAATTCGATCAGCTAGAAACACAGATAATGGCAAATAGTAACCATGAGATGGCGGTCATTGGCAAGAAGCTTAAATGGAATAGTAGCCTGAAAAATTAAGCTTCTAATTTGTGTGGAGCACTTTAGCCGCTATATTCATTTTTGAAAAATGAACATCTAAATTTTAGAATTAGTGACGAATGGATGAACTCCTGGCAATATGTATTAGATTCTATACTGTCTATCCTGATGACAAAGTTACTGATTGTTCAGTGAAATATTCGTTTTTCGTCCATCATCCAGCAACTAAGTGAGGCAAAAAGGGTCTATCGTAAGACACTGAGACACACTCTAAAATTACCTCATTCAAATGATTGTGATGCAATAATTAAAAATTTGAAGATTGAATTTAACAAGAAAAATATACAAATATTATTAGACAGCCAAGAAAAACTCCTCGGCCAATTGTTATATGCCATCTCATCCCGAAATGAAAGAGACTGTTGGACTTTTATCCATCAAGGATCAGGATCCTATCAGCGGCTAGACAACTTGTTTACATGAAATGGTTCATGGGAAACACATATAAAATCCCTAAATAAATCAACTATTAACTGCTTATTCGAATTTCCAAGAGACTTTGCAACATATCCTAACATTATTAAGGAGGAAATATCAAAATTAATAAGAAGATCTTGCTCTTCTAAAGCGGCCGGTCCAAACGGTATACCTATAGATCTGGTCAAATTAGATGTTTCCTTCTCGAGTATGCCTCTGGAACAGTTATTTTCTTATGTAACTAAGTCTGGCCAAGTTCCATCCTCTTGGAAAAGTGCAGTATCCCATCCATTTTACAAGAGGGGTCCAAAGCAAGATCTACTCAGCTACAGATTAATAGCACTTATAGACTTCGAAGGGAAGCTATTTGCCAAATACCTATTAAATAAACTAAACAATTGGGCGGATGATCACTCATTAACACCAACAACACAAACTGGATTTCACACTAGTTGCTCAACTGTTACCAGCATTACGGTTTTGACTTTACTTGCAAAAAAATCATTAATAAAGAAATTAACGTTATATACCTGTTTGTGGATTACTCAACCGCGTTCAAGCAAGTGAATTAGCAAAGGTTATGTGCTATGCTCATAAAGTGAAAAATCGATCCTTGTTTGTTGCATTTTCTTGTCAAATTACATACTGACACATGGCTGCAGGTGAAGCTGTCAACCGACAACACCTTGGCATCGAAATTCTGCACTAAGAATGGGCTTAATCAAGGTTGTATTCTGGCTCCCTTATTATTTTCCTTGTACATCGATGATTTAACTGAGTTGTTGGAGTCAGATCAGGGCTTTCCACCTACATTGGGAGGTATAAATATATCATATTTGGCCTACACCGATGATTTGGTGATATTGTCACAAACGCCAAAAGGCCTTCTACATCAATTAAGCCATTTGAATAAGTTCAATGTGGAGAATGGATTGTCAATCCGTCAAAAACGAAAATCATGATTTTTGGGAAGAAACCTAAGCTTCCGAAGTGGCTCTCAGGAGGTGCTATGATCAAAATAGTCAAACAATATGATTATCTTGGTATGACATTTTAAAGTGAGATATCATGGTCTAACCATCTAGCCATCAGAAAGCTCAAGTCAACAATGATCACCAAGGCGGTCATTCTGACCGCGGCGGTCGGCGGTCGCCACCCGCCAAGCGGTTCCCGCCGAAAGACCGCTCCGCGGTCAAAAGACCGCGGCGGCCATTCCGGCTTTCCCGCTGGGCCGGCGGGCGACCGCCAGAAGACCGCCGGCCGGCCCAGCGGGAAAGCCCCTGCAACGAGGAAGCCGGCTCCGAATGGAGCCGGCGGAGTTGCAGGGGTGCGACGGGTGCAGTGGCACCCGTCGCGATTTTCACTGTCTGCAAAGCAGACAGTGAAAATCTTTGTGGGGCCCTGTTAGGGGGCCCCTGCACTGCCCATGCCAGTGGCATGGGCAGTGCAGGGGCCCCCAGGGGCCCCACGGCACCCGTTCCCGCCATCCTCGTTCTGGCGGTGGACAAGCAGCGCCGCCATGGCTGATTCCCTGGGCCAGCGGGAAACCGGCGGGAAACCGCCGGCTCCCCTTTTCTCCCAGGAATCGCCCAGGAAGCACCGCCAGCCTGTTGGCGGTGCTTCCGCTGCCCTCCGCCCTGGCGGTCATGGACCGCCAGGGTCGGAATGACGCCCCAAATCTGTTATAAGACTTGCAAACCTGTTTGAGGGTAAAGCAATCAAGCTGCCATTGAAAGCATTAAATATGAAACTTATTCCATATTTGTCACATGGATCTCCTGTGCTAAATCACAAGACCATTGCCAGTCTTGACAAAATTGGCTTGACTTGAACTATTTCTGTGACTGTGCAAGAGCAGATCCATCAGCACTAACATTCTTAATCCACCAGGAAGTAACAAAAATGATATATAAGGATTCAGAGTTGTATGTTTTACCCTCAAATGTAGAAATCTACAATCTACCTGACCTGGAGTTGCTGGTACAGTTAGAATAATCAGCCTAAAAAATGTATTCTGTGGAACCTTTACTCTTGGACAGAGGGACTCTGACTTAGCTCAGGCTAAACAATATATTCACTGATTTTTTTCCTTGCAGAGCCAAGAGTATCTAGGATCAAATTTGCATGGGTATGTTAAAATAAAATGTTTGAGGTTCAGATTGTTTTATATTCCGATCAATGAATTTGAGGGGAAATGGAATCCAGTAATTAAAGACAAAATTGTTTGTCGACTTTGTGGGATTACTACTAAATCCATGTCCCAAACTCTTAGATGTAAGAAAAAAGTATTTGCAACCTATTTTTATGAAGGCAAAATTAAAATCAATTGTGGAGGTGGTCAGATACTGTTATAGTGTTAGGGTAGATAGTGCAATAATAATACTAATGATATTTTTAAACCAGGCTTGTAAAGCATGAAGTTAATGATTTTTGCACTCATTATTATATCCTGGCCTGATTATATCTGTATTTAGATGTAAGCAAGTTCATTTTATATATTGATCTCAAATTATGTTTCCCCACATTTTGGGTTTTTGCACTAAACTTTTGTGTTCATTTAAAATTGCCTCCTATAGGTTCTGAGAATGCCAAGTAGGATTAATTGCAGAGGCTTTTCAAGATTGTGATAGTGTCAGGGACATCAGTGCAACAATAATGTCAATGATGTTATCAGACTACGTTCACAAAGCTTCAAATCTGTAATCAAAGTAAATTGTTTTTATATTTCAACCTGATGTTTTCTTTTTGCTTTAAGCAATTGCTTTCATGCATTGATCTCAAATCATATGTTATTGCTCATCTGTGCACTGCCTCAATATTTTGTATTTAAGAAAAGTAATTGCTAGTGATTCTCATAAAGTTAAAATGAAATCTACTTATAAGTTGCCTGATACCGTGATAGTTGCTTGGACAACAGTGCATTAATAATGCCAATAAAAATCTTAGACCAAGCTTATAAAGCATTACCTTTGTGAATTAAATATTTTGTCTTATATTTTGAATTGGACTCATCGGTATCCAGATCTAAGCTAATTGTTTTTATGTCTTGATTTGAAAACATTATGATTATAGAATTTTAATCAATCACCTGATACTTGTGTTGATTGTGATGTTTTATACGTTTTCTTGGTATCTTTTGATTAATACAATAAACTTACTTACTACCACTACCAAAGTGATGTGGTTGAGCAAAGGTAAGGTTCTGGAAAGGTTTGTTACTTTTCTTCCAGAAACTGAACAATTTTTAATCAGTGGGGGATAGTCCTTCCCAAAATTGTATGCCTTGCAATGGCTCACCATGCTCCATTTTCTTGGTGACGTTTTCTCACATTTCAACACTCTCAATCTGGCACTTCAAGGTAGACAGAGACTTGTGCCCTCAAAGATGAGTGCCATATATTCCTTTGAAAGTAAATCTAACCTGTTCTGAGAGCAGCTGAAGATAGGCGATCTCACACCGTTTCCAAGATTGCAGGCTGTAACCCAGAGGATTGAAAAAGATCAGGAAATGCTGTTAAGACTCAATCTGGAGGAGATTTCTGTGGACATTAATAGGCTATTTTCTCAGTTTAGAGTTCTCACCCCCCTTTTCAGGCTTGTAGAAAATACGTGGGTGGTTAGTGCAAGGAACCTTGAAGCTGTTGAACTTCTTGGTTTGAAAAGGGCACAAACTGAGATGGAACTAATTGACATGCAATACAGATCTGCATTTGAGTCCTTTTTTGTTGGGAAGGAACCAGACGATTTCTGGCAAAGTGTGCCCCCCTGAAAAATTCCCTCTTATTTTTACCTTGGCACAGAAAATACTATGTATGTTTTGCTCCACATGTATGTGAGTGTTTCTTTTCCACAATGGGTGTTCTGAAAAATAAACCAAGAACTGACTGATGCACCTTTGGTTCACCTATTAATAGTTGCTCTTTCCGAAAATGTTCCAGAGTACAAGAAATTAATTTGAGACACAAAGTGAAAAATTTGTGTGTAAACCTTTTGCTTTGAAAAAGACTTTTCCTATCCTGTGTGCCTTTGTACTTACCGTTCTACATTTACTCAAATCCTTCAAATCAGAGTAACACTTCTTGTGCAGCATCAAGATTGGGAGACTTGCACTGCATCTCTTGCAAACTGGAGATCATTCTGCACGTCTTCTTCACTGAATCTATTCATGTATGACATAAAGGAACTAGTTATACCTCAGCTATTTTCCATCTTTGTCTTTGAATATTAATTTAATTGTATCCAATATTGTCAGTGATACATAATAATCTGAATGCATTAAGGGGGTCATTCCGACCCTGGCGGTCAACCGCGGAAGCACCGCCAACAGGCTGGCGGTGCTTCCAGGGCCATTCTGACCGCGGTGGTAAAGCCGCGGTCAGAAAAGGGCAACTCCCGCCGGTTTACCCCTGGCCCAAGGAATCCGCCATGGTGGCGCTGCTTGCAGCACCGCCATGGGGATTCCGCCCCCCTTCCCGCCATCCTGGTCCTGGCGGTAAATACCGCCAGGAACAGGATGGCGGGAACGGGTGTCATGTGGCCCCTGGGGGCCCCTGCACTGCCCATGCCACTGGCATGGGCAGTGCAGGGGCCCCCTCACAGGGCCCCATAATGATTTTCAGTGTCTGCAAAGCAGACACTGAAAATCGCGACGGGTGCCACTGCACCCGTCGCACACCAGCAACTCCGCCGGCTCCATTCGGAGCCGGCTTCATCGCTGCTGGGGCTTTCCCGCTGGGCAGGCGGGAGGCCTTTTGGCGGTCACCTGCCGGCCCAGCGGGAAAGCCAGAATGGCCGCCGCGGTCTTTTGACCGCGGTGCGGTCATTCGGCGGTAACCGCATGGCGGGCGGCTACCGACGCCCGCCGCGGTTGGAATGACCGCCTAAGTACCTAAACTGAATGCTACTCTTTATATCAGAATAAAAGACCTTTTAAAAAATGTTGGGTTGAATGTACTTTCAATTGACAGTGCTTATCATTCTTACATCAAGGTGTGTGATTTATACCACAAGGGACACATTTTCTATGTATTAGTTAAACATCCTTCTGAATGGTTTATATTTCAAACCTATGTGTTTGTTCCAAAATGCAGCATTCTCTCAATCTTTTGAATAGTTTATTTTAAAAAATGTATTTTGTGAATTTTATGCATGGTTTCACTCCACGTGGTACAATTTGTCCACCAAACTCCCCACCATGCTATGTCTCACCCAACTTAGCCCTGCATCCAATTCCAGACCACTCCAATCCTCCCACTCCAACCCTTCCAAACACCTAGCCTCAGATGATAACCTAGAATGTGCATTTCGCCCCCTAAAAATGTTTGTGAGTATCCCTGGTGCAAAGCATTTAACAGCACCAAACAACAAAATAAGAAAGTTACACAACACGAAACAAGACACCAATTTACAAAAATAGATTATATTTCTATGAATTTTTAGACCTTAAGCATCAAAATCAACCAGAGAGTTCCGGAGATACAGATTTTAAAAGCAATAAATAACTTTTATATGAACAACAAAAAAAGGACTGGCAAACAAAAAGTTTAGAAACTTTAAAAAAGTTTGTAAAAGTTAGTTTGGCAACTCTAGCTTGAGCTGCACAACCAGGTCTGGCAGGACAGAGGTTTAGGGGGCCAGAAAGGATACTTTGGACAGTTACCTGGCAAACAGAGCGTTTTAAATTCAAGATCCGAACTTTACAAGGCGACCGCCACGGACATCAATGAAGTGATCCTCATGTTGAGGGATACAGGCAAAAAGATGCTCATAAGATGCCACGGTTGTGGTGCTCCCAGTGGGGATACCGTTGTGGGTGCTCCTTGGTCCACAGGTCAAGTGGGGAGAATTTGGCCACAGAGGTCGGGTCCCTCAAGGTCCTCTATGTTGCAGTAGCGGGCCAGCCGTCACTGGGCTACTGATCAGTCTGCACCGCAGTTGGGCCAAAATATGTTGGTGGGGGTTAGTGTCCTTTGTATACAACGCATACAGTCCTGGACAACACTCCCAGGTTCAGCAGACATGGGTGCAGGTTTTGACTATCTCGGATTTGCCCTCTTGGGTGCCTGGCAACTGATATTGGCAAAACACCTGTGGTGGCTACCAATTTGTCAGTTTGGGCTATTTTAGCTCTTGTGTCCCTGGAGCTGGTTCCAAGAGATCAGCTAACTGATACTTGGAGTGACTGCTGTTCTTAGATGCTGCAAATCAACTTTTTCCCAAGCCAGGAGCTGTACTCACAGTCCAAACTTTGCTAGCCCAAAATGCAGCAGGTGCATTCCTTCCGAGTGTGCAGCTTCTCTTTGTGCGGGTCCAAGGGCAGGTGGGCAGTCCCTTTTCAACCCTCCCTCTGATATTAGTCTGATCTGAGGGTCAGGGTGCCAGGCATGCCATATTTATCCTAGGAAATTGCCCTGTGGAAACCACCAGTCACTAGCCAATAGTCTACTGGGTTCCCTTCAGCCTAGTGAAGACGTTCCTGTGATGTGTGCCATGTGACTATCTGAGAATGCCACATTCATGCCCCTTTCAAGATGGCACAACCCTTCCTCGATTATCAGGAGCTTGGTAGCTCACCCTAGAGGTGTGGCTACCTGAGGGGTACATACCCATGGTAAAACTGGTTTGGGCGAGTTTACCCTCTCTGGCCTATCTCCATGCTGTCTACAGGGCCAGAGTTGGGCCAGGTGGCCCAACAAAGGTGACTTCTCCTTTGAAGATTGCCTCTGGGCTAACCCATCAAGTGGCCATCCTGGCAGGGGAGATGACACCTCGCTGCTGCAGCACTGCCTTTCTTCCTGCACCTGGAAATCATTCACATGTCTCCCCAGGTGGTAAGAAGTCTGTGTGTGAGTGCCTTTGTGAGGCTACTGGATGAGCAGAGAACAAAGTGGCAACTTTCTAAAAAATGCCTTCTTTTACTAGTGAGATTATTTTTGGCTGGTCATCAGGTCACATTTACTGCCACAATGAATCTGCTTCCTTATATGACCCAGTTAGGTAGTCCCATTCAAAGGTTAGCCAGGTTGGGATGCCACCCGGTAACTCTGTGTTAGACTATGGGGCTACCACATTTACCCACAGCAAAACGACAATCTGGAAGTGTTGCTGTTAACACATATTGCAAACCATATGCCATACTTAACAAAATACAGCTTCCTGCCATAGGACTCCATGGGCCTTCCCTAGGGGAAACACATATATTGTTAAGGGATAGGGCAGATTTGCCATTGGTTTACATGGCAAAATCTAACTGGCCTTGAAAACACTGTCCTTCCAGTCTGCAGTGGCAGGCTGGGAGCCATTTTGTACCTTGTCACATGAAGAGTAGCACAAACAATCCTGCAGCCCTGAGCGGACACTACGGGCCTGATTTAGATATTGGCGGATGAGTTAGTCCATCACAATGGTGACGGATATCCCATCCTCTGAAATCTAAATCCAAATCTAAATCCCATTATATCCTATTGGATTCAGATTTCGATGGACTGAATATCCAACACTGTTGTGACAGAGTAACTTGTCCACCAATATCTAAATCAGGCCCTCTATCTCACATGCCCTGGGTACCATATATTAGGGACTTATAAGTAAGGCAGGTCTTGCAATTGAGTGTATGCAATTCCACATGTAATTGGTATAGGGTTAAAACATTGGCGCTGACATCCGGTTAGCAGGCCTCAGTGTGCTCTCGGAGTTGAAAAACCAGCAGCATCAGCCCAACAGCGGTCATCAGGTTGCACTTGACCGATACCTTGGCATGAGTTAAGACTGATCAAGATGGCGTGCCGGTCGGATACAAAGACCAGGTTCATCCTAGTCGGAAGTTTTACCTTCTGACTTAGTCTCAGAAATGGAAATCAAAAAACCAGATCAGTGCAAGGCAGCAGGCTGTGGCCGAGAAGGGTTCCACAAGGCTGGTTAGCCATCAGACGAAGCCATTGACTTTTGGCAGGAAAGTTCCAATCAGAAGAAATTCAAAATTTGTGCCCAAGGAAGGTCCCTTGCGGACTGGATACTTTTGGCGACTTCACTTGGGGAAGATTTCTACCTTCGGTTTAGTCAACTTTTTGGAGCTTGGATTCTTCCAGAAGGGCAAAGCTGCAACCTGTAACCGAACAGGGCTCTACGAGAGGCTGAATACACCCAGTGAGGTGTCCCACTGAAAGGGATTGGCTGCAGCAGAAAAGCTACGAGATGGAGCAAGTGGCTCAGGGAAACACTATCATCAGATTGACTGGCAGATTGGTCCTGGTCTTCTGTCAGTTCTTCAGGCAAAATCCTTGGAAAGGTTTCTAAGTCCAGCTTTAGAGAGAGGCAGACACTTATCTCATTGCCCCAAGACCTTAAGAACAGCATTTAGTAGTCAGAGGTCACTCCAAAAGTAGCCATCAGCAGGGTCCAAGGGCAGTCCAGCTGGAACTGGTCAGCCGGTATATTGCAGCTTTTGTGTCCCTGTAGCTTAAAAGGAGGTCAGTCAACTGACCCCTGAAGTCAAATTCTCTGTCGTGGGTACAAGTGGGAGCAGGTCTAGCCCAGGTGGGTCTCACAGGTCACAACAGCAGGTGCAATCAATCTTCTGTCTTCCACAGGCCCAGAGTTGTTCTGAAGAGGGAGTGTCACATTTGTGCTCAGAGTCAGCCTTTGGGTAGGGGAGACTCTTGGTCACTCACCTAACCAAAGAGGTAAAAGCTCCCAGGAATGGCTCTACCCACTTGTGCAGCACTTCCTTTATGTTTTATTGTAGACTATCACACAGTGCCCCTCACCACCTAAAACCAAGATGCAGAACCCTTCTTCCCCTGTGCAGAGCTCCCTGTAGCCATCCAGAGGCACAGCGATGATAATGGGCTAATCCTCCCTTGTGGTCACTTCAAACCAGGTCTGTGGTAGCTCTCCTCCCAACTGAGTTTGGAGACAGCCTGGCTATAGGGACAAAAGGCAGGGGCAGGCTTAGGTGTGAGTTAAATCTGCCAGTGCCAGGATATGCTTCCTTTGAAGTTAAGGAAGGTGATGGGCACAGTCCTCCAGCCATCCTACTCAGGGAGAAAAACATCTCCCCACACCTACACCTTTGTCCGCTGTCTGGGAGCAATACACATCCTTCCACAGGAGAGCCATTAACGGTTTGGTGACAGTGAACACTGACAGAAAGGCACACTTGGCTCAGACAGGAATGTTACAAGTTTCCAAAAGTGTTGTTTTCTAAATAGTGCTATAAAATTCAACTTGACCATTATGTTAAACTTTAAATTATTATGGAAATAAATCCTTGAATCATTTTCTAGCTATTCCCAACATGTAGCTACACACTATGGGGTGTTATACTGTTTCCCAGTATTTTAAATGGGAGAGCCAGCCTTGCCACAGTAGAGACCAACTTTGGAGGTTTTTCACTGCTGGGACATGTAAAATGTAAGTACACATGCCCTTAAATACCATGCACTCTGCCCTATGGGCATTTAAGTCCTACCTTAGGGGTAACTTATAAGTAGTATAAAGAAAGGTTTAGGCCTGGCAAAAAAGGTGTATTTTCCCAAGTCGAATTTACAGTTTTAAAACTGCTTACCAAGTCTGCATGAGCAGGCCAGGAGACATGCTTTGCATGGGCACTTTAGTGGTGGCACAATCTGTACTGCAGTCCACTAGTGACATTTAACTTACAGGCCCCGGGTAAACTTTTGTACCACATAGTAGAGACTTATAAGTAACTTAAATATGACAATTAAGAGTGAGGCCAATTTTATCATGTTTTAGGGGTCTTGGCAAATGCCCTGGTGCCTAGTTAGCAGCGCTCCAGTGTGCAGAATTAAAAAAAAACTAAAGATTCATTCTGGAGAAAATAGGGGTGACCATATAAAAGGAGACATTTTTAACAGTAGGGATGAGACTTCATTTTCATCAATAGTTTTGGCACGTCTGCCAAGAAACGCTTAGTTTTGGCCAAGGACGGGGATGTGGATGGATGGGCCCCATGCACTAAGGGTAGAAGTGATTTTACAGTGCGTCTATGGTGGAACACTGGACCCACCAGTCATGTTAGACAGCATTGGCAGATCATATTTATTCATCATAGCATTTTTTCAGAAACTAAAGGTTGTCGTCAGGGTAGGTGATTACAAGGAAATCCTGTTTAGTTGGTAAGGGTGGTGTCCCAAGAGTATAGAACAGTCAGCTTTAGAATAGTGCTGAAATTTAAAGAGAGATAGGAATGCCAGAACTATAACACATACCCTAGAGGATGTTTATATGAATTAAAGAGGGATGTTGATTCAGCTGCACCACAACCTCTGCGAGCCTTCGGCAGGCTGCAACTAGAGAATTTTGAATGCAAGGGGTCAGCAGGCAGGAATGAAGGTTATTTTCCTACCTCCCTCCACCAGAAACGCAAAGCTGTTAGACCTACTCGTATCCTTTTTCCATTCTACCCCACACCCACCATAGGATGAGCTGTGTGCACAAGGCCAGCAGACACTGTTATGTTTTTCTGCTTGTGAATGATAGAGAACAGTGACAGGAGTGGTGGTCCTTGCAAAAGAGCCTCCTGCCCATGTGATGTAACACCAGTATGGTAAAAACATGTGAAGTTACATTAAACATTGGGTTCAACACAAGAATTAGGATTGGAAAAAGTCCTTTCTAGAGAAAAATACCATTGATCTAGAGTACTTGCATAATTTTTACAAAAACACACGTAAAATAGATGCAGAGGAACAGCCTGTCCTCCTATATTAGCACAGGGAAGCAAATAAACATAAACATGGGTTTTGATCCATTGGCATGATTGTATGCAATTTATGTTGATATATTGCACTTTTACTGAACACCACATTGCTTAGCCTGTAGCCATTTTGATTACCAGTCTTAAACTTGTGCTTTCTCCACTTCTAACATGCACTTCCTTTCATGCCTGGCACAGAAAAGAGATTATTCTCAATCTAGTTAGCACTGCCTCTGAAAGAGCCTTTGTTGCAATTTTTTCAAGGTCTTTTTGCACTCTTCTCATGAGAATTCCATGCACTTACTAACGCCACTAACTAAAGTGTTGGTTTCTGCCACATATATTCATCCCTAAACTGTTTATATGAAGAGAATGTATAAAAGTTGGGGAAATGTGGAGATAAGTTAGCCCTGAGGTGTGCAACTCTTGAGGAGCCAAAGCTCTGTTTGTGAAACTGCTATTTTTGCTTGTTTTCCATAAAACATGGTTTTAGACGTCACATGCGATGAAAAAGGCCCATGGGACACTCAAGTTCTAAGTTACCTAGTTAAGAGACCGGGTTAGGGCCAACACCCTTACTGCCACGCCTCCTCCAAATTAATTTCCCTAAATGATTTGTTAAAAGATAGAACAAGCTGAATAGGATGAGGATCTCCCAGATATTTTGAGTTTCCCCACACCAGCAGTTCATTTGCAGATGGACTCCATTCAAAAGACTAAGGGCCTGATTTAGAGTTTGGTGGACGGGTTCTCCATCACAAACGTGATGGATATCCCATCCACCATGTTATGATTACCATAGGAAATAACAGAATCGTAATACTGTAGACAGAATATTCGTCACGTTTGTGACGAAGTAACTCCATCAGCCAAACTCTAAATCAGGCCCTTAGTATTGTTCCTTTTCATATGCCACCATACCCCTGCTAGACTCCCCTATCAAAAACAGCCTGACATGGGATATATCTAAGAAAGCCCGCTTATTTACCATTTTGTTGCCCATGCATGGCATCAGTCTGACTATTTACAAACTTCAATCTCTTGCCCAGGTTTTGGATGAAGCAGCAAATTCAAGTTAGAAATGCAGAGAACTGTCATCTTGCAAAATAGATTGGTTTGCGATTTTGCCCTAGCTGCCCAGGGTGGAGTCCGTGACATTTCAGATTCAGAATGATGCTCGTTCATACCTAAGGCCTCTGAAAATACATCAGTTAAACCATATTTGTAGCAGTATTCAGAAATTACACAAATTTAATGATGGATTCAGTCTTAATGGTTAAAGTATCTGCTCTTGGCTGAAGAGCACCTTTGGGGGTTTAGGATGAAGATAACATAGTTAATATTAGTTGTTTCTGCCATACTTCTTCTATTACATATATTAGTAAAAGTCTGAATGTGCACCGTTTATCACCACACCAAAATAAAACTTCTTCCTCCTTTCCCTCATGGTGCATAAGGACAATGATGGTGCTGATAGAGCTTCAGGATATGAATCTTTAAAATGTTTTGATTTTGAAATTACTCATAAAGAAAGGACACGTATATCAATTGAATTGCCCAAAAGATTGCACAAGAATGTGCAAATGGGAGGGATTATAACATTTTGCCCTACAGCTACTGTGATCAATGATGCCACTTCATTTGCCCATGCTGACCGTAGCATCACGCTACCTAGTTTCCGACATATTGTGCCTCACTCTAATTCTTGGCAGTAGTGAGTGAGAATTCCAATGTAAATTGTTCAGTGCTGGGAAGTTCAAATTTTTATAGAATTTAAAGGTTGAATGTGGTCTGTGTCATTGATCCTGCAGCGTTTTCTCAATATCAGTTGCAGTCACATGATTCATATTGTCGTCTATTTAAGATAAGTCTATAAACCTGTTCTAAGTGTGTGTGCATTTCAGCATTCATGCCCATGGGTTGCAGGCAGAACCCTTGCTACCTGATTCTGTGAATTAATCGGTTATTTATTTTTATTTTTAATATACATACTCATGCTTCAAATGGTCTTGAGGCTTTATTTTCTTCAACAGGTGGGGACAAGCCTACCTTTAGAAATTCAATAAAGACCTTCCTAGTAAAGAGTTGCTTATTAATTCTTTCTGAACACTTCCACTTGGTAGATGGTAGGAGTGATGGGTGCAACTGTAGTTACTGTTGTTCATGGTCAAGAAGTTATTAGATGATTCCTGCCCTTTTGTCTCTCTCTTATTGCTGGTTCAGAAAGGCTGATGACAGCCAGGTGCAGATATCTCACACTTAATTGTGCCCTTGTTTTGGATAATTGTACTTAGAGCCAGCAACATTGCTAACTACTGTGAGCGATATTACCTTTTATTAAGACTGTGTCTGAGGAGCAGTCAGTATACATTTGCAAGAATCATCTTAAATCAGTACTGGATCTTTAGAAAATGGTTCCACCGTCCTTGTCTGGAAAAGTGTTTATACAATGGGATGAAACCCCCCACTTTCTCCCAAACCCAATTTATTAATGACTAAACAAGAGAGTGCTCTGTAGAGTACTTGAAGGATTACTGGTGTCTGCATAAAAGCCAGGGCTGGTGTCTGCATAACAGCCAGTCTCCAAGAAGTGAAGTGAAAACACCTGAAGTCTGTACATTCTGCTGGAGAAGGTCAGGATCTATTTCTGCCAAGAAGGAGAAGCCAAACGTGTTTCTGGTGTGAACCACCCAAAGAAACCAGACAGCCATAGAGAGTGAAGCCAGGAGCAATCCCAGCTTTGAGGGGCCCCACAGTCTGTCCACATAGTTCAGGAGTGAGCTGCACCAAGCCTCTACCAGAGTGCATAACCCAGCAGTCTGCTGTGGGTGAAGAGATGCAGAGTGGTTAACTGAGTAACCACTAAAGTGGAGAACAGTGATAGGCCCAGGGGCCGCAATTGCCCCACAGCTATCGCTACAAGGAAATTCAGCCTGGAGGCTGCCACTGCCATTGCCAAACTGATGCCACATAGGAGGAATGGAGTGAAGAAGTCAGTGCTGCCAATCATCCTGCCACTTCAAAAATGGCCTGCAAACTTTATTCTGTAATGTAGCCTCTTCTGCAGCTTCCCCTGCAGAAGAAAGGGAGTTTTAGGATGGTGCCACTTGTGCAGCTGCACCTAGCACTGACTTTGGAGGGGTGTGATGTGTTTGAAATAACTGTTGGTTTAAAAGCACATGAACTTCCTTGTGCTTACAGTAGTTTTCAGACAACAATAAAAATGTCAAGCTAACTCTAGTGATTAATGTTCCTACTTTCTCTCTTTGGCGGTTTTGACTCATCATGAAGTAGCACAAATGGTTAATGTGCCTGCTGCAAAGAATATGTACCATCCAGATCACAGAACTGAATGTGAGTAAACTATGAGTAACACTATAAAAATTATATGTATGTCAGAGAGGGTCTATGGAGAGATGAGGTGAACTGTTGTAGAATGGTAGTGAGAGAATTCATAAAGAAGGAGGTCACAGGTGGGAGGGTGCCAAAAAAGACTTTCACTGGGTGCCACCAGCGCTATAGCCAGGACTGGATGTGAGAGTCTGCTGCAAGTAGATTGCAGGGGGATAAGAGGCTAATGTATGCAGAAAAGCCTCAAAACTGTGAGAACATTTTGAGCCATCTTCACCTGAGACTAATCTTGCCCAATTCTCTAGAGGGGTAGGGACAATAATTGCTCAAAACCTGACCCTAGCAGGAGGGGGAGACAGTTGCTGGGAAAGAGGGGCTGTAGTGTCTCACTATTAGGACACAACATTGGCAACCCTGTATAACATATCAATTGCATTATCTAGTATTTAATCCCACAGTGGGATTAAATTACTTCTGTTTTAAGTAAAAGATAAGCACTTCACTAGACTTTATATATTTGTGTTTGTTGGTTGTTTGTTGGTTGATTGTTGAGATCTTGGCTCTTGACCCCCACACTACCTCCCTGAGAAGCCTGTGATTGCTTGCCTTCACAGCCCTGAGAATCAAGCATGGATAGGGCCCAGTAGGCCCTATCTGTCCTGGAACCCCCCCTGCATGGGATCACACACATACACAAATAGTCTCTCCTTTATCATTCACTTTGACTGTCCCTATTTGCTGTCTACTACTCAATCTCCCTTACTCCCTGTCTTTATTTGATTCCTTTCAGTCTTTTTAATATCTCTTTCTCTGTACCAAACCCATTCTAACCTGCTTTAACGCTCTCTTTTACTACCCTTGACTCTCTCTCTCTCATCCTCAAACATCCCACATCAATGGCATTCCCTCCTTCCTTGGACCATTTCTCCCCCAAAGGGGTTCTTTGCCTCAGTAGAGGGAGAAGCCTGTTCCAGATCATCATCTAAACTCGCCAGAAAGTCAGAGCTTTCCTTCAGGTCAAACACATATTCGCCCCATTCCATGTCATCATAATCTATATTTCACTGTTCCACAGAGGAATCTAAAGTGTCCCACAACTCCAGCTCCAACCCCAGCTCCAACACCAACGACATCCCGCCATCTCAAGACCTGTGTGACTCCCTGGCCACCT